>NC_091260.1:9380000-10005000 GCF_042477335.2 Ovis canadensis
CGAGGCTTTCCCACAGGGCTGTCCCACGTGCACACGTGGTGGGAGTGGATCCTCGGCTTGAACGTCAAGGCAGTGCAGGGAAAACAGGTTCCTCTGGAATGGACTGACACATCTGGGGGACTCTTGGAATGGTGGCACGACCCTGGAGTTCCTCTCGCCTTTCCTGTGGAGAGCGCCTCCTCTTGAGTTGCGACGGGAACGCCGGGAATTCTTTCCCTACGAAACAGGGAAAGGATCCCTCATCTCGAGCAAGGAGGCGGAAACGGGGCTCCCCTGGATGTGTGCGGGACCCCACGTGCTTCCTCTCGAGTGGAGACGGGTAGGTCGGGGAACTTCTTGAGTTGCAGCAAGGGTGTGAATGACCCTTTGGAAGTTCCAGCGGTTAGATGTGATTAGCCTCGAGAAGCCTCAGCGGAAATGGGCCTCATCTCGCCTGGAGGGCAAAACCTCCTGGATTTTCTCGAGTTGCGGCAGGTGCTCTCGACTTACGATGGGGACCTCAGGGACCCGCTCTGGTGGCCTCAGGAAAGGCCAGTCCCCATGCGAGTTCCTCGGGGGCCTCTTGGCATTCCTCTCGCGTTGATGCCGGGGCCTAAGACCTTGTGTGGAGTCGGGGCCGGAACCTGAGGATTCCTCTCCAGTGCTGACATGGATCTTGGGGTACTTCTGGAGTCTCCCCAGGGGAGTCAGTCCTCGTCTCGAATGCGGGCATGCTCTTGCGCTTTCCTCCAGAGCGGTAGCAGCAGTGTCACGCAGTCCGCCGCGTGGATCAAAGGATCTATGGTTTTCCCTCGAGTCTTTCCCACGAGGCTTTCCCACGAGGCTTTCCCACAGGGCTGTCCCACGTGCACACGTGGTGGGAGTGGATCCTCGGCTTGAACGTCAAGGCAGTGCAGGGAAAACAGGTTCCTCTGGAATGGACAGACACATCTGGGGGACTCTTGGAATGGTGGCACGACCCTGGAGTTCCTCTCGCCTTTCCTGTGGAGAGCGCCTCCTCTTGAGATGCGACGGGAACGCCGGGAATTCTTTCCCTACGAAACAGGGAAAAGATCCCTCATCTCGAGCTAGGAGGTGGAAACGGGGCTACCCTGGATGTGTGCGGGACCCCACGTGCTTCTTCTCGAGTGGAGACGGGTATGTCGGGGAACTTCTTGAGTTGCAGCAAGGGTGTGAAGGACCCTTTGGAAGTTCCAGTGGTTAGACGTGATTAGCCTCGAGAAGCCTCAGCGGAAATGGGCCTCATCTCGCCTGGAGGGCAAAACCTCCTGGATTTTCTCGAGTTGCGGCAGGTGCTCTCGACTTACGACGGGGACCTCAGGGACCCGCTCTGGTGGCCTCAGGAAAGGCCAGTCCCCATGTGAGTTCCTCCGGGGCCTCTCGGGATTCCTCTCCCGTCGATGCCGGGGCCTAAGACCTTGTGTGGAGTCGGGGCCGGAACCTGAGGATTCCTCTCCAGTGCTGACATGGATCTTGGGGTACTTCTGGAGTCTCCCCAGGGGAGTCAGTCCTCGTCTCGAATGCGGGCATGCACTTGCGCTTTCCTCCAGAGCGGTAGCAGCAGTGTCACGCAGTCCGCCCCGTGGATCAAAGGATCTATGGTTTTCCCTCGAGTCTTTCCCACGAGGCTTTCCCACGAGGCTTTCCCACAGGGCTGGCCCACGTGCACACGTGGTGGGAGTCGATCCTCGGCTTGAACGTCAAGGCAGTGCAGGGAAAACAGGTTCCTCTGGAATGGACTGACACATCTGGGGGACTCTTGGAATGGTGGCACGACCCTGGAGTTCCTCTCGCCTTTCCTGTGGAGAGCGCCTCCTCTTGAGATGCTATGGGAACGCCGGGAATTCTTTCCCTACGAAACAGGGAAAGGATCCCTCATCTCGAGCTAGGAGGCGGAAACGGGGCTCCCCTGGATGTGTGCGGGACCCACCGTGCTTGATCTCGAGTGGAGACGGGTATGTCGGGGAACTTCTTGATTTGCAGCAAGGGTGTGAAGGACCCTTTGGAAATTCCAGTGGTTAGACGTGATTAGCCTCGAGAAGCCTCAGCGGAAATGGGCCTCATCTCGCCTGGAGGGCAAAACCTCCTGGATTTTCTCGAGTTGCGGCAGGTGCTCTCGACTTACGATGGGGACCTCAGGGACCCGCTCTGGTGGCCTCAGGAAAGGCCAGTCCCCATGCGAGTTCCTGGGGGGCCTCTTGGCATTCTTCTCCCGTTGATGCCAGGGCCTAAGACCTTGTGTGGATTCGGGGCCGGAACCTGAGGATTCCTCTCCAGTGCTGACATGGATCTTGGGGTACTTCTGGAGTCTCCCCAGGGGAGTCAGTCCTCGTCTCGAATGCGGGCATGCACTTGCGCTTTCCTCCAGAGCGGTAGCAGCAGTGTCACGCAGTCCGCCGCGTGGATCAAAGGATCTATGGTTTTCCCTCGAGTCTTTCCCACGAGGCTTTCCCACGAGGCTTTCCCACTGGGCTGTCCCACGTGCACACGTGGTGGGAGTGGATCCTCGGCTTGAACGTCAAGGCAGTGCAGGGAAAACAGGTTCCTCTGGAATGGACTGACACATCTGGGGGACTCTTGGAATGGTGGCATGACCCTGGAGTTCCTCTCGCCTTTCCTGTGGAGAGCGCCTCCTCTTGAGATGCGACGGGAACGCCGGGAATTCTTTCCCTACGAAACAGGGAAAGGATCCCTCATCTCGAGCTAGGAGGCGGAAACGGGGCTCCCCTGGATGTGTGCGGGACCCCACGTGCTTCCTCTCGAGTGGAGACGGGTATGTCGGGGAACTTCTTGAGTTGCAGCAAGGGTGTGAAGGACCCTTTGGAAGTTCCAGTGGTTAGACGTGATTAGCCTCGAGAAGCCTCAGCGGAAATGGGCCTCATCTCACCTGGAGGGCAAAACCTCCTGGATTTTCTCGAGTTGCGGCAGGAGCTCTCGACTTACGATGGGGACCTCAGGGACCCGCCCTGGTGGCCTCAGGAAAGGCCAGTCCCCATGCGAGTTCCTCGGGGGCCTCTCGGCATTCTTCTCCCGTCGATGCCGTGGCCTAAGACCTTGTGTGGAGTCGGGGCCGGAACCTGAGGATTCCTCTCTAGTGCTGACATGGATCTTGGGGTACTTCTGGAGTCTCCCAGGGGAGTCAGTCCTCGTCTCGAATGCGGGCATGCACTTGCGCTTTCCTCCAGAGCGTTAGCAGCAGTGTCACGCAGTCCGCCGCGTGGATCAAAGGATCGATGGTTTTCCCTCGAGTCGTTTCCACGAGGCTTTCCCACGAGGCTTTCCCACAGGGCTGTCCCACATGCACACGTGGTGGGAGTCGATCCTCGGCTTGAACGTCAAGGCAGTGCAGGGAAAACAGGTTCCTCTGGAATGGACTGACACATCTGGGGGACTCTTGGAATGGTGGCATGACCCTGGAGTTCCTCTCGCCTTTCCTGTGGAGAGCGCCTCCTCTTGAGATGCAACGGGAACGCCGGGAATTCTTTCCCTACGAAACAGGGAAAGGATCCCTCATCTCGAGCTAGGAGGCGGAAACGGGGCTACCCTCGATGTGTGCGGGACACCACGTGCTTCCTGTCGAGTGCAGACGGGTATGTCGGGGAACTTCTTGAGTTGCAGCAATGGTGTGAAGGACCCTTTGGAAGTTCCAGTGGTTAGACGTGATTGGCCTCGAGAAGCCTCAGCGGAAATGGGCCTCATCTCGCCTGGAGGGCAAAACCTCCTGGATTTTCTCGAGTTGCGGCAGGTGCTCTCGACTTACGACCGGGACCTCAGGGACCCGCTCTGGTGGCCTCAGGAAAGGCCAGTCCCCATGCGAGTTCCTCGGGGGCCTCTCGGGATTCCTCTCCCGTCGATGCCGGGGCCTAAGACCTTGTGTGGAGTCGGGGCCGGAACCTGAGGATTCCTCTCCAGTGCTGACATGGATCTTGGGGTACTTCTGGAGTCTCCCCAGTGGAGTCAGTCCTCGTCTCGAATGTGGGCATGCACTTGCGCTTTCCTCCAGAGCGGTAGCAGCAGTGTCACGCAGTCCGCCGCGTGGATCAAAGGATCTGTGGTTTTCCCTCGAGTCTTTCCCACAAGGCTTTCCCACAGGGCTGTCCCTCGTGCACACGTGGTTGGAGTCGATCCTCGGCTTGAACGTCAAGGCAGTGCAGGGAAAACAGGTTCCTCTGGAATGGACTGACACATCTGGGGGACTCTTGGAATGGTGGCATGACCCTGGAGTTCCTCTCGCCTTTCCTGTGGAGAGCGCCTCCTCTTGATAAGCGACGGGAACGCCGGGAATTCTTTCCCTACGAAACAAGGAAAGGATCCCTCATCTCGAGCTAGGAGGCGGAAACGGGGCTCCCCTGGATGTGTGCGGGACCCCACGTGCTTCCTCTAGAGTGGAGACGGGTATGTCGCGGAACTGCTTGAGTTGCAGCAAGGGTGTGAAGGACCCTTTGGAAGTTCCAGTGGTTAGATGTGATTAGCCTCGACAAGCCTCAGGGGAAATGGGCTCATCTCGCCTGGAGGGCAAAACATCCTGGATTTTCTCGAGTTGCGGCAGGTGCTCTCGACTTACGACGGGGACCTCAGGGACCCGCTCTGGTGGCCTCAGGAAAGGCCAGTCCCCATTCGAGTTCCTCGGGGGCCTCTCGGGATTCCTCTCCCGTCGATGCCGGGGCCTAAGACCTTGTGTGGAGTCGGGGCCGGAACCTGAGGATTCCTCTCCAGTGCTGACATGGATCTTGGGGTACTTCTGGAGTCTCCCCAGGGGAGTCAGTCCTCGTCTCGAATGCGGGCATGCACTTGCGCTTTCCTCCAGAGCGGTAGCAGCAGTGTCACGCAGTCCGCCGCGTGCATCAAAGGATCTATGGTTTTCCCTCGAGTCTTTCCCACGAGGCTTTCCCACGAGGCTTTCCCACAGGGCTGTCCCCCGTGCACACGTGGTGGGAGTCGATCCTCGGCTTGAACGTCAAGGCAGTGCAGGGAAAACAGGTTCCTCTGGAATGCACTGAAACATCTGGGGGACTCTTGGAATGGTGTCACGACCCTGGAGTTCCTCTCGCCTTTCCTGTGGAGAGCGCCTCCTCTTGAGATGCGACGGGAACGCCGGGAATTCTTTCCCTACGAAACAGGGAAAGGATCCCTCATCTCGAGCTAGGAGGCGGAAACGGGGCTCCCCTGGATGTGTGCAGGACCCCACGTGCTTCCTCTCGAGTGGAGACGGGTATGTCGGGGAACTTCTTGAGTTGCAGCAATGGTGTGAAGGACCCTTTGGAAGTTCCAGTGGTTAGATGTGATTGGCCTCGAGAAGCCTCAGCGGAAATGGGCCTCATCTCGCCTGGAGGGCAAAACCTCCTGGATTTTCTCGAGTTGCGGCAGGTGCTCTCGACTTACGACGGGGACCTCAGGGACCCGCTCTGGTGGCCTCAGGAAAGGCCAGTCCCCATGCGAGTTCCTCGGGGGCCTCTCGGGATTCCTCTCCCGTCGATGCCGGGGCCTAAGACCTTGTGTGGAGTCGGGGCCGGAACCTGAGGATTCCTCTCCAGTGCTGACATGGATCTTGGGGTACTTCTGGAGTCTCCCCAGGGGAGTCAGTCCTCGTCTCGAATGCGGGCATGCACTTGCGCTTTCCTCCAGAGCCGTAGTAGCAGTGTCACGCAGTCCGCCGCGTGGATCGAAGGATCTATGGTTTTCCCTCGAGTCTTTCCCACGAGGCTTTCCCACGAGGCTTTCCCACAGGGCTGTCCCACGTGCACACGTGGTGGGAGTCGATCCTCGGCTTGAACGTCAAAGCAGTGCAGGGAAAACAGGTTCCTCTGGAATGGACGGACACATCTGGGGGACTCTTGGAATGGTGGCACGACCCTGGAGTTCCTCTCGCCTTTCCTGTGGAGAGCGCCTCCTCTTGAGATGCGACGGGAACGCCGGGAATTCTTTCCCTACGAAACAGGGAAAGGATCCCACATCTCGAGCTAGGAGGCGGAAACGGGGCTCCCCTGGATGTGTGCGGGACACCACGTGCTTCCTCTCTAGTGGAGACGGGTATGTCGGGGAACTTCTTGAGCTGCAGCAAGGGTGTGAAGGACCCTTTGGAAGTTCCAGTGGTTAGATGTGATTGGCCTCGAGAAGCCTCAGCGGAAATGGGCCTCATCTCGCCTGGAGGGCAAAACCTCCTGGATTTTCTCGAGTTGCGGCAGGTGCTCTCGACTTACGACGGGGACCTCAGGGACCCGCTCTGCTGGCCTCAGGAAAGGCCAGTCCCCATGCGAGTTCCTCGGGGGCCTCTCGGGATTCCTCTCCCGTCGATGCCTGGGCCTAAGACCTTGTGTGGAGTCGGGGCCGGAACCTGAGGATTCCTCTCCAGTGCTGACATGGATCTTGGGGTACTTCTGGAGTCTCCCCAGGGGAGTCAGTCCTCGTCTCGAATGCGGGCATGCACTTGCGCTTTCCTCCAGAGTGGTAGCAGCAGTGTCACGCATTCCGCCACGTGGATCAAAGGATCTGTGGTTTTCCCTCGAGTCTTTCCCACAAGGCTTTCCCACAGGGCTGTCCCTCGTGCACACGTGGTTGGAGTCGATCCTCGGCTTGAACGTCAAGGCAGTGCAGGGAAAACAGGTTCCTCTGGAATGGACTGACACATCTGGGGGACTCTTGGAATGGTGGCATGACCCTGGAGTTCCTCTCGCCTTTCCTGTGGAGAGCGCCTCCACTTGATAAGCGACGGGAACGCCGGGAATTCTTTCCCTACGAAACAAGGAAAGGATCCCTCATCTCGAGCTAGGAGGCGGAAACGGGGCTCCCCTGGATGTGTGCGGGACCCCACGTGCTTCCTCTAGAGTGGAGACGGGTATGTCGCGGAACTGCTTGAGTTGCAGCAAGGGTGTGAAGGACCCTTTGGAAGTTCCAGTGGTTAGATGTGATTAGCCTCGACAAGCCTCAGGGGAAATGGGCTCATCTCGCCTGGAGGGCAAAACATCCTGGATTTTCTCGAATTGCGGCAGGTGCTCTCGACTTACGACGGGGACCTCAGGGACCCGCTCTGGTGGCCTCAGGAAAGGCCAGTCCCCATTCGAGTTCCTCGGGGGCCTCTCGGGATTCCTCTCCCGTCGATGCCGGGGCCTAAGACCTTGTGTGGAGTCGGGGCCGGAACCTGAGGATTCCTCTCCAGTGCTGACATGGATCTTGGGGTACTTCTGGAGTCTCCCCAGGGGAGTCAGTCCTCGTCTCGAATGCGGGCATGCACTTGCGCTTTCCTCCAGAGCGGTAGCAGCAGTGTCACGCAGTCCGCCGCGTGGATCAAAGGATCTATGGTTTTCCCTCGAGTCTTTCCCACGAGGCTTTCCCACGAGGCTTTCCCACAGGGCTGTCCCACGTGCACACGTGGTGGGAGTCGATCCTCGGCTTGAACGTCAAGGCAGTGCAGGGAAAACAGGTTCCTCTGGAATGCACTGACACATCTGGGGGACTCTTGGAATGGTGGCACGACCCTGGAGTTCCTCTCGCCTTTCCTGTGGAGAGCGCCTCCTCTTGAGATGCGACGGGAACGCCGGGAATTCTTTCCCTACGAAGCAGGGAAAGGATCCCTCATCTCGAGCTAGGAGGCGGAAACGGGGCTCCCCTGGATGTGTGCGGGACCCACGGGCTTCCTCTCGAGTGGAGACGGGTATGTCGGGGAACTTCTTGAGTTGCAGCAAGGGTGTGAAGGACCCTTTGGAAGTTCCACTGGTTAGACGTGATTAGCCTCGAGAAGCCTCAGCGGAAATGGGCCTCATCTCGCCTGGAGGGCAAAACCTCCTGGATTTTCTCGAGTTGCGGCAGGTGCTCTAGACTTACGACGGGGACCTCAGGGACGCGCTCTGGTGGCCTCAGGAAAGGCCAGTCCCCATGCCAGTTCCTCGGGGGCCTCTCGGGATTCCTCTCCCGTCGATGCCGGGGCCTAAGACCTTGTGTGGAGTCGGGGCCGGAACCTGAGGATTCCTCTCCAGTGCTGACATGGATCTTGGGGTACTTCTGGAGTCTCCGCAGGGGAGTCAGTCCTCGTCTCGAATGCGGGCATGCACTTGCGCTTTCCTCCAGAGCGGTAGCAGCAGTGTCACGCAGTCCGCCGCGTGGATCAAAGGATCTATGGTTTTCCCTCAAGTCTTTCCCACGAGGCTTTCCCACGAGGCTTTCCCACAGGGCTGTCCCACGTGCACACGTGGTGGGAGTCGATCCTCTGCTTGAACGTCAAGGCAGTGCAGGGAAAACAGGTTCCTCTGGAATGGACTGACACATCTGGGGGACTCTTGGAATGGTGGCATGACCCTGGAGTTCCTCTCGCCTTTCCTGTGGAGAGCGCCTCCTCTTGAGATGCGACGGGAACGCCGGGAATTCTTTCCCTACGAAACAGGGAAAGGATCCCTCATCTCGAGCTAGGAGGCGGAAACGGGGCTCCCCTGGATGTGTGCGGGACCCCACGTGCTTCCTCTCGAGTGGAGACGGGTATGTCGGGGAACTTCTTGAGTTGCAGCAAGGGTGTGAATGACCCTTTGGAAGTTCCAGTGGTTAGATGTGATTGGCCACGAGAAGCCTCAGCGGAAATGGGCCTCATCTCGCCTGGAGGGCAAAACCTCGTGGATTTTTTCGACTTGCGGCAGGTGCTCTCGACTTACGACGGGGACCTCAGGGACCCGCTCTGGAGGCCTCAGGAAAGGCCAGCCCGCATGAGAGTTCCTCGGGGGCCTCTCGGGATTCCTCTCCCGTTGATGCCGGGGCCTAAGACCTCGTGTGGAGTCGGGGCCGGAACCTGAGGATTCCTCTCCAGTGCTGACATGGATCTTGGGGTACTTCTGGAGTCTCCCCAGGGGAGTCAGTCCTCGTCTCGAATGCGGGCATGCACTTGCGCTTTCCTCCAGAGTGGTAGCAGCAGTGTCACGCATTCCGCCGCGTGGATCAAAGGATCTGTGGTTTTCCCTCGAGTCTTTCCCACAAGGCTTTCCCACAGGGCTGTCCCTCGTGCACACGTGGTTGGAGTCGATCCTCGGCTTGAACGTCAAGGCAGTGCAGGGAAAACAGGTTCCTCTGGAATGGACTGACACATCTGGGGGACTCTTGGAATGGTGGCATGACCCTGGAGTTCCTCTCGCCTTTCCTGTGGAGAGCGCCTCCACTTGATAAGCGACGGGAACGCCGGGAATTCTTTCCCTACGAAACAAGGAAAGGATCCCTCATCTCGAGCTAGGAGGCGGAAACGGGGCTCCCCTGGATGTGTGCGGGACCCCACGTGCTTCCTCTAGAGTGGAGACGGGTATGTCGCGGAACTGCTTGAGTTGCAGCAAGGGTGTGAAGGACCCTTTGGAAGTTCCAGTGGTTAGATGTGATTAGCCTCGACAAGCCTCAGGGGAAATGGGCTCATCTCGCCTGGAGGGCAAAACATCCTGGATTTTCTCGAGTTGCGGCAGGTGCTCTCGACTTACGACGGGGACCTCAGGGACCCGCTCTGGTGGCCTCAGGAAAGGCCAGTCCCCATTCGAGTTCCTCGGGGGCCTCTCGGGATTCCTCTCCCGTCGATGCCGGGGCCTAAGACCTTGTGTGGAGTCGGGGCCGGAACCTGAGGATTCCTCTCCAGTGCTGACATGGATCTTGGGGTACTTCTGGAGTCTCCCCAGGGGAGTCAGTCCTCGTCTGGAAAGCGGGCATGCACTTGCGCTTTCCTCCAGAGCGGTAGCAGCAGTGTCACGCAGTCCGCCGCGTGCATCAAAGGATCTATGGTTTTCCCTCGAGTCTTTCCCACGAGGCTTTCCCACGAGGCTTTCCCACAGGGCTGTCCCCCGTGCACACGTGGTGGGAGTCGATCCTCGGCTTGAACGTCAAGGCAGTGCAGGGAAAACAGGTTCCTCTGGAATGCACTGACACATCTGGGGGACTCTTGGAATGGTGGCACGACCCTGGAGTTCCTCTCGCCTTTCCTGTGGAGAGCGCCTCCTCTTGAGATGCGACGGGAACGCCGGGAATTCTTTCCCTACGAAGCAGGGAAAGGATCCCTCATCTCGAGCTAGGAGGCGGAAACGGGGCTCCCCTGGATGTGTGCGGGACCCACGGGCTTCCTCTCGAGTGGAGACGGGTATGTCGGGGAACTTCTTGAGTTGCAGCAAGGGTGTGAAGGACCCTTTGGAAGTTCCACTGGTTAGACGTGATTAGCCTCGAGAAGCCTCAGCGGAAATGGGCCTCATCTCGCCTGGAGGGCAAAACCTCCTGGATTTTCTCGAGTTGCGGCAGGTGCTCTAGACTTACGACGGGGACCTCAGGGACCCGCTCTGGTGGCCTCAGGAAAGGCCAGTCCCCATGCCAGTTCCTCGGGGGCCTCTCGGGATTCCTCTCCCGTCGATGCCGGGGCCTAAGATCTTGTGTGGAGTCGGGGCCGGAACCTGAGGATTCCTCTCCAGTGCTGACATGGATCTTGGGGTACTTCTGGAGTCTCCACAGGGGAGTCAGTCCTCGTCTCGAATGCGGGCATGCACTTGCGCTTTCCTCCAGAGCGGTAGCAGCAGTGTCACGCAGTCCGCCGCGTGGATCAAAGGATCTATGGTTTTCCCTCAAGTCTTTCCCACGAGGCTTTCCCACGAGGCTTTCCCACAGGGCTGTCCCACGTGCACACGTGGTGGGAGTCGATCCTCTGCTTGAACGTCAAGGCAGTGCAGGGAAAACAGGTTCCTCTGGAATGGACTGACACATCTGGGGGACTCTTGGAATGGTGGCATGACCCTGGAGTTCCTCTCGCCTTTCCTGTGGAGAGCGCCTCCTCTTGAGATGCGACGGGAACGCCGGGAATTCTTTCCCTACGAAACAGGGAAAGGATCCCTCATCTCGAGCTAGGAAGCGGAAACGGGGCTCCCCTGGATGTGTGCGGGACCCCACGTGCTTCCTCTCGAGTGGAGACGGGTATGTCGGGGAACTTCTTGAGTTGCAGCAAGGGTGTGAATGACCCTTTGGAAGTTCCAGTGGTTAGATGTGATTGGCCTCGAGAAGCCTCAGCGGAAATGGGCCTCATCTCGCCTGGAGGGCAAAACCTCGTGGATTTTTTCGACTTGCGGCAGGTGCTCTCGACTTACGACGGGGACCTCAGGGACCCGCTCTGGAGGCCTCAGGAAAGGCCAGCCCGCATGAGAGTTCCTCGGGGGCCTCTCGGGATTCCTCTCCCGTTGATGCCGGGGCCTAAGACCTCGTGTGGAGTCGGGGCCGGAACCTGAGGATTCCTCTCCAGTGCTGACATGGATCTTGGGGTACTTCTGGAGTCTCCCCAGGGGAGTCAGTCCTCGTCTCGAATGCGGGCATGCACTTGCGCTTTCCTCCAGAGTGGTAGCAGCAGTGTCACGCATTCCGCCGCGTGGATCAAAGGATCTGTGGTTTTCCCTCGAGTCTTTCCCACAAAGCTTTCCCACAGGGCTGTCCCTCGTGCACACGTGGTTGGAGTCGATCCTCGGCTTGAACGTCAAGGCAGTGCAGGGAAAACAGGTTCCTCTGGAATGGACTGACACATCTGGGGGACTCTTGGAATGGTGGCATGACCCTGGAGTTCCTCTCGCCTTTCCTGTGGAGAGCGCCTCCACTTGATAAGCGACGGGAACGCCGGGAATTCTTTCCCTACGAAACAAGGAAAGGATCCCTCATCTCGAGCTAGGAGGCGGAAACGGGGCTCCCCTGGATGTGTGCGGGACCCCACGTGCTTCCTCTAGAGTGGAGACGGGTATGTCGCGGAACTGCTTGAGTTGCAGCAAGGGTGTGAAGGACCCTTTGGAAGTTCCAGTGGTTAGATGTGATTAGCCTCGACAAGCCTCAGGGGAAATGGGCTCATCTCGCCTGGAGGGCAAAACATCCTGGATTTTCTCGAGTTGCGGCAGGTGCTCTCGACTTACGACGGGGACCTCAGGGACCCGCTATGGTGGCCTCAGGAAAGGCCAGTCCCCATTCGAGTTCCTCGGGGGCCTCTCGGGATTCCTCTCCCGTCGATGCCGGGGCCTAAGACCTTGTGTGGAGTCGGGGCCGGAACCTGAGGATTCCTCTCCAGTGCTGACATGGATCTTGGGGTACTTCTGGAGTCTCCCCAGGGGAGTCAGTCCTCTTCTGGAATGCGGGCATGCACTTGCGCTTTCCTCCAGAGCGGTAGCAGCCGTGTCACGCAGTCCGCCGCGTGCATCAAAGGATCTATGGTTTTCCCTCGAGTCTTTCCCACGAGGCTTTCCCACGAGGCTTTCCCACAGGGCTGTCCCCCGTGCACACGTGGTGGGAGTCGATCCTCGGCTTGAACGTCAAGGCAGTGCAGGGAAAACAGGTTCCTCTGGAATGCACTGACACATCTGGGGGACTCTTGGAATGGTGTCACGACCCTGGAGTTCCTCTCGCCTTTCCTGTGGAGAGCGCCTCCTCTTGAGATGCGACGGGAACGCCGGGAATTCTTTCCCTACGAAACAGGGAAAGGATCCCTCATCTCGAGCTAGGAGGCGGAAACGGGGCTCCCCTGGATGTGTGCAGGACCCCACGTGCTTCCTCTCGAGTGGAGACGGGTATGTCGGGGAACTTCTTGAGTTGCAGCAATGGTGTGAAGGACCCTTTGGAAGTTCCAGTGGTTAGATGTGATTGGCCTCGAGAAGCCTCAGCGGAAATGGGCCTCATCTCGCCTGGAGGGCAAAACCTCCTGGATTTTCTCGAGTTGCGGCAGGTGCTCTCGACTTACGACGGGGACCTCAGGGACCCGCTCTGGTGGCCTCAGGAAAGGCCAGTCCCCATGCGAGTTCCTCGGGGGCCTCTCGGGATTCCTCTCCCGTCGATGCCGGGGCCTAAGACCTTGTGTGGAGTCGGGGCCGGAACCTGAGGATTCCTCTCCAGTGCTGACATGGATCTTGGGGTACTTCTGGAGTCTCCCCAGGGGAGTCAGTCCTCGTCTCGAATGCGGGCATGCACTTGCGCTTTCCTCCAGAGCCGTAGTAGCAGTGTCACGCAGTCCGCCGCGTGGATCAAAGGATCTATGGTTTTCCCTCGAGTCTTTCCCACGAGGCTTTCCCACGAGGCTTTCCCACAGGGCTGTCCCACGTGCACACGTGGTGGGAGTCGATCCTCGGCTTGAACGTCAAAGCAGTGCAGGGAAAACAGGTTCCTCTGGAATGGACGGACACATCTGGGGGACTCTTGGAATGGTGGCACGACCCTGGAGTTCCTCTCGCCTTTCCTGTGGAGAGCGCCTCCTCTTGAGATGCGACGGGAACGCCGGGAATTCTTTCCCTACGAAACAGGGAAAGGATCCCTCATCTCGAGCTAGGAGGCGGAAACGGGGCTCCCCTGGATGTGTGCGGGACACCACGTGCTTCCTCTCTAGTGGAGACGGGTATGTCGGGGAACTTCTTGAGTTGCAGCAAGGGTGTGAAGGACCCTTTGGAAGTTCCAGTGGTTAGATGTGATTGGCCTCGAGAAGCCTCAGCGGAAATGGGCCTCATCTCGCCTGGAGGGCAAAACCTCCTGGATTTTCTCGAGTTGCGGCAGGTGCTCTCGACTTACGACGGGGACCTCAGGGACCCGCTCTGGTGGCCTCAGGAAAGGCCAGTCCCCATGCGAGTTCCTCGGGGGCCTCTCGGGATTCCTCTCCCGTCGATGCCGGGGCCTAAGACCTTGTGTGGAGTCGGGGCCGGAACCTGAGGATTCCTCTCCAGTGCTGACATGGATCTTGGGGTACTTCTGGAGTCTCCCCAGGGGAGTCAGTCCTCGTCTCGAATGCGGGCATGCACTTGCGCTTTCCTCCAGAGCGGTAGCAGCAGTGTCACGCAGTCCGCCGCGTGGATCAAAGGATCTATGGTTTTCCCTCGAGTCTTTCCCACGAGGCTTTCCCACGAGGCTTTCCCACAGGGCTGTCCCACGTGCACACGTGGTGGGAGTCGATCCTCTGCTTGAACGTCAAGGCAGTGCAGGGAAAACAGGTTCCTCTGGAATGGACTGACACATCTGTGGGACTCTTGGAATGGTGGCACGACCCTGGAGTTCCTCTCGCCTTTCCTGTGGAGAGCGCCTCCTCTTGAGATGCGACGGGAACGCCGGGAATTCTTTCCCTACGAAACAGGGAAAGGATCCCTCATCTCGAGCTAGGAGGCGGAAACGGGGCTCCCCTGGATGTGTGCGGGACCCCACGTGCTTCCTCTCGAGTGGAGACGGGTATGTCGGGGAACTTCTTGAGTTGCAGCAATGGTGTGAAGGACCCTTTGGAAGTTCCAGTGGTTAGATGTGATTCGCCTCGAGAAGCCTCAGCGGAAATGGGCCTCATCTCGCCTGGAGGGCAAAACCTCCTGGATTTTCTCAAGTTGCGGCAGGTGCTCTCGACTTACGACGGGGACCTCAGGGACCCGCTCTGGTGGCCTCAGGAAAGGCCAGTCCCCATGCGAGTTCCTCGGGGGCCTCTCGGGATTCCTCTCACGTCGATGCCGGGGCCTAAGACCTTGTGTGGAGTCGGGGCCGGAACCTGAGGATTCCTCTCCAGTGCTGACATGGATCTTGGGGTACTTCTGGAGTCTCCCCAGGGGAGTCAGTCCTCGTCTCGAATGCGGGCATGCACTTGCGCTTTCCTCCAGAGCGGTAGCAGCAGTGTCACGCAGTCCGCCGCGTGGATCAAAGGATCTATGGTTTTCCCTTGAGTCTTTCCCACGAGGCTTTCCCACGAGGCTTTCCCACAGGGCTGTCCCACGTGCACACGTGGTGGGAGTCGATCCTCGGCTTGAACGTCAAGGCAGTGCAGGGAAAACAGGTTCCTGTGGAATGGACTGACACATCTGGGGGACTCTTGGAATGGTGGCACGACCCTGGAGTTCCTCTCGCCTTTCCTGTGGAGAGCGCCTCCTCTTGAGATGCGACGGGAACGCCGGGAATTCTTTCCCTACGAAGCAGGGAAAGGATCCCTCATCTCGAGCTAGGAGGCGGAAACGGGGCTCCCCTGGATGTGTGCGGGACCCACGGGCTTCCTCTTGAGTGGAGACGGGTATGTCGGGGAACTTCTTGAGTTGCAGCAAGGGTGTGAAGGACCCTTTGGAAGTTCCACTGGTTAGACGTGATTAGCCTCGAGAAGCCTCAGCGGAAATGGGCCTCATCTCGCCTGGAGGGCAAAACCTCCTGGATTTTCTCGAGTTGCGGCAGGTGCTCTAGACTTACGACGGGGACCTCAGGGACCCGCTCTGGTGGCCTCAGGAAAGGCCAGTCCCCATGCCAGTTCCTCGGGGGCCTCTCGGGATTCCTCTCCCGTCGATGCCGGGGCCTAAGACCTTGTGTGGAGTCGGGGCCGGAACCTGAGGATTCCTCTCCAGTGCTGACATGGATCTTGGGGTACTTCTGGAGTCTCCGCAGGGGAGTCAGTCCTCGTCTCGAATGCGGGCATGCACTTGCGCTTTCCTCCAGAGCGGTAGCAGCAGTGTCACGCAGTCCGCCGCGTGGATCAAAGGATCTATGGTTTTCCCTCAAGTCTTTCCCACGAGGCTTTCCCACGAGGCTTTCCCACAGGGCTGTCCCACGTGCACACGTGGTGGGAGTCGATCCTCTGCTTGAACGTCAAGGCAGTGCAGGGAAAACAGGTTCCTCTGGAATGGACTGACACATCTGGGGGACTCTTGGAATGGTGGCATGACCCTGGAGTTCCTCTCGCCTTTCCTGTGGAGAGCGCCTCCTCTTGAGATGCGACGGGAACGCCGGGAATTCTTTCCCTACGAAACAGGGAAAGGATCCCTCATCTCGAGCTAGGAGGCGGAAACGGGGCTCCCCTGGATGTGTGCGGGACCCCACGTGCTTCCTCTCGAGTGGAGACGGGTATGTCGGGGAACTTCTTGAGTTGCAGCAAGGGTGTGAATGACCCTTTGGAAGTTCCAGTGGTTAGATGTGATTGGCCTCGAGAAGCCTCAGCGGAAATGGGCCTCATCTCGCCTGGAGGGCAAAACATCCTGGATTTTCTCGAGTTGCGGCAGGTGCTCTCGACTTACGACGGGGACCTCAGGGACCCGCTCTGGTGGCCTCAGGAAAGGCCAGTCCCCATGTGAGTTCCTCGGGGGCCTCTCGGGATTACTCTCCCGTCGATGCCTGGGCCTAAGACCTTGTGTGGAGTCGGGGGCGGAAACTGAGGATTCCTCTCCAGTGCTGACATGGATCTTGGGGTACTTCTGGAGTCTCCGCAGGGGAGTCAGTCCTCGTCTCGAATGCGGGCATGCACTTGCGCTTTCCTCCAGAGCGGTAGCAGCAGTGTCACGCAGTTCTCCGCGTGGATCAAAGGATCTATGGTTTTCCCTCGAGTCTTTCCCACGAGGCTTTCCCACGAGGCTTTCCCACAGGGCTGTCCCACGTGCACACGTGGTGGGAGTCGATCCTCGGCTTGATCGTCAAGGCAGTGCAGGGAAAACAGGTTCCTCTGGAATGCACTGACACATCTGGGGGACTCTTGGAATGGTGTCACGACCCTGGAGTTTCTCTCGCCTTTCCTGTGGAGAGCGCCTCCTCTTGAGATGCGATGGGAACGCCGGGAATTCTTTCCATACGAAACAGGGAAAGGATCCCTCATCTCGAGCTAGGAGGCGGAAATGGGGCTCCCCTGGATGTGTGCGGGACACCACGTGCTTCCTCTCGAGTGGAGACGGGTATGTCGGGGAACTTCTTTAGTTGCAGCAATGGTGTGAAGGACCCTTTGGAAGTTACAATGGTTAGATGTGGTTGGCCTCGAGAAGCATCAGCGGAAATGGGCCTCCTCTCGCCTGGAGGGCAAAACCTCCTGGATTTTCTCGAGTTGCGGCAGGTGCTCTCGACTTACGACGGGGACCTCAGGGACCCGCTCTGGTGGCCTCAGGAAAGGCCAGTCCCCATGCGAGTTCCTCGGGGGCCTCTCGGGATTCCTCTCCCGTCGATGCCGGGGCCTAAGACCTTGTGTGGAGTCGGGGCCGGAACCTGAGGATTCCTCTCCGGTGCTGACATGGATCTTGGGGTACTTCTGGAGTCTCCCCAGGGGAGTCAGTCCTCGTCTCGAATGCGGGCATGCACTTGCGCTTTCCTCCAGAGCGGTAGCAGCAGTGTCACGCAGTCCGCCGCGTGGATCAAAGGATCTATGGTTTTCCCTCAAGTCTTTCCCACGAGGCTTTCCCACGAGGCTTTCCCACAGGGCTGTCCCACGTGCACACGTGGTGGGAGTCGATCCTCTGCTTGAACGTCAAGGCAGTGCAGGGAAAACAGGTTCCTCTGGAATGGACTGACACATCTGGGGGACTCTTGGAATGGTGGCATGACCCTGGAGTTCCTCTCGCCTTTCCTGTGGAGAGCGCCTCCTCTTGAGATGCGACGGGAACGCCGGGAATTCTTTCCCTACGAAACAGGGAAAGGATCCCTCATCTCGAGCTAGGAGGCGGAAACGGGGCTCCCCTGGATGTGTGCGGGACCCCACGTGCTTCCTCTCGAGTGGAGACGGGTATGTCGGGGAACTTCTTGAGTTGCAGCAAGGGTGTGAAGGACCCTTTGGAAGTTCCAGTGGTTAGATGTGATTGGCCTCGAGAAGCCTCAGCGGAAATGGGCCTCATCTCGCCTGGAGGGCAAAACCTCGTGGATTTTTTCGACTTGCGGCAGGTGCTCTCGACTTACGACGGGGACCTCAGGGACCCGCTCTGGAGGCCTCAGGAAAGGCCAGCCCGCATGAGAGTTCCTCGGGGGCCTCTCGGGATTCCTCTCCCGTTGATGCCGGGGCCTAAGACCTCGTGTGGAGTCGGGGCCGGAACCTGAGGATTCCTCTCCAGTGCTGACATGGATCTTGGGGTACTTCTGGAGTCTCCCCAGGGGAGTCAGTCCTCGTCTCGAATGCGGGCATGCACTTGCGCTTTCCTCCAGAGTGGTAGCAGCAGTGTCACGCATTCCGCCGCGTGGATCAAAGGATCTGTGGTTTTCCCTCGAGTCTTTCCCACAAGGCTTTCCCACAGGGCTGTCCCTCGTGCACACGTGGTTGGAGTCGATCCTCGGCTTGAACGTCAAGGCAGTGCAGGGAAAACAGGTTCCTCTGGAATGGACTGACACATCTGGGGGACTCTTGGAATGGTGGCATGACCCTGGAGTTCCTCTCGCCATTCCTGTGGAGAGCGCCTCCACTTGATAAGCGACGGGAACGCCGGGAATTCTTTCCCTACGAAACAAGGAAAGGATCCCTCATCTCGAGCTAGGAGGCGGAAACGGGGCTCCCCTGGATGTGTGCGGGACCCCACGTGCTTCCTCTAGAGTGGAGACGGGTATGTCGCGGAACTGCTTGAGTTGCAGCAAGGGTGTGAAGGACCCTTTGGAAGTTCCAGTGGTTAGATGTGATTAGCCTCGACAAGCCTCAGGGGAAATGGGCTCATCTCGCCTGGAGGGCAAAACATCCTGGATTTTCTCGAGTTGCGGCAGGTGCTCTCGACTTACGACGGGGACCTCAGGAACCCGCTCTGGTGGCCTCAGGAAAGGCCAGTCCCCATTCGAGTTCCTCGGGGGCCTCTCGGGATTCCTCTCCCGTCGATGCCGGGGCCTAAGACCTTGTGTGGAGTCGGGGCCGGAACCTGAGGATTCCTCTCCAGTGCTGACATGGATCTTGGGGTACTTCTGGAGTCTCCCCAGGGGAGTCAGTCCTCGTCTGGAAAGCGGGCATGCACTTGCGCTTTCCTCCAGAGCGGTAGCAGCAGTGTCACGCAGTCCGCCGCGTGCATCAAAGGATCTATGGTTTTCCCTCGAGTCTTTCCCACGAGGCTTTCCCACGAGGCTTTCCCACAGGGCTGTCCCCCGTGCACACGTGGTGGGAGTCGATCCTCGGCTTGAACGTCAAGGCAGTGCAGGGAAAACAGGTTACTCTGGAATGCACTGACACATCTGGGGGACTCTTGGAATGGTGGCACGACCCTGGAGTTCCTCTCGCCTTTCCTGTGGAGAGCGCCTCCTCTTGAGATGCGACGGGAACGCCGGGAATTCTTTCCCTACGAAGCAGTGAAAGGATCCCTCATCTCGAGCTAGGAGGCGGAAACGGGGCTCCCCTGGATGTGTGCGGGACCCACGGGCTTCCTCTCGAGTGGAGACGGGTATGTCGGGGAACTTCTTGAGTTGCAGCAAGGGTGTGAAGGACCCTTTGGAAGTTCCACTGGTTAGACGTGATTAGCCTCGAGAAGCCTCAGCGGAAATGGGCCTCATCTCGCCTGGAGGGCAAAACCTCCTGGATTTTCTCGAGTTGCGGCAGGTGCTCTAGACTTACGACGGGGACCTCAGGGACCCGCTCTGGTGGCCTCAGGAAAGGCCAGTCCCCATGCCAGTTCCTCGGGGGCCTCTCGGGATTCCTCTCCCGTCGATGCCGGGGCCTAAGACCTTGTGTGGAGTCGGGGCCGGAACCTGAGGATTCCTCTCCAGTGCTGACATGGATCTTGGGGTACTTCTGGAGTCTCCGCAGGGGAGTCAGTCCTCGTCTCGAATGCGGGCATGCACTTGCGCTTTCCTCCAGAGCGGTAGCAGCAGTGTCACGCAGTCCGCCGCGTGGATCAAAGGATCTATGGTTTTCCCTCAAGTCTTTCCCACGAGGCTTTCCCACGAGGCTTTCCCACAGGGCTGTCCCACGTGCACACGTGGTGGGAGTCGATCCTCTGCTTGAACGTCAAGGCAGTGCAGGGAAAACAGGTTCCTCTGGAATGGACTGACACATCTGGGGGACTCTTGGAATGGTGGCATGACCCTGGAGTTCCTCTCGCCTTTCCTGTGGAGAGCGCCTCCTCTTTAGATGCGACGGGAACGCCGGGAATTCTTTCCCTACGAAACAGGGAAAGGATCCCTCATCTCGAGCTAGGAGGCGGAAACGGGGCTCCCCTGGATGTGTGCGGGACCCCACGTGCTTCCTCTAGAGTGGAGACGGGTATGTCGCGGAACTGCTTGAGTTGCAGCAAGGGTGTGAAGGACCCTTTGGAAGTTCCAGTGGTTAGATGTGATTAGCCTCGACAAGCCTCAGGGGAAATGGGCTCATCTCGCCTGGAGGGCAAAACATCCTGGATTTTCTCGAGTTGCGGCAGGTGCTCTCGACTTACGACGGGGACCTCAGGAACCCGCTCTGGTGGCCTCAGGAAAGGCCAGTCCCCATTCGAGTTCCTCGGGGGCCTCTCGGGATTCCTCTCCCGTCGATGCCGGGGCCTAAGACCTTGTGTGGAGTCGGGGCCGGAACCTGAGGATTCCTCTCCAGTGCTGACATGGATCTTGGGGTACTTCTGGAGTCTCCCCAGGGGAGTCAGTCCTCGTCTGGAAAGCGGGCATGCACTTGCGCTTTCCTCCAGAGCGGTAGCAGCAGTGTCACGCAGTCCGCCGCGTGCATCAAAGGATCTATGGTTTTCCCTCGAGTCTTTCCCACGAGGCTTTCCCACGAGGCTTTCCCACAGGGCTGTCCCCCGTGCACACGTGGTGGGAGTCGATCCTCGGCTTGAACGTCAAGGCAGTGCAGGGAAAACAGGTTACTCTGGAATGCACTGACACATCTGGGGGACTCTTGGAATGGTGGCACGACCCTGGAGTTCCTCTCGCCTTTCCTGTGGAGAGCGCCTCCTCTTGAGATGCGACGGGAACGCCGGGAATTCTTTCCCTACGAAGCAGTGAAAGGATCCCTCATCTCGAGCTAGGAGGCGGAAACGGGGCTCCCCTGGATGTGTGCGGGACCCACGGGCTTCCTCTCGAGTGGAGACGGGTATGTCGGGGAACTTCTGGAGTTGCAGCAAGGGTGTGAAGGACCCTTTGGAAGTTCCACTGGTTAGACGTGATTAGCCTCGAGAAGCCTCAGCGGAAATGGGCCTCATCTCGCCTGGAGGGCAAAACCTCCTGGATTTTCTCGAGTTGCGGCAGGTGCTCTAGACTTACGACGGGGACCTCAGGGACCCGCTCTGGTGGCCTCAGGAAAGGCCAGTCCCCATGCCAGTTCCTCGGGGGCCTCTCGGGATTCCTCTCCCGTCGATGCCGGGGCCTAAGACCTTGTGTGGAGTCGGGGCCGGAACCTGAGGATTCCTCTCCAGTGCTGACATGGATCTTGGGGTACTTCTGGAGTCTCCGCAGGGGAGTCAGTCCTCGTCTCGAATGCGGGCATGCACTTGCGCTTTCCTCCAGAGCGGTAGCAGCAGTGTCACGCAGTCCGCCGCGTGGATCAAAGGATCTATGGTTTTCCCTCAAGTCTTTCCCACGAGGCTTTCCCACGAGGCTTTCCCACAGGGCTGTCCCACGTGCACACGTGGTGGGAGTCGATCCTCTGCTTGAACGTCAAGGCAGTGCAGGGAAAACAGGTTCCTCTGGAATGGACTGACACATCTGGGGGACTCTTGGAATGGTGGCATGACCCTGGAGTTCCTCTCGCCTTTCCTGTGGAGAGCGCCTCCTCTTTAGATGCGACGGGAACGCCGGGAATTCTTTCCCTACGAAACAGGGAAAGGATCCCTCATCTCGAGCTAGGAGGCGGAAACGGGGCTCCCCTGGATGTGTGCGGGACCCCACGTGCTTCCTCTCGAGTGGAGACGGGTATGTCGGGGAACTTCTTGAGTTGCAGCAAGGGTGTGAATGACCCTTTGGAAGTTCCAGTGGTTAGATGTGATTGGCCTCGAGAAGCCTCAGCGGAAATGGGCCTCATCTCGCCTGGAGGGCAAAACCTCCTGGATTTTTTCGACTTGCGGCAGGTGCTCTCGACTTACGACGGGGACCTCAGGGACCCGCTCTGGAGGCCTCAGGAAAGGCCAGCCCGCATGAGAGTTCCTCGGGGGCCTCTCGGGATTCCTCTCCCGTTGATGCCGGGGCCTAAGACCTCGTGTGGAGTCGGGGCCGGAACCTGAGGATTCCTCTCCAGTGCTGACATGGATCTTGGGGTACTTCTGGAGTCTCCCCAGGGGAGTCAGTCCTCGTCTCGAATGCGGGCATGCACTTGCGCTTTCCTCCAGAGTGGTAGCAGCAGTGTCACGCATTCCGCCGCGTGGATCAAAGGATCTGTGGTTTTCCCTCGAGTCTTTCCCACAAGGCTTTCCCACAGGGCTGTCCCTCGTGCACACGTGGTTGGAGTCGATCCTCGGCTTGAACGTCAAGGCAGTGCAGGGAAAACAGGTTCCTCTGGAATGGACTGACACATCTGGGGGACTCTTGGAATGGTGGCATGACCCTGGAGTTCCTCTCGCCTTTCCTGTGGAGAGCGCCTCCACTTGATAAGCGACGGGAACGCCGGGAATTCTTTCCCTACGAAACAAGGAAAGGATCCCTCATCTCGAGCTAGGAGGCGGAAACGGGGCTCCCCTGGATGTGTGCGGGACCCCACGTGCTTCCTCTAGAGTGGAGACGGGTATGTCGCGGAACTGCTTGAGTTGCAGCAAGGGTGTGAAGGACCCTTTGGAAGTTCCAGTGGTTAGATGTGATTAGCCTCGACAAGCCTCAGGGGAAATGGGCTCATCTCGCCTGGAGGGCAAAACATCCTGGATTTTCTCGAGTTGCGGCAGGTGCTCTCGACTTACGACGGGGACCTCAGGGACCCGCTCTGGTGGCCTCAGGAAAGGCCAGTCCCCATTCGAGTTCCTCGGGGGCCTCTCGGGATTCCTCTCCCGTCGATGCCGGGGCCTAAGACCTTGTGTGGAGTCGGGGCCGGAACCTGAGGATTCCTCTCCAGTGCTGACATGGATCTTGGGGTACTTCTGGAGTCTCCCCAGGGGAGTCAGTCCTCGTCTGGAATGCGGGCATGCACTTGCGCTTTCCTCCAGAGCGGTAGCAGAAGTGTCACGCAGTCCGCCGCGTGCATCAAAGGATCTATGGTTTTCCCTCGAGTCTTTCCCACGAGGCTTTCCCACGAGGCTTTCCCACAGGGCTGTCCCCCGTGCACACGTGGTGGGAGTCGATCCTCGGCTTGAACGTCAAGGCAGTGCAGGGAAAACAGGTTCCTCTGGAATGCACTGACACATCTGTGGGACTCTTGGAATGGTGGCATGACCCTGGAGTTCCTCTCGCCTTTCCTGTGGAGAGCGCCTCCTCTTGAGATGCGACGGGAACGCCGGGAATTCTTTCCCTACGAAACAGGGAAAGGATCCCTCATCTCGAGCTAGGAGGCGGAAACGGGGCTCCCCTGGATGTGTGCGGGACCCCACGTGCTTCCTCTCGAGTGGAGACGGGTATGTCGGGGAACTTCTTGAGTTGCAGCAATGGTGTGAAGGACCCTTTGGAAGTTCCAGTGGTTAGATGTGATTCGCCTCGAGAAGCCTCAGCGGAAATGGGCCTCATCTCGCCTGGAGGGCAAAACCTCCTGGATTTTCTCAAGTTGCGGCAGGTGCTCTCGACTTACGACGGGGACCTCAGGGACCCGCTCTGGTGGCCTCAGGAAAGGCCAGTCCCCATGCGAGTTCCTCGGGGGCCTCTCGGGATTCCTCTCACGTCGATGCCGGGGCCTAAGACCTTGTGTGGAGTCGGGGCCGGAACCTGAGGATTCCTCTCCAGTGCTGACATGGATCTTGGGGTACTTCTGGAGTCTCCCCAGGGGAGTCAGTCCTCGTCTCGAATGCGGGCATGCACTTGCGCTTTCCTCCAGAGCGGTAGCAGCAGTGTCACGCAGTCCGCCGCGTGGATCAAAGGATCTATGGTTTTCCCTTGAGTCTTTCCCACGAGGCTTTCCCACGAGGCTTTCCCACAGGGCTGTCCCACGTGCACACGTGGTGGGAGTCGATCCTCGGCTTGAACGTCAAGGCAGTGCAGGGAAAACAGGTTCCTCTGGAATGGACTGACACATCTGGGGGACTCTTGGAATGGTGGCACGACCCTGGAGTTCCTCTCGCCTTTCCTGTGGAGAGCGCCTCCTCTTGAGATGCGACGGGAACGCCGGGAATTCTTTCCCTACGAAGCAGGGAAAGGATCCCTCATCTCGAGCTAGGAGGCGGAAACGGGGCTCCCCTGGATGTGTGCGGGACCCACGGGCTTCCTCTCGAGTGGAGACGGGTATGTCGGGGAACTTCTTGAGTTGCAGCAAGGGTGTGAAGGACCCTTTGGAAGTTCCACTGGTTAGACGTGATTAGCCTCGAGAAGCCTCAGCGGAAATGGGCCTCATCTCGCCTGGAGGGCAAAACCTCCTGGATTTTCTCGAGTTGCGGCAGGTGCTCTCGACTTACGACGGGGACCTCAGGGACCCGCTCTGGTGGCCTCAGGAAAGGCCAGTCCCCATGCGAGTTCCTCGGGGGCCTCTCGGGATTCCTCTCCCGTTGATGCCGGGGCCTAAGACCTTGTGTGGAGTCGGGGCCGGAACCTGAGGATTCCTCTCCAGTGCTGACATGGATCTTGGGGTACTTCTGGAGTCTCCGCAGGGGAGTCAGTCCTCGTCTCGAATGCGGGCATGCACTTGCGCTTTCCTCCAGAGCGGTAGCAGCAGTGTCACGCAGTCCGCCGCGTGGATCAAAGGATCTATGGTTTTCCCTCAAGTCTTTCCCACGAGGCTTTCCCACGAGGCTTTCCCACAGGGCTGTCCCACGTGCACACGTGGTGGGAGTCGATCCTCTGCTTGAACGTCAAGGCAGTGCAGGGAAAACAGGTTCCTCTGGAATGGACTGACACATCTGGGGGACTCTTGGAATGGTGGCACGACCCTGGAGTTCCTCTCGCCTTTCCTGTGGAGAGCGCCTCCTCTTGAGATGCGACGGGAACGCCGGGAATTCTTTCCCTACGAAACAGGGAAAGGATCCCTCATCTCGAGCTAGGAGGCGGAAACGGGGCTCCCCTGGATGTGTGCGGGACCCCACGTGCTTCCTCTCGAGTGGAGACGGGTATGTCGGGGAACTTCTTGAGTTGCAGCAAGGGTGTGAATGACCCTTTGGAAGTTCCAGTGGTTAGATGTGATTGGCCTCGAGAAGCCTCAGCGGAAATGGGCCTCATCTCGCCTGGAGGGCAAAACCTCCTGGATTTTCTCGAGTTGCGGCAGGTGCTCTCGACTTACGACGGGGACCTCAGGGACCCGCTCTGGTGGCCTCAGGAAAGGCCAGTCCCCATGTGAGTTCCTCGGGGGCCTCTCGGGATTCCTCTCCCGTCGATGCCTGGGCCTAAGACCTTGTGTGGAGTCGGGGCCGGAAACTGAGGATTCCTCTCCAGTGCTGACATGGATCTTGGGGTACTTCTGGAGTCTCCGCAGGGGAGTCAGTCCTCGTCTCGAATGCGGGCATGCACTTGCGCTTTCCTCCAGAGCGGTAGCAGCAGTGTCACGCAGTTCTCCGCGTGGATCAAAGGATCTATGGTTTTCCCTCGAGTCTTTCCCACGAGGCTTTCCCACGAGGCTTTCCCACAGGGCTGTCCCACGTGCACACGTGGTGGGAGTCGATCCTCGGCTTGATCGTCAAGGCAGTGCAGGGAAAACAGGTTCCTCTGGAATGCACTGACACATCTGGGGGACTCTTGGAATGGTGTCACGACCCTGGAGTTTCTCTCGCCTTTCCTGTGGAGAGCGCCTCCTCTTGAGATGCGATGGGAACGCCGGGAATTCTTTCCATACGAAACAGGGAAAGGATCCCTCATCTCGAGCTAGGAGGCGGAAATGGGGCTCCCCTGGATGTGTGCGGGACACCACGTGCTTCCTCTCGAGTGGAGACGGGTATGTCGGGGAACTTCTTTAGTTGCATCAATGGTGTGAAGGACCCTTTGGAAGTTACAATGGTTAGATGTGGTTGGCCTCGAGAAGCCTCAGCGGAAATGGGCCTCCTCTCGCCTGGAGGGCAAAACCTCCTGGATTTTCTCGAGTTGCGGCAGGTGCTCTCGACTTACGACGGGGACCTCAGGGACCCGCTCTGGTGGCCTCAGGAAAGGCCAGTCCCCATGCGAGTTCCTCGGGGGCCTCTCGGGATTCCTCTCCCGTCGATGCCGGGGCCTAAGACCTTGTGTGGAGTCGGGGCCGGAACCTGAGGATTCCTCTCCGGTGCTGACATGGATCTTGGGGTACTTCTGGAGTCTCCCCAGGGGAGTCAGTCCTCGTCTCGAATGCGGGCATGCACTTGCGCTTTCCTCCAGAGCGGTAGCAGCAGTGTCACGCAGTCCGCCGCGTGGATCAAAGGATCTATGGTTTTCCCTCGAGTCTTTCCCACGAGGCTTTCCCACGAGGCTTTCCCACAGATCTGTCCCCCGTGCACAGGTGGTGGGAGTCGATCCTCGGCTTGAACGTCAAGGCAGTGCAGGGAAAACAGGTTCCTCTGGAATGGACTGACACATCTGGGGGACTCTTGGAATGGTGTCATGACCCTGGAGTTCCTCTCGCCTTTCCTGTGGAGAGCGCCTCCTCTTGAGATGCGACGGGAACGCCGGGAATTCTTTCCCTACGAAACAGGGAAATGATCCCTCATCTCGAGCTAGGAGGCGGAAACGGGGCTCCCCTGGATGTGTGCGGGACCCCACGTGCTTCCTCTCGAGTGGAGACGGGTATGTCGGGGAACTTCTTGAGTTGCAGCAATGGTGTGAAGGACCCTTTGGAAGTTCCAGTGGTTAGATGTGATTGGCCTCGAGAAGCCTCAGCGGAAATGGGCCTCATCTCGCCTGGAGGGCAAAACCTCCTGGATTTTCTCGAGTTGCGGCAGGTGCTCTCGACTTACGACGGGGACCTCAGGGACCCGCTCTGGTGGCCTCAGGAAAGGCCAGTCTCAATGCGAGTTCCTCGGGGGCCTCTCGGGATTCCTCTCCCTTCGATGCCGGGGCCTAAGACCTTGTGTGGAGTCGGGGCCGGAACCTGAGGATTCCTCTCCAGTGCTGACATGGATCTTGGGGTACTTCTGGAGTCTCCCCAGGGGAGTCAGTCCTCGTCTCGAAAGCGGGCATGCACTTGCGCTTTCCTCCAGAGCGGTAGCAGCAGTGTCACACAGTCCGCCGCGTGGGTCAAAGGATCTATGGTTTTCCCTCGAGTCTTTCCCACGAGGCTTTCCCACGAGGCTTTCCCACAGGGCTGTCCCACGTGCACACGTGGTGGGAGTCGATCCTCGGCTTGAACGTCAAGGCAGTGCAGGGAAAACAGGTTCCTCTGGAATGGACTGACACATCTGGGGGACTCTTGGAATGGTGTCAGGACCCTGGAGTTTCTCTCGCCTTTCCTGTGGAGAGCGCCTCCTCTTGAGATGCGACGGGAACGCCGGGAATTCTTTCCCTACGAAACAGGGAAAGGATCCCTCATCTCGAGCTAGGAGGCGGAAACGGGGCTCCCCTGGATGTTTGCGGGACACCACGTGCTTCCTCTCGAGTGGAGACGGGTATGTCGGGGAACTTCTTGAGTTGCAGCAATGGTGTGAAGGACCCTTTGGAAGTTCCAGTGGTTAGATGTGATTGGCCTCGAGAAGCCTCAGCGGAAAGGGGCCTCATCTCGCCTGGAGGGCAAAACCTCCTGGATTTTCTCGAGTTGCGGCAGGTGCTCTCGACTTACGACGGGGACCTCAGGGACCCGCTCTGGTGGCCTCAGGAAAGGCCAGTCTCAATGCGAGTTCCTCGGGGGCCTCTCGGGATTCCTCTCCCTTCGATGCCGGGGCCTAAGACCTTGTGTGGAGTCGGGGCCGGAACCTGAGGATTCCTCTCCAGTGCTGACATGGATCTTGGGGTACTTCTGGAGTCTCCCCAGGGGAGTCAGTCCTCGTCTCGAAAGCGGGCATGCAATTGCGCTTTCCTCCAGAGCGGTAGCAGCAGTGTCACACAGTCCGCCACGTGGGTAAAAGGATCTATGGTTTTCCCTCGAGTCTTTCCCACGAGGCTTTCCCACGAGGCTTTCCCACAGGGCTGTCCCACGTGCACACGTGGTGGGAGTCGATCCTCGGCTTGAACGTCAAGGCAGTGCAGGGAAACCGGTTCCTCTGGAATGGAGTGACACATCTGGGGGACTCTTGGAATGGTGTCACGACCCTGGAGTTCCTCTCGCCTTTCCTGTGAGAGCGCCTCCTCTTGAGATGCGATGGGAACGCCGGGAATTCTTTCCCAACGAAACAGGGAAAGGATCCCTCATCTCGAGCTAGGAGGAGGAAACGGGGCTCCCCTGGATGTGTGCGTGACCCACGTGCTTCCTCTCGAGTGGAGTCGGGTATGTCGGGGAACTTCTTGAGTTGCAGCAAGGGTGTGAAGGACCCTTTGGAAGTTCCAGTGGTTAGCCGTGATTAGCCTCGAGAAGCCTCAGCGGAAATGGGCCTCATCTCGCCTGGAGGGCAAAACCTCCTGGATTTTCTCGAGTTGCGGCAGGTGCTCTCGACTTACGACGGGGACCGCAGGGACCCGCTCTGGTGGCCTCAGGAAAGGCCAGTCCCCATGCGAGTTTGTCGAGGCCTCTCGGGATTCCTCTCCCGTCGATGCCGGGGCCTAAGTCCTTGTGTGGAGTCGGGGCCGGAACCTGAGGATTCCTCTCCAGTGCTGACATGGATCTTGGGGTACTTCTGGAGTCTCCCCAGGGGAGTCAGTCCTCGTCTCGAATGCGGGCATGCACTTGCGCTTTCCTCCAGAGCGGTAGCAGCAGTGTCACGCAGTCCGCCGCGTGGATCAAAGGATCTATGGTTTTCCCTCGAGTCTTTCCCACGAGGCTTTCCCACGAGGCTTTCCCACAGGGCTGTCCCACGTGCACACGTGGTGGGAGTCGATCCTCGGCTTGAACGTCAAGGCAGTGCAGGGAAAACAGGTTCGTCTGGAATGGACTGACACATCTGGGGGACTCTTGGAATGGTGGCATGACCCTGGAGTTCCTCTCGCCTTTCCTGTGGAGAGCGCCTCCTCTTGAGATGCGACGGGAACGCCGGGAATTCTTTCCCTACGAAACAGGGAAAGGATCCCTCATCTCGAGCTAGGAGGCGGAAACGGGGCTCCCCTGGATGTGTGCGGGACCCCACGTGCTTCCTCTCGAGTGGAGACGGGTATGTCGGGGAACTTCTTGAGTTGCAGCAATGGTGTGAAGGACCCTTTGGAAGTTCCAGTGGTTAGATGTGGTTGGCCTCGAGAGCCTAAGCGGAAATGGGCCTCCTCTTGCATGGAGGGCAAAACCTCCTGGATTTTCTCGAGTTGCGGCAGGTGCTCTCGACTTACGACGGGGACCTCAGGGACCCGCTCTGGTGGCCTCAGGAAAGGCCAGTCCCCATGCGAGTTCCTCGGGGGCCTCTCGGGATTCCTCTCCCGTCGATGCCGGGGCCTAAGACCTTGTGTGGAGTCGGGGCCGGAACCTGAGGATTCCTCTCCAGTGCTGACATGGATCTTGGGGTACTTCTGGAGTCTCCGCAGGGGAGTCAGTCCTCGTCTCGAATGCGGGCATGCACTTGCGCTTTCCTCCAGAGCGGTAGCAGCAGTGTCACGCAGTCCGCCGCGTGGATCAAAGGATCTATGGTTTTCCCTCGAGTCTTTCCCACGAGGCTTTCCCACGAGGCTTTCCCACAGGTCTGTCCCCCGTGCACACGTGGTGGGACTCGATCCTCGGCTTGAACGTCAAGGCAGTGCAGGGAAAACAGGTTCCTCTGGAATGGATTGACACATCTGGGGGACTCTTGGAATGGTGTCATGACCCTGGAGTTCCTCTCGCCTTTCCTGTGGAGAGCGCCTCCTCTTGAGATGCGACGGGAACGCCGGGAATTCTTTCCCTACGAAACAGGGAAAGGATCCCTCATCTCGAGCTAGGAGGCGGAAACGGGGCTCCCCTGGATGTGTGCGGGACCCCACGTGCTTCCTCTCGAGTGGAGACGGGTATGTCGGGGAACTTCTTGAGTTGCAGCAATGGTGTGAAGGACCCTTTGGAAGTTCCAGTGGTTAGATGTGATTGGCCTCGAGAAGCCTCAGCGGAAATGGGCCTCATCTCGCCTGGAGGGCAAAACCTCCTGGATTTTCTCGAGTTGCGGCAGGTGCTCTCGACTTACGACGGGGACCTCAGGGACCCGCTCTGGTGGCCTCAGGAAAGGCCAGTCTCAATGCGAGTTCCTCGTGGGCCTCTCGGGATTCCTCTCCCTTCGATGCCGGGGCCTAAGACCTTGTGTGGAGTCGGGGCCGGAACCTGAGGATTCCTCTCCAGTGATGACATGTATCTTGGGGTACTTCTGGAGTCTCCCCAGGGGAGTCAGTCCTCGTCTCGAAAGCGGGCATGCACTTGCGCTTTCCTCCAGAGCGGTAGCAGCAGTGTCACACAGTCCGCCGCGTGGGTCAAAGGATCTATGGTTTTCCCTCGAGTCTTTCCCACGAGGCTTTCCCACGAGTCTTTCCCACAGGGCTGTCCCACGTGCACACGTGGTGGGAGTCGATCCTCGGCTTGAACGTCAAGGCAGTGCAGGGAAACCGGTTCCTCTGGAATGGAGTGACACATCTGGGGGACTCTTGGAATGGTGTCACGACCCTGGAGTTCCTCTCGCCTTTCCTGTGAGAGCGCCTCCTCTTGAGATGTGATGGGAACGCCGGGAATTCTTTCCCTACGAAACAGGGAAAGGATCCCTCATCTCGAGCTAGGAGGCGGAAACGGGGCTCCCCTGGATGTGAGCGGGACACCACTTGCTTCCTCTCGAGTGCAGACGGGTATGTCGGGGAACTTCTTGAGTTGCAGCAAGGGTGTGAAGGACCCTTTGGAAGTTCCAGTGGTTAGATGTGATTGGCCTCGAGAAGCCTCAGCGGGAATGGGCCATATCTCGCCTGGAGGGCAAAACCTCCTGGATTTTCTCGAGTTGCGGCAGGTGCTCTCGACTTACGACGGGGACCTCAGGGAACCGCTCTGGTGGCCTCAGGAAAAACCAGTCCCCATGCGAGTTCCACGGGAGCCTCTCGGGATTCCTCTCCCTTCGATGCCGGGGCCTAAGACCTTGTGTGGAATCGGGGCCGGAACCTGAGGATTCCTCTCCAGTGCTGACATGGATCTTGGGCTACTTGAGGAGTCTCCCCAGGGGAGTCAATCCTCGTCTCGAATGCGGGCATGCACTTGCGCTTTCCTCCAGAGCGGTAGCAGCAGTGTCACGCAGTCCGCCGCGTGGATCAAAGGATCTATGGTTTTCCCTTGAGTCTTTCCCACGAGGCTTTCCCACGAGGCTTTCGCACAGGGCTGTCCCACGTGCACACGTGGTGGGAGTCGATCCTCGGCTTGAACGTCAAGGCAGTGCAGGGAAAACAGGTTCCTCTGGAATGGACTGACACATCTGGGGGACTCTTGGAATGGTGTCTCGACCCTGGAGTTCCTCTCGCCTTTCCTGTGGAGAGCGCCTCCTCTTGAGATGCGACGGGAACGCCGGGAATTCTTTCCCTACGAAACAGGGAAAGGATCCCTCATCTCGAGCTAGGAGGCGGAAACGGGGCTCCCCTGGATGTGTGCGGGACCCACGTGCTTCCTCTCGAGTGGAGTCGGGTATGTCGGGGAACTTCTTGAGTTGCAGCAAGGGTGTGAAGGACCCTTTGGAAGTTCCAGTGGTTAGATGTGATTAGCCTCGAGAAGCCTCAGCGGAAATGGGCCTCATCTCGCCTGGAGGGCAAAACCTCCTGGATTTTCTCGAGTTGCGGCAGGTGCTCTCGACTTACGACGGGGACAGCAGGGACCCGCTCTGGTGGCCTCAGGAAAGGCCAGTCCCCATGCGAGTTCCTCGGGGGCCTCTCGGGATTGCTCTCCCGTCGATGCCGGGGCCTAAGACCTTGTGTGGAGTCCGGGCCGGAACCTGAGGATTCCTCTCCAGTGTTGACATGGATCTTGGGGTTCTTCTGGAGTCTCCCCAGGGGAGTCAGTCCTCGTCTCGAATGCGGGCATGCACTTGCGCTTTCCTCCAGAGCGGTAGCAGCAGTGTCACGCAGTCCGCCGCGTAGATCAAAGGATCTATGTTTTTCCCTCGAGTCTTTCCCACAAGGCTTTCCCAGGAGGCTTTCCCACAGGGCTGTCCCACGTGCACACGTGGTGGGAGTCGATCCTCGGCTTGAACGTCAAGGCAGTGCAGGGAAAACAGGTTCCTCTGGAATGGACTGACACATCTGGGGGACTCTTGGAATGGTGTCACCACCCTGGAGTTCCTCTCGCCTTTCCTGTGGAGAACGCCTCCTCTTGAGATGCGACGGGGACGCCGGGAATTCTTTCCCTACGAAACAGGGAAAGGATCCCTCATCTCTAACTAGGGGGCGGAAACGGAGCTCCCCTGGATGTGTGCGGGACCCCACGTGCTTCCTCTCTAGTGGAGACGTGTATGTCGGGGAACTTCTTGGGTTGCAGCAATGGTGTGAAGGACCCTTTGGAAGTTCCAGTGGTTAGATGTGATTGGCCTCGAGAAGCCTCAGCGGGAATGGGCCATATCTCGCCTGGAGGGCAAAACCTCCTGGATTTTCTCGAGTTGCGGCAGGTGCTCTCGACTTACGACGGGGACCTCAGGGAACCGCTCTGGTGGCCTCAGGAAAAACCAGTCCCCATGCGAGTTCCACGGGAGCCTCTCGGGATTCCTCTCCCTTCGATGCCGGGGCCTAAGACCTTGTGTGGAATCGGGGCCGGAACCTGAGGATTCCTCTCCAGTGCTGACATGGATCTTGGGCTACTTGAGGAGTCTCCCCAGGGGAGTCAATCCTCGTCTCGAATGCGGGCATGCACTTGCGCTTTCCTCCAGAGCGGTAGCAGCAGTGTCACGCAGTCCGCCGCGTGGATCAAAGGATCTATGGTTTTCCCTCGAGTCTTTCCCACGAGGCTTTCCCACGAGGCTTTCGCACACGGCTGTCCCACGTGCACACGTGGTGGGAGTCGATCCTCGGCTTGAACGTCAAGGCAGTGCAGGGAAAACAGGTTCCTCTGGAATGGACTGACACATCTGGGGGACTCTTGGAATGGTGTCTCGACCCTGGAGTTCCTCTCGCCTTTCCTGTGGAGAGCGCCTCCTCTTGAGATGCGACGGGAACGCCGGGAATTCTTTCCCTACGAAACAGGGAAAGGATCCCTCATCTCGAGCTAGGAGGCGGAAACGGGGCTCCCCTGGATGTGTGCGGGACCCACGTTCTTCCTCTCGAGTGGAGTCGGGTATGTCGGGGAACTTCTTGAGTCGCAGCAAGGGTGTGAAGGACCCTTTGGAAGTTCCAGTGGTTAGATGTGATTAGCCTCGAGAAGCCTCAGCGGAAATGGGCCTCATCTCGCCTGGAGGGCAAAACCTCCTGGATTTTCTCGAGTTGCGGCAGGTGCTCTCGACTTACGACGGGGACATCAGGGACCCGCTCTGGTGGCCTCAGGAAAGGCCAGTCCCCATGCGAGTTCCTCGGGGGCCTCTCGGGATTGCTCTCCAGTCGATGCCGGGGCCTAAGACCTTGTGTGGAGTCCGGGCCGGAACCTGAGGATTCCTCTCCAGTGTTGACATGGATCTTGGGGTTCTTCTGGAGTCTCCCCAGGGGAGTCAGTCCTCGTCTCGAATGCGGGCATGCACTTGCGCTTTCCTCCAGAGCGGTAGCAGCAGTGTCACGCAGTCCGCCGCGTAGATCAAAGGATCTATGTTTTTCCCTCGAGTCTTTCCCACAAGGCTTTCCCAGGAGGCTTTCCCACAGGGCTGTCCCACGTGCACACGTGGTGGGAGTCGATCCTCAACTTGAACGTCAAGGCAGTGCAGGGAAAACAGGTTCCTCTGGAATGGACTGACACATCTGGGGGACTCTTGTAACGGTGGCACGACCCTGGAGTTCCTCTCACCTTTCCTGTGGAGAGCGCCTCCTCTTTAGATACGACGGGAACGCCGGGAAGTCTTTCCCTACGAAACGGGGAAAGGATCCCTCATCTCGAGCTAGGAGGCGGAAACGGGGCTCCCCTGGATGTGTGCGGGACCCACGTGCTTCCTCTCGAAGGGAGACGGGTATGTCGGGGAACTTCTTGAGTTGCAGCAAGGGTGTGAAGGACCCTTTGGAAGTTCCAGTGGTTAGATGTGATTAGCCTCGAGAAGCCTCAGCGGAAATGGGCCTCATCTCGCCTGGAGGGCAAAACCTCCTGGATTTTCTCGAGTTGCGGCAGGTGCTCTCGACTTACGACGGGGACCTCAGGGACCCGCTCTGGTGGCCTCAGGAAATTCCACTCCCCATGCGAGTTCCTCGGGGGCCTCTCGGGATTCCTCTCCCGTCGATGCCGGGGCCTAAGACCTTGTGTGGAGTCGGGGCCGGAACCTGAGGTTTCCTCTCCAGTGCTGACATGGATCTTGGAGTACTTCTGGAGTCTCCCCAGGGGAGTCAGTCCTCGTCTCGAATGCGGGCATGCACTTGCGCTTTCCTCCAGAGCGTTAGCAGCAGTGTCACGCAGTCCGCCGCGTGGATCAAAGGATCTATGGTTTTCCCTCGAGTCGTTCCCACGAGGCTTTCCCACGAGGCTTTCCCACAGGGCTGTCCCATGTGCACACGTGGAGGGAGTCGATCCTCGGCTTGAACGTCAAGGCAGTGCAGGGAAAACAGGTTCCTCTGGAATGGACTGACACATCTGGGGGACTCTTGGAATGGTGGCACGACCCTGGAGTTCCTCTCGCCTTTCCTGTGGAGAGCGCCTCCTGTTGAGATGCGACGGGAACGCCGGGAATTCTTTCCCTACGAAACAGGGAAAGGATCCCTCATCTCGAGCTAGGAGGCAGAAACGGGGCTCCCCTGGAAGTGCTCGGGACCCTCGTGCTTCCTCTCGATTGGAGACGGGCATGTCAGGGAACTTCTTGAGTTGCAGCAAGGGTGTGAAGGACCCTTTGGAAGTTCCAGTGGTTAGATGTGATTGGCCTCGAGTAGCCTCAGAGGAAATGGGCCTCATATCGCCTGGAGGGCAAAACCTCCTGGATTTTCTCGAGTTGCGGCAGGTGCTCTCGACTTACGACGGGGACCTCAGGGACCCGCTCTGGTGGCCTCAGGAAAGGCCAGTCCCCATCGAGTTCCTCGGGGGCCTCTCGGGATTCCTCTCCCGTCGATGCCTGGGCCTAAGACCTTGTGTGGAGTCGGAGCCGGAACCTGAGGATTCCTCTACAGTGCTGACATGGATCTTGGGGTACTTCTGGAGTCTCCCCAGGGGAGTCAGTCCTCGTCTCGAATGCGGGCATGCACTTGCGCTTTCCTCCAGAGCGGTAGCAGCAGTGTCACGCAGTCCGCCGCGTGGATCAAAGGATCTATGGTTTTCCCTCGAGTCTTTCCCACGAGGCTTTCCCACGAGGCTTTCCCACAGGGCTGTCCCACGTGCACACGTGGTGGGAGTCGATCCTCGGCTTTAACGTCAAGGCAGTGCAGGGAAAACTGGTTCCTCTGGAATGGACTGACACATCTGGGGGACTCTTGGAATGGTGTCACGACCCTGGAGTTCCTCTCGCCTTTCCTGTGGAGAACGCCTCCTCTTGAGATGCGACGGGGACGCCGGGAATTCTTTCCCTACGAAACAGGGAAAGGATCCCTCATCTCTAGCTAGGGGGCGGAAACGGAGCTCCCCTGGATGTGTGCGGGACCCCACGTGCTTCCTCTCTAGTGGAGACGTGTATGTCGGGGAACTTCTTGGGTTGCAGCAATGGTGTGAAGGACCCTTTGGAAGTTCCAGTGGTTAGATGTGATTGGCCTCGAGAAGCCTCAGCGGAAATGGGCCATATCTCGCCTGGAGGGCAAAACCTCCTGGATTTTCTCGAGTTGCGGCAGGTGCTCTCGACTTACGACGGGGACCTCAGGGAACCGCTCTGGTGGCCTCAGGAAAAACCAGTCCCCATGCGAGTTCCACGGGAGCCTCTCGGGATTCCTCTCCCTTCGATGCCGGGGCCTAAGACCTTGTGTGGAGTCGGGTCCGGAACCTGAGGATTCCTCTCCAGTGCTGACATGGATCTTGGGCTACTTGAGGAGTCTCCCCAGGGGAGTCAATCCTCGTCTCGAATGCGGGCATGCACTTGCGCTTTCCTCCAGAGCGGTAGCAGCAGTGTCACGCAGTCCGCCGCGTGGATCAAAGGATCTATGGTTTTCCCTCGAGTCTTTCCCACGAGGCTTTCCCACGAGGCTTTCCCACAGGGCTGTCCCACGTGCACACGTGGTGGGAGTCGATCCTCGGCTTGAACGTCAAGGCAGTGCAGGGAAAACAGGTTCCTCTGGAATGGACTGACACATCTGGGGGACTCTTGGAATGGTGTCTCGACCCTGGAGTTCCTCTCGCCTTTCCTGTGGAGAGCGCCTCCTCTTGAGATGCGACGGGAACGCCGGGAATTCTTTCCCTACGAAACAGGGAAAGGATCCCTCATCTCGAGCTAGGAGGCGGAAACGGGGCTCCCCTGGATGTGTGCGGGACCCACGTGCTTCCTCTCGAGTGGAGTCGGGTATGTCGGGGAACTTCTTGAGTTGCAGCAAGGGTGTGAAGGACCCTTTGGAAGTTCCAGTGGTTAGATGTGATTAGCCTCGAGAAGCCTCAGCGGAAATGGGCCTCATCTCGCCTGGAGGGCAAAACCTCCTGGATTTTCTCGAGTTGCGGCAGGTGCTCTCGACTTACGACGGGGACCTCAGGGACCCGCTCTGGTGGCCTCAGGAAAGGCCAGTCCCCATGCGAGTTCCTCGGGGGCCTCTCGGGATTCCTCTCCCGTCGATGCCTGGGCCTAAGACCTTGTGTGGAGTCGGGGCCGGAACCTGAGGATTCCTCTCCAGTGCTGACATGGATCTTGGGGTACTTCTGGAGTCTCCCCAGGGGAGTCAGTCCTCGTCTCGAATGCGGGCATGCACTTGCGCTTTCCTCCAGAGCGGTAGCAGCAGTGTCACGCAGTCCGCCGCGTGGATCAAAGGATCTATGGTTTTCCCTCGAGTCTTTCCCACGAGGCTTTCCCACGAGGCTTTCCCACAGAGCTGTCCCACGTGCACACGTTGTGGGAGTCGATCCTCGGCTTGAACGTCAAGGCAGTGCAGGGAAAACAGGTTCCTCTCGAATGGACTGACACATCTGGGGGACTCTTGGAATGGTGGCACGACCCTGGAGTTCCTCTCGCCTTTCCTGTGGAGAGCGCCTCCTCTTGAGATGCGACGGGAACGCCGGGAATTCTTTCCCTACGAAACAGGGAAAGGATCCCTCATCTCGAGCTAGGAGGCGGAAACGGGGCTCCCCTGGATGTGTGCGGGACCCACGGGCTTCCTCTCGAGTGGAGACGGGTATGTCGGGGAACTTCTTGAGTTGCAGCAAGGGTGTGAAAGACCCTTTGGAAGTTCCAGTGGTTAGACGTGATTAGCCTCGAGAAGCCTCAGCGGAAATGGGCCTCATCTCGCCTGGATGGCAAAACCTCCTGGATTTTCTCGAGTTGCGGCAGGTGCTCTCGACTTACGACGGGGACCTCAGGGACCCGCTCTGGTGGCCTCAGGAAAGGCCAGTCCCCATGCGAGTTCCTCGGGGGCCTCTCGGGATTCCTCTCCCGTCGATGCCGGGGCCTAAGACCTTGTGTGGAGTCGGGGCCGGAACCTGAGGATTCCTCTCCAGTGCTGACATGGATCTTGGGGTACTTCTGGAGTCTCCGCAGGGGAGTCAGTCCTCGTCTCGAATGCGGGCATGCACTTGCGCTTTCCTCCAGAGCGGTAGCAGCAGTGTCACGCAGTCCGCCGCGTGGATCAAAGGATCTATGGTTTTCCCTCGAGTCTTTCCCACGAGGCTTTCCGACAGGGCTGTCCCTCGTGCACACGTGGTGGGAGTCGATCCTCGGCTTGAACGTCAAGGCAGTGCAGGGAAAACAGGTTCCTCTGGAATGGACTGACACATCTGGGGGACTCTTGGAATGGTGGCACGACCCTGGAGTTCCTCTCGCCTTTCCTGTGGAGAGCGCCTCCTCTTGAGATGCGACGGGAACGCCGGGAATTCTTTCCCTACGAAACAGGGAAAGGATCCCTCATCTCGAGCTAGGAGGCGGAAACGGGGCTTCCCTGGATGTGTGCGGGACCCCACGTGCTTCCTCTCGAGTGGAGACGGGTATGTCGCGGAACTTCTTGAGTTGCAGCAAGGGTGTGAAGGACCCTTTGGAAGTTCCAGTGGTTAGATATGATTAGCCTCGAGAAGCCTCAGCGGAAATGGGCCTCATCTCGCCTGGAGGGCAAAACCTCGTGGATTTTTTCGACTTGCGGCAGGTGCTCTCGACTTATGACGGGGACCTCAGGGACCCGCTCTGGAGGCCTCAGGAAAGGCCAGCCCGCATGAGAGTTCCTCGGGGGCCTCTCGGGATTCCTCTCCCGTTGATGCCGGGGCCTAAGACCTCGTGTGGAGTCGGGGCCGGAACCTGAGGATTCCTCTCCAGTGCTGACATGGATCTTGGGGTACTTCTGGAGTCTCCCCAGGGGAGTCAGTCCTCGTGTCGAATGCGGGCATGCACTTGCGCTTTCCTCCAGAGTGGTAGCAGCAGTGTCACGCATTCCGCCGCATGGATCAAAGGATCTGTGGTTTTCCCTCGAGTCTTTCCCACAAGGCTTTCCCACAGGGCTGTCCCTCGTGCACACGTGGTTGGAGTCGATCCTCGGCTTGAACGTCAAGGCAGTGCAGGGAAAACAGGTTCCTCTGGAATGGACTGACACATCTGGGGGACTCTTGGAATGGTGGCATGACCCTGGAGTTCCTCTCGCCTTTCCTGTGGCGAGCGCCTCCTCTTGATAAGCGACGGGAACGCCGGGAATTCTTTCCCTACGAAACAAGGAAAGGATCCCTCATCTCGAGCTAGGAGGCGGAAACGGGGCTCCCCTGGATGTGTGCGGGACCCCACGTGCTTCCTCTAGAGTGGAGACGGGTATGTCGCGGAACTGCTTGAGTTGCAGCAAGGGTGTGAAGGACCTTTGGAAGTTCCAGTGGTTAGATGTGATTAGCCTCGACAAGCCTCAGGGGAAATGGGCTCATCTCGCCTGGAGGGCAAAACATCCTGGATTTTCTCGAGTTGCGGCAGGTGCTCTCGACTTACGACGGGGACCTCAGGGACCCGCTCTGGTGGCCTCAGGAAAGGCCAGTCCCCATTCGAGTTCCTCGGGGGCCTCTCGGGATTCCTCTCCCGTCGATGCCGGGGCCTAAGACCTTGTGTGGAGTCGGGGCCGGAACCTGAGGATTCCTCTCCAGTGCTGACATGGATCTTGGGGTACTTCTGGAGTCTCCCCAGGGGAGTCAGTCGTCGTCTTGAATGCGGGCATGCACTTGCGCTTTCCTCCAGAGCGGTAGCAGCAGTGTCACGCAGTCCGCCGCGTGCATCAAAGGATCTATGGTTTTCCCTCGAGTCTTTCCCACGAGGCTTTCCCACGAGGCTTTCCCACAGGGCTGTCCCCCGTGCACAGGTGGTGGGAGTCGATCCTCGGCTTGAACGTCAAGGCAGTGCAGGGAAAACAGGTTCCTCTGGAATGCACTGACACATCTGGGGGACTCTTGGAATGGTGTCACGACCCTGGAGTTCCTCTCGCCTTTCCTGTGGAGAGCGCCTCCTCTTGAGATGCGACGGGAACGCCGGGAATTCTTTCCCTACGAAACAGGGAAAGGATCCCTCATCTCGAGCTAGGAGGCGGAAACGGGGCTCCCCTGGATGTGTGCAGGACCCCACGTGCTTCCTCTCGAGTGGAGACGGGTATGTCGGGGAACTTCTTGAGTTGCAGCAATGGTGTGAAGGACCCTTTGGAAGTTCCAGTGGTTAGATGTGATTGGCCTCGAGAAGCCTCAGCGGAAATGGGCCTCATCTCGCCTGGAGGGCAAAACCTCCTGGATTTTCTCGAGTTGCGGCAGGTGCTCTCGACTTACGACGGGGACCTCAGGGACCCGCTCTGGTGGCCTCAGGAAAGGCCAGTCCCCATGCGAGTTCCTCGGGGGCCTCTCGGGATTCCTCTCCCGTCGATGCCGGGGCCTAAGACCTTGTGTGGAGTCGGGGCCGGAACCTGAGGATTCCTCTCCAGTGCTGACATGGATCTTGGGGTACTTCTGGAGTCTCCCCAGGGGAGTCAGTCCTCGTCTCGAATGCGGGCATGCACTTGCGCTTTCCTCCAGAGCGGTAGTAGCAGTGTCACGCAGTCCGCCGCGTGGATCAAAGGATCTATGGTTTTCCCTCGAGTCTTTCCCACGAGGCTTTCCCACGAGGCTTTCCCACAGGGCTGTCCCACGTGCACACGTGGTGGGAGTCGATCCTCGGCTTGAACGTCAAAGCAGTGCAGGGAAAACAGGTTCCTCTGGAATGGACGGACACATCTGGGGGACTCTTGGAATGGTGGCACGACCCTGGAGTTCCTCTCGCCTTTCCTGTGGAGAGCGCCTCCTCTTGAGATGCGACGGGAACGCCGGGAATTCTTTCCCTACGAAACAGGGAAAGGATCCCTCATCTCGAGCTAGGAGGCGGAAACGGGGCTCCCCTGGATGTGTGCGGGACACCACGTGCTTCCTCTCTAGTGGAGACGGGTATGTCGGGGAACTTCTTGAGTTGCAGCAAGGGTGTGAAGGACCCTTTGGAAGTTCCAGTGGTTAGATATGATTGGCCTCGAGAAGCCTCAGCGGAAATGGGCCTCATCTCGCCTGGAGGGCAAAACCTCCTGGATTTTCTCGAGTTGCGGCAGGTGCTCTCGACTTACGACGGGGACCTCAGGGACCCGCTCTGGTGGCCTCAGGAAAGGCCAGTCCCCATGCGAGTTCCTCGGGGGCCTCTCGGGATTCCTCTCCCGTCGATGCCTGGGCCTAAGACCTTGTGTGGAGTCGGGGCCGGAACCTGAGGATTCCTCTCCAGTGCTGACATGGATCTTGGGGTACTTCTGGAGTCTCCCCAGGGGAGTCAGTGCTCGTCTCGAATGCGGGCATGCACTTGCGCTTTCCTCCAGAGCGGTAGCAGCAGTGTCACGCAGTCCGCCGCGTGGATCAAAGGATCTATGGTTTTCCCTCGAGTCTTTCCCACGAGGCTTTCCCACGAGGCTTTCCCACAGGGCTGTCCCACGTGCACAAGTGGTGGGAGTCGATCCTCTGCTTGAACGTCAAGGCAGTGCAGGGAAAACAGGTTCCTCTGGAATGGACTGACACATCTGTGGGACTCTTGGAATGGTGGCATGACCCTGGAGTTCCTCTCGCCTTTCCTGTGGAGAGCGCCTCCTCTTGAGATGCGACGGGAACGCCGGGAATTCTTTCCCTACGAAACAGGGAAAGGATCCCTCATCTCGAGCTAGGAGGCGGAAACGGGGCTCCCCTGGATGTGTGCGGGACCCCACGTGCTTCCTCTCGAGTGGAGACGGGTATGTCGGGGAACTTCTTGAGTTGCAGCAAGGGTGTGAATGACCCTTTGGAAGTTCCAGTGGTTAGATGTGATTGGCCTCGAGAAGCCTCAGCGGAAATGGGCCTCATCTCGCCTGGAGGGCAAAACCTCCTGGATTTTCTCGAGTTGCGGCAGGTGCTCTCGACTTACGACGGGGACCTCAGGGACCCGCTCTGGTGGCCTCAGGAAAGGCCAGTCCCCATGCGAGTTCCTCGGGGGCCTCTCGGGATTCCTCTCACGTCGATGCCGGGGCCTAAGACCTTGTGTGGAGTCGGGGCCGGAACCTGAGGATTCCTCTCCAGTGCTGACATGGATCTTGGGCTACTTGAGGAGTCTCCCCAGGGGAGTCAATCCTCGTCTCGAATGCGGGCATGCACTTGCGCTTTCCTCCAGAGCGGTAGCAGCAGTGTCACGCAGTCCGCCGCGTGGATCAAAGGATCTATGGTTTTCCCTCGAGTCTTTCCCACGAGGCTTTCCCACGAGGCTTTCGCACAGGGCTGTCCCACGTGCACACGTGGTGGGAGTCGATCCTCGGCTTGAACGTCAAGGCAGTGCAGGGAAAACAGGTTCCTCTGGAATGGACTGACACATCTGGGGGACTCTTGGAACGGTGGCACGACCCTGGAGTTCCTCTCGCCTTTCCTGCGGAGAGCGCCTCCTCTTGAGATGCGACTGGAACGCCGGGAATTCTTTCCCTACTAAACAGGGAAAGGATCCCTCATCTCGAGCTCGGAGGCGGAAACGGGACTCCCCTGGATGTGTGCGGGACCCCACGTGCTTCCTCTCTAGTGGAGACGGGTATGTCGCGGAACTTCTTGAGTTGCAGCAAGGGTGTGAAGGACCCTTTGGAAATTCCAGTGGGTAGATGTGATTAGCCTCGAGAAGCCTCAGCGGAAATGGGCCTCATCTCGCCTGGAGGGCAAAACCTCCTGGATTTTCTCGAGTTGCGGAAGGTGCTCTCGACTTACGACGGGGACCTCAGGGACCTGCTCTGCAGGCCTCAGGAACGGCCAGTCCGCATGCGAGTTTGTCGAGGCCTCTCGGGATTCCTCTCCCGTTGATGCCTGGGCCTAAGACCTTGTGTGGAGTAGGGGCCGGAACCTGAGGATTCCTCTCCAGTGCTGACATGGATCTTGGGGTACTTCTGGAGTCTCCCCAGGGGAGTCAGTCCTCGTCTCGAATGCGGGCATGCACTTGCGCTATCCTCCAGAGCGGTAGCAGCAGTGTCACGCAGTCCGCCGCATCGATCAAAGGATCTATGCTTTTCCCTCGAGTCTTTCCCACGAGGCTTTCCCACGAGGCTTTCTCACAGGGCTGTCCCACGTGCACACGTGGTGGGAGTCGATCCCCGGCTTGAACGTCTAGGCAGTACAGGGAAAACAGGTTCCTCTGGAATGGACTGACACATCTGGGGTATCTTGGAATGGTGGCATGACCCTGGAGTTCCTCTCGCCTTTCCTGTGGAGAGCGCCTCCTCTTGAGATGCGACGGGAACGCCGGGAATTCTTTCCCTACGAAACAGGGAAAGAATCCCTCATCTCGAGCTAGGAGGCGGAAACCGGGCTCCCCTGGATGTGTGCGGGACCCTCGTGCTTCCTCTCGAGTGGAGACGGGTATGTCGGGGAACTTCTGGTCTTGCAGCAAGGGTGTGAAGGACCCTTTGGAAGTTCCAGTGGTTAGATGTCATTAGCCTCGAGAAGCCTCACCGGAAATGGGCCTCATCTCGCCTGGAGGGCAAAACCTCCTGGATTTTCTCGAGTTGCGGCAGGTGCTCTCGACAAACGAGGGAGACCTCAGGGACCGCTCTGATGGCCTCAGGAAAGGCCAGTCCCCATGCGAGTTCCTCGGGGGCCTCTCGGGATTCCTCTCCCGTCGATGCCGGGGCCTAAGACCTTGTGTGGAGTCGGGGCCGGAACCTGAGGATTCCTCTCCAGTGCTGACATGGATCTTGGGGTACTTCTGGAGTCTCCCCAGGGGAGTCAGTCCTCGTCTCGAATGCGGGCATGCACTTGCGCTTCCCTCCAGTGCGGTAGGAGAGGTGTCACGCAGTCTGCAGCGTGGATCAAAGGATCTATAGTTTTCCCTCGAGTCTTTCCCACGAGGCTTTCCCACGAGGCGTTCCCCCAGGGATGTCCCACGTGCACACGTGGTATGAGTCGATCCTCGGCTTGAACGTCAAGGCAGTGCAGGGAAAACAGGTTCCTCTGGAATGGACTGACACATCTGGGGGACTCTTGGAATGGTGGCACGACCCTGGAGTTCCTCTCGCCTTTCCTGTGGAGATGGCCTCCTCTTGAGATGCGACGGGAACGCCGGGAATTCTTTCCCTACGAAACAGGGATAGGATCCCTCATCTCGAACTAGGAGGCGGAAACGGGGCTCCCCTGGATGTGTGCGGCACCCCACGTGCTTCCTCTCGAGTGGAGACGGGTATGTCGGGGAACGTCTGGACTTGCAGCAAGGGTGTGAAGGACCCTTTGGAAGTTCCAGTGGTTAGATGTGATTAGCCTCGAGAAGCCTCAGCGGAAATGGGCCTCATCTCGCCTGGAGGGCAAAACCTCCTGGATTTTCTCGAGTTGCGGCAGGTGCTCTCGACTTACGACGGGGACCTCAGGGACCCGCTCAGGTGGCCTCAGGAAAGGCGAGTCCCCATGCGAGTTCCTCGGGGGCCTCTCGGGATTCCTCTCCCGTCGATGCCGGGGCCTAAGACCTTGTGTGGAGTCGGGGCCGGAACCTGAGGATTCCTCTCCAGTGCAGACATGGATCTTGGGTTACTTCTGGAGTCTCCCCAGGGGAGTCAGTCCTCGTCTCGAATGCGGGCATGCATTGTGCTTTCCTCCAGAGCGGTAGCAGCAGTGTCACGCAGTCCGCTGCGTGGATCAAAGGATCTATGGTTTTCCCTCGAGTCTTTCCCACGAGGCTTTCCCACGGGGCTTTCCCACAGGGCTGTCCCACGTGCACACGTGGTGGGAGTCGATCGTCGGCTTGAACGTCAACGCAGTGCAGGGAAAGCAGGTTCCTCTGGAATGGACTGACACATCTGGGGGACTCTTGGAATGGTGGCACGACCCTGGAGTTCCTCTCGCCTTTCCTGTGGAGAGCGCCTCCTCTTGAGTTGCGACGGGAACGCCGGGAATTCTTTCCCTACGAAACAGGGAAAGGATCCCTCATCTCGAGCTAGGAGGCGGAAACGGGGCTCCCCTGTTTGTGTGCGTGACCCCACGTGCTTCCTCTCGAGTGGAGACGGGTATGTCGCGGAACTGCTTGAGTTGCAGCAAGGGTGTGAAGGACCCTTTGGAAGTTCCAGTGGTTAGATGTGATTAGCCTCGAGAAGCCTCAGCGGAAATGGGCCTCATCTCGCCTGGAGGGCAAAACCTCCAGGATTTTCTCGAGTTGCGGAAGGTGCTCTCGACTTACGACGGGGACCTCAGGGACCCGCTCTGGAGGCCTCAGGAAAGGCCAGTCCGCATGCGAGTTCGTCGGGGGCCTCTCGGGATTCCTCTCCCGTTGATGCCGGGGCCTAAGACCTTGTGTGGAGTCGGGGCTGGAACCTGAGGTTTCCTCTCCAGTGCTGACATGGATCTTGGGGTACTTCTGGAGTCTCCCCAGGGGAGTCAGTCCTCGTCTCGAATGCGGGCATGCACTTGCGCTTTCCTCCAGAGCGGTAGCAGCAGTGTCACGCAGTCCGCCGCGCGGATCAAAGGATCTATGGTTTTCCCTCGAGTTTTTCCCACGAGGCTTTTCCACGAGGCTTTCCCACAGGGCTGTCCCACGTGCACACGTGGTGGGAGTCGATCCTCGGCTTGAACGTCAAGGCAGTGCAGGGAAAACAGGTTCCTCTGGAATGGACTGACACATCTGGGGGTCTCTTGGAATGGTGGCACGACCCTGGAGTTCCTCTCGCCTTTCCTGTGGAGAGCGCCTCCTCTTGAGATGCGACGGGAACGCCGGGGATTCTTTCCCTACGAAAAAGGGAAAGGATCCCTCATCTCGAGCTAGGAGGCTGAAACGGGGCTCCCCTGGATGTGTGCGGGACCCCACGTGCTTCCTCTCGAGTGGAGACGGGTATGTCGGGGAACTTCTTGAGTTGCAGCAAGTGTGTGAAGGACCCTTTCGAAGTTCCAGTGGTTAGATGTTATTAGCCTCAAGAAGCCTCAGCGGAAATGGGCCTCATCTCGCCTGGAGGGCAAAACCTCCTGGATTTTCTCGAGTTGCGGCAGGTACTCTCAACTTACGACGGGAACCTCAGGGACTCGCTCTGGTGGCCTCAGGAAAGGCCAGTCCCCATGCGAGTTCCTCGGGGGCCTCTCGGGATTCCTCTCCCGTCGATGCCGGGGCCTAAGACCTTGTGTGGAGTCGGGGCCGGAACCTGAGGATTCCTCTCCAGTGCTGACATGGATCTAGGGGTACATCTGGAGTCTCCCCAGGGGAGTCAGTCCTCGTCTCGAATGCGGGCATGCACTTGCGCTTTCCTCCAGAGCGGTAGCAGCAGTGTCACGCAGTCCGCCGCGTGGATCAAAGGATCTATGCTTTTCCCTCGAGTCTTTCCCACGAGGCTTTCCCACGAGGCTTTCCCACAGGGCTGTCCCACGTGCACACGTGGCGGGAGTCGATCCTCGGCTTGAACGTCAAGGCAGTGCAGGGAAAACAGGTTCCTCTGGAATGGACTGACACATCTGGGGGACTCTTGGAATGGTGGCACGACCCTGGAGTTCCTCTCGCCTTTCCTGTGGAGATGGCCTCCTCTTGAGATGCGACGGGAACGCCGGGAATTCTTTCCCTACGAAACAGGGATAGGATCCCTCATCTCGAACTAGGAGGCGGAAACGGGGCTCCCCTGGATGTGTGCGGCACCCCACGTGCTTCCTCTCGAGTGGAGACGGGTATGTCGGGGAACGTCTGGACTTGCAGCAAGGGTGTGAAGGACCCTTTGGAAGTTCCAGTGGTTAGATGTGATTAGCCTCGAGAAGCCTCAGCGGAAATGGGCCTCATCTCGCCTGGAGGGCAAAACCTCCTGGATTTTCTCGAGTTGCGGCAGGTGCTCTCGACTTACGACGGGGACCTCAGGGACCCGCTCAGGTGGCCTCAGGAAAGGCGAGTCCCCATGCGAGTTCCTCGGGGGCCTCTCGGGATTCCTCTCCCGTCGATGCCGGGGCCTAAGACCTTGTGTGAAGTCGGGGCCGGAACCTGAGGATTCCTCTCCAGTGCTGACATGGATCTTGGGTTACTTCTGGAGTCTCCCCAGGGGAGTCAGTCCTCGTCTCGAATGCGGGCATGCATTGTGCTTTCCTCCAGAGCGGTAGCAGCAGTGTCACGCAGTCCGCTGCGTGGATCAAAGGATCTATGGTTTTCCCTCGAGTCTTTCCCACGAGGCTTTCCCACGGGGCTTTCCCACAGGGCTGTCCCACGTGCACACGTGGTGGGAGTCGATCGTCGGCTTGAACGTCAACGCAGTGCAGGGAAAGCAGGTTCCTCTGGAATGGACTGACACATCTGGGGGACTCTTGGAATGGTGGCACGACCCTGGAGTTCCTCTCGCCTTTCCTGTGGAGAGCGCCTCCTCTTGAGATGCGACGGGAACGCCGGGAATTCTTTCCCTACGAAACAGGGAAAGGATCCCTCATCTCGAGCTAGGAGGCGGAAACGGGGCTCCCCTGTTTGTGTGCGTGACCCCACGTGCTTCTTCTCGAGTGGAGACGGGTATGTCGCGGAACTGCTTGAGTTGCAGCAAGGGTGTGAAGGACCCTTTGGAAGTTCCAGTGGTTAGATGTGATTAGCCTCGAGAAGCCTCAGCGGAAATGGGCCTCATCTCGCCTGGAGGGCAAAACCTCCTGGATTTTCTCGAGTTGCGGAAGGTGCTCTCGACTTACGACGGGGACCTCAGGGACCCGCTCTGGAGGCCTCAGGAAAGGCCAGTCCGCATGCGAGTTCGTCGGGGGCCTCTCGGGATTCCTCTCCCGTTGATGCCGGGGCCTAAGACCTTGTGTGGAGTCGGGGCTGGAACCTGAGGTTTCCTCTCCAGTGCTGACATGGATCTTGGGGTACTTCTGGAGTCTCCCCAGGGGAGTCAGTCCTCGTCTCGAATGCGGGCATGCACTTGCGCTTTCCTCCAGAGCGGTAGCAGCAGTGTCACGCAGTCCGCCGCATGGATCAAAGGATCTATGGTTTTCCCTCGAGTCTTTCCCACGAGGCTTTCCCAGGAGGCTTTCCCACAGGGCTGTCCCACGTGCACACGTGGTGGGAGTTGATCCTCGGCTTGAACGTCAATGCAGTACAGGGAAAACAAGTTCCTCTGGAAAGGACTGACACATCTGGGGTATCTTGGAATGGTGGCACGACCCTGGAGTTCCTCTCGCCTTTCCTGTGGAGAGCGCCTCCTCTTGAGATGCGACGGGAACGCCGGGAATTCTTTCCCTACGAAACAGGGAAAGGATCCCTCATCTCGAGCTAGGAAGCGGAAACCGGGCTCCCCTGGATGTGTGCGGGACCCTCGTGCTTCCTCTCGAGTGGAGACGGGTATGTCGGGGAACTTCTGGACTTGCAGCAAGGGTGTGAAGGACCGTTTGGAAGTTCCAGTGGTTAGATGTCATTAGCCTCGAGAAGCCTCACCGGAAATGGGCCTCATCTCGCCTGGAGGGCAAAACCTCCTGGATTTTCTCGAGTTGCGGCAGGTGCTCTCGACTTACGACGGGGACCTCAGGGACCCGCTCTGGTGGCCTCAGGAAAGGCCAGTCCCCATGCCAGTTCCTCGGGGGCCTCTCGGGATTCCTCTCCCGTCGATGCCGGGGACTAAGACCTTGTGTGGATTCGGGGCCGGAACCTGAGGATTCCTCTCCAGTGCTGACATGGATCTTGGGGTACTTCTGGAGTCTCCCCAGGGGAGTCAGTCCTCGTTTCGAATGCGGGCATGCACTTGCGCTTTCCTCCAGAGCGGTAGCAGCAGTGTCACGCAGTCCGCCGCGCGGATCAAAGGATCTATGGTTTTCCCTCGAGTCTTTCCCACGAGGCTTTCCCACGAGGCTTTCCCACAGGGCTGTCCCACGTGCACACGTGGTGGGAGTCGATCCTCGGCTTGAACGTCAAGGCAGTGCAGCGAAAACAGGTTCCTCTGGAATGGACTGACACATCTGGGGGTCTCTTGGAATGGTGGCACGACCCTGGAGTTCCTCTCGCCTTTCCTGTGGAGAGCGCCTCCTCTTGAGATGCGACGGGAACGCCGGGGATTCTTTCCCTACGAAACGGGGAAAGGATCCCTCATCTCGAGCTAGGAGGCGGAAACGGGGCTCCCCTGGATGTGTGCAGGACCCCACGTTCTTCCTCTCGAGTGGAGACGGGTATGTCGGGGAACTTCTTGAGTTGCAGCAAGTGTGTGAAGGACCCTTTGGAAGTTCCAGTGGTTAGATGTTATTAGCCTCAAGAAGCCTCAGCGGAAATGGGCCTCATCTCGCCTGGAGGGCAAAACCTCCTGGATTTTCTCGAGTTGCGGCAGGTACTCTCAACTTACGACGGGGACCTCAGGGACTCGCTCTGGTGGCCTCAGGAAAGGCCAGTCCCCATGCGAGTTCCTCGGGGGCCTCTCGGGATTCCTCTCCCGTCGATGCCGGGGCCTAAGACCTTGTGTGGAGTCGGGGCCGGAACCTGAGGATTCCTCTCCAGTGCTGACATGGATCTAGGGGTACTTCTGGAGTCTCCCCAGGGGAGTCAGTCATCGTCTCGAATGCGGGCATGCACTTGCGCTTTCTCCAGAGCAGTAGCAGCAGTGTCACCCAGTCCGAGGCGTGGATCAAAGGATCTATGGTTTTCCCTCGAGTCTTTCCCACGAGGCTTTCCCACGAGGCTTTCCCACAGGGCTGTCACACGTGCACACGTGGTGGGAGTCGATCCTCGGCTTGAACGTCAAGGCAGTGCAGGGAAAACAGGTTCCTCTGGAATGGACTGACACATCTGGGGGACTCTTGGAATGGTGCCACGACCCTGGAGTTCCTCTCCCCTTTCCTGTGGAGAGTGCCTCCTCTTGAGATGCGACGGGAACGCCGGGAATTCTTTCCCTACGAAACAGGGAAAGGATCCCTCATCTCGAGCTAGGAGGCGGAAACGGGGCTCCCCTGGATGTGTGCGGGACCCCACGTGCTTCCTCTCGAGTGGAGACGGGTATGTCGGGGAACCTCTTGAGTTGCAGCAAGGGTGTGAAGGACCCTTTGGAAGTTCCAGTGGTTAGATGTGATTAGCCTCGAGAAGCCTCAGCGGAAATGGGCCTCATGTCGCCTGGAGGGCAAAACCTCCTGGATTTTCTCGAGTTGCGGCAGGTGCTCTCGACTTACGACGGGGACCTCAGGGACCGCTCTGATGGCCTCAGGAAAGGCCAGTCCCCATGTGAGTTCCTCGGGGGCCTCTCGGGATTCCTCTCCCGTCGATGCCGGGGCCTAAGACCTTGTGTGGAGTCGGGGCCGGAACCTGAGGATTCCTCTCCAGTGCTGACATGGATCTTGGGGTACTTCTGCAGTCTCCCCAGGGGAGTCAGTCCTTGTCTCGAATGCGGGCATGCACTTGCGCTTCCCTCCAGTGCGGTAGGAGCAGTGTCACGCAGTCTACAGCGTGGATCAAAGGATCTATAGTTTTCCCTCGAGTCTTTCCCACGAGGCTTTCCCACGAGGCGTTCCCCCAGGGATGTCCCACGTGCACACGTGGTGGGAGTCGATCCTCGGCTTGAACGTCAAGGCAGTGCAGGGAAAACAGGTTCCTCTGGAATGGACTGACACATCTGGGGGACTCTTGGAATGGTGGCACGTCCCTGGAGTTTCTCTCGCCTTTCCTGTGGAGAGGGCCTCCTCTTGAGATGCGACGGGAATACCGGGAATTCTTTCCCTACGAAACAGGGATAGGATCCCTCATCTCGAACTAGGAGGCGGAAACGGGGCTCCCCTGGATGTGTGCGGCACCCCACGTGCTTCCTCTCGAGTGGAGACGGGTATGTCGGGGAACGTCTGGACTTGCAGCAAGGGTGTGAAGGACCCTTTGGAAGTTCCAGTGGTTAGATGTGATTAGCCTCGAGAAGCCTCAGCGGAAATGGGCCTCATCTCGCCTGGAGGGCAAAACCTCCTGGATTTTCTCGAGTTGCGGCAGGTGCTCTCGACTTACGACGGGGACCTCAGGGACCCGCTCAGGTGGCCTCAGGAAAGGCGAGTCCCCATGCGAGTTCCTCGGGGGCGTCTCGGGATTCCTCTCCCGTCGATGCCGGGGCCTAAGACCTTGTGTGGATTCGAGGCCGGAACCTGAGGATTCCTCTCCAGTGCTGACATGGATCTTGGGGTACTTCTGGAGTCTCCCCAGGGGAGTCAGTCCTCGTCTCGAATGCGGGAATGCACTTGCGCTTTCCTCCAGAGCGGTAGCAGCAGTGTCACGAAGTCCGCCGCGTGGATCAAAGGATCTATGGTTTTCCCTTGAGTCTTTCCCACGAGGCTTTCCCACGAGGCTTTCCCACAGGGCTGTCCCACGTGCACACGTGGTGGGGGTCGATCCTCGGATGAACGTCAAGGCAGTGCAGGGAATACAGCTTCCTCTGGAATGGACTGACACATCAGGGGGACTCTTGGAATGGTGGCACGACCCTGGAGTTCCTCTCGCCTTTCCTGTGGAGAGCGCCTCCTCTTGAGATGCGACGGGAACGCCGGGAATTCTTTCCCTACGAAACAGGGATAGGATCCCTCATCTCGAACTAGGAGGCGGAAACGGGACTCCCCTGGATGTGTGCGACACCCCACGTGCTTCCTCTCGAGTGGAGACGGGTATGTCGTGGAACTGCTTGAGTTGCAGCAAGGGTGTGAAGCACCCTTTGGATGTTCCAGTGGTTAGATGTGATTAGCCTCGAGAAGCCTCAGCGGAAATGGGCCTCATCTCGCCTGGAGGGCAAATTCCTGGATTTTCTCGAGTTGCGGCAGGTGCTCTCGACTTACGAGGGGGACCTCAGGGACCCGCTCTGATGGCCTCAGGAAAGGCCAGTCCCCATGCGAGTTCCTCGGGGGCCTCCCGGGATTCCTCTCCCGTTGATTCCGGGGCCTAAGACCTTGTGTGGAGTCGGGGCCGGAACCTGAGGATTCCTCTCTAGTGCTGACATGGATCTTGGGGTTCTTCTGGAGTCTCCCCAGGGGAGTCAGTCCTCGTCTCGAATGCGGGCATGCACTTGCGCTTTCCTCCCGAGCGGTAGCAGCAGTGTCACGCAGTCTGCCGGGTGGATCAAAGGATCTATGGTTTTTCCTCGAGTCTTTCCCACGAGGCTTTCCCACGAGGCTTTCCCACAGGGCTGTCCCACGTGCACACGTGGTGGGAGTCGATCCTCGGCTTGAACGTCAAGGCAGTGCAGGGAAAACAGGTTCCTCTGGAATGGACTGACACATCTGGGGGACTCTTGGAATGGTGCCACGACCCTGGAGTTTCTCTCGCCTTTCCTGTGGAGAGCGCCTCCTCTTGAGATGCGACGGGAACGCTGGGAATTCTTTCCCTACGAAACAGGGAAAGGATCCCTCATATCGAGCTAGGAGGCGGAAACGGGGCTCCCCTGGATGTTTGCGGGACCCCACGTGCTTCCTCTCGAGTGGAGATGCTTATTTCGGGGAACTTCTTGAGTTGCAGCAAGGGTGTGAATGACCCTTTGGAAGTTCCAGTGGTTAGATGTGATTAGCCTCGAGAATCCTCAGCGGAAGTGGGCCTCATCTCGCCTGGAGGGCAAAACCTCCTTGATTTTCTCGAGTTGCGGCAGGTGCTCTCGACTTACGACTGGGACCTCAGGGACCCGCTCTGGTGGCCTCAGGAAAGGCCAGTCCCCATGAGAGTTCCTCGGGGGCCTCTCGGGATTCCGCTCCCGTCGATTCCGGGGCCTAAGACCTTGTGTGGAGTCGGGGCCGGAACCTGAGGATTCCGCTCCAGTGCTGACATGGATCTTGGGGTTCTTCTGGAGTCTCCCCAGGGGAGTCAGTCCTCGTCTCGAATGCGGGCATGCACTTGCGCTTTCCTCCAGAGCGGTAGCAGCAGTGTCACCCAGTCCGCCGCGTGGATCAAAGGATCTATGGTTTTCCCTCGAGTCTTTCCCACGAGGCTTTCCCACGAGGCTTTCCCACAGGGCTGTCCCACGTGCACACGTGGTGGGAGTCGATCCTCGGCTTGAACGTCAAGGCAGTGCAGGGAAAACATGTTCCTCTGGAATGGACTGACCCATCTGGGGGACTCTTGGAATGGTGGCACGACCCTGGAGTTCCTCTCGCCTTTCCTGTGGAGAGCGCCTCCTCTTGAGTTGCGACGGGAACGCCGGGAATTCTTTCCCTACGAAACAGGGAAAGGATCCCTCATCTCGAGCTAGGAGGCGGAAACGGGGCTCCCCTGGATGTGTGCGGGACCCCACGTGCTTCCTCTCGAGTGGAGACGGGTATGTCGGGGAACTGCTTGAGTTGCAGCAAGGGTGTGAAGGACCCTTTGGAAGTTCCAGTGGTTAGACGTGATTAGCCTCGAGAAGCCTCAGCGGAAATGGGCCTCATCTCTCCTGGAGGGCAAAACCTCCTGGATTTTCTCGAGTTGCGGCAGGTGCTCTTGACTTACGACGGGGACCTCAGGGACCCGCTCTGGAGTCCTCAGGAAAGGCCAGTCCCCATGCGAGTTCCTCGGGGGCCTCTCGGGATTCCGCTCCCATCGATTCCGGGGCCTAAGACCTTGTGTGGAGTCGGGGCCAGAACCTGAGGATTCCTCTCCAGTGCTGACATGGATCTTGGGGTTCTTCTGGAGTCTCCCCAGGGGAGTCAGTCCTCGTCTCGAATGCGGGCATGCACTTGAGCTTTCCTCCAGAGCGGTAGCAGCAGTGTCACGCAGTCCGCCGCGTGGATCAAAGGATCTATGGTTTTCCCTCGAGTCTTTCCCACGAGGCTTTCCCACGAGGCTTTCCCACAGGGCTGTCCCACGTGCACACGTGGTGGGAGTCGATCCTCGGCTTGAACGTCAAGGCAGTGCAGGGAAAACAGGTTCCTCTGGAATGGACTGACACATCTGGGGGACTCTTGGAATGGTGCCACGACCCTGGAGTTCCTCTCGCCTTTCCTGTGGAGAGCGCCTCCTCTTGAGATGCGACGGGAACGCCGGGAATTCTTTCCCTACGAAACAGGGAAAGGATCCCTCATCTCGAGCTAGGAGGCGGAAACGGGGCTCCCCTGGATGTGTGCGGGACCCCACGTGCTTCCTCTAGAGTGGAGATGGGTATGTCGCGGAACTGCTTGAGTTGCAGCAAGGGTGTGAAGGACCCTTTGGAAGTTCCAGTGGTTAGATGTGATTGGCCTCGAGAAGCCTCAGCGGAAATGGGCCTCATCTCGCCTGAAGGGCAAAACCTCCTTGATTTTCTCGAGTTGCGGCAGGTGCTCTCGACTTACGACTGGGACCTCAGGGACCCGCTCTGATGGCCTCAGGAAAGGCCAGTCCCCATGCGAGTTCCTCGGGGGCCTCTCGGGATTCCTCTCCCATCGATGCCGGGGCCTAAGACCTTGTGTGGAGTCGGGGCCGGAACCTGAGGATTCCTCTCCAGTGCTGACATGGACCTTGGGGTACTTCTGGAGTCTCCCCAGGGGAGTCAGTCCTCGTCTCGAACGCGGGCATGTACTTGCGCTTTCCTCCAGAGCGGTAGCAGCAGTTTCACGCAGACCGCCGCGTGGATCAAAGGATCTATGGTTTTCCCTCGAGTCTTTCCCACGAGGCTTTCCCACGAGGCTTTCCCACAGGGCTGTCCCACGTGCACACGTGGTGGGAGTCGATCCTCGGCTTGAACGTCAAGGCAGTGCAGGGAAAACAGGTTCCTCTGGAATGGACTGCCCCGTCTGGGGGACTCTTGGAATGGTGCCACGACCCTGGAGTTCCTCTCGCCTTTCCTGTGGAGAGCGCCTCCTCTTGAGATGCGAAGGGAACGCCAGGAATTCTTTCCCTACGAAACAGGGAAAGGATCCCTCATCTCGAGCTAGGAGGCGGAAACGGGGCTCCCCTGGATGTTTGCGGGACCCCACGTGCTTCCTCTCGAGTGGAGATGGTTATTTCGGGGAACTTCTTGAGTTGCAGCAAGGGTGTGAATGACCCTTTGGAAGTTCCAGTGGTTAGATGTGATTAGCCTCGAGAATCCTCAGCGGAAGTGGGCCTCATCAGGCCTGGAGGGCAATACCTCCTGGATTTTCTCGAGTTGCGGCAGGTGCTCTAGACTTACGACGGGGACCTCAGGGACCCGCTCTGGTGGCCTAAAGAAAGGCCAGTCCCCATGCGAGTTCCTCGGTGGCCTCTCGGGATTCCTCTCCCGTCGATGCCGGGGCCTAAGACCTTGTGTGGAGTCGGGGCCGGAACCTGAGGATTCCTCTCCAGTGCTGACATGGATCTTGGGGTACTTCTGGAGTCTCCCCAGGGGAGTCAGTCCTCGTCTCGAATGCGGGCATGCACTTGAGCTTTCCTCCAGAGCGGTAGCAGCAGTGTCACGCAGTCCGCCGCGTGGATCAAAGGATCTATGGTTTTCCCTCGAGTCTTTCCCACGAGGCTTTCCCACGAGGCTTTCCCACAGGGCTGTCCCACGTGCACACGTGGTGGGAGTCGACCCTCGGCTTGAACGTCAAGGCAGTGCAGGGAAATCAGGTTCCTCTGGAATGGACTGACCCATCTGGGGGACTCTTGGAATGGTGGCTCGACCCTGGAGTTCCTCTCGCCTTTCCTGTGGAAAGCGCCTCCTCTTGAGATGCGAAGGGAACGCCGGGAATTCTTTCCCTACGAAACAGGGAAAGGATCCCTCATCTCGAGCTAGGAGGCGGAAACGGCGCTCCCCTGGATGTTTGCGGGACCCCACGTGCTTCCTCTCGAGTGGAGATGGTTATTTCGGGGAACTTCTTGAGTTGCAGCAAGGGTTTGAATGACCCTTTGGAAGTTCCAGTGGTTAGATCTGATTAGCCTCGAGAATCCTCAGCGGAAGTGGGCCTCATCTCGCCTGGAGGGCAAAACCTCCTGGATTTTCTCGAGTTGCGGCAGGTGCTCTCGACTTACGACGGGGACCTCAGGGACCCGCTCTGGTGGCCTCAGGAAAGGCCAGTCCATATACGAGTTCCTCGGGGGCCTCTCGGGATTCCTCTCCCGTCGATTCCGGGGCCTAAGACCTTGTGTGGAGTCGGGGCCGGAACCTGAGGATTCCTCTCCAGTGCTGACATGGATCTTGGGGTTCTTCTGGAGTCTCCCCAGGGGAGTCAGTCCTCGTCTCGAATGCGGGCATGCACTTGAGCTTTCCTCCAGAGCGGTAGCAGCAGTGTCACGCAGTCCGCCGCGTGGATCAAAGGATCTATGGTTTTCCCTCGAGTCTTTCCCACGAGGCTTTCCCACGAGGCTTTCCCACAGGGCTGTCCCACGTGCACACGTGGTGGGAGTCGATCCTCGGCTTGAACGTCAAGGCAGTGCAGGGAAAACAGGTTCCTCTGGAATGGACTGACACATCTGGGGGACTCTTGGAATGGTGCCACGACCCTGGAGTTCCTCTCGCCTTTCCTGTGGAGAGCGCCTCCTCTTGAGATGCGACGGGAACGCCGGGAATTCTTTCCCTACGAAACAGGGAAAGGATCCCTCATCTCGAGCTAGGAGGCGGAAACGGGGCTCCCCTGGATGTGTGCGGGACCCCACGTGCTTCCTCTAGAGTGGAGATGGGTATGTCGCGGAACTGCTTGAGTTGCAGCAAGGGTGTGAAGGACCCTTTGGAAGTTCCAGTGGTTAGATGTGATTGGCCTCGAGAAGCCTCAGCGGAAATGGGCCTCATCTCGCCTGAAGGGCAAAACCTCCTTGATTTTCTCGAGTTGCGGCAGGTGCTCTCGACTTACGACTGGGACCTCAGGGACCCGCTCTGATGGCCTCAGGAAAGGCCAGTCCCCATGCGAGTTCCTCGGGGGCCTCTCGGGATTCCTCTCCCATCGATGCCGGGGCCTAAGACCTTGTGTGGAGTCGGGGCCGGAACCTGAGGATTCCTCTCCAGTGCTGACATGGACCTTGGGGTACTTCTGGAGTCTCCCCAGGGGAGTCAGTCCTCGTCTCGAACGCGGGCATGTACTTGCGCTTTCCTCCAGAGCGGTAGCAGCAGTTTCACGCAGACCGCCGCGTGGATCAAAGGATCTATGGTTTTCCCTCGAGTCTTTCCCACGAGGCTTTCCCACGAGGCTTTCCCACAGGGCTGTCCCACGTGCACACGTGGTGGGAGTCGATCCTCGGCTTGAACGTCAAGGCAGTGCAGGGAAAACAGGTTCCTCTGGAATGGACTGCCCCGTCTGGGGGACTCTTGGAATGGTGCCACGACCCTGGAGTTCCTCTCGCCTTTCCTGTGGAGAGCGCCTCCTCTTGAGATGCGAAGGGAACGCCAGGAATTCTTTCCCTACGAAACAGGGAAAGGATCCCTCATCTCGAGCTAGGAGGCGGAAACGGGGCTCCCCTGGATGTTTGCGGGACCCCACGTGCTTCCTCTCGAGTGGAGATGGTTATTTCGGGGAACTTCTTGAGTTGCAGCAAGGGTGTGAATGACCCTTTGGAAGTTCCAGTGGTTAGATGTGATTAGCCTCGAGAATCCTCAGCGGAAGTGGGCCTCATCAGGCCTGGAGGGCAATACCTCCTGGATTTTCTCGAGTTGCGGCAGGTGCTCTAGACTTACGACGGGGACCTCAGGGACCCGCTCTGGTGGCCTAAAGAAAGGCCAGTCCCCATGCGAGTTCCTCGGTGGCCTCTCGGGATTCCTCTCCCGTCGATGCCGGGGCCTAAGACCTTGTGTGGAGTCGGGGCCGGAACCTGAGGATTCCTCTCCAGTGCTGACATGGATCTTGGGGTACTTCTGGAGTCTCCCCAGGGGAGTCAGTCCTCGTCTCGAATGCGGGCATGCACTTGAGCTTTCCTCCAGAGCGGTAGCAGCAGTGTCACGCAGTCCGCCGCGTGGATCAAAGGATCTATGGTTTTCCCTCGAGTCTTTCCCACGAGGCTTTCCCACGAGGCTTTCCCACAGGGCTGTCCCACGTGCACACGTGGTGGGAGTCGACCCTCGGCTTGAACGTCAAGGCAGTGCAGGGAAATCAGGTTCCTCTGGAATGGACTGACCCATCTGGGGGACTCTTGGAATGGTGGCTCGACCCTGGAGTTCCTCTCGCCTTTCCTGTGGAAAGCGCCTCCTCTTGAGATGCGAAGGGAACGCCGGGAATTCTTTCCCTACGAAACAGGGAAAGGATCCCTCATCTCGAGCTAGGAGGCGGAAACGGCGCTCCCCTGGATGTTTGCGGGACCCCACGTGCTTCCTCTCGAGTGGAGATGGTTATTTCGGGGAACTTCTTGAGTTGCAGCAAGGGTTTGAATGACCCTTTGGAAGTTCCAGTGGTTAGATCTGATTAGCCTCGAGAATCCTCAGCGGAAGTGGGCCTCATCTCGCCTGGAGGGCAAAACCTCCTGGATTTTCTCGAGTTGCGGCAGGTGCTCTCGACTTACGACGGGGACCTCAGGGACCCGCTCTGGTGGCCTCAGGAAAGGCCAGTCCATATACGAGTTCCTCGGGGGCCTCTCGGGATTCCTCTCCCGTCGATTCCGGGGCCTAAGACCTTGTGTGGAGTCGGGGCCGGAACCTGAGGATTCCTCTCCAGTGCTGACATGGATCTTGGGGTTCTTCTGGAGTCTCCCCAGGGGAGTCAGTCCTCGTCTCGAATGCGGGCATGCACTTGCGCTTTCCTCCAGAGCGGTAGCAGCAGTGTCACGCAGTCCGCCGCGTGGATCAAAGGATCTATGGTTTTCCCTCGAGTCTTTCCCACGAGGCTTTCCCATGAGGCTTTCCCACAGGGCTGTCCCACGTGCACACGTGGTGGGAGTCGATCCTCGGCTTGAACGTCAAGGCAGTGCAGGGAAAACAGGTTCCTCTGGAATGGACTGACACATCTGGGGGACTCTTGGAATGGTGCCACGACCCTGGAGTTCCTCTCGCCTTTCCTGTGGAGAGCGCCTCCTCTTGAGATGCGACGGGAACGCCGGGAATTCTTTCCCTACGAAACAGGGAAAGGATCCCTCATCTCGAGCTAGGAGGCGGAAACGGGGCTCCCCTGGATGTGTGCGGGACCCCACGTGCTTCCTCTAGAGTGGAGACGGGTATGTCGCGGAACTGCTTGAGTTGCAGCAAGGGTGTGAAGGACCCCTTGGAAGTTCCAGTGGTTAGATGTGATTGGCCTCGAGAAGCCTCAGCGGAAATGGCCTCATCTCGCCTGAAGGGCAAAACTTCCTTGATTTTCTCGAGTTGCGGCAGGTGCTCTCGACTTACGACGGGGACCTCAGGGACCCGCTCTGGTGGCCTCAGGAAAGGCCAGTCCCCATGTGAGTTCCTCGGGGGCCAGTCGGGATTCCTCTCCCTTCGATGCCGGGTCCTAAGACCTTGTGTGGGGTCGAGGCCGGAAACTGAGGATTCCTTTCAGTGCTGACATGGATCTTGGGGTACTTCTGGAGTCTCCCCAGGGGAGTCAGTCCTCGTCTCGAATGCGGGCATGCACTTGTGCTTTCCTCCAGAGCGGTAGCAGCAGTGTCACGCAGTCCGCCGCGTGGATCAAAGGATCTATGGTTTTCCCTCGAGTCTTTCCCACGAGGCTATCCCACAGGGCTGTCCCACGTGCACACGGGGTCGGACTCGATCCTCGGCTTGAACGTCAAGGCAGTGCAGGGAAAACAGGTTCCTCTGGAATGGACTGACACATCTAGGGGACTCTTGGAATGGTAGCACGACCCTGGAGTTCCTTTCGCCTTTCCTGTGGAGAGCGCCTCCTCTTGAGATGCGACGGGAACGCCGGGAATTCTTTCCCTAAGAAACAGGGAAAGGATCACTATGAAACAGGGAAAGGATACCTCATCTCGAGCTAGGAGGCAGAAACGGGGCTCCCCTGGATGTGTGGGGGACCCCACGTGCTTCGTCTCGAGTGGAGACGGGTATGTCGCGGAACTGCTTGAGTTGCAGCAAGGGTGTGAAGGACCCTTTGGAAGTTCCAGTGGTTAGATATGATTGGCCTCGAGAATCCTCAGCGGAAGTGGGCCTCATCTCGCCTGGAGGGCAAAACCTCCTGGATTTTCTCGAGTTGCGGCAGGTGCTCTCGACTTACGACGGGGACCTCAGGGACCCGCTCTGGTGGCCTCAGGAAAGGCCAGTCCATATGCGAGTTCCTCGGGGGCCTCTCGGGATTCCTCTCCCGTCGATGCCGGGGCCTAAGACCTTGTGTGGAGTCGGGGCCGGAACCTGAGGATTCCTCTCCAGTGCTGACATGGATCTTGGGGTACTTCTGGAGTCTCCCCAGGGGAGTCAGTCCTCGTCTCGAATGCGGGCATGCACTTGCGCTTTCCTCCAGAGCGGTAGCAGCAGTGTCACGCAGTCCGCCGCGTGGATCAAAGGATCTATGGTTTTCCCTCGAGTCTTTCCCACGAGGCTTTCCCACGGGGCTTTCCCACAGGGCTGTCCCACGTGCACACGTGGTGGGAGTCGATCCTCGGCTTGAACGTCAAGGCAGTGCAGGGAAAACAGGTTCCTCTGGAATGGACTGACACATCTGGGGGACTCTTGGAATGGTGGCACGACCCTGGAGTTCCTCTCGCCTTTCCTGTGGAGAGCGCCTCCTCTTGAGATGTGACGGGAACGCCGGGAATTCTTTCCCTACGAAACAGGGAAAGGATCCCTCATCTCGAGCTAGGAGGCGGAAACGGGGCTCCCCTGGATGTGTGAGGGACCCCACGTGCTTCCTCTCGAGTGGAGACGGGTATGTCGGGGAACTTCTTGAGTTGCAGCAAGGGTGTGAAGGACCCTTTGGAAGTTCCAGTGGTTAGACGTGATTGGCCTCGAGAAGACTCAGCGGAAATGGGCCTCATCTCCCCTGGAGAGCAAAACCTCCTGGATTTTCTCGAGTTGCGGCAGGTGCTCTCGACTTACGACGAGGACCTCAGGGACCCGCTCTGGTGGCCTCAGGAAAGACCAGTCCCCATGCGAGTTCCTCGGGGGCCTCTCGGGATTCCTCTCCCTTCGATGCCGGGGCCTAAGACCTTGTGTTGAGTCGGGGCCGGAACCTGAGGATTCCTCTCCAGTGCTGACATGGATCTTGGGGTACTTCTGGAGTCTCCCCAGGGGAGTCAGTCCTCGTCTCGAATGCGGGCATGCACTTGCGCTTTCCTCCAGAGCGGTAGCAGCAGTGTCACGCAGTCCGCCGCGTGGATCAAAGGATCTATGGTTTTCCCTTAAGTCTTTCCAACGAGGCTTTCCCACGAGGCTTTCCCACAGGGCTGTCCCACGTGCACACGTGGTGGGAGTCGATCCTCGGCTTGAACGTCAAGGCAGTGCAGGGAAAACAGGTTCCTCTGGAATGGACTGACACATCTGGGGGACTCTTGGAATGGTGCCACGAAACTGGAGTTCCTCTCGCCTTTCCTGTGGAGAGCGCCTCCTCTTGAGATGCGACGGGAACGCCGGGAATTCTTTCCCTACGAAACAGGGAAAGGATCCCTCATCTCGAGCTAGGAGGCGGAAACGGGGCTCCCCTGGATGTGTGCGGGACCCCACGTGCTTCCTCTAGAGTGGAGACGGGTATGTCCCGAAACTGCTTGAGTTGCAGCAAGGGTGTGAAGGACCCTTTGGAAGTTCCAGTGGTTAGATGTGATTGGCCTCGAGAAGCCTCATCGGAAATGGCCTCATCTCGCCTGGAGGGCAAAACCTCCTGGATTTTCTCGAGTTGCGGCTGGTGCTCTAGACTTACGACGGGGACCTCAGGGACCCGCTCTGGTGGCCTCAAGAAAGGCCAGTCCCCATGCGAGTTCCTCGGTGGCCTCTCGGGATTCCTCTCCCGTCGATGCCGGGGCCTAAGACCTTGTGTGGAGTCGGGGCCGGAACCTGAGGATTCCTCTCCAGTGCTGACATGAATCTTGGGGTACTTCTGGAGTCTCCCCAGGGGAGTCCGTCCTCGTCTCGAATGCGGGCATGCACATGAGCTTTCCTCCAGAGCGGTAGCAGCAGTGTCACGCAGTCCGCCGCGTGGATCAAAGGATCTATGGTTTTCCCTCGAGTCTTTCCCACGAGGCTTTCCCATGAGGCTTTCCCACAGGGCTGTCCCACGTGCACACGTGGTGGGAGTCGACCCTCGGCTTGAACGTCAAGGCAGTGCAGGGAAAACAGGTTCCTCTGGAATGGACTGACCCATCTGGGGGACTCTTGGAATGGTGGCACGACCCTGGAGTTCCTCTCGCCTTTCCTGTGGAAAGCGCCTCCTCTTGAGATGCGAAGGGAACGCCGGGAATTCTTTCCCTACGAAACAGGGAAAGGATCCCTCATCTCGAGCTAGGAGGCGGAAACGGGGCTCCCCTGGATGTGTGCGGGACCCCACGTGCTTCCTCTCGAGTGGAGATGGTTATTTCGGGGAACTTCTTGATTTGCAGCAAGGGTGTGAATGACCCTTTGGAAGTTCCAGTGGTTAGATGTGATTGGCCTCGAGAAGCCTCAGCGGAAATGGCCTCATCTCGCCTGAAGGGCAAAACTTCCTTGATTTTCTCGAGTTGTGGCAGGTGCTCTCGACTTACCACGGGGACCTCAGGGACCCGCTCTGGTGGCCTCAGGAAAGGCCAGTCCCCATGCGAGTTCCTCGGGGGCCTCTCGGGATTCCTCTCCCGTCGATGCCGGGGCCTAAGACTTGTGTGAAGTCGGGGCCGGAACCTGAGGATTCCTCTCCAGTGCTGACATGGATCTTGGGGTACTTCTGGAGTCTCCCCAGGGGAGTCAGTCCTCGTCTCGAATGCGGGCATGCACTTGCGCTTCCCTCCAGTGCGGTAGGAGCAATTTCACGCAGTCTGCAGCGTGGATCAAAGGATCTATAGTTTTCCCTCGAGTCTTTCCCACGAGGCTTTCCCATGAGGCGTTCCCCCAGGGATGTCCCACGTGCACACGTGGTGGGAGTCGATCCTCGGCTTGAACGTCAAGGCAGTGCAGGGAAAACAGGTTCCTCTGGAATGGACTGACACATCTGGGGGACTCTTGGAATGGTGGCACGACCCTGGAGTTTCTCTCGCCTTTCCTGTGGAGAGCGCCTCCTCTTGAGATGCGACGGGAACGCCGGGAATTCTTTCCCTACGAAACAGGGAAAGGATCCCTCATCTCGAGCTAGGAGGCGGAAACGGGGCTCCCCTGGATGTGTGCGGGACCCCACGTGCTTCCTCTCGAGTGGAGACGGGTATGTCGGGGAACTGCTTGAGTTGCAGCAAGGGTGTGAAGGACCCTTTGGAAGTTCCAGTGGTTAGACGTGATTAGCCTCGAGAAGCCTCAGAGGAAATGGGCCTCATCTCGCCTGGAGGGCAAAACCTCCTGGATTTTCTCGAGTTGCGGCAGGTGCTCTTGACTTACGACGGGGACCTCAGGGACCCGCTCTGGAGTCCTCAGGAAAGGCCAGTCCCCATGCGAGTTCCTCGGGGGCCTCTCGGGATTCCTCTCCCGTTGATTCCGGGGCCTAAGACCTTGTGTGGAGTCGGGGCCGGAACCTGAGGATTCCTCTCCAGTGCTGACATGGATCTTGGGGTTTTTCTGGAGTCTCCCCAGGGGAGTCAGTCCTCGTCTCGAATGCGGGCATGCACTTGCGCTTTCCTCCAGAGCGGTAGCAGCAGTGTCACGCAGTCCGCCGCGTGGATCAAAGGATCTATGGTTTTTCCTCGAGTCTTTCCCACGAGGCTTTCCCACGAGGCTTTCCCACAGGGCTGTCCCACGTGCACACGTGGTGCGAGTCGATCCTCGGCTTGAACGTCAAGGCAGTGCAGGGAAAACAGGTTCCTCTGGAATGGACTGACACATCTGGGGGACTCTTGGAATGGTGCCACGACCCTGGAGTTTCTCTCGCCTTTCCTGTGGAGAGCGCCTCCTCTTGAGATGCGACGGGAACGCCGGGAATTCTTTCCCTACGAAACAGGGAAAGGATCCCTCATCTCGAGCTAGGAGGCGGAAACGGGGCTCCCCTGGATGTTTGCGGGACCCCACGTGCTTCCTCTCGATTGGAGATGCTTATTTCGGGGAACTTCTTGAGTTGCAGCAAGGGTGTGAATGACCCTTTGGAAGTTCCAGTGGTTAGATGTGATTAGCCTCGAGAATCCTCAGCGGAAGTGGGCCTCATCTCGCCTGGAGGGCAAAACCTCCTTGATTTTCTCGAGTTGCGGCAGGTGCTCTCGACTTACGACTGGGACCTCAGGGACCCGCTCTGGTGGCCTCAGGAAAGGCCAGTCCCCATGAGAGTTCCTCGGGGGCCTCTCGGGATTCCGCTCCCGTCGATTCCGGGGCCTAAGACCTTGTGTGGAGTCGGGGCCGGAACCTGAGGATTCCGCTCCAGTGCTGACATGGATCTTGGGGTTCTTCTGGAGTCTCCCCAGGGGAGTCAGTCCTCGTCTCGAACGCGGGCATGCACTTGCGCTTTCCTCCAGAGCGGTAGCAGCAGTTTCACGCAGACCGCCGCGTGGATCAAAGGATCTATGGTTTTCCCTCGAGTCTTTCCCACGAGGCTTTCCCACGAGGCTTTCCCACAGGGCTGTCCCACGTGCACACGTGGTGGGAGTCGATCCTCGGCTTGAACGTCAAGGCAGTGCAGGGAAAACAGGTTCCTCTGGAATGGACTGCCCCGTCTGGGGGACTCTTGGAATGGTGCCACGACCCTGGAGTTCCTCTCGCCTTTCCTGTGGAGAGCGCCTCCTCTTGAGATGCGACGGGAACGCCGGGAATTCTGTCCCTACGAAACAGGGAAAGGATCCCTCATCTCGAGCTAGGAGGCGGAAACGGGGCTCCCCAGGATGTTTGCGGGACCCCACGTGCTTCCTCTCGAGTGGAGATGCTTATTTCGGGGAACTTCTTGAGTTGCAGCAAGGGTGTGAATGACCCTTTGGAAGTTCCAGTGGTTAGATGTGATTAGCCTCGAGAATCCTCAGCGGAAGTGGGCCTCATCTCGCCTGGAGGGCAAAACCTCCTGGATTTTCTCGAGTTGCGGCAGGTGCTCTAGACTTACGACGGGGACCTCAGGGACCCGCTCTGGTGGCCTAAAGAAAGGCCAGTCCCCATGCGAGTTCCTCGGTGGCCTCTCGGGATTACTCTCCCGTCGATGCCGGGGCCTAAGACCTTGTGTGGAGTCGGGGCCGGAACCTGACGATTCCTCTCCAGTGCTGACATGGATCTTGGGGTACTTCTGGAGTCTCCCCAGGGGAGTCAGTCCTCGTCTCGAATGCGGGCATGCACTTGAGCTTTCCTCCAGAGCGGTAGCAGCAGTGTCACGCAGTCCGCCGCGTGGATCAAAGGATCTATGGTTTTCCCTCGAGTCTTTCCCACGAGGCTTTCCCACGAGGCTTTCCCACAGGGCTGTCCCACGTGCACACGTGGTGGGAGTCGACCCTCGGCTTGAACGTCAAGGCAGTGCAGGGAAAACAGGTTCCTCTGGAATGGACTGACCCATCTGGGGGACTCTTGGAATGCTGGCTCGACCCTGGAGTTCCTCTCGCCTTTCCTGTGGAAAGCGCCTCCTCTTGAGATGCGAAGGGAACGCCGGGAATTCTTTCCCTACGAAACAGGGATAGGATCCCTCATCTCGAGCTAGGAGGCGGAAACGGGGCTCCCCTGGATGTTTGCGGGACCCCACGTGCTTCCTCTCGAGTGGAGATGCTTATTTCGGGGAACTTCTTGAGTTGCAGCAAGGGTGTGAATGACCCTTTGGAAGTTCCAGTGGTTAGATGTGATTAGCCTCGAGAATCCTCAGCGGAAGTGGGCCTCATCTCGCCTGGAGGGCAAAACCTCCTTGATTTTCTCGAGTTGCGGCAGGTGCTCTCGACTTACGACTGGGACCTCAGGGACCCGCTCTGGTGGCCTCAGGAAAGGCCAGTCCCCATGCGAGTTCCTCGGGGGCCTCTCGGGATTCCTCTCCCGTCGTTGCCGGGGCCTAAGACCTTGTGTGGAGTCGGGGCCGGAACCTGAGGATTCCTCTCCAGTGCTGACATGGACCTTGGGGTACTTCTGGAGTCTCCCCAGGGGAGTCAGTCCTCGTCTCGAACGCGGGCATGCACTTGCAATTTCCTCCAGAGCGGTAGCAGCAGTTTCACGCAGTCCGCCGCGTGGATCAAAGGATCTATGGTTTCCCTCGAGTCTTTCCCACGAGGCTTTCCCACGAGGCTTTCCCACAGGGCTGTCCCACGTGCACACGTGGTGGGAGTCGACCCTCGGCTTGAACGTCAAGGCAGTGCAGGGAAATCAGGTTCCTCTGGAATGGACTGACCCATCTGGGGGACTCTTGGAATGGTGGCTCGACCCTGGAGTTCCTCTCGCCTTTCCTGTGGAAAGCGCCTCCTCTTGAGATGCGAAGGGAACGCCGGGAATTCTTTCCCTACGAAACAGGGAAAGGATCCCTCATCTCGAGCTAGGAGGCGGAAACGGGGCTCCCCTGGATGTGTGCGGGACCCCACGTGCTTCCTCTCGAGTGGAGATGGTTATTTCGGGGAACTTCTTGAGTTGCAGCAAGGGTTTGAATGACCCTTTGGAAGTTCCAGTGGTTAGATGTGATTAGCCTCGAGAATCCTCAGCGGAAGTGGGCCTCATCTCGCCTGGAGGGCAAAACCTCCTGGATTTTCTCGAGTTGCGGCAGGTGCTCTCGACTTACGACGGGGACCTCAGGGACCCGCTCTGGTGGCCTCAGGAAAGGCCAGTCCATATACGAGTTCCTCGCGGGCCTCTCGGGATTCCTCTCCCGTCGATTCCGGGGCCTAAGACCTTGTGTGGAGTCGGGGCCGGAACCTGAGGATTCCTCTCCAGTGCTGACATGGATCTTGGGGTTCTTCTGGAGTCTCCCCAGGGGAGTCAGTCCTCGTCTCGAATGCGGGCATGCACTTGCGCTTTCCTCCAGAGCGGTAGCAGCAGTGTCACGCAGTCCGCCGCGTGGATCAAAGGATCTATGGTTTTCCCTCGAGTCTTTCCCACGAGGCTTTCCCATGAGGCTTTCCCACAGGGCTGTCCCACGTGCACACGTGGTGGGAGTCGATCCTCGGCTTGAACGTCAAGGCAGTGCAGGGAAAACAGGTTCCTCTGGAATGGACTGACACATCTGGGGGACTCTTGGAATGGTGCCACGACCCTGGAGTTCCTCTCGCCTTTCCTGTGGAGAGCGCCTCCTCTTGAGATGCGACGGGAACGCCGGGAATTCTTTCCATACGAAACAGGGAAAGGATCCCTCATCTCGAGCTAGGAGGCGGAAACGGGGCTCCCCTGGATGTGTGCGGGACCCCACGTGCTTCCTCTAGAGTGGAGACGGGTATGTCGCGGAACTGCTTGAGTTGCAGCAAGGGTGTGAAGGACCCTTTGGAAGTTCCAGTGGTTAGATGTGATTGGCCTAGAGAAGCCTCAGCGGAAGTGGGCCTCATCTCGCCTGAAGGGCAAAACTTCCTTGATTTTCTCGAGTTGCGGCAGGTGCTCTCGACTTACGACGGGGACCTCAGGGACCCGCTCTGGTGGCCTCAGGAAAGGCCAGTCCCCATGTGAGTTCCTCGGGGGCCTCTCGGGATTCCTCTCCCTTCGATGCCGGGTCCTAAGACCTTGTGTGGGGTCGAGGCCGGAAACTGAGGATTCCTTTCAGTGCTGACATGGATCTTGGGGTACTTCTGGAGTCTCCCCAGGGGAGTCAGTCCTCGTCTCGAATGCGGGCATGCACTTGTGCTTTCCTCCAGAGCGGTAGCAGCAGTGTCACGCAGTCCGCCGCGTGGATCAAAGGATCTATGGTTTTCCCTCGAGTCTTTCCCACGAGGCTTTCCCACGAGGCTTTCCCACAGGGCTGTCACACGTGCACACGTGGTGGGAGTCGATCCTCGGCTTGAACGTCAAGGCAGTGCAGGGAAAACAGGTTCCTCTGGAATGGACTGACACATCTGGGGGACTCTTGGAATGGTGGCACGACCCTGGAGTTCCTCTCGCCCTTCCTGTGGAGAGCGCCTCCTCTTGAGTTGCGACGGGAAAGCCGGGAATTCTTTCCCTACGAAACAGGGAAAGGATCCCTCATCTCGAGCTAGGAGGCGGAAACGGGGCTCCCCTGGATGTGTGCGGGACCCTCGTGCTTCCTCTCGAGTGGAGACGGGTATGTCGGGGAACTTCTTGAGTTGCAGCAAGGGTGTGAAGGACCCTTTAGAAGTTCCAGTGGTTAGAGGTGATTAGCCTCGAGAAGGCTCATCGGAAATGGGTCTCATCTCGCCTGAAGTGCAAAACCTCCTGGATTTTCTCGAGTTGCGGCAGGTGCTCTCGACTTACGACGGGGACCTCAGGGACCCGCTCTGGTGGCCTCAGGAAAGGCCAGTCCCCATGCAAGTTCCTCGGGGGCATCTCGGGATTCCTCTCCCGTCGATGCCGGGGCCTAAGACCTTGTGTGGAGTCGGGGCCGGAACCTGAGGTTTCCTCTCCAGTGGTGACATGGATCTTGGGGTACTTCTGGAGTCTCCCCAGGGGAGTCAGTCCTCGTCTCGAATGCGGGCATACACTTGCGCTTTCCTCCAGAGCGGTAGCAGCAGTGTCACGCAGTCCGCCGCGTGGATCAAAGGATCTATGGTTTTCCCTCGAGTCTTTCCCACGAGGCTATCCCACAGGGCTGTTCCACGTGCACACGTGGTCGGAGTCGATCCTCGGCTTGAACGTCAAGGCAGTGCAGGGAAAACAGGTTCCTCTGGAATGGACTGACACATCTAGGGGACTCTTGGAATGGTGGCACGACCCTGGAGTTCCTTTCGCCTTTCCTGTGGAGAGCGCCTCCTCTTGAGATGCGACGGGAACGCCGGGAATTCTTTCCCTAAGAAACAGGGAAAGGATCACTATGATACAGGGAAAGGATACCTCATCTCGAGCTAGGAGGCAGAAACGGGGCTCCCCTGGATGTGTGGGGGACCCCACGTGCTTCGTCTCGAGTGGAGACGGGTATGTCGCGGAACTGCTTGAGTTGCAGCAAGGGTGTGAAGGACCCTTTGGAAGTTCCAGTGGTTAGATATGATTGGCCTCGAGAATCCTCAGCGGAAGTGGGCCTCATCTCGCCTGGAGGGCAAAACCTCCTGGATTTTCTCGAGTTGCGGCAGGTGCTCTCGACTTACGACGGGGACCTCAGGGACCCGCTCTGGTGGCCTCAGGAAAGGCCAGTCCATATGCGAGTTCCTCGGGGGCCTCTCGGGATTCCTCTCCCGTCGATGCCGGGGCCTAAGACCTTGTGTGGAGTCGGGGCCGGAACCTGAGGATTCCTCTCCAGTGCTGACATGGATCTTGGGGTACTTCTGGAGTCTCCCCAGGGGAGTCAGTCCTCGTCTCGAATGCGGGCATGCACTTGCGCTTTCCTCCAGAGCGGTAGCAGCAGTGTCACGCAGTCCGACGCGTGGATCAAAGGATCTATGGTTTTCCCTCGAGTCTTTCCCACGAGGCTTTCCCACGGGGCTTTCCCACAGGGCTGTCCCACGTGCACACGTGGTGGGAGTCGATCCTCGGCTTGAACGTCAAGGCAGTGCAGGGAAAACAGGTTCCTCTGGAATGGACTGACACATCTGGGGGACTCTTGGAATGGTGGCACGACCCTGGAGTTCCTCTCGCCTTTCCTGTGGAGAGCGCCTCCTCTTGAGATGTGACGGGAACGCCGGGAATTCTTTCCCTACGAAACAGGGAAAGGATCCCTCATCTCGAGCTAGGAGGCGAAAACGGGGCTCCCCTGGATGTGTGAGGGACCCCACGTGCTTCCTCTCGAGTGGAGACGGGTATGTCGGGGAACTTCTTGAGTTGCAGCAAGGGTGTGAAGGACCCTTTGGAAGTTCCAGTGGTTAGACGTGATTGGCCTCGAGAAGACTCAGCGGAAATGGGCCTCATCTCCCCTGGAGAGCAAAACCTCCTGGATTTTCTCGAGTTGCGGCAGGTGCTCTCGACTTACGACGAGGACCTCAGGGACCCGCTCTGGTGGCCTCAGGAAAGACCAGTCCCCATGCGAGTTCCTCGGGGGCCTCTCGGGATTCCTCTCCCGTCGATGCCGGGGCCTAAGACCTTGTGTTGAGTCGGGGCCGGAACCTGAGGATTCCTCTCCAGTGCTGACATGGATCTTGGGGTACTTCTGGAGTCTCCCCAGGGGAGTCAGTCCTCGTCTCGAATGCGGGCATGCACTTGCGCTTTCCTCCAGAGCGGTAGCAGCAGTGTCACGCAGTCCGCCGCGTGGATCAAAGGATCTATGGTTTTCCCTTAAGTCTTTCCAACGAGGCTTTCCCACGAGGCTTTCCCACAGGGCTGTCCCACGTGCACACGTGGTGGGAGTCGATCCTCGGCTTGAACGTCAAGGCAGTGCAGGGAAAACAGGTTCCTCTGGAATGGACTGACACATCTGGGGGACTCTTGGAATGGTGCCACGACCCTGGAGTTTCTCTCGCCTTTCCTGTGGAGAGCGCCTCCTCTTGAGATGCGACGGGAACGCCGGGAATTCTTTCCCTACGAAACAGGGAAAGGATCCCTCATCTCGAGCTAGGAGGCGGAAACGGGGCTCCCCTGGATGTTTGCGGGACCCCACGTGCTTCCTCTCGATTGGAGATGCTTATTTCGGGGAACTTCTTGAGTTGCAGCAAGGGTGTGAAGGACCCTTTGGAAGTTCCAGTGGTTAGATGTGATTAGCCTCGAGAATCCTCAGCGGAAGTGGGCCTCATCTCGCCTGGAGGGCAAAACCTCCTTGATTTTCTCGAGTTGCGGCAGGTGCTCTCGACTTACGACTGGGACCTCAGGGACCCGCTCTGGTGGCCTCAGGAAAGGCCAGTCCCCATGAGAGTTCCTCGGGGGCCTCTCGGGATTCCGCTCCCGTCGATTCCGGGGCCTAAGACCTTGTGTGGAGTCGGGGCCGGAACCTGAGGATTCCGCTCCAGTGCTGACATGGATCTTGGGGTTCTTCTGGAGTCTCCCCAGGGGAGTCAGTCCTCGTCTCGAATGCGGGCATGCACTTGCGCTTTCCTCCAGAGCGGTAGCAGCAGTGTCACCCAGTCCGCCGCGTGGATCAAAGGATCTATGGTTTTCCCTCGAGTCTTTCCCACGAGGCTTTCCCACGAGGCTTTCCCACAGGGCTGTCCCACGTGCACACGTGGTGGGAGTCGATCCTCGGCTTGAACGTCAAGGCAGTGCAGGGAAAACATGTTCCTCTGGAATGGACTGACCCATCTGGGGGACTCTTGGAATGGTGGCACGACCCTGGAGTTCCTCTCGCCTTTCCTGTGGAGAGCGCCTCCTCTTGAGTTGCGACGGGAACGCCGGGAATTCTTTCCCTACGAAACAGGGAAAGGATCCCTCATCTCGAGCTAGGAGGCGGAAACGGGGCTCCCCTGGATGTGTGCGGGACCCCACGTGCTTCCTCTCGAGTGGAGACGGGTATGTCGGGGAACTGCTTGAGTTGCAGCAAGGGTGTGAAGGACCCTTTGGAAGTTCCAGTGGTTAGACGTGATTAGCCTCGAGAAGCCTCAGCGGAAATGGGCCTCATCTCGCCTGGAGGGCAAAACCTCCTGGATTTTCTCGAGTTGCGGCAGGTGCTCTTGACTTACGACGGGAACCTCAGAGACCCGCTCTGGAGTCCTCAGGAAAGGCCAGTCCCTATGCGAGTTCCTCGGGGGCCTCTCGGGATTCCGCTCCCATCGATTCCGGGGCCTAAGACCTTGTGTGGAGTCGGGGCCAGAACCTGAGGATTCCTCTCCAGTGCTGACATGGATCTTGGGGTTCTTCTGGAGTCTCCCCAGGGGAGTCAGTCCTCGTCTCGAATGCGGGCATGCACTTGCGCTTTCCTCCAGAGCGGTAGCAGCAGTGTCACGCAGTCCGCCGCGTGGATCAAAGGATCTATGGTTTTCCCTCGAGTCTTTCCCACGAGGCTTTCCCACGAGGCTTTCCCACAGGGCTGTCCCACGTGCACACGTGGTGGGAGTCGATCCTCGGCTTGAACGTCAAGGCAGTGCAGGGAAAACAGGTTCCTCTGGAATGGACTGACACATCTGGGGGACTCTTGGAATGGTGCCACGACCCTGGAGTTCCTCTCGCCTTTCCTGTGGAGAGCGCCTCCTCTTGAGATGCGACGGGAACGCCGGGAATTCTTTCCCTACGAAACAGGGAAAGGATCCCTCATCTCGAGCTAGGAGGCGGAAACGGGGCTCCCCTGGATGTGTGCGGGACCCCACGTGCTTCCTCTAGAGTGGAGATGGGTATGTCGCGGAACTGCTTGAGTTGCAGCAAGGGTGTGAAGGACCCTTTGGAAGTTCCAGTGGTTAGATGTGATTGGCCTCGAGAAGCCTCAGCGGAAATGGGCCTCATCTCGCCTGAAGGGCAAAACCTCCTTGATTTTCTCGAGTTGCGGCAGGTGCTCTCGACTTACGACTGGGACCTCAGGGACCCGCTCTGATGGCCTCAGGAAAGGCCAGTCCCCATGCGAGTTCCTCGGGGGCCTCTCGGGATTCCTCTCCCATCGATGCCGGGGCCTAAGACCTTGTGTGGAGTCGGGGCCGGAACCTGAGGATTCCTCTCCAGTGCTGACATGGACCTTGGGGTACTTCTGGAGTCTCCCCAGGGGAGTCAGTCCTCGTCTCGAACGCGGGCATGCACTTGCGCTTTCCTCCAGATCGGTAGCAGCAGTTTCACGCAGACCGCCGCGTGGATCAAAGGATCTATGGTTTTCCCTCGAGTCTTTCCCACGAGGCTTTCCCACGAGGCTTTCCCACAGGGCTGTCCCACGTGCACACGTGGTGGGAGTCGATCCTCGGCTTGAACGTCAAGGCAGTGCAGGGAAAACAGGTTCCTCTGGAATGGACTGCCCCGTCTGGGGGACTCTTGGAATGGTGCCACGACCCTGGAGTTCCTCTCGCCTTTCCTGTGGAGAGCGCCTCCTCTTGAGATGCGAAGGGAACGCCGGGAATTCTTTCCCTACGAAACAGGGAAAGGATCCCTCATCTCGAGCTAGGAGGCGGAAACGGGGCTCCCCAGGATGTTTGCGGGACCCCACGTGCTTCCTCTCGAGTGGAGATGCTTATTTCGGGGAACTTCTTGAGTTGCAGCAAGGGTGTGAATGACCCTTTGGAAGTTCCAGTGGTTAGATGTGATTAGCCTCGAGAATCCTCAGCGGAAGTGGGCCTCATCTCGCCTGGAGGGCAAAACCTCCTGGATTTTCTCGAGTTGCGGCAGGTGCTCTAGACTTACGACGGGGACCTCAGGGACCCGCTCTGGTGGCCTAAAGAAAGGCCAGTCCCCATGCGAGTTCCTCGGTGGCCTCTCGGGATTACTCTCCCGTCGATGCCGGGGCCTAAGACCTTGTGTGGAGTCGGGGCCGGAACCTGAGGATTCCTCTCCAGTGCTGACATGGATCTTGGGGTACTTCTGGAGTCTCCCCAGGGGAGTCAGTCCTCGTCTCGAATGCGGGCATGCACTTGAGCTTTCCTCCAGAGCGGTAGCAGCAGTGTCACGCAGTCCGCCGCGTGGATCAAAGGATCTATGGTTTTCCCTCGAGTCTTTCCCACGAGGCTTTCCCACGAGGCTTTCCCACAGGCTGTCCCACGTGCACACGTGGTGGGAGTCGACCCTCGGCTTGAACGTCAAGGCAGTGCAGGGAAAACAGGTTCCTCTGGAATGGACTGACCCATCTGGGGGACTCTTGGAATGGTGGCTCGACCCTGGAGTTCCTCTCGCCTTTCCTGTGGAAAGCGCCTCCTCTTGAGATACGAAGGGAACGCCGGGAATTCTTTCCCTACGAAACAGGGAAAGGATCCCTCATCTCGAGCTAGGAGGCGGAAACGGGGCTCCCCTGGATGTTTGCGGGACCCCACGTGCTTCCTCTCGAGTGGAGATGGTTATTTCGGGGAACTTCTTGAGTTGTAGCAAGGGTGTGAATGACCCTTTGGAAGTTCCAGTGGTTAGATGTGATTAGCCTCGAGAATCCTCAGCGGAAGTGGGCCTCATCTCGCCTGGAGGGCAAAACCTCCTGGATTTTCTCGAGTTGCGGCAGGTGCTCTCGACTTACGACTGGGACCTCAGGGACCCGCTCTGGTGGCCTCAGGAATGGCCAGTCCCCATGCGAGTTCCTCGGGGGCCTCTCGGGATTCCTCTCCCGTCGATGCCGGGGCCTAAGACCTTGTGTGGAGTCGGGGCCGGAACCTGAGGATTCCTCTCCAGTGCTGACATGGACCTTGGGGTACTTCTGGAGTCTCCCCAGGGGAGTCAGTCCTCGTCTCGAACGCGGGCATGCACTTGCGCTTTCCTCCAGAGCGGTAGCAGCAGTTTCACGCAGTCCGCCGCGTGGATCAAAGGATCTATGGTTTTCCCTCGAGTCTTTCCCACGAGGCTTTCCCACGAGGCTTTCCCACAGGGCTGTCCCACGTGCACACGTGGTGGGAGTCGACCCTCGGCTTGAACGTCAAGGCAGTGCAGGGAAATCAGGTTCCTCTGGAATGGACTGACCCATCTGGGGGACTCTTGGAATGGTGGCTCGACCCTGGAGTTCCTCTCGCCTTTCCTGTGGAAAGCGCCTCCTCTTGAGATGCGAAGGGAACGCCGGGAATTCTTTCCCTACGAAACAGGGAAAGGATCCCTCATCTCGAGCTAGGAGGCGGAAACGGGGCTCCCCTGGATGTTTGCGGGACCCCACGTGCTTCCTCTCGAGTGGAGATGGTTATTTCGGGGAACTTCTTGAGTTGCAGCAAGGGTTTGAATGACCCTTTGGAAGTTCCAGTGGTTAGATGTGATTAGCCTCGAGAATCTTCAGCGGAAGTGGGCCTCATCTCGCCTGGAGGGCAAAACCTCCTGGATTTTCTCGAGTTGCGGCAGGTGCTCTCGACTTACGACGGGGACCTCAGGGACCCGCTCTGGTGGCCTCAGGAAAGGCCAGTCCATATACGAGTTCCTCGGGGGCCTCTCGGGATTCCTCTCCCGTCGATTCCGGGGCCTAAGACCTTGTTTGGAGTCGGGGCCGGAACCTGAGGATTCCTCTCCAGTGCTGACATGGATCTTGGGGTTCTTCTGGAGTCTCCCCAGGGGAGTCAGTCCTCGTCTCGAATGCGGGCATGCACTTGCGCTTTCCTCCAGAGCGGTAGCAGCAGTGTCACGCAGTCCGCCGCGTGGATCAAAGGATCTATGGTTTTCCCTCGAGTCTTTCCCACGAGGCTTTCCCATGAGGCTTTCCCACAGGGCTGTCCCACGTGCACACGTGGTGGGAGTCGATCCTCGGCTTGAACGTCAAGGCAGTGCAGGGAAAACAGGTTCCTCTGGAATGGACTGACACATCTGGGGGACTCTTGGAATGGTGCCACGACCCTGGAGTTCCTCTCGCCTTTCCTGTGGAGAGCGCCTCCTCTTGAGATGCGACGGGAACGCCAGGAATTCTTTCCCTACGAAACAGGGAAAGGATCCCTCATCTCGAGCTAGGAGGCGGAAACGAGGCTCCCCTGGATGTGTGCGGGACCCCACGTGCTTCCTCTAGAGTGGAGACGGGTATGTCGCGGAACTGCTTGAGTTGCAGCAAGGGTGTGAAGGACCCTTTGGAAGTTCCAGTGGTTAGATGTGATTGGCCTCGAGAAGCCTCAGCGGAAATGGCCTCATCTCGCCTGAAGGGCAAAACTTCCTTGATTTTCTCGAGTTGCGGCAGGTGCTCTCGACTTACGACGGGGACCTCTGGGACCCGCTCTGGTGGCCTCAGGAAAGGCCAGTCCCCATGTGAGTTCGTCGGGGGTCTCTCGGGATTCCTCTCCCTTCGATGCCGGGTCCTAAGACCTTGTGTGGGGTCGAGGCCGGAAACTGAGGATTCCTTTCAGTGCTGACATGGATCTTGGGGTACTTCTGGAGTCTCCCCAGGGGAGTCAGTCCTCGTCTCGAATGCGGGCATGCACTTGTGCTTTCCTCCAGAGCGGTAGCAGCAGTGTCACGCAGTCCGCCGCGTGGATCAAAGGATCTATGGTTTTCCCTCGAGTCTTTCCCACGAGGCTTTCCCACGAGGCTTTCCCACAGGGCTGTCCCACGTGCACACGTGGTGGGAGTCGATCCTTGGCTTGAACGTCAAGGCAGTGCAGGGAAAACAGGTTCCTCTGGAATGGACTGACACATCTGGGGGACTCTTGGAATGGTGGCACGACCCTGGAGTTCCTCTTGCCCTTCCTGTGGAGAGCGCCTCCTCTTGAGTTGCGACGGGAAAGCCGGGAATTCTTTCCCTACGAAACAGGGAAAGGATCCCTCATCTCGAGCTAGGAGGCGGAAACGGGGCTCCCCTGGATGTGTGCGGGACCCTCGTGCTTCCTCTCGAGTGGAGACGGGTATGTCGGGGAACTTCTTGAGTTGCAGCAAGGGTGTGAAGGACCCTTTAGAAGTTCCAGTGGTTAGAGGTGATTAGCCTCGAGAAGGCTCAGCGGAAATGGGTCTCATCTCGCCTGATGTGCAAAACCTCCTGGATTTTCTCGAGTTGCGGCAGGTGCTCTCGACTTACGACGGGGACCTCAGGGACCCGCTCTGGAGGCCTCAGGAAAGGCCAGTCCCCATGAGAGTTCCTCGGGGGCTTCTCGGGATTCCGCTCCCGTCGATTCCGGGGCCTAAGACCTTGTGTGGAGTCGGGGCCGGAACCTGAGGATTCCTCTCCAGCGCTGACATGGATCTTGGGGTACTTCTGGAGTCTCCCCAGGGGAGTCAGTCCTCGTCTCGAATGCGGGCATGCACTTGCGCTTTCCTCCAGAGCGGTAGCAGCAGTGTCACGCAGTCCGCCGCGTGGATCAAAGGATCTATGGTTTTCCCTCGAGTCTTTCCCACGAGGCTTTCCCACGAGGCTTTCCCACAGGGCTGTAACACGTGCACACGTGGTGGGAGTCGATCCTCGGCTTGAACGTCAAGGCAGTGCAGGGAAAACAGGTTCCTCTGGAATGGACTGACACATCTGGGGGACTCTTGGAATGGTGTCACGACCCTGGAGTTCCTCTCGCCTTTCCTGTGGAGAGCGCCTCCTCTTGAGATGCGACGGGAACGCCGGGAATTCTTTCCCTTCGAAACAGGGAAAGGATCTCTCATCTGGAGCTAGGAGGCGGAAACGGAGCTCCCCTGGATGTGTGCGGGACCCCACGTGCTTCCTCTCGAGTGGAGACGGGTATGTCGGGGAACTTCTTGAGTTGCAGCAATGGTGTGAAGGACCCTTTGGAAGTTCCAGTGGTTAGATGTGATTGGCCTCGAGAAGCCTCAGCGGAAATGGCCTCATCTCGCCTGAAGGGCAAAACTTCCTTGATTTTCTCGAGTTGTGGCAGGTGCTCTCGACTTACCACGGGGACCTCAGGGACCCGCTCTGGTGGCCTCAGGAAAGGCCAGTCCCCATGCGAGTTCCTCGGGGGCCTCTCGGGATTCCTCTCCCGTCGATGCCGGGGCCTAAGACTTGTGTGAAGTCGGGGCCGGAACCTGAGGATTCCTCTCCAGTGCTGACATGGATCTTGGGGTACTTCTGGAGTCTCCCCAGGGGAGTCAGTCCTCGTCTCGAATGCGGGCATGCACTTGCGCTTCCCTCCAGTGCGGTAGGAGCAGTGTCACGCAGTCTGCAGCGTGGATCAAAGGATCTATAGTTTTCCCTCGAGTCTTTCCCACGAGGCTTTCCCATGAGGCGTTCCCCCAGGGATGTCCCACGTGCACACGTGGTGGGAGTCGATCCTCGGCTTGAACGTCAAGGCAGTGCAGGGAAAACAGGTTCCTCTGGAATGGACTGACACATCTGGGGGACTCTTGGAATGGTGGCACGACCCTGGAGTTTCTCTCGCCTTTCCTGTGGAGAGCGCCTCCTCTTGAGATGCGACGGGAACGCCGGGAATTCTTTCCCTACGAAACAGGGAAAGGATCCCTCATCTCGAGCTAGGAGGCGGAAACGGGGCTCCCCTGGATGTGTGCGGGACCCCACGTGCTTCCTCTCGAGTGGAGATGGTTATTTCGGGGAACTTCTTGAGTTGCAGCAAGGGTGTGAATGACCCTTTGGAAGTTCCAGTGGTTAGATGTGATTAGCCTCGAGAATCCTCAGCGGAAGTGGGCCTCATCTCGCCTGGAGGGCAAAACCTCCTTGATTTTCTCGAGTTGTGGCAGGTGCTCTCGACTTACGACTGGGACCTCAGGGACCCGCTCTGGTGGCCTCAGGAAAGGCCAGTCCCCATGCGAGTTCCTCGGGGGCCTCTCGGGATTCCTCTCCCGTCGATGCCGGGGCCTAAGACCTTGTGTGGAGTCGGGGCCGGAACCTGAGGATTCCTCTCCAGTGCTGACATGGACCTTGGGGTACTTCTGGAGTCTCCCCAGGGGAGTCAGTCCTCGTCTCGAACGCGGGCATGCACTTGCGCTTTCCTCCAGAGCGGTAGCAGCAGTTTCACGCAGTCCGCCGCGTGGATCAAAGGATCTATGGTTTTCCCTCGAGTCTTTCCCACGAGGCTTTCCCACGAGGCTTTCCCACAGGGCTGTCCCACGTGCACACGTGGTGGGAGTCGACCCTCGGCTTGAACGTCAAGGCAGTGCAGGGAAATCAGGTTCCTCTGGAATGGACTGACACATCTGGGGGACTCTTGGAATGGTGGCACGACCCTGGAGTTCCTCTCGCCCTTCCTGTGGAGAGCGCCTCCTCTTGAGTTGCGACGGGAAAGCCGGGAATTCTTTCCCTACGAAACAGGGAAAGGATCCCTCATCTCGAGCTAGGAGGCGGAAACGGGGCTCCCCTGGATGTGTGCGGGACCCTCGTGCTTCCTCTCGAGTGGAGACGGGTATGTCGGGGAACTTCTTGAGTTGCAGCAAGGGTGTGAAGGACCCTTTAGAAGTTCCAGTGGTTAGAGGTGATTAGCCTCGAGAAGGCTCATCGGAAATGGGTCTCATCTCGCCTGAAGTGCAAAACCTCCTGGATTTTCTCGAGTTGCGGCAGGTGCTCTCGACTTACGACGGGGACCTCAGGGACCCGCTCTGGTGGCCTCAGGAAAGGCCAGTCCCCATGCGAGTTCCTCGGCGGCATCTCGGGATTCCTCTCCCGTCGATGCCGGGGCCTAAGACCTTGTGTGGAGTCGGGGCCGGAACCTGAGGTTTCCTCTCCAGTGGTGACATGGATCTTGGGGTACTTCTGGAGTCTCCCCAGGGGAGTCAGTCCTCGTCTCGAATGCGGGCATACACTTGCGCTTTCCTCCAGAGCGGTAGCAGCAGTGTCACGCAGTCCGCCGCGTGGATCAAATGATCTATGGTTTTCCCTCGAGTCTTTCCCACGAGGCTATCCCACAGGGCTGTTCCACGTGCACACGGGGTCGGACTCGATCCTCGGCTTGAACGTCAAGGCAGTGCAGGGAAAACAGGTTCCTCTGGAATGGACTGACACATCTAGGGGACTCTTGGAATGGTGGCACGACCCTGGAGTTCCTTTCGCCTTTCCTGTGGAGAGCGCCTCCTCTTGAAATGCGACGGGAACGCCGGGAATTCTTTCCCTAAGAAACAGGGAAAGGATCACTATGATACAGGGAAAGGATACCTCATCTCGAGCTAGGAGGCAGAAACGGGGCTCCCCTGGATGTGTGCGGGACCCCACGTGCTTCGTCTCGAGTGGAGACGGGTATGTCGCGGAACTGCTTGAGTTGCAGCAAGGGTGTGAAGGACCCTTTGGAAGTTCCAGTGGTTAGATATGATTGGCCTCGAGAATCCTCAGCGGAAGTGGGCCTCATCTCGCCTGGAGGGCAAAACCTCCTGGATTTTCTCGAGTTGCGGCAGGTGCTCTCGACTTACGACGGGGACCTCAGGGACCCGCTCTGGTGGCCTCATGAAAGGCCAGTCCATATGCGAGTTCCTCGGGGGCCTCTCGGGATTCCTCTCCCGTCGATGCCGGGGCCTAAGACCTTGTGTGGAGTCGGGGCCGGAACCTGAGGATTCCTCTCCAGTGCTGACATGGATCTTGGGGTACTTCTGGAGTCTCCCCAGGGGAGTCAGTCCTCGTCTCGAATGCGGGCATGCACTTGCGCTTTCCTCCAGAGCGGTAGCAGCAGTGTCACGCAGTCCGCCGCGTGGATCAAAGGATCTATGGTGTTTCCCTCGAGTCTTTCCCACGAGGCTTTCCCACGGGGCTTTCCCACAGGGCTGTCCCACGTGCACACGTGGTGGGAGTCGATCCTCGGCTTGAACGTCAAGGCAGTGCAGGGAAAACAGGTTCCTCTGGAATGGACTGACACATCTGGGGGACTCTTGGAATGGTGGCACGACCCTGGAGTTCCTCTCGCCTTTCCTGTGGAGAGCGCCTCCTCTTGAGATGTGACGGGAACGCCGGGAATTCTTTCCCTACGAAACAGGGAAAGGATCCCTCATCTCGAGCTAGGAGGCGAAAACGGGGCTCCCCTGGATGTGTGAGGGACCCCACGTGCTTCCTCTCGAGTGGAGACGGGTATGTCGGGGAACTTCTTGAGTTGCAGCAAGGGTGTGAAGGACCCTTTGGAAGTTCCAGTGGTTAGACGTGATTGGCCTCGAGAAGACTCAGCGGAAATGGGCCTCATCTCCCCTGGAGAGCAAAACCTCCTGGATTTTCTCGAGTTGCGGCAGGTGCTCTCGACTTACGACGAGGACCTCAGGGACCCGCTCTGGTGGCCTCAGGAAAGACGAGTCCCCATGCGAGTTCCTCGGGGGCCTCTCGGGATTCCTCTCCCGTCGATGCCGGGGCCTAAGACCTTGTGTTGAGTCGGGGCCGGAACCTGAGGATTCCTCTCCAGTGCTGACATGGATCTTGGGGTACTTCTGGAGTCTCCCCAGGGGAGTCAGTCCTCGTCTCGAATGCGGGCATGCACTTGCGCTTTCCTCCAGAGCGGTAGCAGCAGTGTCACGCAGTCCGCCGCGTGGATCAAAGGATCTATGGTTTTCCCTTAAGTCTTTCCAACGAGGCTTTCCCACGAGGCTTTCCCACAGGGCTGTCCCACGTGCACACGTGGTGGGAGTCGATCCTCGGCTTGAACGTCAAGGCAGTGCAGGGAAAACAGGTTCCTCTGGAATGGACTGACACATCTGGGGGACTCTTGGAATGGTGCCACGACCCTGGAGTTTCTCTCGCCTTTCCTGTGGAGAGCGCCTCCTCTTGAGATGCGACGGGAACGCCGGGAATTCTTTCCCTACGAAACAGGGAAAGGATCCCTCATCTCGAGCTAGGAGGCGGAAACGGGGCTCCCCTGGATGTGTGAGGGACCCCACGTGCTTCCTCTCGAGTGGAGACGGCTATGTCGGGGAACTTCTTGAGTTGCAGCAAGGGTGTGAAGGACCCTTTGGAAGTTCCAGTGGTTAGACGTGATTGGCCTCGAGAAGACTCAGCGGAAATGGGCCTCATCTCCCCTGGAGAGCAAAACCTCCTGGATTTTCTCGAGTTGCGGCAGGTGCTCTCGACTTACGACGAAGACCTCAGGGACCCGCTCTGGTGGCCTCAGGAAAGACCAGTCCCCATGCGAGTTCCTCGGGGGCTTCTCGGGATTCCTCTCCCGTCGATGCCGGGGCCTAAGACCTTGTGTTGGGTCGGGGCCGGAACCTGAGGATTCCTCTCCAGTGCTGACATGGATCTTGGGGTACTTCTGGAGTCTCCCCAGGGGAGTCAGTCCTCGTCTCGAATGCGGGCATGCACTTGCGCTTTCCTCCAGAGCGGTAGCAGCAGTGTCACGCAGTCCGCCGCGTGGATCAAAGGATCTATGGTTTTCCCTTAAGTCTTTCCAACGAGGCTTTCCCACGAGGCTTTCCCACAGGGCTGTCCCACGTGCACACGTGGTGGGAGTCGATCCTCGGCTTGAACGTCAAGGCAGTGCAGGGAAAACAGGTTCCTCTGGAATGGACTGACACATCTGGGGGACTCTTGGAATGGTGCCACGAACCTGGAGTTCCTCTCGCCTTTCCTGTGGAGAGCGCCTCCTCTTGAGATGCGACGGGAACGCCGGGAATTCTTTCCCTACGAAACAGGGAAAGGATCCCTCATCTCGAGCTAGGAGGCGGAAACGGGGCTCCCCTGGATGTGTGCGGGACCCCACGTGCTTCCTCTAGAGTGGAGACGGGTATGTCCCGGAACTGCTTGAGTTGCAGCAAGGGTGTGAAGGACCCTTTGGAAGTTCCAGTGGTTAGATGTGATTGGCCTCGAGAAGCCTCATCGGAAATGGCCTCATCTCGCCTGAAGGGCAAAACCTCCTTGATTTTCTCGAGTTGCGGCAGGTGCTCTCGACTTACGACTGGGACCTCAGGGACCCGCTCTGGTGGCCTCAGGAAAGGCCGGTCCCCATGCGAGTTCCTCGGGGGCCTCTCGGGATTCCTCTCCCGTCGATGCCGGGGCCTAAGACCTTGTGTGGAGTCGGGGCCGGAACCTGAGGATTCCTCTCCAGTGCTGACATGGACCTTGGGGTACTTCTGGAGTCTCCCCAGGGGAGTCAGTCCTCGTCTCGAACGCGGGCATGCACTTGCGCTTTCCTCCAGAGCGGTAGCAGCAGTTTCACGCAGTCCGCCGCGTGGATAAAAAGATCTATGGTTTTCCCTCGAGTCTTTCCCACGAGGCTTTCCCACGAGGCTTTCCCACAGGGCTGTCCCACGTGCACACGTGGTGGGAGTCGATACTCGGCTTGAACGTCAAGGCAGTGCAGGGAAAACAGGTTCCTCTGGAATGGACTGCCCCGTCTGGGGGACTCTTGGAATGGTGCCACGACCCTGGAGTTCCTCTCGCCTTTCCTGTGGAGAGCGCCTCCTCTTGAGATGCGACGGGAACGCCGGGAATTCTTTCCCTACGAAACAGGGAAAGGATCCCTCATCTCGAGCTAGGAGGCGGAAACGGGGCTCCCCTGGATGTGTGCGGGAACCCACGTGCTTCCTCTCGAGTGGAGACGGGTATGTCGGGGAACATCTTGAGTTGCAGCAAGGGTGTGAAGGACCCTTTGGAAGTTCCAGTGGTTAGATGTGATTAGCCTAGAGAAGCCTCAGCGGAAATGGGCCTCATCTCGCCTGGAGGGCAAAACCTCCTGGATTTTCTCGAGTTGCGGCAGGTGCTCTAGACTTACGACGGGGACCTCAGGGACCCGCTCTGGTGGCCTCAAGAAAGGCCAGTCCCCATGCGAGTTCCTCGGTGGCCTCTCGGGATTCCTCTCCCGTCGATGCCGGGGCCTAAGACCTTGTGTGGAGTCGGGGCCGGAACCTGAGGATTCCTCTCCAGTGCTGACATGGATCTTGGGGTACTTCTGGAGTCTCCCCAGGGGAGTCCGTCCTCGTCTCGAATGCGGGCATGCACTTGAGCTTTCCTCCAGAGCGGTAGCAGCAGTGTCACGCAGTGCGCCGCGTGGATCAAAGGATCTATGGTTTTCCCTCGAGTCTTTCCCACGAGGCTTTCCCATGAGGCTTTCCCACAGGGCTGTCCCACGTGCACACGTGGTGGGAGTCGACCCTCGGCTTGAACGTCAAGGCAGTGCAGGGAAAACAGGTTCCTCTGGAATGGACTGACACATCTGGGGGACTCTTGGAATGGTGGCACGACCCTGGAGTTCCTCTCGCCTTTCCTGTGGAAAGCGCCTCCTCTTGAGATGCGAAGGGAACGCCGGGAATTCTTTCCCTACGAAACAGGGAAAGGATCCCTCATCTCGAGCTAGGAGGCGGAAACGGGGCTCCCCTGGATGTTTGCGGGACACCACGTGCTTCCTCTCGAGTGGAGATGGTTATTTCGGGGAACTTCTTGATTTGCAGCAAGGGTGTGAATGACCCTTTGGAAGTTCCAGTGGTTAGATGTGATTAGCCTCGAGAATCCTCAGCGGAAGTGGGCCTCATCTCGCCTGGAGGGCAAAACCTCCTGGATTTTCTCGAGTTGCGGCAGGTGCTCTCGACTTACGACGGGGACCTCAGGGACCCGCTCTGGAGGCCTCAGGAAAGGCCAGTCCCCATGAGAGTTCCTCGGGGGCCTCTCGGGATTCCGCTCCCGTCGATTCCGGGGCCTAAGACCTTGTGTGGAGTCGGGGCCGGAACCTGAGGATTCCTCTCCAGTGCTGACATGGATCTTGGGGTTCTTCTGGAGTCTCCCCAGGGAAGTCAGTCCTCGTCTCGAATGCGGGCATGCACTTGCGCTTTCCTCCAGAGCGGTAGCAGCAGTGTCACGCAGTCCGCCGCGTGGATCAAAGGATCTATGGTTTTCCCTCGAGTCTTTCCCACGAGGCTTTCCCACGAGGCTTTCCCACAGGGCTGTCCCACGTGCACACGTGGTGGGAGTCGATCCTCGGCTTGAACGTCAAGGCAGTGCAGGGAAAACAGGTTCCTCTGGAATGGACTGACACATCTGGGGGACTCTTGGAATGGTGGCACGACCCTGGAGTTCCTCTCGCCTTTCCTGTGGAGAGCGCCTCCTCTTGAGATGCGACGGGAGCGCCGGGAATTCTTTCCCTACGAAACAGGGAAAGGATCCCTCATCTCGAGCTAGGAGGCGGAAACGGGACTCCCCTGGATGTGTGCGGGACCCTCGTGCTTCCTCTCGAGTGGAGACGGGTATGTCGGGGAACCTCTTGAGTTGCAGCAAGGGTGTGAGGACCTTTATGAAGTTCCAGTGGTTAGATGTGATTAGCCTCGAGAAGCCTCAGCGGAAATGGGCCTCATCTCGCCTGGAGGGCAAAACCTCCTGGATTTTCTCGAGTTGCGGCAGGTGCTCTCGACTTACGACGGGGACCTCAGGGAACCGCTCTGGTGGCCTCAGGAAAGGCCAGTCCCCATGCGAGTTCCTCGGGGGCCTCTCGGGATTCCTCTCCCGTCGATGCCGGTGCCTAAGACCTTGTGTGGAGTCGGGGCCGGAACCTGAGGATTCCTCTCCAGCGCTGACATGGATCTTGGGGTACTTCTGGAGTCTCCCCAGGGGAGTCAGTCCTCGTCTCGAATGCGGGCATGCACTTGCGCTTTCCTCCAGAGCGGTAGCAGCAGTGTCACGCAGTCCGCCGCGTGGATCAAAGGATCTATGGTTTTCCCTCGAGTCTTTCCCACGAGGCTTTCCCACGAGGCTTTCCCACAGGGCTGTAACACGTGCACACGTGGTGGGAGTCGATCCTCGGCTTGAACGTCAAGGCAGTGCAGGGAAAACAGGTTACTCTGGAATGGACTGACACATCTGGGGGACTCTTGGAATGGTGTCACGACCCTGGAGTTCCTCTCGCCTTTCCTGTGGAGAGCGCCTCCTCTTGAGATGCGACGGGAACGCCGGGAATTCTTTCCCTACGAAACAGGGAAAGGATCCCTCATCTCGAGCTAGGAGGCGGAAACGGGGCTCCCCTGGATGTGTGCGGGACCCCACGTGCTTCCTCTCGAGTGCAGACGGGTATGTCGGGGAACTTCTTGAGTTGCAGCAAGGGTGTGAAGGACCCTTTGGAAGTTCCAGTGGTTAGATGTGATTAGCCTCGAGAAGCCTCAGCGGAAATGGGCCTCAACTCTCCTGGAGGGCAAAACCTCCTGGATTTTATCGAGTTGCGGCAGGTGCTCTCGATTTACGACTGGGACCTCAGGGACCCGCTCTGGTGGCCTCAGGAAAGGCCAGTCCCCATGCGAGTTCCTCGGGGGCCTCTCGGGATTCCTCTCCCGTCGATGCCGGGGCCTAAGACCTTGTGTGGAGTCGGGGCCGGAACCTGAGGATTCCTCTCCAGTGCTGACATGGATCTTGGGGTACTTCTGGAGTCTCCCCAGGGGAGTCAGTCCTCGTCTCGAATGCGGGCATGCACTTGCGCTTTCCTCCAGAGCGGTAGCAGCAGTGTCACGCAGTCTGCCGCGTGGATCAAAGGATCTATGGTTTTCCCTCGAGTCTTTCCCACGAGGCTTTCACACAGGGCTGTCCCACGTGCACACGTGGTGGGAGTCGAACCTCGGCTTGAACGTCAAGGCAGTGCAGGGAAAACAGGTTCCTCTTGAATGGACTGACAAATCTGGGGGACTCTTGGAATGGTGGCACGACCCTGGAGTTCCTCTTGCCTTTCCTGTGTAGAGCGCCTCCTCTTGAGATGCGACGGGAACGCCGGGAATTCTTTCCCTACGAAACAGGGAAAGGATCCCTCATCTCGAGCTAGGAGGCGGAAACGCGGCTCCCCTGGATGTGTGCGGGACCCCACGTGCTTCCTCTCGAGTGGAGACGTGTATGTCGGGGAACTTCTTGAGTTGCAGCAAGGGTGTGAAGGACCCTTTGGAAGTTCCAGTGGTTAGACGTGATTGGCCTCGAGAAGCCTCAGCGGAAATGGGCCTCATCTCGCCTGGAGGGCAAAACCTCCTGGATTTTCTCGAGTTGCGGCAGGTGCTCTCGACTTACGACGGGGACCTCAGGGACCCGCTCTGGTGGCCTCAGGAAAGGCCAGTCCCCATGCGAGTTCCTCGGGGGCCTCTGGGGATTCCTCTCCCGTCGATGCCAGGGCCTAAGTCCTTGTGTGGAGTCGGGGCCGGAACCTGAGGATTCCTCTCCAGTGCTGACATGGATCTTGGGGTATTTCTGGAGTCTCCCCAGGGGAGTCAGTCCTCGTCTCGAATGCGGGCATGCACTTGCGCTTTCCTCCAGAGCGGTAGCAGCAGTGTCACGCAGTTCTCCGCATGGATCAAAGGATCTATGGTTTTCCCTCGAGTCTTTCCCACGAGGCTTTCCCACGAGGCTTTCCCACAGGGCTGTCCCACGTGCACACGTGGTGGGAGTCGATCGTCGGCTTGAACGTCAAGGCAGTGCAGGGAAAACAGGTTCCTCTGGAATGGACTGACACATCTGGGGGACTCTTGGAATGGTGGCATGACCCTGGACTTCCTCTCGCCTTTCCTGTGGAGAGCGCCTCCTCTTGAGATGCGACGGGAACGCCTGGAATTCTTTCCCTACGCAACAGGGAAAGGATCCCTCACCTCGAGCTAGGGGGCGGAAACGGAGCTCCCCTGGATGTGTGCGGGACCCCACGTGCTTCCTCTCGAGTGGAGACTGGTATGTCGGGGAACTTCTTGATTTGCAGCAATGGTGTGAAGGACCCTTTGGAAGTTCCAGTGGTTAGATGTGATTGGCCTCGAGAAGCCTCAGCGGAAATGGGCCTCATCTCGCCTGGAGGTGAAAACCTCCTGGATTTTCTCGAGTTGCGGCAGGTGCTCTCGACTTACGACGGGGACCTCAGGGACCCGCTCTGGTGGCCTCAGGAAAGGCCAGTCCCCATGCGAGTTCCTCGGGGGCCTCTCGGGATTCCTCTCCCGTCGATGCCGGGGCCTAAGACCTTGTGTGCAGTCGGGGCCGGAACCTGAGGATTCCTCTCCAGTGCTGACATGGATCTTGGGGTACTTCTGGAGTCTCCCCAGGGGAGTCAGTCCTCGTCTCGTATGCGGGCATGCACTTGCGCTTTCCCCCAGAGCGGTAGTAGCAGTGTCACGCAGTCCGCCGCGTGGATCAAAGGATCTATGGTTTTCCCTCGAGTCTTTCCCACGAGGCTTTCCCACGAGGCTTTCCCACTGGGCTGTCACACGTGCACACGTGGTGGGAGTCGATCCTCGGCTTGAACGTCAAGGCAGTGCAGGGAAAACAGGTTCCTCTGGAATGTACTGACACATCTGATGGACTCTTGGAATGGTGGCATGACCCTGGAGTTCCTCTCGCCTTTCCTGTGGAGAGCGCCTCCTCTTGAGATGCGACGGGAACGCCGGGAATTCTTTCCCTATGAAACAGGGAAAGGATCCCTCATCTCGAGCTAGGAGGCGGAAACGGGGCTCCCCTGGATGTGTGCGGGACACCACGTGCTTCCTCTGGAGTGGAGATGGGTATGTCGGGAAACTTCTTGAGTTGCAGCAAGGGTGTGAAGGACCCTTTGGAAGTTCCAGTGGTTAGATGTGATTGGCCTCGAGAAGCCTCAGCGGAAATGGGCCTCATCTCGCCTGGAGGGCAAAACCTCCTGGATTTTCTCGAGTTGCGGCAGGTGCTCTCGACTTACGACGGGGACCTCAGGGACCCGCTCTGGTGGCCTCAGGAAAGGCCAGTCCCCATGCGAGTTCCTCGGTGGCGTCTCGGGATTCCTCTCCCGTCGATGCCGGGGCCTAAGACCTTGTGTGGAGTCGGGGCCGGAACCTGAGGATTCCTCTCCAGTGCTGACATGGATCTTGGGGTACTTCTGGAGTCTCCCCAGGGGATTCAGTCCTCGTCTCGAATGAGGGCATGCACTTGTGCTTTCCTCCAGAGCGGTAGCAGCAGTGTCACGCAGTCCGCCGCGTGGATCAAAGGATCTATGGTTTTCCCTCGAGTCTTTCCCACGAGGCTTTCCCACGAGGCTTTCCCACAGGGCTGTCCCACGTGCACACGTGGTGGGAGTCGATCCTCTGCTTGAACGTCAAGGCAGTGCAGGGAAAACAGGTTCCTCTGTAATGGACTGACACATCTGGGGGACTCTTGGAATGGTGGCACGACCCTGGAGTTCTTCTCCCCTTTCCTGTGGAGAGCGCCTCCTCTTGAGATGCGACGGGAACGCCGGGAATTCTTTCCCTACGAAACAGGGAAAGGATCCCTCATCTCGAGCTAGGAGGCGGAAACGGGGCTCCCCTGGATGTGTGCGGGACCCCACGTGCTTCCTCTCGAGTGGAGATGGGTATGTCGGGGAACTTCTTGAGTTGCAGCAAGGGTGTGAAGGACCCTTTGGAAGTTCCAGTGGTTAGATGTGATTGGCCTCGAGAAGCCTCAGCGGAAATGGGCCTCATCTCGCCTGGAGGGCAAAACCTCCTGGATTTTCTCGAGTTGCGGCAGGTGCTCTCGACTTACGACGGGGACCTCAGGGACTGGCTCTGGTGGCCTCAGGAAAGGCCAGTCCCCATGCGAGTTCCTCGTGGGCTTCTCGGGATTCATCTGCCCTCGATGCCGGGGCCTAAGACCTTGTGTGGAGTCGGGGCCGGAACCTGAGGATTCCTCTACAGTGCTGACATGGATCTTGGGGTACTTCTGGAGTCTCCCCAGGGGAGTCAGTCCTCGTCTCGAATGCGGGCATGCACTTGCGCTTTCCTCCAGAGCGGTAGCAGCAGTGTCACGCAGTCTGCCGCGTGGATCAAAGGATCTATGGTTTTCCCTCGAGTCTTTCCCACGAGGCTTTCACACAGGGCTGTCCCACGTGCACACGTGGTGGGAGTCGAACCTCGGCTTGAACGTCAAGGCAGTGCAGGGAAAACAGGTTCCTCTTGAATGGACTGACAAATCTGGGGGACTCTTGGAATGGTGGCACGACCCTGGAGTTCCTCTTGCCTTTCCTGTGTAGAGCGCCTCCTCTTGAGATGCGACGGGAACGCCGGGAATTCTTTCCCTACGAAACAGGGAAAGGATCCCTCATCTCGAGCTAGGAGGCGGAAACGGGGCTCCCCTGGATGTGTGCGGGACCCCACGTGCTTCCTCTCGAGTGGAGACGGGTATGTCGGGGAACTTCTTGAGTTGCAGCAAGGGTGTGAAGGACCCTTTGGAAGTTCCAGTGGTTAGACGTGATTGGCCTCGAGAAGCCTCAGCGGAAATGGGCCTCATCTCGCCTGGAGGGCAAAACCTCCTGGATTTTCTCGAGTTGCGGCAGGTGCTCTCGACTTACGACGGGGACCTCAGGGACCCGCTCTGGTGGCCTCAGGAAAGGCCAGTCCCCATGCGAGTTCCTCGGGGGCCTCTGGGGATTCCTCTCCCGTCGATGCCAGGGCCTAAGTCCTTGTGTGGAGTCGGGGCCGGAACCTGAGGATTCCTCTCCAGTGCTGACATGGATCTTGGGGTATTTCTGGAGTCTCCCCAGGGGAGTCAGTCCTCGTCTCGAATGCGGGCATGCACTTGCGCTTTCCTCCAGAGCGGTAGCAGCAGTGTCACGCAGTTCGCCGCATGGATCAAAGGATCTATGGTTTTCCCTCGAGTCTTTCCCACGAGGCTTTCCCACGAGGCTTTCCCACAGGGCTGTCCCACGTGCACACGTGGTGGGAGTCGATCGTCGGCTTGAACGTCAAGGCAGTGCAGGGAAAACAGGTTCCTCTGGAATGGACTGACACATCTGGGGGACTCTTGGAATGGTGGCATGACCCTGGAGTTCCTCTCGCCTTTCCTGTGGAGAGCGCCTCCTCTTGAGATGCGACGGGAACGCCGGGATTCTTCCCTACGAAACAGGGAAAGGATCCCTCATCTCGAGCTAGGAGGCGGAAACGGGGCTCCCCTGGATGTGTGCGGGACGCCACGTGCTTCCTCTGGAGTGGAGATGGGTATGTCGGGAAACTTCTTGAGTTGCAGCAAGGGTGTGAAGGACCCTTTGGAAGTTCCAGTAGTTAGACGTGATTAGCCTCCATAAGCCTCAGCGGAAATGAGCCTCATCTCGCCTGGAGGGCAAAACCTCCTGGATTTTCTCGAGTTGCGGCAGGTGCTCTAGACTTACGACGGGGAACTCTGGGACCCGCTCTGGTGGCCTCAGGAAAGGCCAGTCCCCATGCGAGTTCCTCGGGGGCCTCTGGGGATTCCTCTCCCGTCGATGCCGGGGCCTAAGACCTTGTGTGGAGTCGGGGCCGGAACCTGAGGATTCCTCTCCAGTGCTGACATGGATCTTGGGGTACTTCTGGAGTCTCCCCAGGGGAGTCAGTCCTCGTGTCGAATGCGGGCATGCACTTGCGCTTTCCTCCAGAGCGGTAGCAGCAGTGTCACGCAGTCCGCCGCGTGGATCAAAGGATCTATGGTTTTCCCACGAGTCTTTCCCACGAGGCTTTCCCACGAGGCTTTCCCACAGGGCTGTCCCACGTGCACACGTGGTGGAAGTCGATCCTCGGCTTGAAAGTCAATGCAGTGCAGGGAAAACAGGTTCCTCTGGAATGGACTGACACATGTGGGGAACTCTTGTAATGGTGTCACGACCCTGGAGTTCCTCTCGCCTTTCCTGTGGAGAGCGCCTCCTCTTGAGATGCGACGGGAACGCCGGGAATTCTTTCCCTACGAAACAGGGAAAGGATCCCTCATCTCGAGCTAGGAGGCGGAAACGGGGCTCCCCTGGATGTGTGCGGGACCCCACGTGCTTCCTCTCGAGTGGAGACGGGTATGTCGGGGAACTTCTTGAGTTGCAGCAATGGTGTGAAGGACCCTTTGGAAGTTCCAGTGGTTAGATGTGATTGGCCTCGAGAAGCCTCAGCGGAAATGGGCCTCATCTCGCCTGGAGGGCAAAACCTCCTGGATTTTCTCGAGTTGCGGCAGGTGCTCTCGACTTACGACGGGGACCTCAGGGACCCGCTCTGGTGGCCTCAGGAAAGGCCAGTCCCCATGCGAGTTCTTCGGGGGCCTCTCGAGATTCCTCTCCCGTCGATGCCGGGGCCTAAGACCTTGTGTAGAGTCGGGGCCGGAACCTGAGGATTCCTCTCCAGTGCTGACATGGATCTTGGGGTACTTCTGGAGTCTCCCCAGGGGAGTCAGTCCTCGTCTCGAATGCGGGCATGCACTTGCGCTTTCCTCCAGAGCGGTAGCAGCAGTGTCACGCAGTCCGCCGCGTGGATCAAAGGATCTATGGTTTTCCCTCGAGTCTTTCCCACGAGGCTTTCCCACGAGGCTTTCCCACAGGGCTGTCCCACGTGCACACGTGGTGGGAGTCGATCCTCGGCTTGAACGTCAAGGCAGTACAGGGAAAACAGGTTCCTCTGGAATGGACTGACACATCTGGGGGACTCTTGGAATGGTGTCACGACCCTGGAGTTCCTCTCGCCTTTCCTGTGGAGAGCGCCTCCTCTTGAGATGCGACGGGAACGCCGGGAATTCATTCCCTACGAAACAGGGAAAGGATCCCTCATCTCGAGCTAGGAGGCCGAAACGGGGCTCCCCTGGATGTGTGCGGGACCCCACGTGCTTCCTCTCGTGTGAAGACGGGTATGTCGGGGAACTTCTTGAGTTGCAGCAAGGGTGTGAAGGACCCTTTGGAAATTTCAGTGGTTAGACGTGATTAGCCTCGAGAAGCCTCAGCGGAAATGGGCCTCATCTCGCCTGGAGGTGAAAACCTCCTAGATTTTCTCGAGTTACGGCAGGTGCTCTCGACTTATGACGGGGACCTCAGGGACCCGCTCTGGTGGCCTCAGGAAAGGCCAGTCCCCAAGCGAGTTCCTCGGGGGCCTCTCGGGATTCCTCTCCCGTCGATGCCGGGGCCTAAGACCTTGTGTGGAGTCGGGGCCGGAACCTGAGGATTCCTCTCCAGTGCTGACATGGATCTTGGGGTACTTCTGGAGTCTCCCTAGGGGAGTCAGTCCTCGTCTCGAATGCGGGCATGCACTTGGGCTTTCCTCCAGAGCGGTAGGAGCAGTGTCACGCAGTCCGCCGCGTGGATCAAAGGATCTATGGTTTTCCCTCGAGTCTTTCGCACGAGGCTTTCCCACGAGGCTTTCCCACAGGGCTGTCCCACGTGCACACGTGGTGGGAGTCGATCCTCGGCTTGAACGTCAAGGCAGTGCAGGGAAAACAGGTTCCTCTGGAATGGACTGACACATCTGGGGGACTCGTGGAATGGTGTCACGACCCTGGAGTTCCTCTCGCCTTTCCTGTGGAGAGCGCCTCCTCTTGAGATGCGACGGGAACGCCGGGAATTCTTTCCCTACGAAACAGGGAAAGGATCCCTCATCTCGAGCTAGGAGGCGGAAACGGGGCTCCCCTGGATGTGTGCGGGACCCCACGTGCTTCCTCTCGAGTGGAGACGGGTATGTCGGGGAACTTCTTGAGTTGCAGCAATCGTGTGAAGGACCCTTTGGAAGTTCCAGTGGTTAGATGTGATTGGCCTCGAGAAGCCTCAGCGGAAATGGGCCTCATCTCGCCTGGAGGGCAAAACCTCCTGGATTTTCTCGAGTTGCGGCAGGTGCTCTCGACTTACGACGGGGACCTCAGGGACCCGCTCTGGTGGCCTCAGGAAAGGCCAGTCCCCATGCGAGTTCCTCGGGGGCCTCTCGGGATTCCTCTCCCGTCGATGCCGGGGCCTAAGACCTTGTGTGGAGTCGGGGCCGGAACCTGACGATTCCTCTCCAGTGCTGACATGGATCTTGGGGTACTTCTGGAGTCTCCCCAGGGGAGTCAGTCCTCGTCTCGAATGAGGGCATGCACTTGCGCTTTCCTCCAGAGCGGTAGCAGCAGTGTCACGCAGTCCGCCGCCTGGATCAAAGGATCTATGGTTTTCCCTCGAGTCTTTCCCACGAGGCTTTCCCACGAGGCTTTCCCACAGTGCTGTCCCACGTGCACACGTGGTGGGAGTCGATCCTCGGCTTGAACGTCGAGGCAGTGCAGGGAAAACAGGTTCCTCTGGAATGGACTGACACATCTGGGGGTCTCTTGGAATGGTGGCACGACCCTGGAGTTCTTCTCCCCTTTCCTGTGGAGAGCGCCTCCTCTTGAGATGCGACGGGAACGCCGGGAATTCTTTCCCTACGAAACAGGGAAAGGATCCCTCATCTCGAGCTAGGAGGCGGAAACGGGGCTCCCCTGGATGTGTGCGGGACCCCAAGTGCTTCCTCTCGAGTGGAGACGGGTATGTCGGGGAACTTCTTGAGTTGCAGCAAGGGTGTGAAGGACCCTTTGGAAGTTCCAGTGGTTAGATGTGATTGGCCTCGAGAAGCCTCAGCGGAAATGGGCCTCATCTCGCCTGGAGGGCAAAACCTCCTGGATTTTCTCGAGTTGCGGCAGGTGCTCTCGACTTACGATGGGGACCTCAGGGACTGGCTCTGGTGGCCTCAGGAAAGGCCAGTCCCCATGCGAGTTCCTCGTGGGCTTCTCGGGATTCATCTGCTCTCGATGCCGGGGCCTAAGACCTTGTGTGGAGTCGGGGCCGGAACCTGAGGATTCCTCTCCAGTGCTGACATGGATCTTGGGGTACTTCTGGAGTCTCCCCAGGGGAAACAGTCCTCGTCTCGAATGCGGGCATGCACTTGCGCTTTCCTCCAGACGGAAGCAGCAGTGTCACGCAGTCTGCCGCGTGGATCAAATGATCTATGGTTTTCCCTCGAGTCTTTCCCACGAGGCTTTCACACAGGGCTGTCCCACGTGCACACGTGGTGGGAGTCGAACCTCGGCTTGAACGTCAAGGCAGTGCAGGGAAAACAGGTTCCTCTTGAATGGACTGACAAATCTGGGGGACTCTTGGAATGGTGGCACGACCCTGGAGTTCCTCTCGCCTTTCCTGTGTAGAGCGCCTCCTCTTGAGATGCGACGGGAACGCCGGGAATTCTTTCCCTACGAAACAGGGAAAGGATCCCTCATCTCGAGCTAGGAGGCGGAAACGGAGCTCCCCTGGATGTGTGCGGGACCCACGTGCTTCCTCTCGAGTGCAGACGGGTATGTCGGGGAACTTCTTGAGTTGCAGCAAGGGTGTGAAGGACCCTTTGGAAGTTCCAGTGGTTAGACGTGATTGGCCTCGAGAAGCCTCAGCGGAAATGGGCCTCATCTCGCCTGGAGGGCAAAACCTCCTTGATTTTCTCGAGTTGCGGCAGGTGCTCTCGACTTACGACGGGTACCTCAGGGACCCGCTCTGGTGGCCTCAGGAAAGGCCAGTCCCCATGCGAGTTCCTCGGGGTCCTCTCGGGATTCCTCTCCCGTCGATGCCGGGGCCTAAGACCTTGTGTGGAGTCGGGGCCGGAACCTGAGGATTCCTCTCCAGTGCTGACATGGATCTTGGGGTACTTCTGGAGTCTCCCCATGGGAGTCAGTCCTCGTCTCGAATGCGGGCATGCACTTGCGCTTTCCTCCAGAGCGGTAGCAGCAGTGTCACGCAGTCCTCCGCGTGGATCAAAGGATCTATGGTTTTCCCTCGAGTCTTTCCCACGAGGCTTTCCCACGCGGCTTTCCCACAGGGCTGTCTCACGTGCACACGTGGTAGGAGTCGATCCTCGGCTTGAACGTGAAGGCAGTGCAGGGAAAACAGGTTCCTCTGGAATGGACTGACACATCTGGGGGACTCTTGGAATGCTGGCACGACCCTGGAGTTCCTCTCGCCTTTCCTGTGGAGAGCGCCTCCTCTTGAGATGCGACGGGAACGCAGGGAATTCTTTCCCTAAGAAACAGGGAAAGGATCCCTCATCTCGAGCTAGGAGGCGGATACGGGCCTCCCCTGGATGTGTGCGGGACACCAAGTGCTTCCTCTCGAGTGGAGACGGCTATGTCGGGGAACTTCTTGAGTTGCAGCAAGGGTGTGAAGGACCCTTTGGAAGTTCCAGTGGTTAGACGTGATTGGCCTCGAGAAGCCTCAGCGGAAATGGGCGTCATCTCGCCTGGAGGGCAAAACCTCCTGGATTTTCTCGAGTTGCGGCAGGTGCTCTCGACTTACGACGGGGACCTCAGGGACCCGCTCTGGTGGCCTCAGGAAAGGCCAGTCCCCATGCGAGTTCCTCGGGGGCCTCTCGGGATTCCTCTCCCTTCGATGCCGGGGCCTAAGACCTTGTGTGGAGTCGGGGCCGGAACCTGAGGATTCCTCTCCAGTGCTGACATGGATCTTGGGGTACTTCTGGAGTCTCCCCAGGGGAGTCAGTCCTCGTCTCGAATGCGGGCATGCACTTGCGTTTTCCTCCAGAGCGGTAGCAGTAGTGTCACGCAGTCCGCCGCGTGGATCAAAGGATCTATGGTTTTCCCTCGAGGCTTTCCAACGAGGCTTTCCCACAGGGCTGTCCCACGTGCACACGTGGTGGGAGTCGATCCTCGGCTTGAACGTCAAGGCAGTGCAGGGAAAACAGGTTCCTATGGAATGGACTGACACATCTGGGGGACTCTTGGAATGGTGGCACGACCCTGGAGTTCCTCTCGCCTTTCCTGTGGAGAGCGCCTCCTCTTGAGATGCGACGGGAACTCCGGGAATTCTTTCCCTACGAAACAGGGAAAGGATCCCTCATCTCGAGCTAGGAGGCGGAAACGGGGCTCCCCTGGATGTGTGCGGGACACCACGTGCTTCCTCTCGAGTGGAGAAGGGTATGTCGGGGAACTTCTTGAGTTTCAGCAAGGGTGTGAAGGACCCTTTGGAAGTTCCAGTGGTTAGATGTGATTGGCCTCGAGAAGCCTCAGCGGAAATGGGCCTCATCTCGCCTGGAGGTGAAAACCTCCTGGATTTTCTCGAGTTGCGGCAGGTGCTCTCGACTTACGACGGGGACCTCAGGGACCCGCTCTGGTGGCCTCAGGAAAGGCCAGTCCCCATGCGAGTTCCTCGGGGGCGTCTCGGGATTCCTCTCCCGTCGATGCCGGGGCCTAAGGCCTTGTGTGGAGTCGGGGCCGGAACCTGAGGATTCCTCTCCAGTGCTGACATGGATCTTGGGGTACTTCTGGAGTCTCCCCAGGGGAGTCAGTCCTCGTCTCGAATGCGGGCATGCACTTGCGCTTTCCTCCAGAGTGGTAGCAGCAGTGTCACGAAGTCCGCTGCGTGGATAAAAGGATCTATGGTTTTCCCTCGAGTCTTTCCCACGAGGCTTTCCCACAGTGCTGTCCCACGTGCACACGTGCTGGGAGTCGATCCTCGGCTTGAACGTCAGGCAGTGCAGGGAAAACAGGTTCCTCTGGAATGGACTGACACATCTGGGGGACTCTTGGAATGGTGGCACAACCATGGAGTTCCTCTCGCCTTTCCTGTGGAGAGCGCCTCCTCTTGAGATGCGACGGGAACGCCGGGAATTCTTTCCCTACGAAACAGGGAAAGGATCCCTCATCTCGAGCTAGGAGGCGGAAACGGGGCTCCCCTGGATGTGTGCGGGACCCCACGTGCTTCCTCCTGAGTGGAGACGGGTATGTCGGGGAACTTCTTGAGTTGCAGCAATGGTGTGAAGGACCCTTTGGAAGTTCCAGTAATTTGATGTGATTGGCCTCGAGAAGCCTCAGCGGAAATTGGCCTCATCTCGCCTGGAGGGCAAAACCTCCTGGATTTTCTCGAGTTGCGGCAAGTGATCTCGACTTACGACGGGGACCTCAGGGACCCGCTCTGGTGGCCTCAGGAAAAGCCAGTCCCCATGCGAGTTCCTCGGGGGCCTCTCGGGATCACTCTCCCGTCGATGCCGGGGCCTAAGACCTTGTGTGGAGTCGGGGCCGGAACCTGAGGATTCCTCTCCAGTGCTGACATGGATCTTGGGGTACTTCTGGAGTCTCCCCATGGGAGTCAGTCCTCGTCTCGAATGCGGGCATGCACTTGCGCTTTCCTCCAGAGCGGTAGCAGCAGTGTCACGCAGTCCTCCGCTTGGATCAAAGGATCTATGGTTTTCCCTCGAGTCTTTCCCACGAGGCTTTCCCACGCGGCTTTCCCACAGGGCTGTCCCACGTGCACACGTGGTAGGAGTCGATCCTCGGCTTGAACGTGAAGGCAGTGCAGGGAAAACAGGTTCCTCTGGAATGGACTGACACATCTGGGGGACTCTTGGAATGCTGGCACGACCCTGGAGTTCCTCTCGCCTTTCCTGTGGAGAGCGCCTCCTCTTGAGATGCGACGGGAACGCAGGGAATTCTTTCCCTAAGAAACAGGGAAAGGATCCCTCATCTCGAGCTAGGAGGCGGATACGGGCCTCCCCTGGATGTGTGCGGGACACCACGTGCTTCCTCTCGAGTGGAGACGGCTATGTCGGGGAACTTCTTGAGTTGCAGCAAGGGTGTGAAGGACCCTTTGGAAGTTCCAGTGGTTAGACGTGATTGGCCTCGAGAAGCCTCAGCGGAAATGGGCCTCATCTCGCCTGGAGGGCAAAACCTCCTGGATTTTCTCGAGTTGCGGCAGGTGCTCTCGACTTACGACGGGGACCTCAGGGACCCGCTCTGGTGGCCTCAGGAAAGGCCAGTCCCCATGCGAGTTCCTCGGGGGCCTCTCGGGATTCCTCTCCCTTCGATGCCAGGGCCTAAGACTTTGTGTGGAGTCGGGGCCGGAACCTGAGGATTCCTCTCCAGTGCTGACATGGATCTTGGGGTACTTCTGGAGTCTCCCCAGGGGAGTCAGTCCTCGTCTCGAATGCGGGCATGCACTTGCGTTTTCCTCCAGAGCGGTAGCAGTAGTGTCACGCCGTCCGCCGCGTGGATCAAAGGATCTATGGTTTTCCCTCGAGTCTTTCCCACGAGGCTTTCCAACGAGGCTTTCCCACAGGGCTGTCCCACGTGCACACGTGGTGGGAGTCGATCCTCGGCTTGAACGTCAAGGCAGTGCAGGGAAAACAGGTTCCTATGGAATGGACTGACACATCTGGGGGACTCTTGGAATGGTGGCACGACCCTGGAGTTCCTCTCGCCTTTCCTGTGGAGAGCGCCTCCTCTTGAGATGCGACAGGAACTCCGGGAATTCTTTCCCTACGAAACAGGGAAAGGATCCCTCATCTCGAGCTAGGAGGCGGAAACGGGGCTCCCCTGGATGTGTGCGGGACACCACGTGCTTCCTCTCGAGTGGAGAAGGGTATGTCGGGGAACTTCTTGAGTTTCAGCAAGGGTGTGAAGGACCCTTTGGCAGTTCCAGTGGTTAGATGTGATTAGCCTCGAGAAGCCTCAGCGGAAATGGGCCTCATCTCGCCTGGAGGGCAAAACCTCCTGGATTTTCTCGAGTTGCGGCAGGTGCTCTCGACTTACGACGGGGACCTCAGGGACCCGCTCTGGTGGCCTCAGGAAAGGCCAGTCCCCATGCGAGTTCCTCGGGGGCGTCTCGGGATTCCTCTCCCGTCGATGCCGGGGCCTAAGACCTTGTGTGGAGTCGGGGCCGGAACCTGAGGATTCCTCTCCAGTGCTGACATGGATCTTGGGGTACTTCTGGAGTCTCCCCAGGGGAGTCAGTCCTCGTCTCGAATGCGGGCATGCACTTGCGCTTTCCTCCAGAGTGGTAGCAGCAGTGTCACGAAGTCCGCTGCGTGGATAAAAGGATCTATGGTTTTCCCTCGAGTCTTTCCCACGAGGCTTTCCCACAGTGCTGTCCCACGTGCACACGTGCTGGGAGTCGATCCTCGGCTTGAACGTCAGGCAGTGCAGGGAAAACAGGTTCCTCTGGAATGGACTGACACATCTGGGGGACTCTTGGAATGGTGGCACAACCATGGAGTTCCTCTCGCCTTTCCTGTGGAGAGCGCCTCCTCTTGAGATGCGACGGGAACGCCGGGAATTCTTTCCCTACGAAACAGGGAAAGGATCCCTCATCTCGAGCTAGGAGGCGGAAACGGGGCTCCCCTGGATGTGTGCGGGACCCCACGTGCTTCCTCCTGAGTGGAGACGGGTATGTCGGGGACCTTCTTGAGTTGCAGCAATGGTGTGAAGGACCCTTTGGAAGTTCCAGTGGTTTGATGTGATTGGCCTCGAGAAGCCTCAGCGGAAATTGGCCTCATCTCGCCTGGAGGGCAAAACCTCCTGGATTTTCTCGAGTTGCGGCAAGTGATCTCGACTTACGACGGGGACCTCAGGGACCCGCTCTGGTGGCCTCAGGAAAAGCCAGTCCCCATGCGAGTTCCTCGGGGGCCTCTCGGGATCACTCTCCCGTCGATGCCGGGGCCTAAGACCTTGTGTGGAGTCGGGGCCGGAACCTGAGGATTCCTCTCCAGTGCTGACATGGATCTTGGGGTACTTCTGGAGTCTCCCCACGGGAGTCAGTCCTCGTCTCGAATGCGGGCATGCACTTGCGCTTTCCTCCAGAGCGGTAGCAGCAGTGTCACGCAGTCCGCCGCGTGGATCAAAGGATCTATGGTTTTCCCTCGAGTCTTTCCCACGAGGCTTTCCCACGAGGCTTTCCCACAGGGCTGTCCCACGTGCACACGTGGTGGGAGTCGATCCTCGGCTTGAACGTCAAGGCAGTGCAGGGAAAACAGGTTCCTCTGGAATGGACTGACACATCTGGGGGCTCTTGGAATGGTGGCATGACCCTGGAGTTCCTCTCGCCTTTCCTGTGGAGAGCGCCTCCTCTTGAGATGCGACGGGAACGCCGGGAATTCTTTCCCTAGGAAACAGGGAAAGGATCCCTCATCTCGAGCTAGGAGGCGGAAACGGGGCTCCCCTTGATGTGTGCGGGACACCACGTGCTTCCTCTCGAGTGCAGACTTGTATGTCGGGGAACTTCTTGAGTTGCAGAAAGGGTATGAAGGACCCTTTGGAAGTTCCAGTGGTTAGATGTGATTGGCCTCGAGATGCCTCAGCGGAAATGGGCCTCATCTCGCCTGGAGGGCAAAACCTCCTGGATTTTCTCGAGTTGCGGCAGGTGCTCTCGACTTACGACGGGGACCTCAGGGACCCGCTTGGTGGCCTCAGGAAAGGCCAGTCCCCAAGCGAGTTCCTCGGGGGCCTCTCGGGATCACTCTCCCGTCGATGCCGGGGCCTAAGACCTTGTGTGGAGTCGGGGCCGGAACCTGAGGATTCCTCTCCAGTGCTGACATGGATCTTGGGGTACTTCTGGAGTCTCCCCACGGGAGTCAGTCCTCGTCTCAAATGCGGGCATGCACTTGCGCTTTCCTCCAGACGGAAGCAGCAGTGTCACGCAGTCTGCCGCGTGGATCAAAGGATCTATAGTTTTCCCTCGAGTCTTTCCCACGAGGCTTTCACACAGGGCTGTCCCACGTGCACACGTGGTGGGAGTCGAACCTCGGCTTGAACGTCAAGGCAGTGCAGGGAAAACAGGTTCCTCTTGAATGGACTGACAAATCTGGGGGACTCTTGGAATGGTGGCACGACCCTGGAGTTCCTCTCGCCTTTCCTGTGTAGAGCGCCTCCTCTTGAGATGCGACGGGAACGCCGGGAATTCTTTCCCTACGAAACAGGGAAAGGATCCCTCATCTCGAGCTAGGAGGCGGAAACGGAGCTCCCCTGGATGTGTGCGGGACCCACGTGCTTCCTCTCGAGTGCAGACGGGTATGTCGGGGAACTTCTTGAGTTGCAGCAAGGGTGTGAAGGACCCTTTGGAAGTTCCAGTGGTTAGACGTGATTGGCCTCGAGAAGCCTCAGCGGAAATGGGCCTCATCTCGCCTGGAGGGCAAAACCTCCTGGATTTTGTCGAGTTGCGGCAGGTGCTCTCGAATTACGACGGGTACCTCAGGGACCCGCTCTGGTGGCCTCAGGAAAGGCCAGTCCCCATGCGAGTTCCTCGGGGTCCTCTCGGGATTCCTCTCCCGTCGATGCCGGGGCCTAAGACCTTGTGTGGAGTCGGGGCCGGAACCTGAGGATTCCTCTCCAGTGCTGACATGGATCTTGGGGTACTTCTGGAGTCTCCCCATGGGAGTCAGTCCTCGTCTCGAATGCGGGCATGCACATGCGCTTTCCTCCAGAGCGGTAGCAGCAGTGTCACGCAGTCCTCCGCGTGGATCAAAGGATCTATGGTTTTCCCTCGAGTCTTTCCCACGAGGCTTTCCCACGCGGCTTTCCCACAGGGCTGTCCCACGTGCACACGTGGTAGGAGTCGATCCTCGGCTTGAACGTGAAGGCAGTGCAGGGAAAACAGGTTCCTCTGGAATGGACTGACACATCTGGGGGACTCTTGGAATGCTGGCACGACCCTGGAGTTCCTCTCGCCTTTCCTGTGGAGAGCGCCTCCTCTTGAGATGCGACGGGAACGCAGGGAATTCTTTCCCTAAGAAACAGGGAAAGGATCCCTCATCTCGAGCTAGGAGGCGGATACGGGCCTCCCCTGGATGTGTGCGGGACACCACGTGCTTCCTCTCGAGTGGAGACGGCTATGTCGGGGAACTTCTTGAGTTGCAGCAAGGGTGTGAAGGACCCTTTGGAAGTTCCAGTGGTTAGACGTGATTGGCCTCGAGAAGCCTCAGCGGAAATGGGCGTCATCTCGCCTGGAGGGCAAAACCTCCTGGATTTTCTCGAGTTGCGGCAGGTGCTCTCGACTTACGACGGGGACCTCAGGGACCCGCTCTGGTGGCCTCAGGAAAGGCCAGTCCCCATGCGAGTTCCTCGGGGGCCTCTCGGGATTCCTCTCCCTTCGATGCCGGGGCCTAAGACCTTGTGTGGAGTAGGGGCCGGAACCTGAGGATTCCTCTCCAGTGCTGACATGGATCTTGGGGTACTCCTGGAGTCTCCCCAGGGGAGTCAGTCCTCGTCTCGAATGCGGGCATGCACTTGCGTTTTCCTCCAGAGCGGTAGCAGCAGTGTCACGCAGTCCGCCGCGTGGATCAAAGGATCTATGGTTTTCCCTCGAGTCTTTCCCACGAGGCTTTCCCACGAGGCTTTCCCACAGGGCTGTCCCACGTGCACACGTGGTGGGAGTCGATCCTCGGCTTGAACGTCAAGGCAGTGCAGGGAAAACAGGTTCCTCTGGAATGGACTGACACATCTGGGGGACTCTTGGAATGGTGGCGCGACCCTGGAGTTCCTCTCGCCTTTCCTGTGGAGAGCGCCTCCTCTTGAGATGCGACGGGAACGCCGGGAATTCTTTCCCTAAGAAACAGGGAAAGGATCCCTCATCTCGAGCTAGGAGGCGGAAACGGGGCTCCCCTGGATGTGTGCGGGACACCCCATGCTTCCTCTCGAGTGGAGACGGGTATGTCGGGGAACTTCTTGAGTTGCAGCAAGGGTGTGAAGGACCCTTTGGAAGTTCCAGTGGTTAGACGTGATTGGCCTCGAGAAGCCTCAGCGGAAATGGGCCTCATCTCGCCTGGAGGGCAAAACCTCCTGGATTTTCTCGAGTTGCGGCAGGTGCTCTCGACTTACGACGGGGACCTCAGGGACCCGCTCTGGTGGCCTCAGGAAAAGCCAGTCCCCATGCGAGTTCCTCGGGGGCCTCTCGGGATCACTCTCCCGTCGATGCCGGGGCCTAAGACCTTGTGTGGAGTCGGGGCCGGAACCTGAGGATTCCTCTCCAGTGCTGACATGGATCTTGGGGTACTTCTGGAGTCTCCCCACGGGAGTCAGTCCTCGTCTCGAATGCGGGCATGCACTTGCGCTTTCCTCCAGAGCGGTAGCAGCAGTGTCACGCAGTCCGCCGCGTGGATCAAAGGATCTATGGTTTTCCCTCGAGTCTTTCCCACGAGGCTTTCCCACGAGGCTTTCCCACAGGGCTGTCCCACGTGCACACGTGGTGGGAGTCGATCCTCGGCTTGAACGTCAAGGCAGTGCAGGGAAAACAGGTTCCTCTGGAATGGACTGACACATCTGGGGGCTCTTGGAATGGTGGCATGACCCTGGAGTTCCTCTCGCCTTTCCTGTGGAGAGCGCCTCCTCTTGAGATGCGACGGGAACGCCGGGAATTCTTTCCCTAGGAAACAGGGAAAGGATCCCTCATCTCGAGCTAGGAGGCGGAAACGGGGCTCCCCTTGATGTGTGCGGGACACCCCGTGCTTCCTCTCGAGTGCAGACTTGTATGTCGGGGAACTTCTTGAGTTGCAGAAAGGGTATGAAGGACCCTTTGGAAGTTCCAGTGGTTAGATGTGATTGGCCTCGAGATGCCTCAGCGGAAATGGGCCTCATCTCGCCTGGAGGGCAAAACCTCCTGGATTTTCTCGAGTTGCGGCAGGTGCTCTCGACTTACGACGGGGACCTCAGGGACCCGCTTGGTGGCCTCAGGAAAGGCCAGTCCCCATGCGAGTTCCTCGGGGGCCTCTCGGGATTCCTCTCCCGTCGATGCCGGGGCCTAAGACCTTGTGTGGAGTCGGGGCCGGAAAATGAGAATTCCTCTCCAGTGCTGACATGGATCTTGGGGTACTTCTGGAGTCTCCCCAGGGGAGTCAGTTCTCGTCTCGAATGCGGGCATGCACTTGCGCTTTCCTCCAGAGCGGTAGCAGCAGTGTCACGCAGTCCGCATCGTGGATCAAAGGATCTATGGTTTTCCCTCGAGTCTTTCCCACGAGGCTTTCCCACGAGGCTTTCCCACAGGGCTGTCCCACGTGCACACGTGGTGGGAGTCGATCCTCGGCTTGAACGTCAAGGCAGTGCAGGGAAAACAGGTTCCTCTGGAATGTACTGACACATCTGGGGGACTCTTGGAATGGTGTCACGACCCTGGAGTTCCTCTCGCCTTTCCTGTGGAGAGCGCCTCCTCTTGAGATGCGACGGGAACGCCGGGAATTCTTTCCCTACGAAACAGGGAAAGGATCCCTCACCTCGAGCTAGGGGGCGGAAACGGAGCTCCCCTGGATGTGTGAGGGACCCCACGTGCTTCCTCTCGAGTGGAGACTGGTATGTCGGGGAACTTCTTGATTTGCAGCAATGGTGTGAAGGACCGTTTGGAAGTTCCAGTGGTTAGATGTGATTGGCCTCGAGAAGCCTCAGCGGAAATGGGCCTCATCTCGCCTGGAGGGGAAAACCTCCTGGATTTTCTCGAGTTGCGGCAGGTGCTCTCGACTTACGACGGGGACCTCAGGGACCCGCTCTGGTGGCCTCAGGAAAGGCCAGTCCCCATGCGAGTTCCACGGGGGCCTCTCGGGATTCCTCTCCCATCGATGCCGGGGCCTAAGACCTTGTGTGGAGTCGGGGCCAGAACCTGAGGATTCCTCTCCAGTGCTGACATGGATGTTGGGGTACTTCTGGAGTCTCCCCAGGGGAGTCAGTCCTCGTCTCGAATGCGGGCATGCACTTGCGCTTTCCTCCAGAGCGGTAGCAGCAGTGTCACGCAGTCTGCCGCGTGGATCAAAGGATCTATGGTTTTCCCTCGAGTCTTTCCCACGAGGCTTTCCCACGAGGCTTTCCCACAGGGCTGTCCCACGTGCACACGTGGTGGGAGTCGATCCTCGGCTTGAACGTCAAGGCAGTGCAGGGAAAACAGGTTCCTCTGGAATGGACTGACACATCTGGGGGTCTCTTGGAATGGTGGCACGACCCTGGAGTTCCTCTCGCCTTTCCTGTGTAGAGCGCCTCCTCTTGAGATGCGACGGGAACGCCGGGAATTCTTTCCCTACGAAACAGGGAAAGGATCCCTCATCTCGAGCTAGGAGGCGGAAACGGAGCTCCCCTGGATGTGTGCGGGACCCACGTGCTTCCTCTCGAGTGCAGACGGGTATGTCGGGGAACTTCTTGAGTTGCAGCAATCGTGTGAAGGACCCTTTGGAAGTTCCAGTGGTTAGATGTGATTGGCCTCGAGAAGCCTCAGCGGAAATGGGCCTCATCTCGCCTGGAGGGCAAAACCTCCTGGATTTTCTCGAGTTGCGGCAGGTGCTCTCGACTTACGATGGGGACCTCAGGGACTGGCTCTGGTGGCCTCAGGAAAGGCCAGTCCCCATGCGAGTTCCTCGTGGGCTTCTCGGGATTCATCTGCCCTCGATGCCGGGGCCTAAGACCTTGTGTGGAGTCGGGGCCGGAACCTGAGGATTCCTCTCCAGTGCTGACATGGATCTTGGGGTACTTCTGGAGTCTCCCCAGGGGAAACAGTCCTCGTCTCGAATGCGGGCATGCACTTGCGCTTTCCTCCAGACGGGAGCAGCAGTGTCACGCAGTCTGCCGCGTGGATCAAAGGATCTATGGTTTTCCCTCGAGTCTTTCCCACCAGGCTTTCACACAGGGCTGTCCCACGTGCACACGTGGTGGGAGTCGAACCTCGGCTTGAACGTCAAGGCAGTGCAGGGAAAACAGGTTCCTCTTGAATGGACTGACAAATCTGGGGGACTCTTGGAATGGTGGCACGACCCTGGAGTTCCTCTCGCCTTTCCTGTGTAGAGCGCCTCCTCTTGAGATGCGACGGGAACGCCGGGAATTCTTTCCCTACGAAACAGGGAAAGGATCCCTCATCTCGAGCTCGGAGGCGGAAACGGGGCTCCCCTGGATGTGTGCGGGACCCACGTGCTTCCTCTCGAGTGCAGACGGGTATGTCGGGGAACTTCTTGAGTTGCAGCAAGGGTGTGAAGGACCCTTTGGAAGTTCCAGTGGTTAGACGTGATTGGCCTCGGGAAGCCTCAGCGAAAATGGGCCTCATCTCTCCTGGAGGGCAAAAACTCCTGGATTTTCTCGAGTTGCGGCAGGTGCTCTCGACTTACGACGGGGACCTCAGGGAACCGCTCTGGTTGCCTCAGGAAAGGCCAGTCCCCATGCGAGTTCCTCGGGGGCTTCTCGGGATTCCTCTCCCGACGATGCCGGGGCCTAAGACCTTGTGTGGAGTCGGGGCCGGAACCTGACGATTCCTCTCCAGTGCTGACATGGATCTTGGGGTACTTCTGGAGTCTCCCCAGGGGAGTCAGTCCTCGTCTCGAATGAGGGCATGCAATTGCGCTTTCCTCCAGAGCGGTAGCAGCAGTGTCACGCAGTCCGCCGCGTGGATCAAAGGATCTATGGTTTTCCCTCGAGTCTTTCCCACGAGGCTTTCCCACGAGGCTTTCCCACAGGGCTGTCCCACGTGCACACGTGGTGGGAGTCGATCCTCGGCTTGAACGTCAAGGCAGTGCAGGGAAAACAGGTTCCTCTGGAATGGACTGACACATCTGGGGGTCTCTTGGAATGGTGGCACGACCCTGGAGTTCTTCTCCCCTTTCCTGTGGAGAGCGCCTCCTCTTGAGATGCGACGGGAACGCCGGGAATTCTTTCCCTACGAAACAGGGAAAGGATCCCTCATCTCGAGCTAGGAGGCGGAAACGGGGCTCCCCTGGATGTGTGCGGGACCCCACGTGCTTCCTCTCGAGTGGAGACGGGTATGTCGGAGAACTTCTTGAGTTGCAGCAAGGGTGTGAAGGACCCTTTGGAAGTTCCAGTGGTTAGATGTGATTGGCCTCGAGAAGCCTCAGCGGAAATGGGCCTCATCTCGCCTGGAGGGCAAAACCTCCTGGATTTTCTCGAGTTGCGGCAGGTGCTCTCGACTTACGACGGGGACCTCAGGGACTGGCTCTGGTGGCCTCAGGAAAGGCCAGTCCCCATGAGAGTTCCTCGTGGGCTTCTCGGGATTCATCTGCCCTCGATGCCGGGGCCTAAGACCTTGTGTGGAGTCGGGGCCGGAACCTGAGGATTCCTCTCCAGTGCTGACATGGATCTTGGGGTACTTCTGGAGTCTCCCCAGGGGAGTCAGTCCTCGTCTCGAATGCGGGCATGCACTTGCGCTTTCCTCCAGAGCGGTAGCAGCAGTGTCACGCAGTCTGCCGCGTGGATCAAAGGATCTATGGTTTTCCCTCGAGTCTTTCCCACGAGTCTTTCCCACGAGGCTTTCCCACAGGGCTGTCCCACGTGCACACGTGGTGGGAGTCGAACCTCGGCTTGAACGTCAAGGCAGTGCAGGGAAAACAGGTTCCTCTTGAATGGACTGACAAATCTGGGGGACTCTTGGAATGGTGGCACGACCCTGGAGTTCCTCTCGCCTTTCCTGTGTAGAGCGCCTCCTCTTGAGATGCGACGGGAACACCGGGAATTCTTTCCCTACGAAACAGGGAAAGGATCCCTCATCTCGAGCTAGGAGGCGGAAACGGGGCTCCCCTGGATGTGTGCGGGACCCCACGTGCTTCCTCTCGAGTGGAGACGGGTATGTCGGGGAAATTCTTGAGTTGCAGCAAGGGTGTGAAGGACCCTTTGGAAGTTCCAGTGGTTAGACGTGATTGGCCTCGAGAAGCCTCAGCGGAAATGGGCCTCATCTCGCCTGGAGGGCAAAACCTCCTGGATTTTCTCGAGTTGCGGCAGGTGCTCTCGACTTACGACGGGGACCTCAGGGACCCGCTCTGGTGGCCTCAGGAAAGGCCAGTCCCCATGCGAGTTCCTCGGGGGCCTCTGGGGATTCCTCTCCCGTCGATGCCAGGGCCTAAGTCCTTGTGTGGAGTCGGGGCCGGAACCTGAGGATTCCTCTCCAGTGCTGACATGGATCTTGGGGTATTTCTGGATTCTCCCCAGGGGAGTCAGTCCTCGTCTCGAATGCGGGCATGCACTTGCGCTTTCCTCCAGAGCGGTAGCAGCAGTGTCACGCAGTTCGCCGCATGGATCAAAGGATCTATGGTTTTCCCTCGAGTCTTTCCCACGAGGCTTTCCCACGAGGCTTTCCCACAGGGCTGTCCCACGTGCACACGTGGTGGGAGTCGACCCTCGGCTTGAACGTCAAGGCAGTGCAGGGAAAACAGGTTCCTCTGGAATGGACTGACACATCTGGGGGACTCGTGGAATGGTGGCATGACCCTGGAGTTCCTCTCGCCTTTCCTGTGGAGAGCGCCTCCTCTTGAGATGCGACGGGAACACCGGGAATTCTTTCCCTACGAAACAGGGAAAGGATCCCTCATCTCGAGCTAGGAGGCGGAAACGGGGCTCCCCTGGATGTGTGCGGGACGCCACGTGCTTCCTCTGGAGTGGAGATGGGTATGTCGGGAAACTTCTTGAGTTGCAGCAAGGGTGTGAAGGACCCTTTGGAAGTTCCAGTGGTTAGATGTGATTGGCCTCGAGAAGCCTCAGCGAAAATGGGCCTCATCTCTCCTGGAGGGCAAAACCTCCTGGATTTTCTCGAGTTGCGGCAGGTGCTCTCGACTTACGACGGGGACCTCAGGGAACCGCTCTGGTGGCCTCACAAAGGCCAGTCCCCATGCGAGTTCCTCGGGTGCTTCTCGGGATTCCTCTCCCGACGATGCCGGGGCCTAAGACCTTGTGTGGAGTCGGGGCCGGAACCTGAGGATTCCTCTCCAGTGCTGACATGGATCTTGGGGTACTTCTGGAGTCTCCCCAGGGGAGTCAGTCCTCGTGTCGAATGCGGGCATGCACTTGCGCTTTCTTCCAGAGCGGTAGCAGCAGTGTCAGGCAGTCCTCCGCGGGGATCAAAGGATCTATGGTTTTCCCTCGAGTCTTTCCCACGAGGCTTTCCCACGAGGCTTTCCCACAGGGCTGTCCCACGTGCACACGTGGTGGGAGTCGATCCTCGGCTTGAACGTCAAGGCAGTGCAGGGAAAAAAGATTCCTCTGGAATGGACTGACACATCTGGGGGACTCTTGGAATGGTGGCACGACTCTGGAGTTCCTCTCGCCTTTCCTGTGGAGAGCGCCTCCTCTTGAGATGCGACGGGAACGCCGGGAATTCTTTCCCTACCAAACAGGGAAAGGATCCCTCATCACGAGCTAGGAGGCGGAAACGGGGCTCCCCTGGATGTGTGTGGGACCCCACGTGCTTCCTCTCGAGTGGAGACAGGTATGTCGGGGAACTTCTTGAGTTGCAGCAAGGGTGTGAAGGACCCTTTGGAAGTTCCAGTGGTTAGATGTGATTGGCCTCGAGAAGCCTCAGCGGAAATGGGCCTCATCTCGCCTGGAGGGCAAAACCTCCTGGATTTTCTCGAGTTGCGGCAGGTGCTCTCGACTTACGACGGGGACCTCAGGGACCCGCTCTGGTGGCCTCAGGAAAGGCCAGTCCCCATGCGAGTTCCTCGGGGGCCTCTCGGGATTCCTCTCCCGTCGATGCCGGGGCCTAAGACCTTGTGTGGAGTCGGGGCCGGAACCTGAGGATTCCTCTCCAGTGCTGACATGGATCTTGGGGTACTTCTGGAGTCTCCCCAGTGGAGTCAGTCCTCGTCTCGAATGCGGGCATGCACTTGCGCTTTCCTCCAGAGCGGTAGCAGCAGTGTCACGCAGTCCGCCGCGTGGATCAAAGGATCTATGGTTTTCCCTCGAGTCTTTCCCACGAGTCTTTCCCACGAGGCTTTCCCACAGGGCTGTCCCACGTGCACACGTGGTGGGAGTCGATCCTCGGCTTGAACGTCAAGGCAGTGCAGGGAAAACAGGTTCCTCTGGAATGGACTGACACATCTGGGGGACTCTTGGAATGGTGGCACGACCCTGGAGTTCCTCTCGCCTTTCCTGTGGAGAGCGCCTCCTCTTGAGATGCGACGGGAACGCCGGGAATTCTTTCCCTACGAAACAGGGAAAGGATCCCTCATCTCGAGCTAGGAGTCGGAAACGGAGCTCCCCTGGATGTGGGGGTTACCCCACGTGCTTCCTCTCGAGTGGAGACGGGTATGTTGGGGAACTTCTTGAGTTGCAGCAAGGGTGTGAAGGACCCTTTGGAAGTTCCAGTAGTTAGACGTGATTAGCCTCCATAAGCCTCAGCGGAAATGAGCCTCATCTCGCCTGGAGGGCAAAACCTCCTGGATTTTCTCGAGTTGCGGCAGGTGCTCTAGACTTACGACGGGGAACTCTGGGACCCGCTCTGGTGGCCTCAGGAAAGGCCATTCCCCATGCGAGTTCCTCGGGGGCCTCTGGGGATTCCTCTCCCGTCGATGCCGGGGCCTAAGACCTTGTGTGGAGTCGGGGCCGGAACCTGAGGATTCCTCTCCAGTGCTGACATGGATCTTGGGGTACTTCTGGAGTCTCCCCAGGGGAGTCAGTCCTCGTCTCGAATGCGGGCATGCACTTGCGCTTTCCTCCAGAGCGGTAGCAGCAGTGTCACGCAGTCCGCCGCGTGGATCAAAGGATCTATGGTTTTCCCTCGAGTCTTTCCCACGAGGCTTTCCCACGAGGCTTTCCCACAGGGCTGTCCCACGTGCACACGTGGTGGAAGTCGATCCTCGGCTTGAAAGTCAATGCAGTGCAGGGAAAACAGGTTCCTCTGGAATGGACTGACACATGTGGGGGACTCTTGGAATGGTGTCACGACCCTGGAGTTCCTCTCGCCTTTCCTGTGGAGAGCGCCTCCTCTTGAGATGCGACGGGAACGCCGGGAATTCTTTCCCTACGAAACAGGGAAAGGATCCCTCATCTCGATCTAGGAGGCGGAAACGGGGCTCCCCTGGATGTGTGCGGGACCCCACGTGCTTCCTCTCGAGTGCAGACGGGTATGTCGGGGAACTTCTTGAGTTGCAGCAATGGTGTGAAGGACCCTTTGGAAGTTCCAGTGGTTAGATGTGATTGGCCTCGAGAAGCCTCAGCGGAAATGGGCCTCATCTCGCCTGGAGGGCAAAACCTCCTGGATTTTCTCGAGTTGCGGCAGGTGCTCTCGACTTACGACGGGGACCTCAGGGACCCGCTCTGGTGGCCTCAGGAAAGGCCAGTCCCCATGCGAGTTCCTCGGGGGCCTCTCGAGATTCCTCTCCCGTCGATTCCGGGGCCTAAGACCTTGTGTGGAGTCGGGGCCGGAACCTGAGGATTCCTCTCCAGTGCTGACATGGATCTTGGGGTACTTCTGGAGTCTCCCCAGGGGAAACAGTCCTCGTCTCGAATGCGGGCATGCACTTGCGCTTTCCTCCAGACGGGAGCAGCAGTGTCACGCAGTCTGCCGCGTGGATCAAAGGATCTATGGTTTTCCCTCGAGTCTTTCCCACGAGGCTTTCCCACAGGGCTGTCCCACGTGCACACGTGGTGGGAGTCGAACCTCGGCTTGAACGTCAAGGCAGTGCAGGGAAAACAGGTTCCTCTTGAATGGACTGACAAATCTGGGGGATTCTTGGAATGGTGGCACGACCCTGGAGTTCCTCTCGCCTTTCCTGTGTAGAGCGCCTCCTCTTGAGATGCGACGGGAACGCCGGGAATTCTTTCCCTACGAAACAGGGAAAGGATCCCTCATCTCGAGCTCGGAGGCGGAAACGGGGCTCCCCTGGATGTGTGCGGGACCCACGTGCTTCCTCTCGAGTGCAGACGGGTATGTCGGGGAACTTCTTGAGTTGCAGCAAGGGTGTGAAGGACCCTTTGGAAGTTCCAGTGGTTAGACGTGATTGGCCTCGAGAAGCCTCAGCGAAAATGGGCCTCATCTCTCCTGGAGGGCAAAACCTCCTGGATTTTCTCGAGTTGCGGCAGGTGCTCTCGACTTACGACGGGGACCTCAGGGAACCGCTCTGGTGGCCTCAGGAAAGGCCAGTCCCCATGCGAGTTCCTCGGGGGCTTCTCGGGATTCCTCTCCCGACGATGCCGGGGCCTAAGACCTTGTGTGGAGTCGGGGCCGGAAAATGAGAATTCCTCTCCAGTGCTGACATGGATCTTGGGGTACTTCTGGAGTCTCCCCAGGGGAGTCAGTTCTCGTCTCGAATGCGGGCATGCACTTGCGCTTTCCTCCAGAGCGGTAGCAGCAGTGTCACCCAGTCCGCATCGTGGATCAAAGGATCTATGGTTTTCCCTCGAGTCTTTCCCACGAGGCTTTCCCACGAGGCTTTCCCACAGGGCTGTCCCACGTGCACACGTGGTGGGAGTCGATCCTCGGCTTGAACGTCAAGGCAGTGCAGGGAAAACAGGTTCCTCTGGAATGTACTGACACATCTGGGGGACTCTTGGAATGGTGTCACGACCCTGGATTTCCTCTCGCCTTTCCTGTGGAGAGCGCCTCCTCTTGAGATGCGACGGGAACGCCGGGAATTCTTTCCCTACGAAACAGGGAAAGGATCCCTCACCTCGAGCTAGGGGGCGGAAACGGAGCTCCCCTGGATGTGTGAGGGACCCCACGTGCTTCCTCTCGAGTGGAGACTGGTATGTCGGGGAACTTCTTGATTTGCAGCAATGGTGTGAAGGACCGTTTGGAAGTTCCAGTGGTTAGATGTGATTGGCCTCGAGAAGCCTCAGCGGAAATGGGCCTCATCTCGCCTGGAGGGGAAAACCTCCTGGATTTTCTCGAGTTGTGGCAGGTGCTCTCGACTTACGACGGGGACCTCAGGGACCCGCTCTGGTGGCCTCAGGAAAGGCCAGTCCCCATGCGAGTTCCACGGGGGCCTCTCGGGATTCCTCTCCCATCGATGCCGGGGCCTAAGACCTTGTGTGGAGTCGGGGCCGGAACCTGAGGATTCCTCTCCAGTGCTGACATGGATGTTGGGGTACTTCTGGAGTCTCCCCAGGGGAGTCAATCCTCGTCTCGAATGCGGGCATGCACTTGCGCTTTCCTCCAGAGCGGTAGCAGCAGTGTCACGCAGTCTGCCGCGTGGATCAAAGGATCTATGGTTTTCCCTCGAGTCTTTCCCACGAGGCTTTTCCACGAGGCTTTCCCACAGGGCTGTCCCACGTGCACACGTGGTGGGAGTCGATCCTCGGCTTGAACGTCAAGGCAGTGCAGGGAAAACAGGTTCCTCTGGAATGTACTGACACATCTGGGGGACTCTTGGAATGGTGGCATGACCCTGGAGTTCCTCTCGCCTTTCCTGTGGAGAGCGCCTCCTCTTGAGATGCGACGGGAACGCCGGGAATTCTTTCCCTATGAAACAGGGAAAGGATCCCTCATCTCGAGCTAGGAGGCGGAAACGGGGCTCCTCTGGATGTGTGCGGGACACCACGTGCTTCCTCTGGAGTGGAGATGGGTATGTCGGGAAACTTCTTGAGTTGCAGCAAGGGTGTGAAGGACCCTTTGGAAGTTCCAGTGGTTAGATGTGATTGGCCTCGAGAAGCCTCAGCGGAAATGGGCCTCATCTCGCCTGGAGGGCAAAACCTCCTGGATTTTCTCGAGTTGCGGCAGGTGCTCTCGACTTACGACGGGGACCTCAGGGACCCGCTCTGGTGGCCTCAGGAAAGGCCAGTCCCCATGCGAGTTCCTCGGTGGCGTCTCGGGATTCCTCTCCCGTCGATGCCGGGGCCTAAGACCTTGTGTGGAGTCGGGGCCGGAAACTGAGGATTCCTCTCCAGTGCTGACATGGATCTTGGGGTACTTCTGGAGTCTCCCCAGGGGAGTCAGTCCTCGTCTCGAATGAGGGCATGCACTTGCGCTTTCCTCCAGAGCGGTAGCAGCAGTGTCACGCAGTCCGCCGCGTGGATCAAAGGATCTATGGTTTTCCCTCGAGTCTTTCCCACGAGGCTTTCCCACGAGGCTTTCCCACAGGGCTGTCCCACGTGCACACGTGGTGGGAGTCGATCCTCGGCTTGAACGTCAAGGCAGTGCAGGGAAAACAGGTTCCTCTGGAATGGACTGACACATTTGGGGGTCTCTTGGAATGGTGGCACGACCCTGGAGTTCTTCTCCCCTTTCCTGTGGAGAGCGCCTCCTCTTGAGATGCGACGGGAACGCCGGGAATTCTTTCCCTACGAAACAGGGAAAGGATCCCTCATCTCGAGCTAGGAGGCGGAAACGGGGCTCCCCTGGATGTGTGCGGGACCCCACGTGCTTCCTCTCGAGTGGAGACGGGTATGTCGGGGAACTTCTTGAGTTGCAGCAAGGGTGTGAAGGACCCTTTGGAAGTTCCAGTGGTTAGACGTGATTGGCCTCGAGAAGCCTCAGCGGAAATGGGCCTCATCTCGCCTGGAGGGCAAAACCTCCTGGATTTTCTCGAGTTGCGGCAGGTGCTCTCGACTTACGACGGGGACCTCAGGGACCCGCTCTGGTGGCCTCAGGAAAGGCAAGTCCCCATGCGAGTTCCTCGGGGGACTCTCGGGATTCCTCTCCCGTCGATGCCGGGGCCTAAGACCTTGTGTGGAGTCGGGGCCGGAACCTGAGGATTCCTCTCCAGTGCTGACATGGATCTTGGGGTACTTCTGGAGTCTCCCCAGGGGAGTCAGTCCTCGTCTCGAATGCGGGCATGCACTTGCGCTTTCCTCCAGAGCGGTAGCAGCAGTGTCACGCAGTCCGCCGCGTGGATCAAAGGATCTATGGTTTTCCCTCGAGTCTTTCCCACGAGGCTTTCCCACGAGGCTTTCCCACAGGGCTGTCCCACGTGCACACGTGGTGGGAGTCGATCCTCGGCTTGAACGTCAAGGCAGTGCAGGTAAAACAGGTTCCTCTGGAATGGACTGACACATCTGGGGGACTCTTGGAATGGTGTCACGACCCTGGAGTTCCTCTCGCCTTTCCTGTGGAGAGCGCCTCCTCTTGAGATGCGACGGGAACGCCGGGAATTCTTTCCCTACGAAACAGGGAAAGGATCCCTCATCTCGAGCTAGGAGGCCGAAACGGGGCTCCCCTGGATGTGTGCGGGACCCCACGTGCTTCCTCTCGTGTGAAGACGGGTATGTCGGGGAACTTCTTGAGTTGCAGCAATGGTGTGAAGGACCCTTTGGAAGTTCCAGTGGTTAGATGTGATTGGCCTCGAGAAGCCTCAGCGGAAATAGGCCTCATCTCGCCTGGAGGGCAAAACCTCCTGGATTTTCTCGAGTTGCGGCAGGTGCTCTCGACTTACGACGGGGACCTCAGGGACCCGCTCTGGTGGCCTCAGGAAAGGTCAGTCCCCATGCGAGTTCCTCGGGGGCCTCTCGGGATTCCTCTCCCGTCGATGCCGGGGCCTAAGACCTTGTGTGGAGTCGGGGCCGGAACCTGAGGATTCCTCTCAAGTGCTGACATGGATCTTGGGGTACTTCTGGAGTCTCCCCAGGGGAGTCAGTCCTCGTCTCGAATGCGGGCATGCACTTGCGCTTTCCTCCAGAGCGGTAGCAGCAGTGTCACGCAGTCCGCCGCGTGGATCAAAGGATCTATGGTTTTCCCTCGAGTCTTTCCCACGAGGCTTTCCCACGAGGCTTTCCCACAGGGCTGTCCCACGTGCACACGTGGTGGGAGTCGATCCTCGGCTTGAACGTCAAGGCAGTGCAGGGAAAACTGGTACCTCTGGAATGGACTGACACATCTGGGGGACTCTTGGAATGGTGTCACGACCCTGGAGTTCCTCTCGCCTTTCCTGTGGAGAGCGCATCCTCTTGAGATGCGACGGGAACGCCGGGAATTCTTTCCCTACGAAACAGGGAAAGGATCCCTCACCTCGAGCTAGGGGGCGGAAACGGAGCTCCCCTGGATGTGTGCGGGACACCACGTGCTTCCTCTCGAGTGGAGACTGGTATGTCGGGGAACTTCTTGATTTGCAGCAATGGTGTGAAGGACCCTTTGGAAGTTCCAGTGGTTAGATGTGATTGGCCTCGAGAAGCCTCAGCGGAAATGGGCCTCATCTCGCCTGGAGGGCAAAACCTCCTGGATTTTCTCGAGTTGCGGCAGGTGCTCTCGACTTACGACGGGGACTTCAGGGACCCGCTCTGGTGGCCTCAGGAAAGGCCAGTCCCCATGCGAGTTCCTCGGGGGCCTCTCGGGATTCCTCTCCCATCGATGCCGGGGCCTAAGACCTTGTGTGGAGTCGGGGCTGGAACCTGAGGATTCCTCTCCAGTGCTGACATGGATCTTGGGGTACTTCTGGAGTCTCCCCAGGGGAGTCAGTCCTCGTCTCGAATGCGGGCATGCACTTGCGCTTTCCTCCAGAGCGATAGGAGCAGTGTCACGCAGTCCGCCGCGTGGATCAAAGGATCTATGGTTTTCCCTCGAGTCTTTCCCACGAGGCTTTCCCACGAGGCTTTCCCACAGGGCTGTCCCACGTGCACACGTGGTGGGAGTCGATCCTCGGCTTGAACGTCAAGGCAGTGCAGGGAAAACAGGTTCCTCTGGAATGTACTGACACATCTGGGGGACTCTTGGAATGGTGGCATGACCCTGGAGTTCCTCTCGCCTTTCCTGTGGAGAGCGCCTCCTCTTGAGATGCGACGGGAACGCCGGGAATTCTTTCCCTACGAAACAGGGAAAGGATCCCTCATCTCGAGCTAGGAGGCGGAAACGGGGCTCCCCTGGATGTGTGCGGGACACCACGTGCTTCCTCTGGAGTGGAGATGGGTATGTCGGGAAACTTCTTGAGTTGCAGCAAGGGTGTGAAGGACCCTTTGGAAGTTCCAGTGGTTAGATGTGATTGGCCTCGAGAAGCCTCAGCGGAAATGGGCCTCATCTCGCCTGGAGGGCAAAACCTCCTGGATTTTCTCGAGTTGCGGCAGGTGCTCTCGACTTACGACGGGGACCTCAGGGACCCGCTCTGGTGGCCTCAGGAAAGGCCAGTCCCCATGCGAGTTCCTCGGGGGCCTCTCGGGATTCCTCTCCCGTCGATGCCGGGGCCTAAGACCTTGTGTGGAGTCGGGGCCGGAACCTGAGGATTCCTCTCCAGTGCTGACATGGATCTTGGGGTACTTCTGGAGTCTCCCCAGGGGAGTCAGTCCTCGTCTCGAATGCGGGCATGCACTTTCGCTTTCCTCCAGAGCGGTAGCAGCAGTGTCACGCAGTCCGCCGCGTGGATCAAAGGATCTATGGTTTTCCCTCGAGTCTTTCCCACGAGGCTTTCCCACGAGGCTTTCCCACAGGGCTGTCCCACGTGCACACGTGGTGGGAGTCGATCCTCGGCTTGAACGTCAAGGCAGTGCAGGGAAAACAGGTTCCTCTGGAATGGACTGACACATCTGGGGGTCTCTTGGAATGGTGGCACGACCCTGGAGTTCTTCTCCCCTTTCCTGTGGAGAGCGCCTCCTCTTGAGATGCGACGGGAACGCCGGGAATTCTTTCCCTACGAAACAGGGAAAGGATCCCTCATCTCGAGCTAGGAGGCGGAAACGGGGCTCCCCTGGATGTGTGCGGGACCCCATGTGCTTCCTCTCGAGTGGAGATGGGTATGTCGGGGAACTTCTTGAGTTGCAGCAAGGGTGTGAAGGACCCTTTGGAAGTTCCAGTGGTTAGATGTGATTGGCCTCGAGAAGCCTCAGCGGAAATGGGCCTCATCTCGCCTGGAGGGCAAAACCTCCTGGATTTTCTCGAGTTGCGGCAGGTGCTCTCGACTTACGATGGGGACCTCAGGGACTGGCTCTGGTGGCCTCAGGAAAGGCCAGTCCCCATGCGAGTTCCTCGTGGGCTTCTCGGGATTCATCTGCCCTCGATGCCGGGGCCTAAGTCCTTGTGTGGAGTCGGGGCCGGAACCTGAGTATTCCTCTCCAGTGCTGACATGGATCTTGGGGTACTTCTGGAGTCTCCCCAGGGGAAACAGTCCTCGTCTCGAATGCGGGCATGCACTTGCGATTTCCTCCAGAGCGGTAGCAGCAGTGTCACGCAGTCTGCCGCGTGGATCAAAGGATCTATGGTTTTCCCTCGAGTCTTTCCCACGAGGCTTTCACACAGGGCTGTCCCACGTGCACACGTGGTGGGAGTCGAACCTCGGCTTGAACGTCAAGGCAGTGCAGGGAAAACAGGTTCCTCTTGAATGGACTGACAAATCTGGGGGACTCTTGGAATGGTGGCACGACCCTGGAGTTCCTCTCGCCTTTCCTGTGGAGAGCGCCTCCTCTTGAGATGCGACGGGAACGCCGGGAATTCTTTCCCTACGAAACAGGGAAAGGATCCCTCATCTCGAGCTAGGAGGCGGAAACGGGGCTCCCCTGGATGTGTGCGGGACCCACGTGCTTCCTCTCGAGTGGAGACGGGTATGTCGGGGAACTTCTTGAGTTGCAGCAAGGGTGTGAAGGACCCTTTGGAAGTTCCAGTGTTTAGACGTGATTAGCCTCGAGAAGCCTCAGCGGAAATGAGCCTCATCTCGCCTGGAGGGCAAAACCTCCTTGATTTTCTCGAGTTGCGGCAAGTGATCTCGACTTACGACGGGGACCTCAGGGACCCGCTCTGGTGGCCTCAGGAAAAGCCAGTCCCCATGCGAGTTCCTCGGGGGCCTCTCGGGATCACTCTCCCGTCGATGCCGGGGCCTAAGACCTTGTGTGGAGTCGGGGCCGGAACCTGAGGATTCCTCTCCAGTGCTGACATGGATCTTGGGGTACTTCTGGAGTCTCCCCACGGGAGTCAGTCCTCGTCTCGAATGCGGGCATGCACTTGCGCTTTCCTCCAGAGCGGTAGCAGCAGTGTCACGCACTCCGCCGCGTGGATCAAAGGATCTATGGTTTTCCCTCGAGTCTTTCCCACGAGGCTTTCCCACGAGGCTTTCCCACAGGGCTGTCCCACGTGCACACGTGGTGGGAGTCGATCCTCGGCTTGAACGTCAAGGCAGTGCAGGGAAAACAGGTTCCTCTGGAATGGACTGACACATCTGGGGGCTCTTGGAATGGTGGCATGACCCTGGAGTTCCTCTCGCCTTTCCTGTGGAGAGAGCCTCCTCTTGAGATGCGACGGGAACGCCGGGAATTCTTTCCCTAGGAAACAGGGAAAGGATCCCTCATCTCGAGCTAGGAGGCGGAAACGGGGCTCCCCTTGATGTGTGCGGGACACCACGTGCTTCCTCTCGAGTGCAGACTTGTATGTCGGGGAACTTCTTGAGTTGCGGAAAGGGTGTGAAGGACCCTTTGGAAGTTCCAGTGGTTAGATGTGATTGGCCTCGAGATGCCTCAGCGGAAATGGGCCTCATCTCGCCTGGAGGGCAAAACCTCCTGGATTTTCTCGAGTTGCGGCAGGTGCTCTCGACTTACGACGGGGACCTCAGGGACCCGCTTGGTGGCCTCAGGAAAGGCCAGTCCCCATGCGAGTTCCTCGGGGGCCTCTCGGGATTCCTCTCCCGTCGATGCCGGGGCCTAAGACCTTGTGTGGAGTCGGGGCCGGAAAATGAGAATTCCTCTCCAGTGCTGACATGGATCTTGGGGTACTTCTGGAGTCTCCCCAGGGGAGTCAGTTCTCGTCTCGAATGCGGGCATGCACTTGCGCTTTCCTCCAGAGCGGTAGCAGCAGTGTCACGCAGTCCGCATCGTGGATCAAAGGATCTATGGTTTTCCCTCGAGTCTTTCCCACGAGGCTTTCCCACGAGGCTTTCCCACAGGGCTGTCCCACGTGCACACGTGGTGGGAGTCGATCCTCGGCTTGAACGTCAAGGCAGTGCAGGGAAAACAGGTTCCTCTGGAATGTACTGACACATCTGGGGGACTCTTGGAATGGTGGCACGACCCTGGAGTTCCTCTCGCCTTTCCTGTGGAGAGCGCCTCCTCTTGAGATGCGACGGGAACGCCGGGAATTCTTTCCCTACGAAACAGGGAAAGGATCCCTCACCTCGAGCTAGGGGGCGGAAACGGAGCTCTCCTGGATGTGTGAGGGACCCCACGTGCTTCCTCTCGAGTGGAGACTGGTATGTCGGGGAACTTCTTGATTTGCAGCAATGGTGTGAAGGACCGTTTGGAAGTTCCAGTGGTTAGATGTGATTGGCCTCGAGAAGCCTCAGCGGAAATGGGCCTCATCTCGCCTGGAGGGGAAAACCTCCTGGATTTTCTCGAGTTGCGGCAGGTGCTCTCGACTTATGACGGGGACCTCAGGGACCCGCTCTGGTGGCCTCAGGAAAGGCCAGTCCCCATGCGAGTTCCACGGGGGCCTCTCGGGATTCCTCTCCCATCGATGCCGGGGCCTAAGACCTTGTGTGGAGTCGGGGCCGGAACCTGAGGATTCCTCTCCAGTGCTGACATGGATGTTGGGGTACTTCTGGAGTCTCCCCAGGGGAGTCAGTCTTCGTCTCGAATGCGGGCATGCACTTGCGCTTTCCTCCAGAGCGGTAGCAGCAGTGTCACGCAGTCCGCCGCGTGGATCAAAGGATCTATGGTTTTCCCTCGAGTCTTTCCCACGAGGCTTTCCCACGAGGCTTTCCCACAGGGCTGTCCCACGTGCACACGTGGTGGGAGTCGATCCTCGGCTTGAACCTCAAGGCAGTGCAGGGAAAACAGGTTCCTCTGGAATGTACTGACACATCTGGGGGACTCTTGGAATGGTGGCATGACCCTGGAGTTCCTCTCGCCTTTCCTGTGGAGAGCGCCTCCTCTTGAGATGCGACGGGAACGCCGGGAATTCTTTCCCTACGAAACAGGGAAAGGATCCCTCATCTCGAGCTAGGAGGCGGAAACGGGGCTCCTCTGGATGTGTGCGGGACACCACGTGCTTCCTCTGGAGTGGAGATGGGTATGTCGGGAAACTTCTTGAGTTGCAGCAATGGTGTGAAGGACCCTTTGGAAGTTCCAGTGGTTAGATGCGATTGGCCTCGAGAAGCCTCAGCGGAAATGGGCCTCATCTCGCCTGGAGGGCAAAACCTCCTGGATTTTCTCGAGTTGCGGCAGGTGCTCTCGACTTACGACGGGGACCTCAGGGACCCGCTCTAGTGGCCTCAGGAAAGGCCAGTCCCCATGCGAGTTCCTCGGTGGCGTCTCGGGATTCCTCTCCCGTCGATGCCGGGGCCTAAGACCTTGTGTGGAGTCGGGGCCGGAAACTGAGGATTCCTCTCCAGTGCTGACATGGATCTTGGGGTACTTCTGGAGTCTCCCCAGGGGAGTCAGTCCTCGTCTCGAATGAGGGCATGCACTTGCGCTTTCCTCCAGAGCGGTAGCAGCAGTGTCACGCAGTCCGCCGCGTGGATCAAAGGATCTATGGTTTTCCCTCGAGTCTTTCCCACGAGGCTTTCCCACGAGGCTTTCCCACAGGGCTGTCCCACGTGCACACGTGGTGGGAGTCGATCCTCGGCTTGAACGTCAAGGCAGTGCAGGGAAAACAGGTTCCTCTGGAATGGACTGACACATCTGGGGGTCTCTTGGAATGGTGGCACGACCCTGGAGTTCTTCTCCCCTTTCCTGTGGACTGCGCCTCCTCTTGAGATGCGACGGGAACGCCGGGAATTCTTTCCCTACGAAACAGGGAAAGGATCCCTCATCTCGAGCTAGGAGGCGGAAACGGGGCTCCCCTGGATGTGTGCGGGACCCCAAGTGCTTCCTCTCGAGTGGAGACGGGTATGTCGGGGAACTTCTTGAGTTGCAGCAAGGGTGTGAAGGACCCTTTGGAAGTTCCAGTGGTTAGATGTGATTAGCCTCGAGAAGCCTCAGCGGAAATGAGCCTCATCTCGCCTGGAGGGCAAAACCTCCTTGATTTTCTCGAGTTGCGGCAAGTGATCTCGACTTACGACGGGGACCTCAGGGACCCGCTCTGGTGGCCTCAGGAAAAGCCAGTCCCCATGCGAGTTCCTCGGGGGCCTCTCGGGATCACTCTCCCGTCGATGCCGGGGCCTAAGACCTTGTGTGGAGTCGGGGCCGGAACCTGAGGATTCCTCTCCAGTGCTGACATGGATCTTGGGGTACTTCTGGAGTCTCCCCACGGGAGTCAGTCCTCGTCTCGAATGCGGGCATGCACTTGCGCTTTCCTCCAGAGCGGTAGCAGCAGTGTCACGCAGTCCGCCGCGTGGATCAAAGGATCTATGGTTTTCCCTCGAGTCTTTCCCACGAGGCTTTCCCACGAGGCTTTCCCACAGGGCTGTCCCACGTGCACACGTGGTGGGAGTCGATCCTCGGCTTGAACGTCAAGGCAGTGCAGGGAAAACAGGTTCCTCTGGAATGGACTGACACATCTGGGGGCTCTTGGAATGGTGGCATGACCCTGGAGTTCCTCTCGCCTTTCCTGTGGAGAGAGCCTCCTCTTGAGATGCGACGGGAACGCCGGGAATTCTTTCCCTAGGAAACAGGGAAAGGATCCCTCATCTCGAGCTAGGAGGCGGAAACGGGGCTCCCCTTGATGTGTGCGGGACACCACGTGCTTCCTCTCGAGTGCAGACTTGTATGTCGGGGAACTTCTTGAGTTGCGGAAAGGGTGTGAAGGACCCTTTGGAAGTTCCAGTGGTTAGATGTGATTGGCCTCGAGATGCCTCAGCGGAAATGGGCCTCATCTCGCCTGGAGGGCAAAACCTCCTGGATTTTCTCGAGTTGCGGCAGGTGCTCTCGACTTACGACGGGGACCTCAGGGACCCGCTTGGTGGCCTCAGGAAAGGCCAGTCCCCATGCGAGTTCCTCGGGGGCCTCTCGGGATTCCTCTCCCGTCGATGCCGGGGCCTAAGACCTTGTGTGGAGTCGGGGCCGGAAAATGAGAATTCCTCTCCAGTGCTGACATGGATCTTGGGGTACTTCTGGAGTCTCCCCAGGGGAGTCAGTTCTCGTCTCGAATGCGGGCATGCACTTGCGCTTTCCTCCAGAGCGGTAGCAGCAGTGTCACGCAGTCCGCCGCGTGGATCAAAGGATCTATGGTTTTCCCTCGAGTCTTTCCCACGAGGCTTTCCCACGAGGCTTTCCCACAGGGCTGTCCCACGTGCACACGTGGTGGGAGTCGATCCTCGGCTTGAACGTCAAGGCAGTGCAGGGAAAACAGGTTCCTCTGGAATGTACTGACACATCTGGGGGACTCTTGGAATGGTGGCACGACCCTGGAGTTCCTCTCGCCTTTCCTGTGGAGAGCGCCTCCTCTTGAGATGCGACGGGAACGCCGGGAATTCTTTCCCTACGAAACAGGGAAAGGATCCCTCACCTCGAGCTAGGGGGCGGAAACGGAGCTCTCCTGGATGTGTGAGGGACCCCACGTGCTTCCTCTCGAGTGGAGACTGGTATGTCGGGGAACTTCTTGATTTGCAGCAATGGTGTGAAGGACCGTTTGGAAGTTCCAGTGGTTAGATGTGATTGGCCTCGAGAAGCCTCAGCGGAAATGGGCCTCATCTCGCCTGGAGGGGAAAACCTCCTGGATTTTCTCGAGTTGCGGCAGGTGCTCTCGACTTACGACGGGGCCCTCAGGGACCCGCTCTGGTGGCCTCAGGAAAGGCCAGTCCCCATGCGAGTTCCACGGGGGCCTCTCGGGATTCCTCTCCCATCGATGCCGGGGCCTAAGACCTTGTGTGGAGTCGGGGCCGGAACCTGAGGATTCCTCTCCAGTGCTGACATGGATGTTGGGGTACTTCTGGAGTCTCCCCAGGGGAGTCAGTCTTCGTCTCGAATGCGGGCATGCACTTGCGCTTTCCTCCAGAGCGGTAGCAGCAGTGTCACGCAGTCCGCCGCGTGGATCAAAGGATCTATGGTTTTCCCTCGAGTCTTTCCCACGAGGCTTTCCCACGAGGCTTTCCCACAGGGCTGTCCCACGTGCACACGTGGTGGGAGTCGATCCTCGGCTTGAACCTCAAGGCAGTGCAGGGAAAACAGGTTCCTCTGGAATGTACTGACACATCTGGGGGACTCTTGGAATGGTGGCATGACCCTGGAGTTCCTCTCGCCTTTCCTGTGGAGAGCGCCTCCTCTTGAGATGCGACGGGAACGCCGGGAATTCTTTCCCTACGAAACAGGGAAAGGATCCCTCATCTCGAGCTAGGAGGCGGAAACGGGGCTCCTCTGGATGTGTGCGGGACACCACGTGCTTCCTCTGGAGTGGAGATGGGTATGTCGGGAAACTTCTTGAGTTGCAGCAATGGTGTGAAGGACCCTTTGGAAGTTCCAGTGGTTAGATGCGATTGGCCTCGAGAAGCCTCAGCGGAAATGGGCCTCATCTCGCCTGGAGGGCAAAACCTCCTGGATTTTCTCGAGTTGCGGCAGGTGCTCTCGACTTACGACGGGGACCTCAGGGACCCGCTCTAGTGGCCTCAGGAAAGGCCAGTCCCCATGCGAGTTCCTCGGTGGCGTCTCGGGATTCCTCTCCCGTCGATGCCGGGGCCTAAGACCTTGTGTGGAGTCGGGGCCGGAAACTGAGGATTCCTCTCCAGTGCTGACATGGATCTTGGGGTACTTCTGGAGTCTCCCCAGGGGAGTCAGTCCTCGTCTCGAATGAGGGCATGCACTTGCGCTTTCCTCCAGAGCGGTAGCAGCAGTGTCACGCAGTCCGCCGCGTGGATCAAAGGATCTATGGTTTTCCCTCGAGTCTTTCCCACGAGGCTTTCCCACGAGGCTTTCCCACAGGGCTGTCCCACGTGCACACGTGGTGGGAGTCGATCCTCGGCTTGAACGTCAAGGCAGTGCAGGGAAAACAGGTTCCTCTGGAATGGACTGACACATCTGGGGGTCTCTTGGAATGGTGGCACGACCCTGGAGTTCTTCTCCCCTTTCCTGTGGACTGCGCCTCCTCTTGAGATGCGACGGGAACGCCGGGAATTCTTTCCCTACGAAACAGGGAAAGGATCCCTCATCTCGAGCTAGGAGGCGGAAACGGGGCTCCCCTGGATGTGTGCGGGACCCCAAGTGCTTCCTCTCGAGTGGAGACGGGTATGTCGGGGAACTTCTTGAGTTGCAGCAAGGGTGTGAAGGACCCTTTGGAAGTTCCAGTGGTTAGATGTGATTGGCCTCGAGAAGCCACAGCGGAAATGGGCCTCATCTCGCCTGGAGGGCAAAACCTCCTGGATTTTCTCGAGTTGCGGCAGGTGCTCTCGACTTACGATGGGGACCTCAGGGACTGGCTCTGGTGGCCTCAGGAAAGGCCAGTCCCCATGCGAGTTCCTCGTGGGCTTCTCGGGATTCATCTGCCCTCGATGCCGGGGCCTAAGACCTTGTGTGGAGTCGGGGCCGGAACCTGAGGATTCCTCTCCAGTGCTGACATGGATCTTGGGGTACTTCTGGAGTCTCCCCAGGGGAAACAGTCCTCGTCTCGAATGCGGGCATGCACTTGCGCTTTCCTCCAGACGGGAGCAGCAGTGTCACGCAGTCTGCCGCGTGGATCAAAGGATCTATGGTTTTCCCTCGAGTCTTTCCCACGAGGCTTTCACACAGGGCTGTCCCACGTGCACACGTGGTGGGAGTCGAACCTCGGCTTGAACGTCAAGGCAGTGCAGGGAAAACAGGTTCCTCTTGAATGGACTGACAAATCTGGGGGACTCTTGGAATGGTGGCACGACCCTGGAGTTCCTCTCGCCTTTCCTGTGTAGAGCGCCTCCTCTTGAGAAGCGACGGGAACGCCGGGAATTCTTTCCCTACGAAACAGGGAAAGGATCCCTCATCTCGAGCTAGGAGGCGGAAACGGGGCTCCCCTGGATGTGTGCGGGACCCACGTGCTTCCTCTCGAGTGCAGACGGGTATGTCGGGGAACTTCTTGAGTTGCAGCAAGGGTGTGAAGGACCCTTTGGAAGTTCCAGTGGTTAGACGTGATTGGCCTCGAGAAGCCTCAGCGGAAATGGGCGTCATCTCGCCTGGAGGGCAAAACCTCCTGGATTTTCTCGAGTTGCGGCAGGTGCTCTCGACTTACGATGGGGACCTCAGGGACCCGCTCTGGTGGCCTCAGGAAAGGCCAGTCCCCATGCGAGTTCCTCGGGGGCCTCTCGGGATTCCTCTCCCTTCGATGCCGGGGCCTAAGACCTTGTGTGGAGTCGGGGCCGGAACCTGAGGATTCCTCTCCAGTGCTGACATGGATCTTGGGGTACTTCTGGAGTCTCCCCAGGGGAGTCAGTCCTCGTCTCGAATGCGGGCATGCACTTGCGTTTTCCTCCAGAGCGGTAGCAGTAGTGTCACGCAGTCCGCCGCGTGGATCAAAGGATCTATGGTTTTCCCTCGAGTCTTTCCCACGAGGCTTTCCAACGAGGCTTTCCCACAGGGCTGTCCCACGTGCACACGTGGTGGGAGTCGATCCTCGGCTTGAACGTCAAGGCAGTGCAGGGAAAACAGGTTCCTATGGAATGGACTGACACATCTGGGGGACTCTTGGAATGGTGGCACGACCCTGGAGTTCCTATCGCCTTTCCTGTGGAGAGCGCCTCCTCTTGAGATGCGACGGGAACTCCGGGAATTCTTTCCCTACGAAACAGGGAAAGGATCCCTCATCTCGAGCTAGGAGGCGGAAACGGGGCTCCCCTGGATGTGTGCGGGACACCACGTGCTTCCTCTCGAGTGGAGAAGGGTATGTCGGGGAACTTCTTGAGTTTCAGCAAGGGTGTGAAGGACCCTTTGGAAGTTCCAGTGGTTAGATGTGATTGGCCTCGAGAAGCCTCAGCGGAAATGGGCCTCATCTCGCCTGGAGGGCAAAACCTCCTGGATTTTCTCGAGTTGCGGCAGGTGCTCTCGACTTACGACGGGGACCTCAGGGACCCGCTCTGGTGGCCTCAGGAAAGGCCAGTCCCCATGCGAGTTCCTCGGGGGCGTCTCGGGATTCCTCTCCCGTCGATGCCGGGGCGTAAGACCTTGTGTGGAGTCGGGGCCGGAACCTGAGGATTCCTCTCCAGTGCTGACATGGATCTTGGGGTACTTCTGGAGTCTCCCCAGGGGAGTCAGTCCTCGTCTCGAATGCGGGCATGCACTTGCGCTTTCCTCCAGAGCGGTAGCAGCAGTGTCACGAAGTCCGCTGCGTGGATCAAAGGATCTATGGTTTTCCCTCGAGTCTTTCCCACGAGGCTTTCCCACAGTGCTGTCCCACGTGCACACGTGCTGGGAGTCGATCCTCGGCTTGAACGTCAGGCAGTGCAGGGAAAACAGGTTCCTCTGGAATGGACTGACACATCTGGGGGACTCTTGGAATGGTGGCACAACCATGGAGTTCCTCTCGCCTTTCCTGTGGAGAGCGCCTCCTCTTGAGATGCGACGGGAACGCCGGGAATTCTTTCCCTACGAAACAGGGAAAGGATCCCTCATCTCGAGCTAGGAGGCGGAAACAGGGCTCCCCTGGATGTGTGCGGGACCCCACGTGCTTCCTCCTGAGTTGAGACGGGTATGTCGGGGAACTTCTTGAGTTGCAGCAATGGTGTGAAGGACCCTTTGGAAGTTCCAGTGGTTTGATGTGATTGGCCTCGAGAAGCCTCAGCGGAAATTGGCCTCATCTCGCCTGGAGGGCAAAACCTCCTGGATTTTCTCGAGTTGCAGCAGGTGCTCTCGACTTACGACGGGGACCTCAGGGACCCGCTCTGGTGGCCTCAGGAAAGGCCAGTCCCCATGCGAGTTCCTCGGGGGCCTCTCGGGATTTCTCTCCCGTCGATGCCGGGGCCTAAGACCTTGTGTGGAGTCGGGGCCGGAACCTGAGGATTCCTCTCCAGTGCTGACATGGATCTTGGGGTACTTCTGGAGTCTCCCCAGGGTAGTCAGTCCTCGTCTCGAATGCGGGCATGCACTTGCGCTTTCCTCCAGAGCGGTAGCAGCAGTGTCACGCAGTCCGCCGCGTGGATCAAAGGATCTATGGTTTTCCCTCGAGTCTTTCCCACGAGGCTTTCCCACGAGGCTTTCCCACAGGGCTGTCCCACGTGCACACGTGGTGGGAGTCGATCCTCTGCTTGAACGACAAGGCAGTGCAGGGAAAACAGGTTCCTCTGGAATGGACTGACACATCTGGGGGTCTCTTGGAATGGTGGCACGACCCTGGAGTTCCTCTCCCCTTTCCTGTGGAGAGCACCTCCTCTTGAGATGCGACGGGAACGCCGGGAATTCTTTCCCTACGAAACAGGGAAGGATCCCTCATCTCGAGCTAGGAGGCGGAAACGGAGCTCCCCTGGATGTGTGAGGGACCCCACGTGCTTCCTCTCGAGTGGAGACGGGTATGTCGGGGAACTTCTTGAGTTGCAGGAAGGGTGTGAAGGACCCTTTGGAAGTTCCAGTGGTTAGATGTGATTGGCCTCGAGAAGCCTCAGCGGAAATGGGCCTCATCTGGCCTGGAGGGCAAAACCTCCTGGATTTTCTCGAGTTGCGGCAGGTGCTCTCGACTTACGACGGGGACCTCAGGGACCCGCTCTGGTGGCCTCAGGAAAGGCCAGTCCCCATGCGAGTTCCTCGGGGGCGTCTCGGGATTCCTCTCCCGTCGATGCCGGGGCCTAAGACCTTGTGTGGAGTCGGGGCCGGAACCTGAGGATTCCTCTCCAGTGCTGACATGGATCTTGGGGTAGTTCTGGAGTCTCCCCAGAAGAGTCAGTCCTCGTCTCGAATGCGGGCATGCACTTGCGCTTTCCTCCAGAGCGGTAGCAGCAGTGTCACGCAGTCCGCCGCGTGGATCAAAGGATCTATGGTTTTCCCTCGAGTCTTTCCCACGAGGCTTTCCCACGAGGCTTTCCCACAGGGCTGTCCCACGTGCACACGTGGTGGGAGTCGATCCTCGGCTTGAACGTCAAGGCAGTGCAGGGAAAACAGGTTCCTCTGGAATGGACTGACACATCTGGGGGACTCTTGGAATGGTGTCTCGACCCTGGAGTTCCTCTCCCCTTTCCTGTGGAGAGCGCCTCCTCTTGAGATGCGACGGGAACGCCGGGAATTCTTTCCCTACGAAACAGGGAAAGGATCCCTCATCTCGAGCTAGGAGGCGGAAACGGGGCTCCCCTGGATGTGTGCGGGACACCACGTGCTTCCTCTCGAGTGGAGACGGGTATGTCGGGGAACTTCTTGAGTTGCAGCAAGGGTGTGAAGGACCGTTTGGAAGTTCCAGTGGTTAGATGTGATTGGCCTCTAGAAGCCTCAGCGGAAATGGACCTCATCTCGCCTGGAGGGCAAAACCTCCTGGATTTTCTCGAGTTGCGGCAGGTGCTCTCGACTTACGACGGGGACTTCAGGGACCCGCTCTGGTGGCCTCAGGAAAGGCCAGTCCCCATGCGAGTTCCTCGGGGGCCTCTCGGGATTCCTCTCCCGTCGATGCCAGGGCCTAAGACCTTGTGTGGAGTCGGGGCCGGAACCTGAGGTTTCCTCTCCAGTGCTGACATGGATCTTGGGGTACTTCTGGAGTCTCCCCAGGGGAGTCAGTCCTCGTCTCGAATGTGGGCATGCACTTGCGCTTTCCTCCAGAGCGGTAGTAGCAGTGTCACGCAGTCCGCCGCGTGGATCAAAGGATCTATGGTTTTCCCTCGAGTCTTTCCCACGAGGCTTTCCCACGAGGCTTTCCCACAGGGCTGTCCCACGTGCACACGTGGTGGGAGTCGATCCTCGGCTTGAACGTCAAGGCAGTGCAGGGAAAACAGGTTCCTCTGGAATGGACTGACACATCTGGGGGACTCTTGGAATGGTGTCTCGACCGTGGAGTTCCTCTCGCCTTTCCTGTGGAGAGCGCCTCCTCTTGAGATGCGACGGGAACGCCCGGAATTCTTTCCCTACGAAACAGGGAAAGGATCCCTCATCTCGAGCTAGGAGGCGAAACGGGGCTCCCCTGGATGTGTGCGGGACCCCACGTGCTTCCTCTCGAGTGGAGACGGGTATGTCGGGGAACTTCTTGAGTTGCAGCAATGGTGTGAAGGACCCTTTGGAAGTTCCACTGGTTAGATGTGATTGGCCTCGAGAAGCCTCAGCGGAAATGGGCCTCATCTCGCCTGGAGGGCAAAACCTCCTGGATTTTCTCGAGTTGTGGCAGGTGCTCTCGACTTACGACGGGGACCTCAGGGAACCGCTCTGGTGGCCTCAGGAAAGGCCAGTCCCCATGCGAGTTCCTCGGGGGCGTCTCGGGATTCCTCTCCCGTCGATGCCGGGGCCTAAGACCTTGTGTGGAGTCGGGGCCGGAACCTGAGGATTCCTCTCCAGTGCTGACATGGATCTTGGGGTACTTCTGGAGTCTCCCCAGGGGAGTCAGTCCTCGTCTCGAATGCGGGCATGCACTTGCGCTTCCCTCCAGAGCGGTAGCAGCAGTGTCACGCAGTCCGCCGCGTGGATCAAAGGATCTATGGTTTTCCCTCGTGTCTTTCCCACGAGGCTTTCCCACGAGGCTTTCCCACAGGGCTGTCCCACGTGCACACGTGGTGGGAGTCGATCCTCGGCTTGAACGTCAAGGCAGTGCAGGGAAAACAGGTTCCTCTGGAATGGACTGACACATCTGGGGGACTCTTGGAATGGTGGCACGACCCTGGAGTTCCTCTCGCCTTTCCTGTGGAGAGCGCCTCCTCTTGAGATGCGACGGGAACGCCGGGAATTCTTTCCCTACGAAACAGGGAAAGGATCCCTCATCTCGAGCTAGGAGGCGGAAACGGGGCTCCCCTGGATGTGTGCGGGACACCACATGCTTCCTCTCGAGTGGAGACGGGTATGTCGGGGAACTTCTTGAGTTGCAGCAATGGTGTGAAGGACGCTTTGGAAGTTCCAGTGGTTAGACGTGATTGGCCTCGAGAAGCCTCAGCGGAAATGGGCCTCATCTCTCCTGGAGGGCAAAACCTCCTGGATTTTCTCAAGCTGCGGCAGGTGCTCTCGACTTACGACGGGGACCTCAGGGACCCGCTCTGGTGGCCTCAGGAAAGGCCAGTCCCCATGCGAGTTCCTCGGGGGCGTCTCGGGATTCCTCTTCCGTAGATGCCGGGGCCTAAGACCTTGTGTTGAGTCGGGGCCGGAAACTGAGGATTCCTCTCCAGTGCTGACATGGATCTTGGGGTAGTTCTGGAGTCTCCCCAGGGGAGTCAGTCCTCGTCTCGAATGCGGGCATGCACTTGCGCTTTCCTCCAGAGCGGTAGCAGCAGTGTCACGCAGTCCGCCGCGTGAATCAAAGGATCTATGGTTTTCCCTCGAGTCTTTCCCACGAGGCTTTCCCACGAGGCTTTCCCACAGGGCTGTCCCACGTGCACACGTGGTGGGAGTCGATCCTCGGCTTGAACGTCAAGGCAGTGCAGGGAAAACAGGTTCCTCTGGAATGGACTGACACATCTGGGGGCTCTTGGAATGGTGGCATGACCCTGGAGTTCCTCTCGCCTTTCCTGTGGAGAGCGCCTCCTCTTGAGATGCGACGGGAACGCCGGGAATTCTTTCCCTAGGAAACAGGGAAAGGATCCCTCATCTCGAGCTAGGAGGCGGAAACGGGGCTCCCCTTGATGTGTGCGGGACACCACGTGCTTCCTCTCGAGTGCAGACTTGTATGTCGGGGAACTTCTTGAGTTGCAGAAAGGGTGTGAAGGACCCTTTGGAAGTTCCAGTGGTTAGATGTGATTGGCCTCGAGATGCCTCAGCGGAAATGGGCCTCATCTCGCCTGGAGGGCAAAACCTCCTAGATTTTCTCGAGTTGCGGCAGGTGCTCTCGACTTACGACGGGGACCTCAGGGACCCGCTTGGTGGCCTCAGGAAAGGCCAGTCCCCATGCGAGTTCCTCGGGGGCCTCTCGGGATTCCTCTCCCGTCGATGCCGGGGCCTAAGACCTTGTGTGGAGTCGGGGTCGGAACCTGAGAATTCCTCTCCAGTGCTGACATGGATCTTGGGGTACTTCTGGAGTCTCCACAGGGGAGTCAGTTCTCGTCTCGAATGCGGGCATGCACTTGCGCTTTCCTCCAGAGCGGTAGCAGCAGTGTCACGCAGTCCGCATCGTGGATCAAAGGATCTATGGTTTTCCCTCGAGTCTTTCCCACGAGGCTTTCCCACGAGGCTTTCCCACAGGGCTGTCCCACGTGCACACGTGGTGGGAGTCGATCCTCGGCTTGAACGTCAAGGCAGTGCAGGGAAAACAGGTACCTCTGGAATGGACTGACACATCTGGGGGACTCTTGGAATGGTGTCACGACCCTGGAGTTCCTCTCGCCTTTCCTGTGTAGAGCGCCTCCTCTTGAGATGCGACGGGAACGCCGGGAATTCTTTCCCTACGAAACAGGGAAAGGATCCCTCACCTCGAGCTAGGGGGCGGAAACGGAGCTCCCCTGGATGTGTGCGGGACCCCACGTGCTTCCTCTCGAGTGGAGACTGGTATGTCGGGGAACTTCTTGATTTGCAGCAATGGTGTGAAGGACCCTTTGGAAGTTCCAGTAGTTAGATGTGATTGGCCTCGAGAAGCCTCAGCGGAAATGGGCCTCATCTCGCCTGGAGGGCAAAACCTCCTGGATTTTCTCGAGTTGCGGCAGGTGCTCTCGACTTACGACGGGGACCTCAGGGACCCGCTCTGGTGGCCTCAGGAAAGGCCAGTCCCCATGCGAGTTCCTCGGGGGCCTCTCGGGATTCCTCTCCCATCGATGCCAGGGCCTAAGACCTTGTGTGGAGTCGGGGCCGGAACCTCAGGATTCCTCTCCAGTGCTGACATGGATCTTGGGGTACTTCTGGAGTCTCCCCAGGGGAGTCAGTCCTCGTCTCGAATGCGGGCATGCACTTGCGCTTTCCTCCAGAGCGGTAGGAGCAGTGTCACGCAGTCCGCCGCGTGGATCAAAGGATCTATGGTTTTCCCTCGAGTCTTTCCCACGAGGCTTTCCCACGAGGCTTTCCCACAGGGCTGTCCCACGTGCACACGTGGTGGGAGTCGATCCTCGGCTTGAACGTCAAGGCAGTGCAGGGAAAACAGGTTCCTCTGGAATGGACTGACACATCTGGGGGACTCTTGGAATGGTGGCATGACCCTGGAGTTCCTCTCGCCTTTCCTGTGGAGAGCGCCTCCTCTTGAGATGCGACGGGAACGCCGGGAATTCTTTCCCTACGAAACAGGGAAAGGATCCCTCATCTCGAGCTAGGAGGCGGAAACGGGGCTCCCCTGGATGTGTGCGGGACACCACGTGCTTCCACTCGAGTGGAGATGGGTATGTCGGGAAACTTCTTGAGTTGCAGCAAGGGTGTGAAGGACCCTTTGGAAGTTCCAGTGGTTAGATGTGATTGGCCTCGAGAAGCCTCAGCGGAAATGGGCCTCATCTCGCCTGGAGGGCAAAACCTCCTGGATTTTCTCGAGTTGCGGCAGGTGCTCTCGACTTACGATGGGGACCTCAGGGACTGGCTCTGGTGGCCTCAGGAAAGGCCAGTCCCCATGCGAGTTCCTCGTGGGCTTCTCGGGATTCATCTGCCCTCGATGCCGGGGCCTAAGACCTTGTGTGGAGTCGGGGCCGGAACCTGAGGATTCCTCTCCAGTGCTGACATGGATCTTGGGGTACTTCTGGAGTCTCCCCAGGGGAAACAGTCCTCGTCTCGAATGCGGGCATGCACTTGCGCTTTCCTCCAGACGGGAGCAGCAGTGTCACGCAGTCTGCCGCGTGGATCAAAGGATCTATGGTTTTCCCTCGAGTCTTTCCCACGAGGCTTTCACAGAGGGCTGTCCCACGTGCACACGTGGTGGGAGTCGAACCTCGGCTTGAACGTCAAGGCAGTGCAGGGAAAACAGGTTCCTCTTGAATGGACTGACAAATCTGGGGGACTCTTGGAATGGTGGCACGACCCTGGAGTTCCTCTCGCCTTTCCTGTGTAGAGCGCCTCCTCTTGAGATGCGACGGGAACGCCGGGAATTCTTTCCCTACGAAACAGGGAAAGGATCCCTCATCTCGAGCTAGGAGGCGGAAACGGGGCTCCCCTGGATGTGTGCGGGACCCACGTGCTTCCTCTCGAGTGCAGACGGGTATGTCGGGGAACTTCTTGAGTTGCAGCAAGGGTGTGAAGGACCCTTTGGAAGTTCCAGTGGTTAGATGTGATTGGCCTCGAGAAGCCTCAGCGGAAATGGGCCTCATCTCGCCTGGAGGGCAAAACCTCCTGGATTTTCTCGAGTTGCGGCAGGTGCTCTCGACTTACGACGGGGACTTCAGGGACCCGCTCTGGTGGCCTCAGGAAAGGCCAGTCCCCATGCGAGTTCCTCGGGGGCCTCTCGGGATTCCTCTCCCGTCGATGCCGGGGCCTAAGACCTTGTGTGGAGTCGGGGCCGGAACCTGAGGTTTCCTCTCCAGTGCTGACATGGATCTTGGGGTACTTCTGGAGTCTCCCCAGGGGAGTCAGTCCTCGTCTCGAATGTGGGCATGCACTTGGGCTTTCCTCCAGAGCGGTAGTAGCAGTGTCACGCAGTCCGCCGCGTGGATCAAAGGATCTATGGTTTTCCCTCGAGTTTTTCCCACGAGGCTTTCCCACGAGGCTTTCCCACAGGGCTGTCCCACGTGCACACGTGGTGGGAGTCGATCCTCGGCTTGAACGTCAAGGCAGTGCAGGGAAAACAGGTTCCTCTGGAATGGACTGACACATCTGGGGGACTCTTGGAATGGTGGCACGACCCTGGAGTTCCTCTCGCCTTTCCTGTGGAGAGCGCCTCCTCTTGAGATGCGACGGGAACGCCGGGAATTCTTTCCCTACGAAACAGGGAAAGGATCCCTCATCTCGAGCTAGGAGGCGGAAACGGGGCTCCCCTGGATGTGTGCGGGACACCACATGCTTCCTCTCGAGTGGAGACGGGTATGTCGGGGAACTTCTTGAGTTGCAGCAATGGTGTGAAGGACCCTTTGGAAGTTCCAGTGGTTAGACGTGATTGGCCTCGAGAAGCCTCAGCGGAAATGGGCCTCATCTCTCCTGGGGGGCAAAACCTCCTGGATTTTCTCAAGTTGCGGCAGGTGCTCTCGACTTACGACGGGGACCTCAGGGACCCGCTCTGGTGGCCTCAGGAAAGGCCAGTCCCCATGCGAGTTCCTCGGGGGCCTCTCGGGATTCCTCTCCCGTCGATGCCGGGGCCTAAGACCTTGTGTGGAGTCGGGGCCGGAAACTGAGGATTCCTCTCCAGTGCTGACATGGATCTTGGGGTAGTTCTGGAGTCTCCCCAGGGGAGTCAGTCCTCGTCTCGAATGCAGGCATGCACTTGCGCTTTCCTCCAGAGCGGTAGCAGTAGTGTCACGCAGTCCGCCGCGTGGATCAAAGGATCTATGGTTTTCCCTTGAGTCTTTCCCACGAGGCTTTCCCACGAGGCTTTCCCACAGGGCTGTCCCACGTGCACACGTGGTGGGAGTCGATCCTCGGCTTGAACGTCAAGGCAGTGCAGGGAAAACAGGTTCCTCTGGAATGGAATGACACATCTGGGGGACTCTTGGAATGGTGTCACGACCCTGGAGTTCCTCTCGCCTTTCCTGTGGAGAGCGCCTCCTCTTGAGATGCGACGGGAACGCCGGGAATTCTTTCCCTACGAAACAGGGAAAGGATCCCTCATCTCGAACTAGGAGGCGGAAACGGGGCTCCCCTGGATGTGTGCGGGACACCACGTGCTTCCTCTCGAGTGGAGACGGGTATGTCGGGGAACTTCTTGAGTTGCAGCAATGGTGTGAAGGACACTTTGGAAGTTCCAGTGGTTAGATGTGATTGGCCTCGAGAAGCCTCAGCGGAAATGGGCCTCATCTCGCCTGGAGGGCAAAACCTCCTGGATTTTCTCGAGTTGCGGCAGGTGCTCTCGACTTACGACGGGGACCTCAGGGACCCGCTCTGGTGGCCTCAGGAAAGGCCAGTCCCCATGCGAGTTCCTCGGGGGCGTCTCGGGATTCCTCTCCCGTCGATGCCGGGGCCTAAGACCTTGTGTGGAGTCGGGGCCGGAACCTGAGGATTCCTCTCCAGTGCTGACATGGATCTTGGGGTACTTCTGAAATCTCCCCAGGGGAGTCAGTCCTCGTCTCGAATGCGGGCATGCACTTGCGCTTTCCTCCAGAGCGGTAGCAGCAGTGTCACGCAGTCCGCCGCGTGGATCAAAGGATCTATGGTTTTCCCTCGAGTCTTTCCCACGAGGCTTTCCCACGAGGCTTTCCCACAGGGCTGTCCCACGTGCACACGTGGTGGGAGTCGATCCTCGGCTTGAACGTCAAGGCAGTGCAGGGAAAACAGGTTCCTCTGGAATGGACTGACACATCTGGGGGACTCTTGGAATGGTGTCACGACCCTGGAGTTCCTCTCGCCTTTCCTGTGGAGAGCGCCTCCTCTTGAGATGCGACGGGAACGCCGGGAATTCTTTCCCTACGAAATAGGGAAAGGATCCCTCATCTCGAGCTAGGAGGCGGAAACGGGGCTCCTCTGGATGTGTGCGGGACCCCACGTGCTTCCTCTCGAGTGGAGACGGGTATGTCGGGGAACTTCTTGAGTTGCAGCAATGGTGTGAAGGACCCTTTGGAAGTTCCAGTGGTTAGATGTGATTGGCCTCGAGAAGCCTCAGCGAAAATGGGCCTCATCTCGCCTGGAGGGCAAAACCTCCTGGATTTTCTCGAGTTGCGGCAGGTGCTCTCGACTTACGAGGGGGATCTCACGGACCCGCTCTGGTGGCCTCAGGAAAGGCCAGTCCCCATGCGAGTTCCTCGGGGGCGTCTCGGGATTCCTCTCCCGTCGATGCCGGGGCCTAAGACCTTGTGTGGAGTCGGGGCCGGAACCTGAGGATTCCTCTCCAGTGCTGACATGGATCTTGGGGTACTTCTGGAGTCTCCCCAGGGGAGTCAGTCCTCGTCTCGAATGCGGGCATGCACTTGCGCTTTCCTCCAGAGTGGTAGCAGCAGTGTCACGCAGTCCGCCGCGTGGATCAAAGGATCTATGGTTTTCCCTCGAGTCTTTCCCACGAGGCTTTCCCACGAGGCTTTCCCACAGTGCTGTCCCACGTGCACACGTGGTGGGAGTCGATCCTCGGCTTGAACGTCAAGGAAGTGCAGGGAAAACAGGTTCCTCTGGAATGGACTGACACATCTGGGGGACTCTTGGAATGGTGTCACGACCCTGGAGTTCCTCTCGCCTTTCCTGTGGAGAGCGCCTCCTATTGAGATGCGACGGGAACACCGGGAATTCTTTCCCTACGAAACAGGGAAAGGATCCCTCATCTCGAGCTAGGAGGCGGAAACGGGGCTCCCCTGGATGTGTGCGGGACACCACGTTCTTCCTCTCGAGTGGAGACGGGTATGTCGGGGAACTTCTTGAGTTGCAGCAAGGGTGTGAAGGACCCTTTGGAAGTTCCAGTGGTTAGACGTGATTGGCCTCGAGAAGCCTCAGCGGAAATGGGCCTCATCTCGCCTGGAGGGCAAAACCTCCTGGATTTTCTCGAGTTGCGGCAGGTGCTCTCGACTTATGACGAGGACCTCAGGGACCCGCTCTGGTGGCCTCAGGAAAGGCAAGTCCCCTTGCGAGTTCCTCGGGGGCCTCTCGGGATTCCTCTCCCGTCGATGCCGGGGCCTAAGACCTTGTGTGGAGTCGTTGCCGGAACCAGGGGATTCCTCTCCAGTGCTGACATGGATCTTGGGGTACTTCTGGAGTCTCCCCAGGGGAGTCAGTCCTCGTCTCGAATGCGGGCATGCACTTGCGCTTTCCTCCAGAGCGGTAGCAGCAGTGTCACGCAGTCCGCCGCATGGATCAAAGGATCTATGGTTTTCCCTTGAGTATTTCCCACGAGGCTTTCCCACGAGGCTTTCCCACAGGGCTGTCCCACGTGCACACGTGGTGGGACTCGATCCTCGGCTTGAACGTCAAGGCAGTGCAGGGAAAACAGGTTCCTCTGGAATGGACTGACACATCTGGGGGACTCTTGGAATGGTGACATGACCCTGGAGTTCCTCTCGCCTTTCCTGTGGAGAGCGCCTCCTCGTGAGATGCGACGGGAACGCCGGGAATTCTTTCCCTACGAAACAGGGAAAGGATCCCTCATCTCGAGCTAGGAGGCGGAAACGGGGCTCCCCTGGATGTGTGCGGGACACCACGTGCTTCCTCTCGAGTGCAGACGCGTATGTCGGGGAACTTCTTGAGTTGCAGCAAGGGTGTGAAGGCCCCTTTGGAAGTTCCAGTGGTTAGATGTGATTGGCCTCGAGAAGCCTCAGAGGAAATGGGCCTCATCTCGCCTGGAGGGCAAAACCTCCTGGATTTTCTCGAGTTGCGGCAGGTGCTCTCGACGTACGACGGGGACTTCAGGGACCCGCTCTGGTGGCCTCAGGAAAGGCCAGTCCCCATGCGAGTTCCTCGGGGGCCTCTCGGGATTCCTCTCCCGTCGATGCCGGGGCCTAAGACCTTGTGTGGAGTCGGGGCCGGAACCTGAGGATTCCTCTCCAGTGCTGACATCGATCTTGGGGTACTTCTGGAGTCTCCCCAGGGGAGTCAGTCCTCGTCTCGAATGCGGGCATGCACTTGGGCTTTCCTCCAGAGCGGTAGCAGGAGTGTCACGCAGTCCGCCGCGAGGATCAAAAGATCTATGGTTTTCCCTCGAGTCTTTCCCACGAGGCTTTCCCACGAGGCTTTCCCACAGGGCTGTCCCCCGTGCACACGTGGTGGGAGTCGATCCTCGGCTTGAACGTCAAGGCAGTGCAGGGAAAACAGGTTCCTCTGGAATGGACTGACAGATCTGGGGGACTCTTGGAATGGTGGCACGACCCTGGAGTTCCTCTCGCCTTTCCTGTGGAGAGCGCCTCCTCTTGAGATGCGACGGGAACGCCGGGAATTCTTTCCCTACGAAACAGGGAAAGGATCCCTCATCTCGAGCTAGGAGGCGGAAACGGGGCTCCCCTGGATGTGTGCGGGACCCCACGTGCTTCCTCTCAAGTGGAGACGTGTATGGCGGGGAACTTCTTGAGTTGCAGCAATGGTGTGAAGGACCCTTTGGAAGTTCCAGTGGTTAGACGTGATTGGCCTCGAGAAGCCTCAGCGGAAATGGGCCTCATCTCGCCTGGAGGGCAAAACCTCCTGGATTTTCTCGAGTTGCGGCAGGTGCTCTCGACTTACGACGGGGACCTCAGGGACCCGCTCTGGTGGCCTCAGGAAAGGCCAGTCCCCATGCGAGTTCCTCGGGGGCCTCTGGGGATTCCTCTCCCGTCGATGCCAGGGCCTAAGTCCTTGTGTGGAGTCGGGGCCGGAACCTGAGGATTCCTCTCCAGTGCTGACATGGATCTTGGGGTATTTCTGGATTCTCCCCAGGGGAGTCAGTCCTCGTCTCGAATGCGGGCATGCACTTGCGCTTTCCTCCAGAGCGGTAGCAGCAGTGTCACGCAGTTCGCCGCATGGATCAAAGGATCTATGGTTTTCCCTCGAGTCTTTCCCACGAGGCTTTCCCACGAGGCTTTCCCACAGGGCTGTCCCACGTGCACACGTGGTGGGAGTCGATCGTCGGCTTGAACGTCAAGGCAGTGCAGGGAAAACAGGTTCCTCTGGAATGGACTGACACATCTGGGGGACTCGTGGAATGGTGGCATGACCCTGGAGTTCCTCTCGCCTTTCCTGTGGAGAGCGCCTCCTCTTGAGATGCGACGGGAACACCGGGAATTCTTTCCCTACGAAACAGGGAAAGGATCCCTCATCTCGAGCTAGGAGGCGGAAACGGGGCTCCCCTGGATGTGTGCGGGACGCCACGTGCTTCCTCTGGAGTGGAGATGGGTATGTCGGGAAACTTCTTGAGTTGCAGCAAGGGTGTGAAGGACCCTTTGGAAGTTCCAGTGGTTAGATGTGATTGGCCTCGAGAAGCCTCAGCGGAAATGGGCCTCATCTCTCCTGGAGGGCAAAACCTCCTGGATTTTCTCGAGTTGCGGCAGGTGCTCTCGACTTACGACGGGGACCTCAGGGACCCGCTCTGGTGGCCTCAGGAAAGGCCAGTCCCCATGCGAGTTCCTCGGTTGCTTCTCGGGATTCCTCTCCCGACGATGCCGGGGCCTAAGACCTTGTGTGGAGTCGGGGCCGGAACCTGAGGATTCCTCTCCAGTGCTGACATGGATCTTGGGGTACTTCTGGAGTCTCCCCAGGGGAGTCAGTCCTCGTGTCGAATGCGGGCATGCACTTGCGCTTTCCTCCAGAGCGGTAGCAGCAGTGTCACGCAGTCCTCCGCGGGGATCAAAGGATCTATGGTTTTCCCTCGAGTCTTTCCCACGAGGCTTTCCCACGAGGCTTTCCCACAGGGCTGTCCCACGTGCACACGTGGTGGGAGTCGATCCTCGGCTTGAACGTCAAGGCAGTGCAGGGAAAAAAGATTCCTCTGGAATGGACTGACACATCTGGGGGACTCTTGGAATGGTGGCACGACTCTGGAGTTCCTCTCGCCTTTCCTGTGGAGAGCGCCTCCTCTTGAGATGCGACGGGAACGCCGGGAATTCTTTCCCTACCAAACAGGGAAAGGATCCCTCATCACGAGCTAGGAGGCGGAAACGGGGCTCCCCTGGATGTGTGTGGGACCCCACGTGCTTCCTCTCGAGTGGAGACAGGTATGTCGGGGAACTTCTTGAGTTGCAGCAAGGGTGTGAAGGACCCTTTGGAAGTTCCAGTGGTTAGATCTGATTGGCCTCGAGAAGCCTCAGCGGAAATGGGCCTCATCTCGCCTGGAGGGCAAAACCTCCTGGATTTTCTCGAGTTGCGGCAGGTGCTCTCGACTTACGACGGGGACCTCAGGGACCCGCTCTGGTGGCCTCAGGAAAGGCCAGTCCCCATGCGAGTTCCTCGGGGGCCTCTCGGGATTCCTCTCCCGTCGATGCCGGGGCCTAAGTCCTTGTGTGGAGTCGGGGCCGGAACCTGAGGATTCCTCTCCTGTGCTGACATGGATCTTGGGGTACTTCTGGAGTCTCCCCAGTGGAGTCAGTCCTCGTCTCGAATGCGGGCATGCACTTGCGCTTTCCTCCAGAGCGGTAGCAGCAGTGTCACGCAGTCCGCCGCGTGGATCAAAGGATCTATGGTTTTCCCTCGAGTCTTTCCCACGAGTCTTTCCCACGAGGCTTTCCCACACGGCTGTCCCACGTGCACACGTGGTGGGAGTCGATCCTCGGCTTGAACGTCAAGGCAGTGCAGGGAAAACAGGTTCCTCTGGAATGGACTGACACATCTGGGGGACTCTTGGAATGGTGGCACGACCCTGGAGTTCCTCTCGCCTTTCCTGTGGAGAGCGCCTCCTCTTGAGATGCGACGGGAACGCCGGGAATTCTTTCCCTACGAAACAGGGAAAGGATCCCTCATCTCGAGCTAGGAGTCGGAAACGGAGCTCCCCTGGATGTGGGGGTACCCCACGTGCTTCCTCTCGAGTGGAGACGGGTATGTTGGGGAACTTCTTGAGTTGCAGCAAGGGTGTGAAGGACCCTTTGGAAGTTCCAGTAGTTAGACGTGATTAGCCTCCATAAGCCTCAGCGGAAATGAGCCTCATCTCGCCTGGAGGGCAAAACCTCCTGGATTTTCTCGAGTTGCGGCAGGTGCTCTAGACTTACGACGGGGAACTCTGGGACCCGCTCTGGTGGCCTCAGGAAAGGCCATTCCCCATGCGAGTTCCTCGGGGGCCTCTGGGGATTCCTCTCCCGTCGATGCCGGGGCCTAAGACCTTGTGTGGAGTCGGGGCCGGAACCTGAGGATTCCTCTCCAGTGCTGACATGGATCTTGGGGTACTTCTGGAGTCTCCCCAGGGGAGTCAGTCCTCGTCTCGAATGCGGGCATGCACTTGCACTTTCCTCCAGAGCGGTAGCAGCAGTGTCACGCAGTCCGCCGCGTGGATCAAAGGATCTATGGTTTTCCCTCGAGTCTTTCCCACGAGGCTTTCCCACGAGGCTTTCCCACAGGGCTGTCCCACGTGCACACGTGGTGGAAGTCGATCCTCGGCTTGAAAGTCAATGCAGTGCAGGGAAAACAGGTTCCTCTGGAATGGACTGACACATGTGGGGGACTCTTGGAATGGTGTCACGACCCTGGAGTTCCTCTCGCCTTTCCTGTGGAGAGCGCCTCCTCTTGAGATGCGACGGGAACGCCGGGAATTCTTTCCCTACGAAACAGGGAAAGGATCCCTCATCTCGAGCTAGGAGGCGGAAACGGGGCTCCCCTGGATGTGTGCGGGACCCCACGTGCTTCCTCTCGAGTGCAGACGGGTATGTCGGGGAACTTCTTGAGTTGCAGCAATGGTGTGAAGGACCCTTTGGAAGTTCCAGTGGTTAGATGTGATTGGCCTCGAGAAGCCTCAGCGGAAATGGGCCTCATCTCGCCTGGAGGGCAAAACCTCCTGGATTTTCTCGAGTTGCGGCAGGTGCTCTCGACTTACGACGGGGACCTCAGGGACCCGCTCTGGTGGCCTCAGGAAAGGCCAGTCCCCATGCGAGTTCCTCGGGGGCCTCTCGAGATTCCTCTCCCATCGATGCCGGGGCCTAAGACCTTGTGTGGAGTCGGGGCCGGAACCTGAGGATTCCTCTCCAGTGCTGACATGGATCTTGGGGTACTTCTGGAGTCTCCCCAGGGGAAACAGTCCTCGTCTCGAATGCGGGCATGCACTTGCGCTTTCCTCCAGACGGGAGCAGCAGTGTCACGCAGTCTGCCGCGTGGATCAAAGGATCTATGGTTTTCCCTCGAGTCTTTCCCACGAGGCTTTCACACAGGGCTGTCCCACGTGCACACGTGGTGGGAGTCGAACCTCGGCTTGAACGTCAAGGCAGTGCAGGGAAAACAGGTTCCTCTTGAATGGACTGACAAATCTGGGGGATTCTTGGAATGGTGGCCGACCCTGGAGTTCCTCTCGCCTTTCCTGTGTAGAGCGCCTCCTCTTGAGATGCGACGGGAACGCCGGGAATTCTTTCCCTACGAAACAGGGAAAGGATCCCTCATCTCGAGCTCGGAGGCGGAAACGGGGCTCCCCTGGATGTGTGCGGGACCCACGTGCTTCCTCTCGAGTGCAGACGGGTATGTCGGGGAACTTCTTGAGTTGCAGCAAGGGTGTGAAGGACCCTTTGGAAGTTCCAGTGGTTAGACGTGATTGGCCTCGAGAAGCCTCAGCGAAAATGGGCCTCATCTCTCCTGGAGGGCAAAACCTCCTGGATTTTCTCGAGTTGCGGCAGGTGCTCTCGACTTACGACGGGGACCTCAGGGAACCGCTCTGGTGGCCTCAGGAAAGGCCAGTCCCCATGCGAGTTCCTCGGGGGCTTCTCGGGATTCCTCTCCCGACGATGCCGGGGCCTAAGACCTTGTGTGGAGTCGGGGCCGGAAAATGAGAATTCCTCTCCAGTGCTGACATGGATCTTGGGGTACTTCTGGAGTCTCCCCAGGGGAGTCAGTTCTCGTCTCGAATGCGGGCATGCACTTGCGCTTTCCTCCAGAGCGGTAGCAGCAGTGTCACGCAGTCCGCATCGTGGATCAAAGGATCTATGGTTTTCCCTCGAGTCTTTCCCACGAGGCTTTCCCACGAGGCTTTCCCACAGGGCTGTCCCACGTGCACACGTGGTGGGAGTCGATCCTCGGCTTGAACGTCAAGGCAGTGCAGGGAAAACAGGTTCCTCTGGAATGTACTGACACATCTGGGGGACTCTTGGAATGGTGTCACGACCCTGGAGTTCCTCTCGCCTTTCCTGTGGAGAGCGCCTCCTCTTGAGATGCGACGGGAACGCCGGGAATTCTTTCCCTACGAAACAGGGAAAGGATCCCTCACCTCGAGCTAGGGGGCGGAAACGGAGCTCCCCTGGATGTGTGAGGGACCCCACGTGCTTCCTCTCGAGTGGAGACTGGTATGTCGGGGAACTTCTTGATTTGCAGCAATGGTGTGAAGGACCGTTTGGAAGTTCCAGTGGTTAGATGTGATTGGCCTCGAGAAGCCTCAGCGGAAATGGGCCTCATCTCGCCTGGAGGGGAAAACCTCCTGGATTTTCTCGAGTTGCGGCAGGTGCTCTCGACTTACGACGGGGACCTCAGGGACCCGCTCTGGTGGCCTCAGGAAAGGCCAGTCCCCATGCGAGTTCCACGGGGGCCTCTCGGGATTCCTCTCCCATCGATGCCGGGGCCTAAGACCTTGTGTGGAGTCGGGGCCGGAACCTGAGGATTCCTCTCCAGTGCTGACATGGATGTTGGGGTACTTCTGGAGTCTCCCCAGGGGAGTCAGTCCTCGTCTCGAATGCGGGCATGCACTTGCGCTTTCCTCCAGAGCGGTAGCAGCAGTGTCACGCAGTCTGCCGCGTGGATCAAAGGATCTATGGTTTTCCCTCGAGTCTTTCCCACGAGGCTTTCCCACGAGGCTTTCCCACAGGGCTGTCCCACGTGCACACGTGGTGGGAGTCGATCCTCGGCTTGAACGTCAAGGCAGTGCAGGGAAAACAGGTTCCTCTGGAATGTACTGACACATCTGGGGGACTCTTGGAATGGTGGCATGACCCTGGAGTTCCTCTCGCCTTTCCTGTGGAGAGCGCCTCCTCTTGAGATGCGACGGGAACGCCGGGAATTCTTTCCCTACGAAACAGGGAAAGGATCCCTCATCTCGAGCTAGGAGGCGGAAACGGGGCTCCTCTGGATGTGTGCGGGACACCACGTGCTTCCTCTGGAGTGGAGATGGGTATGTCGGGAAACTTCTTGAGTTGCAGCAAGGGTGTGAAGGACCCTTTGGAAGTTCCAGTGGTTAGATGTGATTGGCCTCGAGAAGCCTCAGCGGAAATGGGCCTCATCTCGCCTGGAGGGCAAAACCTCCTGGATTTTCTCGAGTTGCGGCAGGTGCTCTCGACTTACGACGGGGACCTCAGGGACCCGCTCTGGTGGCCTCAGGAAAGGCCAGTCCCCATGCGAGTTCCTCGGTGGCGTCTCGGGATTCCTCTCCCGTCGATGCCGGGGCCTAAGACCTTGTGTGGAGTCGGGGCCGGAAACTGAGGATTCCTCTCCAGTGCTGACATGGATCTTGGGGTACTTCTGGAGTCTCCCCAGGGGAGTCAGTCCTCGTCTCGAATGAGGGCATGCACTTGCGCTTTCCTCCAGAGCGGTAGCAGCAGTGTCACGCAGTCCGCCGCGTGGATCAAAGGATCTATGGTTTTCCCTCGAGTCTTTCCCACGAGGCTTTCCCACGAGGCTTTCCCACAGGGCTGTCCCACGTGCACACGTGGTGGGAGTCGATCCTCGGCTTGAACGTCAAGGCAGTGCAGGGAAAACAGGTTCCTCTGGAATGGACTGACACATCTGGGGGTCTCTTGGAATGGTGGCACGACCCTGGAGTTCTTCTCCCCTTTCCTGTGTAGAGCGCCTCCTCTTGAGATGCGACGGGAACGCCGGGAATTCTTTCCCTACGAAACAGGGAAAGGATCCCTCATCTCGAGCTAGGAGGCGGAAACGGGGCTCCCCTGGATGTGTGCGGGACCCCACGTGCTTCCTCTCGAGTGGAGACGGGTATGTCGGGGAACTTCATGAGTTGCAGCAAGGGTGTGAAGGACCCTTTGGAAGTTCCAGTGGTTAGATGTGATTGGCCTCGAGAAGCCTCAGCGGAAATGGGCCTCATCTCGCCTGGAGGGCAAAACCTCCTGGATTTTCTCGAGTTGCGGCAGGTGCTCTCGACTTACGACGGGGACCTCAGGGACTGGCTCTGGTGGCCTCAGGAAAGGCCAGTCCCCATGAGAGTTCCTCGGGGGCTTCTCGGGATTCATCTGCCCTCGATGCCGGGGCCTAAGACCTTGTGTGGAGTCGGGGCCGGAACCTGAGGATTCCTCTCCAGTGCTGACATGGATCTTGGGGTACTTCTGGAGTCTCCCCAGGGGAGTCAGTCCTCGTCTCGAATGCGGGCATGCACTTGCGCTTTCCTCCAGAGCGGTAGCAGCAGTGTCACGCAGTCTGCCGCGTGGATCAAAGGATCTATGGTTTTCCCTCGAGTCTTTCCCACGAGGCTTTCACACAGGGCTGTCCCACGTGCACACGTGGTGGGAGTCGAACCTCGGCTTGAACGTCAAGGCAGTGCAGGGAAAACAGGTTCCTCTGGAATGGACTGACACATCTGGGGGACTCTTGGAATGCTGGCACGACCCTGGAGTTCCTCTCGCCTTTCCTGTGGAGAGCGCCTCCTCTTGAGATGCGACGGGAACGCAGGGAATTCTTTCCCTAGGAAACAGGGAAAGGATCCCTCATCTCGAGCTAGGAGGCGGATACGGGCCTCCCCTGGATGTGTGCGGGACACCACGTGCTTCGTCTCGAGTGGAGACGGGTATGTCGGGGAACTTCTTGAGTTGCAGCAAGGGTGTGAAGGACCCTTTGGAAGTTCCAGTGGTTAGACGTGATTGGCCTCGAGAAGCCTCAGCGGAAATGGGCGTCATCTCGCCTGGAGGGCAAAACCTCCTGGATTTTCTCGAGTTGCGGCAGGTGCTCTCGACTTACGACGGGGACCTCAGGGACCCGCTCTGGTGGCCTCAGGAAAGGCCAGTCCCCATGCGAGTTCCTCGGGGGCCTCTCGGGATTCCTCTCCCTTCGATGCCGGGGCCTAAGACCTTGTGTGGAGTCGGGGCCGGAACCTGAGGATTCCTCTCCAGTGCTGACATGGATCTTGGGGTACTTCTGGAGTCTCCCCAGGGGAGTCAGTCCTCGTCTCGAATGCGGGCATGCACTTGCCTTTTCCTCCAGAGCGGTAGCAGTAGTGTCACGCAGTCCGCCGCGTGGATCAAAGGATCTATGGTTTTCCCTCGAGTCTTTCCCACGAGGCTTTCCAACGAGGCTTTCCCACAGGGCTGTCCCACGTGCACACGTGGTGGGAGTCGATCCTCGGCTTGAACGTCAAGGCAGTGCAGGGAAAACAGGTTCCTATGGAATGGACTGACACATCTGGGGGACTCTTGGAATGGTGGCACGACCCTGGAGTTCCTCTCGCCTTTCCTGTGGAGAGCGCCTCCTCTTGAGATGCGACGGGAACTCCGGGAATTCTTTCCCTACGAAACAGGGAAAGGATCCCTCATCTCGAGCTAGGAGGCGGAAACGGGGCTCCCCTGGATGTGTGCGGGACACCACGTGCTTCCTCTCGAGTGGAGAAGGGTATGTCGGGGAACTTCTTGAGTTTCAGCAAGGGTGTGAAGGACCCTTTGGAAGTTCCAGTGGTTAGATGTGATTGGCCTCGAGAAGCCTCAGCGGAAATGGGCCTCATCTCGCCTGGAGGGCAAAACCTCCTGGATTTTCTCGAGTTGCGGCAGGTGCTCTCGACTTACGACGGGGACCTCAGGGACCCGCTCTGGTGGCCTCAGGAAAGGCCAGTCCCCATGCGAGTTCCTCGGGGGCGTCTCGGGATTCCTCTCCCGTCGATGCCGGGGCCTAAGACCTTGTGTGGAGTCGGGGCCGGAACCTGAGGATTCCTCTCCAGTGCTGACATGGATCTTGGGGTACTTCTGGAGTCTCCCCAGGGGAGTCAGTCCTCGTCTCGAATGCGGGCATGCATTTGCGCTTTCCTCCAGAGCGGTAGCAGCAGTGTCACGAAGTCCGCTGCGTGGATCAAAGGATCTATGGTTTTCCCTCGAGTCTTTCCCACGAGGCTCTCCCACAGTGCTGTCCCACGTGCACACGTGGTGGGAGTCGATCCTCGGCTTGAACGTCAGGCAGTGCAGGGAAAACAGGTTCCTCTGGAATGGACTGACACATCTGGGGGACTCTTGGAATGGTGGCACAACCATGGAGTTCCTCTCGCCTTTCCTGTGGAGAGCGCCTCCTCTTGAGATGCGACGGGAACGCCGGGAATTCTTTCCCTACCAAACAGGGAAAGGATCAGTCATCTCGAGCTAGGAGGTGGAAACGGGGCTCCCCTGGATGTGTGCGGGACCCCACGTGCTTCCTCTCGAGTGGAGACGGGTATGTCGGGGAACTTCTTGTGTTGCAGCAATGGTGTGAAGGACCCTTTGGAAGTTCCAGTGGTTTGATGTGATTGGCCTCGAGAAGCCTCAGCGGAAATTGGCCTCATCTCGCCTGGAGGGCAAAACCTCCTGGATTTTCTCGAGTTGCAGCAGTTGCTCTCGACTTACGACGGGGACCTCAGGGACCCGCTCTGGTGGCCTCAGGAAAGGCCAGTCCCCATGCGAGTTCCTCGGGGGCCTCTCGGGATTCCTCTCCCGTCGATGCCGGGGCCTAAGACCTTGTGTGGAGTCGGGGCCGGAACCTGAGGATTCCTCTCCAGTGCTGACATGGATCTTGGGGTACTTCTGGAGTCTCCCCAGGGGAGTCAGTCCTCGTCTCGAATGCGGGCATGCACTTGCGCTTTCCTCCAGAGCGGTAGCAGCAGTGTCACGCAGTCCGCCGCGTGGATCAAAGGATCTATGGTTTTCCCTCGAGTCTTTCCCACGAGGCTTTCCCACGAGGCTTTCCCACAGGGCTGTCCCACGTGCACACGTGGTGGGAGTCGATCCTCGGCTTGAACGACAAGGCAGTGCAGGGAAAACAGGTTCCTCTGGAATGGACTGACACATCTGGGGGTCTCTTGGAATGGTGGCACGACCCTGGAGTTCCTCTCCCCTTTCCTGCGGAGAGCACCTCCTCTTGAGATGCGACGGGAACGCCGGGAATTCTTTCCCTACGAAACAGGGAAGGATCCCTCATCTCGAGCTAGGAGGCGGAAACAGAGCTCCCCTGGATGTGTGAGGGACCCCACGTGCTTCCTCTCGAGTGGAGACGGGTATGTCGGGGAACTTCTTGAGTTGCAGGAAGGGTGTGAAGGACCCTTTGGAAGTTCCAGTGGTTAGATGTGATTGGCCTCGAGAAGCCTCAGCGGAAATGGGCCTCATCTGGCCTGGAGGGCAAAACCTCCTGGATTTTCTCGAGTTGCGGCAGGTGCTCTCGACTTACGACGGGGACCTCAGGGACCCGCTCTGGTGGCCTCAGGAAAGGCCAGTCCCCATGCGAGTTCCTCTGGGGCGTCTCGTGATTCCTCTCCCGTCGATGCCGGTGCCTAAGACCTTGTGTGGAGTCGGGGCCGGAACCTGAGGATTCCTCTCCAGTGCTGACATGGATCTTGGGGTACTTCTGGAGTCTCCCCAGAAGAGTCAGTCCTCGTCTCGAATGCGGGCATGCACTTGCGCTTTCCTCCAGAGCGGTAGCAGCAGTGTCACGCAGTCCTCCGCGTGGATCAAAGGATCTATGGTTTTCCCTCGAGTCTTTCCCATGAGGCTTTCCCACGAGGCTTTCCCACAGGGCTGTCCCACGTGCACACGTGGTGGGAGTCGATCCTCGGCTTGAACGTCAAGGCAGTGCAGGGAAAACAGGTTCCTCTGGAATGGACTGACACATCTGGGGGACTCTTGGAATGGTGTCTCGACCCTGGAGTTCCTCTCGCCTTTCCTGTGGAGAGCGCCTCCTCTTGAGATGCGACGGGAACGCCGGGAATTCTTTCCCTACGAAACAGGGAAAGGAGCCCTCATCTCGAGCTAGGAGGCGGAAACGGGGCTCCCATGGATGTGTGCGGGACACGACGTGCTTCCTCTCGAGTGGAGACGGGTATGTCGGGGAACTTCTTGAGTTGCAGCTAGGGTGTGAAGGACCCTTTGGAAGTTCCAGTGGTTAGATGTGATTGGCCTTGAGAAGCCTCAGCGGAAATGGGCCTCATCTCGCCTGGAGGGCAAAACCTCCTGGATTTTCTCGAGTTGCGGCAGGTGCTCTCGACTTACGACGGGGACCTCAGGGACCCGCTCTGGTGGCCTCAGGAAAGGCCAGTCCCCATGCGAGTTCCTCTGGGGCGTCTCGTGATTCCTCTCCCGTCGATGCCGGGGCCTAAGACCTTGTGTGGAGTCGGGGCCGGAACCTGAGGATTCCTCTCCAGTGCTGACATGGATCTTGGGGTACTTCTGGAGTCTCCCCAGAAGAGTCAGTCCTCGTCTCGAATGCGGGCATGCACTTGCGCTTTCCTCCAGAGCGGTAGCAGCAGTGTCACGCAGTCCTCCGCGTGGATCAAAGGATCTATGGTTTTCCCTCGAGTCTTTCCCATGAGGCTTTCCCACGAGGCTTTCCCACAGGGCTGTCCCACGTGCACACGTGGTGGGAGTCGATCCTCGGCTTGAACGTCAAGGCAGTGCAGGGAAAACAGGTTCCTCTGGAATGGACTGACACATCTGGGGGACTCTTGGAATGGTGTCTCGACCCTGGAGTTCCTCTCGCCTTTCCTGTGGAGAGCGCCTCCTCTTGAGATGCGACGGGAACGCCGGGAATTCTTTCCCTACGAAACAGGGAAAGGAGCCCTCATCTCGAGCTAGGAGGCGGAAACGGGGCTCCCATGGATGTGTGCGGGACACGACGTGCTTCCTCTCGAGTGGAGACGGGTATGTCGGGGAACTTCTTGAGTTGCAGCTAGGGTGTGAAGGACCCTTTGGAAGTTCCAGTGGTTAGATGTGATTGGCCTTGAGAAGCCTCAGCGGAAATGGGCCTCATCTCGCCTGGAGGGCAAAACCTCCTGGATTTTCTCGAGTTGCGGCAGGTGCTCTCGACTTACGACGGGGACCTCAGGGACCCGCTCTGGTGGCCTCAGGAAAGGCCAGTCCCCAAGCGAGTTCCTCTGGGGCGTCTCGTGATTCCTCTCCCGTCGATGCCGGGGCCTAAGACCTTGTGTGGAGTCGGGGCCGGAACCTGAGGATTCCTCTCCAGTGCTGACATGGATCTTGGGGTACTTCTGGAGTCTCCCCAGAAGAGTCAGTCCTCGTCTCGAATGCGGGCATGCACTTGCGCTTTCCTCCAGAGCGGTAGCAGCAGTGTCACGCAGTCCTCCGCGTGGATCAAAGGATCTATGGTTTTCCCTCGAGTCTTTCCCATGAGGCTTTCCCACGAGGCTTTCCCACAGGGCTGTCCCACGTGCACACGTGGTGGGAGTCGATCCTCGGCTTGAACGTCAAGGCAGTGCAGGGAAAACAGGTTCCTCTGGAATGGACTGACACATCTGGGGGACTCTTGGAATGGTGTCTCGACCCTGGAGTTCCTCTCGCCTTTCCTGTGGAGAGCGCCTCCTCTTGAGATGCGACGGGAACGCCGGGAATTCTTTCCCTACGAAACAGGGAAAGGAGCCCTCATCTCGAGCTAGGAGGCGGAAACGGGGCTCCCATGGATGTGTGCGGGACACGACGTGCTTCCTCTCGAGTGGAGACGGGTATGTCGGGGAACTTCTTGAGTTGCAGCTAGGGTGTGAAGGACCCTTTGGAAGTTCCAGTGGTTAGATGTGATTGGCCTTGAGAAGCCTCAGCGGAAATGGGCCTCATCTCGCCTGGAGGGCAAAACCTCCTGGATTTTCTCGAGTTGCGGCAGGTGCTCTCGACTTACGACGGGGACCTCAGGGACCCGCTCTGGTGGCCTCAGGAAAGGCCAGTCCCCATGCGAGTTCCTCTGGGGCGTCTCGTGATTCCTCTCCCGTCGATGCCGGGGCCTAAGACCTTGTGTGGAGTCGGGGCCGGAACCTGAGGATTCCTCTCCAGTGCTGACATGGATCTTGGGGTACTTCTGGAGTCTCCCCAGGGGAGTCAGTCCTCGTCTCGAATGCGGGCATGCACTTGCGCTTTCCTCCAGAGCGGTAGCAGCAGTGTCACGCAGTCCGCCGCGTGGATCAAAGGATCTATGGTTTTCCCTCGAGTCTTTCCCACGAGGCTTTCCCACGAGGCTTTCCCACAGGGCTATCCCACGTGCACACGTGGTGGATGTCGATCCTCGGCTTGAACGTCAAGGCAGTGCAGGGAAAACAGGTTCCTCTGGAATGGACTGACACATCTGGGGGACTCTTGGAATGGTGTCTCGACCCTGGAGTTCCTCTCGCCTTTCCTGTGGAGAGCGCCTCCTCTTGAGATGCGACGGGAACACCGGGAATTCTTTCCCTACGAAACAGGAAAAGGATCCCTCATCTCGAGCTAGGAGGCGGAAACGGGGCTCCCCTGGATGTGTGCGGGACCCCACGTGCTTCCTCTCGAGTGGAGACGGGTATGTCGGGGAACTTCTTGAGTTGCAGCAAGGGTGTGAAGGACCCTTTGGAAGTTCCAGTGGTTAGATGTGATTGGCTTCGAGAAGCCTCAGCGGAAATGGGCCTCATCTCGCCTGGAGGGGAAAACCTCCTGGATTTTCTCGAGTTGCGGCAGGTGCTCTCGACTTACGACGGGGACCTCAGGGACCCGCTCTGGTGGCCTCAGGAAAGGCCAGTCCCCATGCGAGTTCCTCGGGGGCCTCTCGGGATTCCTCTCCCGTCTATGCCGGGGCCTAAGACCTTGTGTGGAGTCGGGGCCGGAACCTGAGGATTTCTCTCCAGTGCTGACATGGATCTTGGGGTACTTCTGGGGTCTCCCCAGGGGAGTCAGTCCTCGTCTCGAATGCGGGCATGCACTTGCGCTTTCCTCCAGAGCGGTAGCAGCAGTGTCACGCAGTCCGCCGCGTGGATCAAAGGATCTATGGTTTTCCCTTGAGTCTTTCCCACGAGTCTTTCCCACGAGGCTTTCCCACAGGGCTGTCCCACGTGCACACGTGGTGGGAGTCGATCCTCGGCTTGAACCTCAAGGCAGTGCAGGGAAAACAGGTTCCTCTGGAATGGAATGACATATCTGGGGGACTCTTGGAATGGTGTCACGACCCTGGAGTTCCTCTCGCCTTTCCTGTGGAGAGCGCCTCCTCTTGAGATGCGACGGGAACGCCGGGAATTCTTTCCCTACGAAACAGGGAAAGGATCCCTCATCTCGAGCTAGGAGGCGGAAACGGGGCTCCCCTGGATGTGTGCGGGACACCACGTGCTTCCTCTCGAGTGGAGACGGGTATGTCGGGGAACTTCTTGAGTTGCAGCAAGGGTGTGAAGGACCGTTTGGAAGTTCCAGTGGTTAGATGTGATTGGCCTCGAGAAGCCTCAGCGGAAATGGGCCTCATCTCGCCTGGAGGGCAAAACCTCCTGGATTTTCTCGAGTTGCGGCAGGTGCTCTCGACTTACGACGGGGACTTCTGGGACCCGCTCTGGTGGCCTCAGGAAAGGCCAGTCCCCATGCGAGTTCCTCGGGGGCCTCTCGGGATTCCTCTCCCGTCTATGCCGGGGCCTAAGACCTTGTGTGGAGTCGGGGCCGGAACCTGAGGTTTCCTCTCCAGTGCTGACATGGATCTTGGGGTACTTCTGGAGTCTCCCCAGGGGAGTCAGTCCTCGTCTCGAATGTGGGCATGCACTTGCGCTTTCCTCCAGAGCGGTAGTAGCAGTGTCACGCAGTCCGCCGCGTGGATCAAAGGATCTATGGTTTTCCCTCGAGTCTTTCCCACGAGGCTTTCCCACGAGGCTTTCCCACAGGGCTGTCCCACGTGCACACGTGGTGGGAGTCGATCCTCGGCTTGAACGTCAAGGCAGTGCAGGGAAAACAGGTTCCTCTGGAATGGACTGACACATCTGGGGGACTCTTGGAATGGTGTCTCGACCCTGGAGTTCCTCTCGCCTTTCCTGTGGAGAGCGCCTCCTCTTGAGATGCGACGGGAACGCCCGGAATTCTTTCCCTACGAAACAGGGAAAGGATCCCTCATCTCGAGCTAGGAGGCGAAACGGGGCTCCCCTGGATGTGTGCGGGACCCCACGTGCTTCCTCTCGAGTGGAGACGGGTATGTCGGGGAACTTCTTGAGTTGCAGCAATGGTGTGAAGGACCCTTTGGAAGTTCCACTGGTTAGATGTGATTGGCCTCGAGAAGCCTCAGGGGAAATGGGCCTCATCTGGCCTGGAGGGCAAAACCTCCTGGATTTTCTCGAGTTGTGGCAGGTGCTCTCGACTTACGACGGGGACCTCAGGGAACCGCTCTGGTGGCCTCAGGAAAGGCCAGTCCCCATGCGAGTTCCTCGGGGGCCTCTCGGGATTCCTCTCCCGTCGATGCCGGGGCCTAAGACCTTGTGTGGAGTCGGGGCCGGAACCTGAGGATTCCTCTCCAGTGCTGACATGGATCTTGGGGTACTTCTGGAGTCTCCCCAGGGGAGTCAGTCCTCGTCTCGAATGCGGGCATGCACTTGCGCTTTCCTCCAGAGCGGTAGCAGCAGTGTCACGCAGTCCGCCGCGTGGATCAATGGATCTATGGTTTTCCCTCGAGTCTTTCCCACGAGGCTTTCCCACGAGGCTTTCCCACAGGGCTGTCCCACGTGCACACGTGGTGGGAGTCGATCCTCGGCTTGAACGTCAAGACAGTGCAGGGAAAACAGGTTCCTCTGGAATGGACTGACACATCTGGGGGACTCTTGGAATGGTGGCACGACCCTGGAGTTCCTCTCGCCTTTCCTGCGGAGAGCGCCTCCTCTTGAGATGCGACGGGAACGCCGGGAATTCTTTCCCTACGAAACAGGGAAAGGATCCCTCATCTCGAGCTAGGAGGCGGAAACGGGGCTCCCCTGGATGTGTGCGGGACACCACATGCTTCCTCTCGAGTGGAGACGGGTATGTCGGGGAACTTCTTGAGTTGCAGCAATGGTGTGAAGGACCCTTTGGAAGTTCCAGTGGTTAGACGTGATTGGCCTCGAGAAGCCTCAGCGGAAATGGGCCTCATCTCTCCTGGAGGGCAAAACCTCCTGGATTTTCTCAAGTTGCGGCAGGTGCTCTCGACTTACGACGGGGACCTCAGGGACCCGCTCTGGTGGCCTCAGGAAAGGCCAGTCCCCATGCGAGTTCCTCGGGGGCGTCTCGGGATTCCTCTCCCGTCGATGCCGGGGCCTAAGACCTTGTGTGGAGTCGGGGCCGGAAACTGAGGATTCCTCTCCAGTGCTGACATGGATCTTGGGGTAGTTCTGGAGTCTCCCCAGGGGAGTCAGTCCTCGTCTCGAATGCAGGCATGCACTTGCGCTTTCCTCCAGAGCGGTAGCAGTAGTGTCACGCAGTCCGCCGCGTGGATCAAAGGATCTATGGTTTTCCCTCGAGTCTTTCCCACGAGGCTTTCCCACGAGGCTTTCCCACAGGGCTGTCCCACGTGCACACGTGGTGGGAGTCGATCCTCGGCTTGAACGTCAAGGCAGTGCAGGGAAAACAGGTTCCACTGGAATGGAATGACACATCTGGGGGACTCTTGGAATGGTGTCACGACCCTGGAGTTCCTCTCGCCTTTCCTGTGGAGAGCGCCTCCTCTTGAGATGCGACGGGAACGCCGGGAATTCTTTCCCTACGAAACAGGGAAAGGATCCCTCATCTCGAGCTAGGAGGCGGAAACGGGGCTCCCCTGGATGTGTGCGGGACACCACGTGCTTCCTCTCGAGTGGAGACGGGTATGTCGGGGAACTTCTTGAGTTGCAGCAAGGGTGTGAAGGACCGTTTGGAAGTTCCAGTGGTTAGATGTGATTGGCCTCGAGAAGCCTCAGCGGAAATGGGCCTCATCTCGCCTGGAGGGCAAAACCTCCTGGATTTTCTCGAGTTGCGGCAGGTGCTCTCGACTTACGACGGGGACTTCAGGGACCCGCTCTGGTGGCCTCAGGAAAGGCCAGTCCCCATGCGAGTTCCTCGGGGGCCTCTCGGGATTCCTCTCCCGTCGATGCCGGGGCCTAAGACCTTGTGTGGAGTCGGGGCCGGAACCTGAGGTTTCCTCTTCAGTGCTGACATGGATCTTGGGGTACTTCTGGAGTCTCCCCAGGGGAGTCAGTCCTCGTCTCGAATGTGGCATGCACTTGCGCTTTCCTCCAGAGCGGTAGTAGCAGTGTCACGCAGTCCGCCGCGTGGATCAAAGGATCTATGGTTTTCCCTCGAGTCTTTCCCACGAGGCTTTCCCACGAGGCTTTCCCACAGGGCTGTCCCACGTGCACACGTGGTGGGAGTCGATCCTCGGCTTGAACGTGAAGGCAGTGCAGGGAAAACAGGTTCCTCTGGAATGGACTGACACATCTGGGGGACTCTTGGAATGGTGTCTCGACCGTGGAGTTCCTCTCGCCTTTCCTGTGGAGAGCGCCTCCTCTTGAGATGCGACGGGAACGCCGGGAATTCTTTCCCTACGAAACAGGGAAAGGATCCCTCATCTCGAGCTAGGAGGCGAAACGGGGCTCCCCTGGATGTGTGCGGGACCCCACGTGCTTCCTCTCGAGTGGAGACGGGTATGTCGGGGAACTTCTTGAGTTGCAGCAAGGGTGTGAAGGACCCTTTGGAAGTTCCAGTGGTTAGACGTGATTGGCCTCGAGAAGCCTCAGCGGAAATGGGCCTCATCTCGCCTGTAGGGCAAAACCTCCTGGATTTTCTCGAGTTGTGGCAGGTGCTCTCGACTTACGACGGGGACCTCAGGGAACCGCTCTGGTGGCCTCAGGAAAGGCCAGTCCCCATGCGAGTTCCTCGGGGGCGTCTCGGGATTCCTCTCCCGTCGATGCCGGGGCCTAAGACCTTGTGTGGAGTCGGGGCCGGAACCTGAGGATTCCTCTCCAGTGCTAACATGGATCTTGGGGTACTTCTGGAGTCTCCCCAGGGGAGTCAGTCCTCGTCTCGAATGCGGGCATGCACTTGCGCTTTCCTCCAGAGCGGTAGCAGCAGTGTCACGCAGTCTGCCGCGTGGATCAAAGGATCTATGGTTTTCCCTCGAGTCTTTCCCACGAGGCTTTCCCACGAGGCTTTCCCACAGGGCTGTCCCACGTGCACACGTGGTGGGAGTCGATCCTCGGCTTGAACGTCAAGGCAGTGCAGGGAAAACAGGTTCCTCTGGAATGGACTGACACATCTGGGGGACTCTTGGAATGGTGGCACGACCCTGGAGTTCCTCTCGCCTTTCCTGTGGAGAGCGCCTCCTCTTGAGATGCGACGGGAACGCCGGGAATTCTTTCCCTACGAAACAGGGAAAGGATCCCTCATCTCGAGCTAGGAGGCGGAAACGGGGCTCCCCTGGATGTGTGCGGGACACCACATGCTTCCTCTCGAGTGGAGACGGGTATGTCGGGGAACTTCTTGAGTTGCAGCAATGGTGTGAAGGACCCTTTGGAAGTTCCAGTGGTTAGACGTGATTGGCCTCGAGAAGCCTCAGCGGAAATGGGCCTCATCTCTCCTGGAGGGCAAAACCTCCTGGATTTTCTCAAGTTGCGGCAGGTGCTCTCGACTTACGACGGGGACCTCAGGGACCCGCTCTGGTGGCCTCAGGAAAGGCCAGTCCCCATGCGAGTTCCTCGGGGGCGTCTCGGGATTCCTCTCCCGTCGATGCCGGGGCCTAAGACCTTGTGTGGAGTCGGGGCCGGAAACTGAGGATTTCTCTCCAGTGCTGACATGGATCTTGGGGTAGTTCTGGAGTCTCCCCAGGGGAGTCAGTCCTCGTCTCGAATGCAGGCATGCACTTGCGCTTTCCTCCAGAGCGGTAGCAGTAGTGTCACGCAGTCCGCCGCGTGGATCAAAGGATCTATGGTTTTCCCTTGAGTCTTTCCCACGAGGCTTTCCCACGAGGCTTTCCCACAGGGCTGTCCCACGTGCACACGTGGTGGGAGTCGATCCTCGGCTTGAACGTCAAGGCAGTGCAGGGAAAACAGGTTCCTCTGGAATGGAATGACACATCTGGGGGACTCTTGGAATGGTGTCACGACCCTGGAGTTCCTCTCGCCTTTCCTGTGGAGAGCGCCTCCTCTTGAGATGCGACGGGAACGCCGGGAATTCTTTCCCTACGAAACAGGGAAAGGATCCCTCATCTCGAACTAGGAGGCGGAAACGGGGCTCCCCTGGATGTGTGCGGGACACCACGTGCTTCCTCTCGAGTGGAGACGGGTATGTCGGGGAACTTCTTGAGTTGCAGCAATGGTGTGAAGGACCCTTTGGAAGTTCCAGTGGTTAGATGTGATTGGCCTCGAGAAGCCTCAGCGGAAATGGACCTCATCTCGCCTGGAGGGCAAAACCTCCTGGATTTTCTCGAGTTGCGGCAGGTGCTCTCGACTTACGACGGGGACCTCAGGGACCCGCTCTGGTGGCCTCAGGAAAGGCCAGTCCCCATGCGAGTTCCTCGGGGGCGTCTCGGGATTCCTCTCCCGTCGATGCCGGGGCCTAAGACCTTGTGTGGAGTCGGGGCCGGAACCTGAGGATTCCTCTCCAGTGCTGACATGGATCTTGGGGTACTTCTGGAGTCTCCCCAGGGGAGTCAGTCCTCGTCTCGAATGCGGGCATGCACTTGCGCTTTCCTCCAGAGCGGTAGCAGCAGTGTCACGCAGTCCGCCGCGTGGATCAAAGGATCTATGGTTTTCCCTCTAGTCTTTCCCACGAGGCTTTCCCACGAGGCTTTCCCACAGGGCTGTCCCACGTGCACACGTGGTGGGAGTCGATCCTCGGCTTGAACGTCAAGGCAGTGCAGGGAAAACAGGTTCCTCTGGAATGGACTGACACATCTGGGGGACTCTTGGAATGGTGTCTCGACCCTGGAGTTCCTCTCGCCTTTCCTGTGGAGAGCGCCTCCTCTTGAGATGCGACGGGAACGCCGGGAATTCTTTCCCTACGAAACAGGGAAAGGATCCCTCATCTCGAGCTAGGAGGCGAAACGGGGCTCCCCTGGATGTGTGCGGGACACCACGTGCTTCCTCTCGAGTGGAGACGGGTATGTCGGGGAACTTCTTGAGTTGCAGCAATGGTGTGAAGGACCCTTTGGAAGTTCCAGTGGTTAGATGTGATTGGCCTCGAGAAGCCTCAGCGGAAATGGGCCTCATCTCGCCTGGAGGGCAAAACCTCCTGGATTTTCTCGAGTTGCGGCAGGTGCTCTCGACTTACGACGGGGACCTCAGGGAACCGCTCTGGTGGCCTCAGGAAAGGCCAGTCCCCATGCGAGTTCCTCGGGGGCGTCTCGGGATTCCTCTCCCGTCGATGCCGGGGCCTAAGACCTTGTGTGGATTCGGGGCCGGAACCTGAGGATTCCTCTCCAGTGCTGACATGGATCTTGGGGTACTTCTGGAGTCTCCCCAGGGGAGTCAGTCCTCGTCTCGAATGCGGGCATGCAGTTGCGCTTTCCTCCAGAGCGGTAGCAGCAGTGTCACGCAGTCCGCCGCATGGATCAAAGGATCTATGGTTTTCCCTCGAGTCTTTCCCACGAGGCTTTCCCACGAGGCTTTCCCACAGGGCTGTCCCACGTGCACACGTGGTGGGAGTCGATCATCGGCTTGAACGTCAAGGCAGTGCAGGGAAAACAGGTTCCTCTGGAATGGACTGACACATCTGGGGGACTATTGGAATGGTGGCACGACCCTGGAGTTCCTCTCGCCTTTCCTGTGGAGAGCGCCTCCTCTTGAGATGCGACGGGAATGCCGGGAATTCTTTCCCTACGAAACAGGGAAAGGATCCCTCATCTCGAGCTAGGAGGCGGAAACGGGGCTCCCCTGGATGTGTGCGGGACACCACATGCTTCCTCTCGAGTGGAGAAGGGTATGTCGGGGAACTTCTTGAGTTGCAGCAAGGGTGTGAAGGACCCTTTGGAAGTTCCAGTGGTTAGACGTGATTGGCATCCAGAAGCCTCAGCGGAAATGGGCCTTATCTCGCCTGGAGGGCAAAACCTCCTGGATTTTCTCGAGTTGTGGCAGGTGCTCTCGACTTACGATGGGGACCTCAGGGACCCGCTCTGGTGGCCTCAGGAAAGGCCAGTCCCCATGCGAGTTCCTCGGGGGCCTCTCGGGATTCCTCTCCCGTCGATGCCGGGGCCTAAGACCTTGTGTGGAGTCGGGGCCGGAACCTGAGGTTTCCTCTCCAGTGCTGACATGGATCTTGGGGTACTTCTGGAGTCTCCCCAGGGGAGTCAGTCCTCGTCTCGAATGCGGGCATGCAGTTGCGCTTTCCTCCAGAGCGGTAGCAGCAGTGTCATGCAGTCCGCCGCGTGGATCAAAGGATCTATGGTTTTCCCTCGAGTCTTTCCCACGAGGCTTTCCCACGAGGCTTTCCCACAGGGCTGTCCCACGTGCACACGTGGTGGGAGTCGATCCTCGGCTTGAACGTCAAGGCAGTGCAGGGAAAACAGGTTCCTCTGGAATGGACTGCCCCGTCTGGGGGACTCTTGGAATGGTGCCACGACCCTGGAGTTCCTCTCGCCTTTCCTGTGGAGAGCGCCTCCTCTTGAGATGCGACGGGAACGCCGGGAATTCTTTCCCTACGAAACAGGGAAAGGATCCCTCATCTCGAGCTAGGAGGCAGAAACGGGGCTCCCCTGGATGTGTGCGGGCCCCCACGTGCTTCCTCTCGAGTGGAGACGGGTATGTCGGGGATCTTCCTGATTTGCAGCAATGGTGTGAAGGACCCTTTGGAAGTTCCAGTGGTTAGATGTGATTGGCCTCGAGAAGCCTCAGCGGAAATGGGCCTCATCTCGCCTGGAGGGCAAAACCTCCTGGATTTTCTCGAGTTGCGGCAGGTGCTCTCGACTTACGACGGGGACCTCAGGGACCCGCTCTGGTGGCCTCAGGAAAGGCCAGTCCCCATGCGAGTTCCTCGGGGGCCTCTCGGGATTCCTCTCCCGTCGATGCCGGGGCCTAAGACCTTGTGTGGAGTCGGGGCCGGAACCTGAGGATTCCTCTCCAGTGCTGACATGGATCTTGGGGTACTTCTGAAATCTCCCCAGGGGAGTCAGTCCTCGTCTCGAATGCGGGCATGCACTTGCGCTTTCCTCCAGAGCGGTAGCAGCAGTGTCACGCAGTCCGCCGCGTGGATCAAAGGATCTATGGTTTTCCCTCGAGTCTTTCCCACGAGGCTTTCCCACGAGGCTTTCCCACAGGGCTGTCCCACGTGCACACGTGGTGGGAGTCGATCCTCGGCTTGAACGTCAAGGCAGTGCAGGGAAAACAGGTTCCTCTGGAATGGACTGACACATCTGGTGGACTCTTGGAATGGTGTCACGACCCTGGAGTTCCTCTCGCCTTTCCTGTGGAGAGCGCCTCCTCTTGAGATGCGACGGGAACGCCGGGAATTCTTTCCCTACGAAATAGGGAAAGGATCCCTCATCTCGAGCTAGGAGGCGGAAGCGGGGCTCCCCTGGATGTGTGCGGGACCCCACGTGCTTCCTCTCGAGTGGAGACGGGTATGTCGGGGAACTTCTTGAGTTGCAGGAAGGGTGTGAAGGACCCTTTGGAAGTTCCAGTGGTTAGATGTGATTGGCCTCGAGAAGCCTCAGCGGAAATGGGCCTCATCTGGCCTGGAGGGCAAAACCTCCTGGATTTTCTCGAGTTGCGGCAGGTGCTCTCGACTTACGACGGGGACCTCAGGGACCCGCTCTGGTGGCCTCAGGAAAGGCCAATCCCCATGCGAGTTCCTCTGGGGCCTCTCGGGATTCCTCTCCCGTCGATGCCGGGGCCTAAGACCTTGTGTGGAGTCGGGGCCGGAACCTGAGGATTCCTCTCCAGTGCTGACATGGATCTTGGGGTACTTCTGGAGTCTCCCCAGAAGAGTCAGTCCTCGTCTCGAATGCGGGCATGCACTTGCGCTTTCCTCCAGAGCGGTAGCAGCAGTGTCACGCAGTCCTCCGCGTGGATCAAAGGATCTATGGTTTTCCCTCGAGTCTTTCCCACGAGGCTTTCCCACGAGGCTTTCCCACAGGGCTGTCCCACGTGCACACGTGGTGGGAGTCGATCCTCGGCTTGAACGTCAAGGCAGTGCAGGGAAAACAGGTTCCTCTGAAATGGACTGACACATCTGGGGGACTCTTGGAATGATGTCTCGACCCTGGAGTCCCTCTCCCCTTTCCTGTGGAGAGCGCCTCCTCTTGAGATGCGACGGGAACGCCGGGAATTCTTTCCCTACGAAACAGGGAAAGGATCCCTCATCTCGAGCTAGGAGGCGGAAACGGGGCTCCCCTGGATGTGTGCGGGACACGACGTGCTTCCTCTCGAGTGGAGACGGGTATGTCGGGGAACTTCTTGAGTTGCAGCAAGGGTGTGAAGGACCCTTTGGAAGTTCCAGTGGTTAGATGTGATTGGCCTTGAGAAGCCTCAGCGGAAATGGGCCTCATCTCGCCTGGAGGGCAAAACCTCCTGGATTTTCTCGAGTTGCGGCAGGTGCTCTCGACTTACGACGGGGACCTCAGGGACCCGCTCTGGTGGCCTCAGGAAAGGCCAGTCCCCATGCGAGTTCCTCTGGGGCGTCTCGTGATTCCTCTCCCGTCGATGCCGGGGCCTAAGACCTTGTGTGGAGTCGGGGCCGGAACCTGAGGATTCCTCTCCAGTGCTGACATGGATCTTGGGGTACTTCTGGAGTCTCCCCAGGGGAGTCAGTCCTCGTCTCGAATGCGGGCATGCACTTGCGCTTTCCTCCAGAGCGGTAGCAGCAGTGTCACGCAGTCCGCCGCATGGATCAAAGGATCTATGGTTTTCCCTCGAGTCTTTCCCACGAGGCTTTCCCACGAGGCTTTCCCACAGGGCTGTCCCACGTGCACACGTGGTGGATGTCGATCCTCGGCTTGAACGTCAAGGCAGTGCAGGGAAAACAGGTTCCTCTGGAATGGACTGACACATCTGGGGGACTCTTGGAATGGTGTCTCGACCCTGGAGTTCCTCTCGCCTTTCCTGTGGAGAGCGCCTCCTCTTGAGATGCGACGGGAACGCCGGGAATTCTTTCCCTACGAAACAGGGAAAGGATCCCTCATCTCGAGCTAGGAGGCGGAAACGGGGCTACCCTGGATGTGTGCGGGACCCCACGTGCTTCCTCTCGAGTGGAGACGGGTATGTCGGGGAACTTCTTGAGTTGCAGCAATGGTGTGAAGGACCCTTTGGAAGTTCCAGTGGTTAGATGTGATTGGCTTCGAGAAGCCTCAGCGGAAATGGGCCTCATCTCGCCTGGAGGGGAAAACCTCCTGGATTTTCTCGAGTTGCGGCAGGTGCTCTCGACTTACGACGGGGACCTCAGGGACCCGCTCTGGTGGCCTCAGGAAAGGCCAGTCCCCATGCGAGTTCCTCGGGGGCCTCTCGGGATTCCTCTCCCGTCTATGCCGGGGCCTAAGACCTTGTGTGGAGTCGGGGCCGGAACCTGAGGATTCCTCTCCAGTGCTGACATGGATCTTGGGGTACTTCTGGGGTCTCCCCAGGGGAGTCAGTCCTCGTCTCGAATGCGGGCATGCACTTGCGCTTTCCTCCAGAGCGGTAGCAGCAGTGTCACGCAGTCCGCCGCGTGGATCAAAGGTACTATGGTTTTCCCTTGAGTCTTTCCCACGAGGCTTTCCCACGAGGCTTTCCCACAGGGCTGTCCCACGTGCACACGTGGTGGGAGTCGATCCTCGGCTTGAACGTCAAGGCAGTGCAGGGAAAACAGGTTCCTCTGGAATGGAATGACATATCTGGGGGACTCTTGGAATGGTGTCACGACCCTGGAGTTCCTCTCGCCTTTCCTGTGGAGAGCGCCTCCTCTTGAGATGCGACGGGAACGCCGGGAATTCTTTCCCTACGAAACAGGGAAAGGATCCCTCATCTCGAGCTAGGAGGCGGAAACGGGGCTCCCCTGGATGTGTGCGGGACACCACGTGCTTCCTCTCGAGTGGAGACGGGTATGTCGGGGAACTTCTTGAGTTGCAGCAAGGGTGTGAAGGACCGTTTGGAAGTTCCAGTGGTTAGATGTGATTGGCCTCGAGAAGCCTCAGCGGAAATGGGCCTCATCTCGCCTGGAGGGCAAAACCTCCTGGATTTTCTCGAGTTGCGGCAGGTGCTCTCGACTTACGACGGGGACTTCAGGGACCCGCTCTGGTGGCCTCAGGAAAGGCCAGTCCCCATGCGAGTTCCTCGGGGGCCTCTCGGGATTCCTCTCCCGTCGATGCCGGGGCCTAAGACCTTGTGTGGAGTCGGGGCCGGAACCTGAGGTTTCCTCTCCAGTGCTGACATGGATCTTGGGGTACTTCTGGAGTCTCCCCAGGGGAGTCAGTCCTCGTCTCGAATATGGGCATGCACTTGCGCTTTCCTCCAGAGCGGTAGTAGCAGTGTCACGCAGTCCGCCGCGTGGATCAAAGGATCTATGGTTTTCCCTCGAGTCTTTCCCACGAGGCTTTCCCACGAGGCTTTCCCACAGGGCTGTCCCACGTGCACACGTGGTGGGAGTCGATCCTCGGCTTGAACGTCAAGGCAGTGCAGGGAAAACAGGTTCCTCTGGAATGGACTGACACATCTGGGGGACTCTTGGAATGGTGTCTCGACCCTGGAGTTCCTCTCGCCTTTCCTGTGGAGAGCGCCTCCTCTTGAGATGCGACGGGAACGCCCGGAATTCTTTCCCTACGAAACAGGGAAAGGATCCCTCATCTCGAGCTAGGAGGCGAAACGGGGTTCCCCTGGATGTGTGCGGGACCCCACGTGCTTCCTCTCGAGTGGAGACGGGTATGTCGGGGAACTTCTTGAGTTGCAGCAATGGTGTGAAGGACCCTTTGGAAGTTCCAGTGGTTAGACGTGATTGGCCTCGAGAAGCCTCAGCGGAAATGGGCCTCATCTCGCCTGGAGGGCAAAACCTCCTGGATTTTCTCGAGTTGTGGCAGGTGCTCTCGACTTACGACGGGGACCTCAGGGAACCGCTCTGGTGGCCTCAGGAAAGGCCAGTCCCCATGCGAGTTCCTCGGGGGCGTCTCGGGATTCCTCTCCCGTCGATGCCAGGGCCTAAGACCTTGTGTGGAGTCGGGGCCGGAACCTGAGGATTCCTCTCCAGTGCTGACATGGATCTTGGGGTACTTCTGGAGTCTCCCCAGGGGAGTCAGTCCTCGTCTCGAATGCGGGCATGCACTTGCGCTTTCCTCCAGAGCGGTAGCAGCAGTGTCACGCAGTCCGCCGCGTGGATCAAAGGATCTATGGTTTTCCCTCGAGTCTTTCCCACGAGGCTTTCCCACGAGGCTTTCCCACAGGGCTGTCCCACGTGCACACGTGGTGGGAGTCGATCCTCGGCTTGAACGTCAAGGCAGTGCAGGGAAAACAGGTTCCTCTGGAATGGAATGACACATCTGGGGGACTCTTGGAATGGTGTCACGACCCTGGAGTTCCTCTCGCCTTTCCTGTGGAGAGCGCCTCCTCTTGAGATGCGACGGGAACGCCGGGAATTCTTTCCCTACGAAACAGGGAAAGGATCCCTCATCTCGAGCTAGGAGGCGGAAACGGGGCTCCCCTGGATGTGTGCGGGACACCACATGCTTCCTCTCGAGTGGAGACGGGTATGTCGGGGAACTTCTTGAGTTGCAGCAAGGGTGTGAAGGACCGTTTGGAAGTTCCAGTGGTTAGATGTGATTGGCCTCGAGAAGCCTCAGCGGAAATGGGCCTCATCTCGCCTGGAGGGCAAAACCTCCTGGATTTTCTCGAGTTGCGGCAGGTGCTCTCGACTTACGACGGGGACTTCAGGGACCCGCTCTGGTGGCCTCAGGAAAGGCCAGTCCCCATGCGAGTTCCTCGGGGGCCTCTCGGGATTCCTCTCCCGTCGATGCCGGGGCCTAAGACCTTGTGTGGAGTCGGGGCCGGAACCTGAGGTTTCCTCTCCAGTGCTGACATGGATCTTGGGGTACTTCTGGAGTCTTCCCAGGGGAGTCAGTCCTCGTCTCGAATGCGGGCATGCACTGGCACTTTCCTCCAGAGCGGTAGAAGCAGTGTCACGCAGTCCGCCGCGTGGATCAAAGGATCTATGGTTTTCCCTCGAGTCTTTCCCACGAGGCTTTCCCACGAGGCTTTCCCACAGGGCTGTCCCACGTGCACACGTGGTGGGAGTAGATCCTCAGCTTGAACGTCAAGGCAGTGCAGGGAAAACAGGTTCCTCTGGAATGGACTGACACATCTGGGGGACTCTTGAAATTGTGGCATGACCCTGGACTTCCTCTCTCCTTTCCTGTGGAGAGCGCCTCCTCTTGAGATGCGACGGGAACGCCGGGAATTCTTTCCCCACGAAACAGGGAAAGGATCCCTCATCTCGAGCTAGGAGGCGAAACGGGGCTCCCCTGGATGTGTGTGGGACACCACGTGCTTCCTCTCGAGTGGAGACGTGTATGTCGGGGAACATCTTGAGTTGCAGCAAGGGTTTGAAAGACCCTTTGGAAATTCCAGTGGTTAGATGTGATTGGCCTCGAGAAGCCTCAGCGGAAATGGGCCTCATCTCGCCTGGAGGGCAAAACCTCCTGGATTTTCTCGAGTTGCGGCAGGTGCTCTCGACTTACGACGGGGACCTCAGGGACCCGCTCTGGTGGCCTCAGGAAAGGCCAGTCCCCATGCGAGTTCCTCGGGGGCCTCTCGGGGTTCCTCTCCCGTCGATACCGGGGCCTAAGACCTTGTGTGGAGTCGGGGCCGGAACCTGAGGATTCCTCTCCAGTGCTGACATGGATCTTGGGGTACTTCTGGAGTCTCCCCAGGGGAGTCAGTCCTCGTCTCAAATGCGGGCATGCACTTGCGCTTTCCTCCAGAGCGGTAGCAGCAGTGTCACGCAGTCCGCCGCGTGGATCAAAGGATCTATGGTTTTCCCTCGAGTCTTTCCCACGAGGCTTTCCCACGAGGCTTTCCCACAGGGCTGTCCCACGTGCACACGTGGTGGGAGTCGATCCTCGGCTTGAACGTCAAGGCAGTGCAGGGAAAACAGGTTCCTCTGGAATGGACTGACACATCTGGGGGACTCTTGGAATGGTGTCACGACCCTGGAGTTCCTCTCGCCTTTCCTGTGGAGAGCGCCTCCTCTTGAGATGCGACGGGAACGCCGGGAATTCTTTCCCTACGAAACAGGGAAAGGATCCCTCATCTCGAGCTAGGAGGCGGAAACGGGGCTCCCCTGAATGTTTGCGGGACACCACGTGCTTCCTCTCGAGTGGAGACGGGTATGTGGGGGAACTTCTTGAGTTGCAGCAAGGGTGTGAAGGACCCTTTGGAAGTTCCAGTGGTTAGACGTGATTGGCCTCGAGAAGCCTCAGCGGAAATGGGCCTCATCTCGCCTGGAGGGCAAAACCTCCTGGATTTTCTCGAGTTGCGGCAGGTGCTCTCGACTTACGACGGGGACCTCAGGGACCCGCTCTGGTGGCGTCAGGAAAGGCCAGTCCCCATGCGAGTTCCTCGGGGGCCTCTCGGGATTCCTCTCCCGTCGATGCCGGGGCCTAACACCTTGTGTGGAGTCGGGGCCGGAACCTGAGGATTCCTCTCCAGTGCTGACATGGATCTTGGGGTACTTCTGGAGTCTCCCCAGGGGAGTCAGTCCTCGTCTCGAATGCGGGCATGCACTTGCGCTTTCCTCCAGAGCGGTAGCAGCAGTGTCACGCAGTCCGCCGCGTGGATCAAAGGATCTATGGTTTTCCCTCGAGTCTTTCCCACGAGGCTTTCCCACGAGGCTTTCCCACAGGGCTGTCCCACGTGCACACGTGGTGGGAGTCGATCCTCGGCTTGAACGTCAAGGCAGTGCAGGGAAAACAGGTTCCTCTGGAATGGACTGACACATCTGGGGGTCTCTTGGAATGGTGTCACGACCCTGGAGTTCCTCTCGCCTTTCCTGTGGAGAGCGCCTCCTCTTGAGATGCGACGGGAACGCCGGGAATTCTTTCCCTACGAAACAGGGAAAGGATCCCTCATCTCGAGCTAGGAGGCGGAAACGGGGCTCCCCTGGATGTGTGCGGGACACCACGTGCTTCCTCTCGAGTGGAGACGGGTATGTGGGGGAACTTCTTGAGTTGCAGCAATGGTGTGAAGGACCCTTTGGAAGTTCCAGTGGTTAGACGTGATTGGCCTCGAGAAGCCTCAGCGGAAATGGGCCTCATCTCGCCTGGAGGGCAAAACCTCCTGGATTTTCTCGAGTTGCGGCAGGTGCTCTCGACTTATGACGGGGACCTCAGGGACCCGCTCTGGTGGCGTCAGGAAAGGCCTGTCCCCATGCAAGTTCCTCGGGGCTCTCTCGGGATTGCTCTCCCGTCGATGCCGGGGCCTAAGACCTTGTGTGGAGTCGGGGCCGGAACCTGAGGATTCCTCTCCAGTGCTGACATGGATCTTGGGGTACTTCTGGAGTCTCCCCAGGGGAGTCAGTCCTCGTCTCGAATGCGGGCATGCACTTGCGCTTTCCTCCAGAGCGGTAGCAGCAGTGTCACGCAGTCCGCCGCGTGGATCAAAGGATCTATGGTTTTCCCTCGAGTCTTTCCTACGAGGCTTTCCCACGAGGCTTTCCCACAGGGTGTCCCACGTGCACACGTGGTGGGACTCGATCCTCGGCTTGAACGTCAAGTCAGTGCAGGGAAAACAGGTTCCTCTGGAATGGACTGACACATCTGGGGGACTCTTGGAATGGTGGCATGACCCTGGAGTTCCTCTCGCCTTTCCTGTGGAGAGCGCCTCCTCTTGAGATGCGACGGGAACGCCGGGAATTCCTTCCCCACGAAACAGGGAAAGGATCCCTCATCTCGAGCTAGGAGGCAGAAACCGGGCTCCCCTGGATGTGTGCGGGACCCCACGTGCTTCCTCTCGAGTGGAGACGGGTATGTCGGGGAACTTCTTGAGTTGCAGCAAGGGTGTGAAGGACCCTTTGGAAGTTCCAGTGGTTAGATGTGATTGGCCTCGAGAAGCCTCAGCGGAAATGGGCCTCATCTCGCCTGGAGGGCAAAACCTCCTGGATTTTCTCGAGTTGCGGCAGGTGCTCTCGACTTACGACGGGGACTTCAGGGACCCGCTCTGGTGGCCTCAGGAAAGGCCAGTCCCCATGCGAGTCCCTCGGGGGCCTCTCGGGATTCCTCTCCCGTCGATGCCCGGGCCTAAGACCTTGTGTGGAGTCGGGGCCGGAACCTGAGGATTCCTCTCCAGTGCTGACATGGATCTTGGGGTACTTCTGGAGTCTCCCCAGGGGAGTCAGTCCTCGTCTCGAATGCGGGCATGCACTTGCGCTTTCCTCCAGAGCGGTAGCAGCAGTGTCACGCAGTCCGCCGCGTGGATCAAAGGATCTATGGTTTTCCCTCGAGTCTTTCCCACGAGGCTTTCCCACGAGGCTTTCCCACAGGGCTGTCCCACGTGCACACGTGGTGGGACTCGATCCTCGGCTTGAACGTCAAGGCAGTGCAGGGAAAACAGGTTCCTCTGGAATGGACTGACACATCTGGGGGACTCTTGGAATGGTGTCTCGACCCTGGAGTTCCTCTCGCCTTTCCTGTGGAGAGCGCCTCCTCTTGAGATGCGACGGGAATGCCGGGAATTCTTTCCCTACGAAACAGGGAAAGGATCCCTCATCTCGAGCTAGGAGGCGGAAACGGGGCTCCCCTGGATGTGTGCGGGACACCACGTGCTTCCTCTCGAGTGCAGACGGGTATGTCGGGGAACTTCTTGAGTTGCAGCAAGGGTGTGAAGGACCCTTTGGAAGTTCCAGTGTTTAGATATGATTGGCCTCGAGAATTCTCAGCGGAAATGGGCCTCATCTCGCCTGGAGGGCAAAACCTCCTGGATTTTCTCGAGTTGCGGCAGGTGCTCTCGACGTACGACGGGGACTTCAGGGACCCGCTCTGGTGGCCTCAGGAAAGGCCAGTCCCCATGCGAGTTCCTCGGGGGCCTCTCGGGATTCCTCTCCCGTCGATGCCGGGGCCTAAGACCTTGTGTGGAGTCGGGGCCGGAACCTGAGGATTCCTCTCCAGTGCTGACATGGATCTTGGGGTACTTCTGGAGTCTCCCCAGGGGAGTCAGTCCTCGTCTCGAATGCGGGCATGCACTTGCGCTTTCCTCCAGAGCGGTAGCAGCAGTGTCACGCAGTCCGCCGCGTGGATCAAAGGATCTATGGTTTTCCCTCGAGTCTTTCCCACGAGGCTTTCCAACGAGGCTTTCCCACAGGGCTGTCCCATGTGCACACGTGGTGGGAGTCGATCCTCGGCTTGAACGTCAAGGCAGTCCAGGGAAAACAGGTTCCTCTGGAATGGAATGACACATCTGGGGGACTCTTGGAATGGTGTCACGACCCTGGAGTTCCTCTCGCCTTTCCTGTGGAGAGCCCCTCCTCTTGAGATGCGACTGGAACGCCGGGAATTCTTTCCCTACGAAACAGGTAAAGGATCCCTCATCTCGAGCTAGGAGGCGGAAACGGGGCTCCCCTGGATGTGTGCGGGACCCCACGTGCTTCCTCTCGAGTGGAGACGGGTATGTCGGGGAACTTCTTGAGTTGCAGCAAGGGTGTGAAGGACCCTTTGGAAGTTCCATTGGTTAGACGTGATTGGCCTCGAGAAGCCTCAGCGGAAATGGGCCTCATCTCGCCTGGAGGGCAAAACCTCCTGGATTTTCTCGAGTTGCGGCAGGTGCTCTCGACTTACGACGGGGACCTCAGGGACCCGCTCTGGTGGCCTCAGGAAAGGCCAGTCCCCATGCGAGTTCCTCTGGGGCTCTCGGGATTCCTCTCCCGTCGATGCCGGGGCCTAAGACCTTGTGTGGAGGTGGGGCCGGAACCTGAGGATTCCTCTCCAGTGCTGACATGGATCTTGGGGTACTTCTGGAGTCTCCCCAGGGGAGTCAGTCCTCGTCTCAAATGCGGGCATGCACTTGCGCTTTCCTCCAGAGCGGTAGCAGCAGTGTCACGCAGTCCGCCGCGTGGATCAAAGGATCTATGGTTTTCCCTCGAGTCTTTCCCACGAGGCTTTCCCACGAGGCTTTCCCACAGGGCTGTCCCACGTGCACACGTGGTGGGACTCGATCCTCGGCTTGAACGTCAAGGCAGTGCAGGGAAAACAGGTTCCTCTGGAATGGACTGACACATCTGGGGGACTCTTGGAATGGTGTCACGACCCTGGAGTTCCTCTCGCCTTTCCTGTGGAGAGCGCCTCCTCTTGAGATGCGACGGGAACGCCGGGAATTCTTTCCCTACGAAACAGGGAAAGGATCCCTCATCTCGAGCTAGGAGGCGGAAACGGGGCTCCCCTGGATGTTTGCGGGACACCACGTGCTTCCTCTCGAGTGGAGACGGGTATGTGGGGGAACTTCTTGAGTTGCAGCAAGGGTGTGAAGGACCCTTTGGAAGTTCCAGTGGTTAGACGTGATTGGCCTCGAGAAGCCTCAGCGGAAATGGGCCTCATCTCGCCTGGAGGGCAAAACCTCCTGGATTTTCTCGAGTTGCGGCAGGTGCTCTCGACTTACGACGGGGACCTCAGGGACCCGCTCTGGTGGCGTCAGGAAAGGCCAGTCCCCATGCGAGTTCCTCGGGGGCCTCTCGGGATTGCTCTCCCGTCGATGCCGGGGCCTAAGACCTTGTGTGGAGTCGGGGCCGGAACCTGAGGATTCCTCTCCAGTGCTGACATGGATCTTGGGGTACTTCTGGAGTCTCCCCAGGGGAGTCAGTCCTCGTCTCGAATGCGGGCATGCACTTGCGCTTTCCTCCAGAGCGGTAGCAGCAGTGTCACGCAGTCCGCCGCGTGGATCAAAGGATCTATGGTTTTCCCTCGAGTCTTTCCCACGAGGCTTTCCCACGAGGCTTTCCCACAGGGCTGTCCCACGTGCACACGTGGTGGGACTCGATCCTCGGCTTGAACGTCAAGGCAGTGCAGGGAAAACAGGTTCCTCTGGAATGGACTGACACATCTGGGGGACTCTTGGAATGGTGGCATGACCCTGGAGTTCCTCTCGCCTTTCCTGTGGAGAGCGCCTCCTCTTGAGATGCGACGGGAACGCCGGGAATTCTTTCCCCACGAAACAGGGAAAGGATCCCTCATCTCGAGCTAGGAGGCAGAAACCGGGCTCCCCTGGATGTGTGCGGGACCCCACGTGCTTCCTCTCGAGTGGAGACGGGTATGTCGGGGAACTTCTTGAGTTGCAGCAAGGGTGTGAAGGACCGTTTGGAAGTTCCAGTGGTTAGATGTGATTGGCCTCGAGAAGCCTCAGCGGAAATGGGCCTCATCTCGCCTGGAGGGCAAAACCTCCTGGATTTTCTCGAGTTGCGGCAGGTGCTCTCGACTTACGACGGGGACCTCAGGGACCCGCTCTGGTGGCCTCAGGAAAGGCCAGTCCCCATGCGAGTTCCTCGGGGGCCTCTCGGGATTCCTCTCCCGTCGATGCCGGGGCCTAACACCTTGTGTGGAGTCGGGGCCGGAACCTGAGGATTCCTCTCCAGTGCTGACATGGATCTTGGGGTACTTCTGGAGTCTCCCCAGGGGAGTCAGTCCTCGTCTCGAATGCGGGCATGCACTTGCGCTTTCCTCCAGAGCGGTAGCAGCAGTGTCACGCAGTCCGCCGCGTGGATCAAAGGATCTATGGTTTTCCCTCGAGTCTTTCCCACGAGGCTTTCCAACGAGGCTTTCCCACAGGGCTGTCCCATGTGCACACGTGGTGGGAGTCGATCCTCGGCTTGAACGTCAAGGCAGTCCAGGGAAAACAGGTTCCTCTGGAATGGAATGACACATCTGGGGGACTCTTGGAATGGTGTCACGACCCTGGAGTTCCTCTCGCCTTTCCTGTGGAGAGCCCCTCCTCTTGAGATGCGACTGGAACGCCGGGAATTCTTTCCCTACGAAACAGGTAAAGGATCCCTCATCTCGAGCTAGGAGGCGGAAACGGGGCTCCCCTGGATGTGTGCGGGACCCCACGTGCTTCCTCTCGAGTGGAGACGGGTATGTCGGGGAACTTCTTGAGTTGCAGCAAGGGTGTGAAGGACCCTTTGGAAGTTCCATTGGTTAGACGTGATTGGCCTCGAGAAGCCTCAGCGGAAATGGGCCTCATCTCGCCTGGAGGGCAAAACCTCCTGGATTTTCTCGAGTTGCGGCAGGTGCTCTCGACTTACGACGGGGACCTCAGGGACCCGCTCTGGTGGCCTCAGGAAAGGCCAGTCCCCATGCGAGTTCCTCTGGGGCTCTCGGGATTCCTCTCCCGTCGATGCCGGGGCCTAAGACCTTGTGTGGAGGTGGGGCCGGAACCTGAGGATTCCTCTCCAGTGCTGACATGGATCTTGGGGTACTTCTGGAGTCTCCCCAGGGGAGTCAGTCCTCGTCTCAAATGCGGGCATGCACTTGCGCTTTCCTCCAGAGCGGTAGCAGCAGTGTCACGCAGTCCGCCGCGTGGATCAAAGGATCTATGGTTTTCCCTCGAGTCTTTCCCACGAGGCTTTCCCACGAGGCTTTCCCACAGGGCTGTCCCACGTGCACACGTGGTGGGACTCGATCCTCGGCTTGAACGTCAAGGCAGTGCAGGGAAAACAGGTTCCTCTGGAATGGACTGACACATCTGGGGGACTCTTGGAATGGTGTCACGACCCTGGAGTTCCTCTCGCCTTTCCTGTGGAGAGCGCCTCCTCTTGAGATGCGACGGGAACGCCGGGAATTCTTTCCCTACGAAACAGGGAAAGGATCCCTCATCTCGAGCTAGGAGGCGGAAACGGGGCTCCCCTGGATGTTTGCGGGACACCACGTGCTTCCTCTCGAGTGGAGACGGGTATGTGGGGGAACTTCTTGAGTTGCAGCAAGGGTGTGAAGGACCCTTTGGAAGTTCCAGTGGTTAGACGTGATTGGCCTCGAGAAGCCTCAGCGGAAATGGGCCTCATCTCGCCTGGAGGGCAAAACCTCCTGGATTTTCTCGAGTTGCGGCAGGTGCTCTCGACTTACGACGGGGACCTCAGGGACCCGCTCTGGTGGCGTCAGGAAAGGCCAGTCCCCATGCGAGTTCCTCGGGGGCCTCTCGGGATTGCTCTCCCGTCGATGCCGGGGCCTAAGACCTTGTGTGGAGTCGGGGCCGGAACCTGAGGATTCCTCTCCAGTGCTGACATGGATCTTGGGGTACTTCTGGAGTCTCCCCAGGGGAGTCAGTCCTCGTCTCGAATGCGGGCATGCACTTGCGCTTTCCTCCAGAGCGGTAGCAGCAGTGTCACGCAGTCCGCCGCGTGGATCAAAGGATCTATGGTTTTCCCTCGAGTCTTTCCCACGAGGCTTTCCCACGAGGCTTTCCCACAGGGCTGTCCCACGTGCACACGTGGTGGGACTCGATCCTCGGCTTGAACGTCAAGGCAGTGCAGGGAAAACAGGTTCCTCTGGAATGGACTGACACATCTGGGGGACTCTTGGAATGGTGGCATGACCCTGGAGTTCCTCTCGCCTTTCCTGTGGAGAGCGCCTCCTCTTGAGATGCGACGGGAACGCCGGGAATTCTTTCCCCACGAAACAGGGAAAGGATCCCTCATCTCGAGCTAGGAGGCAGAAACCGGGCTCCCCTGGATGTGTGCGGGACCCCACGTGCTTCCTCTCGAGTGGAGACGGGTATGTCGGGGAACTTCTTGAGTTGCAGCAAGGGTGTGAAGGACCGTTTGGAAGTTCCAGTGGTTAGATATGATTGGCCTCGAGAAGCCTCAGCGGAAATGGGCCTCATCTCGCCTGGAGGGCAAAACCTCCTGGATTTTCTCGAGTTGCGGCAGGTGCTCTCGACTTACGACGGGGACCTCAGGGACCCGCTCTGGTGGCCTCAGGAAAGGCCAGTCCCCATGCGAGTTCCTCGGGGGCCTCTCGGGATTCCTCTCCCGTCGATGCCGGGGCCTAACACCTTGTGTGGAGTCGGGGCCGGAACCTGAGGATTCCTCTCCAGTGCTGACATGGATCTTGGGGTACTTCTGGAGTCTCCCCAGGGGAGTCAGTCCTCGTCTCGAATGCGGGCATGCACTTGCGCTTTCCTCCAGAGCGGTAGCAGCAGTGTCACGCAGTCTGCCGCGTGGATCAAAGGATCTATGGGTTTCCCTCGAGTCTTTCCCACGAGGCTTTCCCACGAGGCTTTCCCACAGGGCTGTCCCACGTGCACACGTGGTGGGAGTCGATCCTCGGCTTGAACGTCAAGGCAGTGCAGGGAAAACAGGTTCCTCTGGAATGGACTGACAAATCTGGGGGACTCTTGGAATGGTGGCACGACCCTGGAGTTCCTCTCGCCTTTCCTGTGGAGAGCGCCTCCTCTTGAGATGCGACGGGAACGCCGGGAATTCTTTCCCTACGAAACAGGGAAAGGATCCCTCATCTCGAGCTAGGAGGCGGAAACGGGGCTCCCCTGGATGTGTGCGTGACCCCACGTGCTTCCTTTCGAGTGGAGACGGGTATGTCGGGGACCTTCTTGAGTTGCAGCAAGGGTGTGAAGGACCCTTTGGAAGTTCCAGTGGTTAGATGTGATTAGCCTCGAGAATCCTCAGCGGAAATGGGCCTCATCTCGCCTGGAGGGCAAAACCTCCTGGATTTTCTCGAGTTGCGGCAGGTGCTCTCGACTTACGACGGGGACCTCAGGGACCCGCTCTGGTGGCCTCAGGAAAGGCCAGTCCCCATGCAAGTTCCTCGGGGGCCTCTCGGGATTGCTCTCCCGTCGATGCCGGGGCCTAAGACCTAGTGTGGAGTTGGCCGGAACCTGAGAATTCCTCTCCAGTGCTGACATGGATCTTGGGGTACTTCTGGAGACTCCCCAGGGGAGTCAGTCCTCGTCTCGAATGCGGGCATGCACTTGCGCTTTCCTCCAGAGCAGTAGCAGCAGTGTCACGCAGTTCGCCGTGTGGATCAAAGGATCTATGGTTTTCCCTCGAGTCTTTCCTACGAGGCTTTCCCACGAGGCTTTCCCACAGGGTGTCCCACGTGCACACGTGGTGGGACTCGATCCTCGGCTTGAACGTCAAGGCAGTGCAGGGAAAACAGGTTCCTCTGGAATGGACTGACACATCTGGGGGACTCTTGGAATGGTGGCACGACTCTGGAGTTCCTCTCGCCTTTCCTGTGGAGAGCGCCTCCTCTTGAGATGCGACGGGAACGCAGGGAATTCTTTCCCTACGAAACAGGGAAAGGATCCCTCATCTCGAGCTAGGAGGCGGAAACGATGCTCCCCTGGATGTGTGCGGGACCCCACGTGCTTCGTCTCGAGTGGAGACGGGTATGTCGGGGACCTTCTTGAGTTGCAGCAAGGGTGTGAAGGACCCTTTGGAAGTTCCAGTGGTTAGATGTGATTGGCCTCGAGAAGCCTCAGCGGAAATGGGCCTCATCTCGCCTTGGTGGCAAAACCGCCTGGATTTTCTCGAGTTGCGGCAGGTGCTCTCGACTTACAACGGGGACCTCAGGGACCCGCTCTGGTGGCCTCAGGAAAGGCCAGTCCCCATGCGAGTTCGTCGGGGGCCTCTGGGGATTCCTCTCCCGTCGATGCCGGGGCCTAAGCCCTTGTGTGGAGTCGGGGCCGGAACCTGAGGATTCCTCTCCAGTGCTGACATGGATCTTGGGGTACTTCTGGAGTCTCCCCAGGGGAGTCAGTCCTCGTCTCGAATGCGGGCATGCACTTGCGCTTTCCTCCAGAGCGGTAGCAGCAGTGTCACGCAGTCCGCCGCGTGGATCAAAGGATCTATGGTTTTCCCTCGAGTCTTTCCCACGAGGCTTTCCCACGAGGCTTTCCTACAGGGCTGTTCCACGTGCACACGTGGTGGGAGTCGATCCTCGGCTTGAACGTCAAGGCAGTGCAGGGAAAACAGGTTCCTCTGGAATGGACTGACACATCTGGGGGACTCTTGGAATGGTGGCACGACCCTGGAGTTCCTCTCGCCTTTCCTGTGGAGTGCGCCTCCTCTTGAGATGCGACGGGCACGCCGGGAATTCTTTCCCTACGAAACAGGGAAAGGATCCCTCATCTCGAGCTAGGAGTCGGAAACGGAGCTCCCCTGGATGTGGGCGGGACCCCACGTGCTTCCTCTCGAGTGGAGACGGGTAAGTCGGGGAACTTCTTGAGTTGCAGCAAGGGTGTGAAGGACCCTTTGGAAGTTCCAGTAGTTAGACGTGATTAGCCTCCATAAGCCTCAGCGGAAATGGGCCTCATCTCGCCTGGAGGGCAAAACCTCCTGGATTTTCTCGAGTTGCGGCAGGTGCTCTAGACTTACGACGGGGACCTCAGGGAACCTCTCTGGTGGCATCAGGAAAGGCCAGTCCCCATGCGAGTTCCTCGGGGGCCTCTCGGGATTCCTCTCCCGTCGATGCCGGGGCCTAAGACCTTGTGTGGAGTCGGGGCCGGAACCTGAGGATTCCTCTCCAGTGCTGACATGGATCTTGGGGTACTTCTGGAGTCTCCCCAGGGGAGTCAGTCCTCGTCTCGAATGCGGGCATGCACTTGCGCTTTCCTCCAGAGCGGTAGCAGCAGTGTCACGCAGTCCGCCGCGTGGATCAAAGGATCTATGGTTTTCCCTCGAGTCTTTCCCACGAGGCTTTCCCACGAGGCTTTCCCACAGGGCTGTCCCACGTGCACACGTGGTGGGAGTCGATCCTCGGCTTGAACGTCAAGGCAGTGCAGGGAAAACAGGTTCCTCTGGAATGGACTGACACATCTGGGGGACTCTTGGAATGGTGGCAAGACCCTGGAGTTCCTCTCGCCTTTCCTGTGGAGAGCGCCTCCTCTTGAGAGGCGACGGGAACGCCGGGAATTCTTTCCCTACGAAACAGGGAAAGGATCCCTCATCTCGAGCTAGGAGGCAGAAACGGGGCTCCCCTGGATGTGTGCGGGACCCCACGTGCTTCCTCTCGAGTGGAGACGGGTATGTCGGGGAACTTCTTGAGTTGCAGCAAGGGTGTGAAGGACCCTTTGGAAGTTCCAGTGATTAGATGTGATTGGCCTCGAGAAGCCTCAGCGGAAATGGGCCTCATCTCGCCTGGAGGGAAAAAAACTTCCTGGATTTATTCGAGTGGCGGCAGGTGCTCTCGACTTACGACGGGGACCTCAGGGACCCGCTCTGGTGGCCTCAGGAAAGGCCAGTCCCCATGCGAGTTCCTCGGGGGCCTCTCGGGATTCCTCTCCCGTCGATGCCGGGGCCTAAGACCTTGTGTGGAGTTGGGGTCGGAACCTGAGGATTCCTCTCCAGTGCTGACATGGATCTTGGGGTACTTCTGGAGTCTCCCCAGGGGAGTCAGTCCTCGTCTCGAATGCGGACATGCACTTGCGCTTTCCTCCAGAGCGGTGGCAGCAGTGTCACGCAGTCCGCCGCGTGGATCAAAGTATCTATGGTTTTCCCTCGAGTCTTTCCCACGAGGCTTTCCCACGAGGCTTTCCCACAGGGCTGTCCCACGTGCACACGTGGTGGGACTCGATCCTCGGCTTGAACGTCAAGGCAGTGCAGGGAAAACAGGTTCCTCTGGAATGGACTGACACATCTGGGGGACTCTTGGAATGGTGTCACGACCCTGGAGTTCCTCTCGCCTTTCCTGTGGAGAGGGCCTCCTCTTGAGATGCGACGGGAACGCCGGGAATTCTTTCCCTACGAAACAGTGAAAGGATCCTTCATCTCGAGCTAGGAGGCGAAAACGGGGCTCCCCTGGATGTGTGCAGGACCCACGTGCTTCCTCTCTAGTGGAGACGGGTATGTCGGGGAACTTCTTGAGTTGCAGCAAGGGTGTGAAGGACCCTTTGGAAGTTCCAGTGGTTAGACGTGATTAGCCTCCAGAAGCCTCAGCGGAAATGGGCCTCATCTCGCCTGGAGGGCAAAACCTCCTGGATTTTCTCGAGTTGCGGCAGGTGCTCTCGACTTACGACGGGGACCTCAGGGACCCGCTCTGGTGGCTTCAGGAAAGGCCAGTCCCCATGCGAGTTCCTCGGGGGCCTCTCGGGATTCCTCTCCCGTCGATGCCAGGGCCTAAGACCTTGTGTGGAGTCGGGGCCGGAACCTGAGGATTCCTCTCCAGTGCTGACATGGATCTTGGGGTACTTCTGGAGTCTCCCCAGGGGAGTCAGTCCTCGTCTCGAATGCGGGCATGCACTTGCGCTTTCCTCCAGAGCAGTAGCAGCAGTGTCACCCAGACCGCCGCGTGGATCAAAGGATCTATGGTTTTCCCTCGAGTCTTTCCCACGAGGCTTTCCCACGAGGCTTTCCCACAGGGCTGTCCCACGTGCACACGTGGTGGGAGTCGATCCTCGGCTTGAACGTCAAGGCAGTGCAGGGAAAACAGGTTCCTCTGGAATGGACTGACACATCTGGTGGACTCTTGGAATGGTGGCACGACCCTGGAGTTCCTCTCGCCTTTCCTGTGGAGAGCGCCTCCTCTTGAGATGCGACGGGAACGCCGGGAATTCTTTCCCTACGAAACAGGGAAAGGATCCCTCATCTCGAGCTAGGAGGCGGAAACGGGGCTCCCCTGGATGTGTGCGGGACACCACGTGCTTCCTCTCGAGTGGAGACGGGTATGTCGGGGAACTTCTTGAGTTGCAGCAAGGGTGTGAAGGACCCTTTGGAAGTTCCAGTGGTTAGATGTGATTGGCCTCGAGAAGCCTCAGCGGAAATGGGCCTCATCTCGCCTGGAGGGCAAAACCTCCTGGATTTTCTCGAGTTGCGGCAGGTGCTCTCGACTTACGACGGGGACCTCAGGGACCCGCTCTGGTGGCCTCAGGAAAGGCCAGTCCCCATGCGAGTTCCTCGGGGGCGTCTCGGGATTCCTCTCCCGTCGATGCCGGGGCCTAAGACCTTGTGTGGAGTCGGGGCCGGAACCTGAGGATTCCTCTCCAGTGCTGACATGGATCTTGGGGTACTTCTGGAGTCTCCCCAGGGGAGTCAGTCCTCGTCTCAAATGCGGGCATGCACTTGTGCTTTCCTCCAGAGCGGTAGCAGTAGTGTCACGCAGTCCGCCGCGTGGATCAAAGGATCTATGGTTTTCCCTCGAGTCTTTTCCACGAGGCTTTCCCACGAGGCTTTCCCACAGGGCTGTCCCACGTGCACACGTGGTGGGAGTCGATCCTCGGCTTGAACGTCAAGGCAGTGCAGGGAAAACAGGTTCCTCTGGAATGGACTGACACATCTGGGGGACTCTTGGAATGGTGTCACGACCCTGGAGTTCCTCTCGCCTTTCCTGTGGAGAGGGCCTCCTCTTGAGATGCGACGGGAACGCCGGGAATTCTTTCCCTACGAAACAGTGAAAGGATCCTTCATCTCGAGCTAGGAGGCGGAAACGGGGCTCCCCTGGATGTGTGCGGGACCCACGTGCTTCCTCTCTAGTGGAGACGGGTATGTCGGGGAACTTCTTGAGTTGCAGCAAGGTTGTGAAGGACCCTTTGGACGTTCCAGTGGTTAGACGTGATTAGCCTCCAGAAGCCTCAGCGGAAATGGGCCTCATCTCGCCTGGAGGGCAAAACCTCCTGGATTTTCTCGAGTTGCGGCAGGTGCTCTCGACTTACGACGGGGACCTCAGGGACCCGCTCTGGTGGCCTCAGGAAAGGCCAGTCCCCATGCGAGTTCCTCGGGGGCCTCTCGGGATTCCTCTCCCGTCGATGCCAGGGCCTAAGACCTTGTGTGGAGTCGGTGCCGGAACCTGAGGATTCCTCTCCAGTGCTGACATGGATCTTGGGGTACTTCTGGAGTCTCCCCAGGGGAGTCAGTCCTCGTCTCGAATGCGGGCATGCACTTGCGCTTTCCTCCAGAGCAGTAGCAGCAGTGTCACCCAGACCGCCGCGTGGATCAAAGGATCTATGGTTTTCCCTCGAGTCTTTCCCACGAGGCTTTCCCACGAGGCTTTCCCACAGGGCTGTCCCACGTGCACACGTGGTGGGAGTCGATCCTCGGCTTGAACGTCAAGGCAGTGCAGGGAAAACAGGTTCCTCTGGAATGGACTGACACATCTGGTGGACTCTTGGAACGGTGGCACGACCCTGGAGTTCCTCTCGCCTTTCCTGTGGAGAGCGCCTCCTCTTGAGATGCGACGGGAACGCCGGGAATTCTTTCCCTACGAAACAGGGAAAGGATCCCTCATCTCGAGCTAGGAGGCGGAAACGGGGCTCCCCTGGATGTGTGCGGGACACCACGTGCTTCCTCTCGAGTGGAGACGGGTATGTCGGGGAACTTCTTGAGTTGCAGCAAGGGTGTGAAGGACCCTTTGGAAGTTCCAGTGGTTAGATGTGATTGGCCTCGAGAAGCCTCAGCGGAAATGGGCCTCATCTCGCCTGGAGGGCAAAACCTCCTGGATTTTCTCGAGTTGCGGCAGGTGCTCTCGACTTACGACGGGGACCTCAGGGACCCGCTCTGGTGGCCTCAGGAAAGGCCAGTCCCCATGCGAGTTCCTCGGGGGCGTCTCGGGATTCCTCTCCCGTCGATGCCGGGGCCTAAGACCTTGTGTGGAGTCGGGGCCGGAACCTGAGGATTCCTCTCCAGTGCTGACATGGATCTTGGGGTACTTCTGGAGTCTCCCCAGGGGAGTCAGTCCTCGTCTCAAATGCGGGCATGCACTTGTGCTTTCCTCCAGAGCGGTAGCAGTAGTGTCACGCAGTCCGCCGCGTGGATCAAAGGATCTATGGTTTTCCCTCGAGTCTTTTCCACGAGGCTTTCCCACGAGGCTTTCCCACAGGGCTGTCCCACGTGCACACGTGGTGGGAGTCGATCCTCGGCTTGAACGTCAAGGCAGTGCAGGGAAAACAGGTTCCTCTGGAATGGACTGACACATCTGGGGGACTCTTGGAATGGTGTCACGACCCTGGAGTTCCTTTCGCCTTTCCTGTGGAGAGCGCCTCCTCTTGAGATGCGACGGGAACGCCGGGAATTCTTTCCCTACGAAACAGTGAAAGGATCCTTCATCTCGAGCTAGGAGGCGGAAACGGGGCTCCCCTGGATGTGTGCAGGACCCACGTGCTTCCTCTCTAGTGGAGACGGGTATGTCGGGGAACTTCTTGAGTTGCAGCAAGGTTGTGAAGGACCCTTTGGAAGTTCCAGTGGTTAGACGTGATTAGCCTCGAGAAGCCTCAGCGGAAATGGGCCTCATCTCGCCTGGAGGGCAAAACCTCCTGGATTTTCTCGAGTTGCGGCAGGTGCTCTCGACTTACGACGGGGACCTCAGGGACCCGCTCTGGTGGCCTCAGGAAAGGCCATTCCCCATGCGAGTTCGCCGGGGGCCTCTGGGGATTCCTCTCCCGTCGATGCCTGGGCATAAGACCTTGTGTGGAGTCGGGGCCGGAATCTGAGGATTCCTCTCCAGTGCTGACATGGATCTTGGGGTACTTCTGGAGTCTCCCCAGGGGAGTCAGACCTCGTCTCGAATGCGGGCATGCACTTGCGCTTTCCTCCAGAGCGGTAGCAGCAGTGTCACGCAGTCCGCCGCGTGGAGCAAAGGATCTATGGTTTTCCCTCGAGTCTTTCCCACGAGGCTTTCCCACGAGGCTTTCCCACAGGGCTGTCCCACGTGCACACGTGGTGGGAGTCGATCCTCGGCTTGAACGTCAAGGCAGTGCAGGGAAAACAGGTTCCTCTGGAATGGACTGACACATCTGGGGGACTCTTGGAATGGTGGCACGACCCTGGAGTTCCTCTCGCCTTTCCTGTGGAGAGCGCCTCCTCTTGAGATGCGACGTAACGCCGGGAATTCTTTCCCTACGAAACAGGGAAAGGATCCCTCATCTCGAGCTAGGAGGCGGAAACGGGGCTCCCCTGGATGTGTGCGGGACCCCACGTGCTTCCTCTCGAGTGGAGACTGGTATGTCGGGGAACTTCTTGAGTTGCAGCAATGGTGTGAAGGACCCTTTGGAAGTTCCAGTGGTTAGATGTGATTGGCCTCGAGAAGCCTCAGCGGAAATGGGCCTCATCTCGCCTGGAGGGCAAAACCTCCTGGATTTTCTCGAGTTGCGGCAGGTGCTCTCGACTTATGACGGGGACCTCAGGGAACCTCTCTGGTGGCCTCAGGAAAGGCCAGTCCCCATGCGAGTTCCTCGGGGGCCTCTCGGGATTCCTCTCCCGTCGATGCCGGGGCCTAAGACCTTGTGTGGAGTCGGGGCCGGAACCTGAGGATTCCTCTCCAGTGCTGACATGGATCTTGGGGTACTTCTGGAGTCTCCCCAGGGGAGTCAGTCCTCGTCTCGAATGCGGGCATGCACTTGCGCTTTCCTCCAGAGCAGTAGCAGCAGTGTCACGCAGACCGCCGCGTGGATCAAAGGATCTATGGTTTTCCCTCGAGTCTTTCCCACGAGGCTTTCCCACGAGGCTTTCCCACAGGGCTGTCCCACATGCACACGTGGTGGGAGTCGATCCTCGGCTTGAACGTCAAGGAAGTGCAGGGAAAACAGGTTCCTCTGGAATGGACTGACACATCTGGTGGACTCTTGGAATGGTGGCACGACCCTGGAGTTCCTCTCGCCTTTCCTGTGGAGAGCGCCTCCTCTTGAGATGCGACGAGAACGCCGGGAATTCTTTCCCTAGGAAACAGGGAAAGGATCCCTCATCTCGAGCTAGGAGGCGAAACGGGGCTCCCCTGGATGTGTGCGGGACACCCCGTGCTTCCTCTCGAGTGGAGACGGGTATGTCGGGGAACTTCTTGAGTTGCAGCAAGGGTGTGAAGGACCCTTTGGAAGTTCCAGTGGTTAGATGTGATTGGCCTCGAGAAGCCTCAGCGGAAATGGGCCTCATCTCGCCTGTAGGGCAAAACCTCCTGGATTTTCTCGAGTTGCGGCAGGTACTCTCGACTTACGACGGGGACCTCAGGGACCCGCTCTGGTGGCTTCAGGAAAGGCCAGTCCCCATGCGTGTTCCTCGGGGGCCTCTCGGGATTCCTCTCCCGTCGATGCCGGGGCCTAAGACCTTGTGTGGAGTCGGGGCCGGAACCTGAGGATTCCTCTCCAGTGCTGACATGGATCTTGGGGTACTTCTGGAGTCTCCCCAGGGGAGTCAGTCCTCATCTCGAATGCGGGCATGCACTTGCGCTTTCCTCCAGAGCGGTAGCAGCAGTGTCACGCAGTCCGCCGCGTGGATCAAAGGATCTATGGTTTTCCCTCGAGTCTTTCCCACGAGTCTTTCCCACGAGGGTTTCCCACAGGGCTGTCCCACGTGCACACGTGGTGGGAGTCGATCCTCGGCTTGAACGTCAAGGCAGTGCAGGGAAAACAGGTTCCTCTGGAATGGACTGACACATCTGGGGACTCTTGGAATGGTGGCACGACCCTGGAGTTCCTCTCGCCTTTCCTGTGGAGAGCGCCTCCTCTTGAGATGCGACGGGAACGCCGGGAATTCTTTCCCTACGAAACAGGGAAAGGATCCTTCATCTCGAGCTAGGAGGCGGAAACGGGGCTCCCCTGGATGTGTGCGGGACCCCACGTGCTTCCTCTCGAGTGGAGACGGGTATGTCGGGGAACTTCTTGAGTTGCAGCAAGGGTGTGAAGGACCCTTTGGAAGTTCCAGTGGTTAGATGTGATCGGCCTCGAGAAGCCTCAGCGGAAATGGGCCTCATCTCGCCTGGAGGGCAAAACCTCCTGGATTTTCTCGAGTTGCGGCAGGTGCTCTCGACTTACGACGGGAACCTCAGGGACCCGCTCTGGTGGCTTCAGGAAAGGCCAGTCCCCATGCGTGTTCCTCGGGGGCCTCTCGGGATTCCTCTCCCGTCGATGCCGGGGCCTAAGACCTTGTGTGGAGTCGGGGCCGGAACCTGAGGATTCCTCTCCAGTGCTGACATGGATCTTGGGGTACTTCTGGAGTCTCCCCAGGGGAGTCAGTCCTCGTCTCGAATGCGGGCATGCACTTGCGCTTTCCTCCAGAGCGGTAGCAGCAGTGTCACGCAGTCCGCCGCGTGGATCAAAGGATCTATGGTTTTCCCTCGAGTCTTTCCCACGAGTCTTTCCCACGAGGCTTTCCCACAGGGCTGTCCCACGTGCACACGTGGTGGGAGTCGATCCTCGGCTTGAACGTCAAGGCAGTGCAGGGAAAACAGGTTCCTCTGGAATGGACTGACACATCTGGGGGACTCTTGGAATGGTGGCACGACCCTGGAGTTCCTCTCGCCTTTCCTGTGGAGAGCGCCTACTCTTGAGATGCGACGGGAACGCCGGGAATTCTTTCCCTACGAAACAGGGAAAGGATCCCTCATCTCGAGCTAGGAGTCGGAAACGGAGCTCCCCTGGATGTGGGGGTTACCCCACGTGCTTCCTCTCGAGTGGAGACGGGTATGTTGGGGAACTTCTTGAGTTGCAGCAAGGGTGTGAAGGACCCTTTGGAAGTTCCAGTAGTTAGACGTGATTAGCCTCCATAAGCCTCAGCGGAAATGAGCCTCATCTCGCCTGGAGGGCAAAACCTCCTGGATTTTCTCGAGTTGCGGCAGGTGCTCTAGACTTACGACGGGGAACTCTGGGACCCGCTCTGGTGGCCTCAGGAAAGGCCAGTCCCCATGCGAGTTCCTCGGGGGCCTCTGGGGATTCCTCTCCCGTCGAATGCCGGGGCCTAAGACCTTGTGTGGAGTCGGGGCCGGAACCTGAGGATTCCTCTCCAGTGCTGACATGGATCTTGGGGTACTTCTGGAGTCTCCCCAGGGGAGTCAGTCCTCGTCTCGAATGCGGGCATGCACTTGCGCTTTCCTCCAGAGCGGTAGCAGCAGTGTCACGCAGTCCGCCGCGTGGATCAAAGGATCTATGGTTTTCCCTCGAGTCTTTCCCACGAGGCTTTCCCACGAGGCTTTCCCACAGGGCTGTCCCACGTGCACACGTGGTGGGACTCGATCCTCGGCTTGAACGTCAAGGCAGTGCAGGGAAAACAGATTCCTCTGGAATGGGCTGACACATCTGGGGGACTCTTGGAATGGTGGCATGACCCTGGAGTTCCTCTCGCCTTTCCTGTGGAGAGCGCCTCCTCTTGAAATGCGACGGGAACGCCGGGAATTCTTTCCCTACGAAACAGGGAAAGGATCCCTCATCTCGAGCTAGGAGGCGGAAACGGGGCTCCCCTGGATGTGTGCGGGACCCACGTGCTTCCTCTCGAGTGGAGACGGGTATGTCGGGGAACTTCTTGAGTTGCAGCAAGGGTGTGAAGGACCCTTTGGAAGTTCCAGTGGTTAGACGTGAGTAGCCTCGATAAGCCTCAGCGGAAATGGGCCTCATCTCCCCTGGAGGGCAAAACCTCCTGGATTTTCTCGAGTTGCGGCAGGTGCTCTCGACTTACGACGGGGACCTCAGGGAACCGCTCTGGTGGCCTCAGGAAAGGCCAGTCCCCATGCGAGTTCCTCGGGGGCGTCTCGGGATTCCTCTCCCGTCGATGCCGGGGCCTAAGACCTTGTGTGGAGTCGGGGCCGGAACCTGAGGATTCCTCTCCAGTGCTTACATGGATCTTGGGGTACTTCTGGAGTCTCCCTAGGGGAGTCAGTCCTCGTCTCGAATGCGGGCATGCACTTGCGCTTTCCTCCAGAGCGGTAGCAGCAGTGTCACGCAGTCCGCCGCGTGGATCAAAGGATCTATGGTTTTCCCTCGAGGCTTTCCCACGAGGCTTTCCCACAGGGCTGTCCCACGTGCACACGTGGTGGGAGTCGATCCTCGGCTTGAACGTCAAGGCAGTGCAGGGAAAACAGGTTCCTCTGGAATGGACTGACACATCTGGGGGACTCTTGGAATGGTGTCTCGACACTGGAGTTACTCTCGCCTTTCCTGTGGAGAGCGCCTCCTCTTGAGATGCGACAGGAACGCCGGGAATTCTTTCCCTACGAAACAGGGAAAGGATCCCTCATCTCGAGCTAGGAGGCGGAAACGGGGCTCCCCTGGATGTGTGCGGGACCCCACGTGCTTCCTCTCGAGTGGAGACGGGTATGTCGGGGAACTTCTTGAGTTGCAGCAATGGTGTGAAGGACCCTTTGGAAGTTCCAGTGGTTAGATGTGATTGGCCTCGAGAAGCCTCAGCGGAAATGGGCCTCATCTCGCCTGGAGGGCAAAACCTCCTGGATTTTCTCGAGTTGCGGCACGTGCTCTCGACTTACGACGGGGACCTCAGGGACCCGCTCTGGTGGCCTCAGGAAAGGCCAGTCCCCATGCGAGTTCCTCGGGGGCCTCTCGGGATTCCTCTCCCGTCGATGCCGGGGCCTAAGACCTTGTGTGGAGTCGGGGCCGGAACCTGAGGATTCCTCTCCAGTGCTGACATGGATCTTGGGGTACTTCTGGAGTCTCCCCAGGGGAGTCAGTCCTCGTCTCGAATGCGGGCATGCACTTGCGCTTTCCTCCAGAGCGGTAGCAGCAGTGTCCCGCAGTCCGTCGTGTGGATCAAAGGATCTATGGATTTCTCTCGAGTCTTTCCCACGAGGCTTTCCCCCGAGGCTTTCCCACAGGGCTGTCCCACGTGCACACGTGGTGGGAGTCGATCCTCGGCTTGAACGTCAAGGCAGTGCAGGGAAAACAGGTTCCTCTGGAATGGACTGACACATCTGGGGGACTCTTGGAATGGTGTCTCGACCCTGGAGTTCCTCTCGCCTTTCCTGTGGAGAGCGCCTCCTCTTGAGATGCGACAGGAACGCCGGGAATTCTTTCCCTACGAAACAGGGAAAGGATCCCTCATCTCGAGCTAGGAGGCGGAAACGGGGCTCCCCTGGATGTGTGCGGGACCCCACGTGCTTCCTCTCGAGTGGAGACGGGTATGTCGGGGAACTTCTTGAGTTGAAGCAATGGTGTGAAGGACCCTTTGGAAGTTCCAGTGGTTAGATGTGATTGGCCTCGAGAAGCCTCAGCGGAAATGGGCCTCATCTCGCCTGGAGGGAAAAACCTCCTGGATTTTCTCGAGTTGCGGCACGTGCTCTCGACTTACGACGGGGACCTCAGGGACCCGCTCTGGTGGCCTCAGGAAAGGCCAGTCCCCATGCGAGTTCCTCGGGGGCCTCTCGGGATTCCTCTCCCGTCGATGCCGGGGCCTAAGACCTTGTGTGGAGTCGGGGCCGGAACCTGAGGATTCCTCTCCAGTGCTGACATGGATCTTGGGGTACTTCTGGAGTCTCCCCAGGGGAGTCAGTCCTCGTCTCGAATGCGGGCATGCACTTGCGCTTTCCTCCAGAGCGGTAGCAGCAGTGTCACGCAGTCCGCCGCGTGGATCAAAGGATCTATGGTTTTCCCTCGAGTCTTTCCCACGAGGCTTTCCAACGAGGCTTTCCCACAGGGCTGTCACACGTGCACACGTGGTGGGAGTCGATCCTCGGCTTGAACGTCAAGGCAGTGCAGGGAAAACAGGTTCCTCTGGAATGGACTGACACATCTGGGGGACCCTTGGAATGGTGTCACGACCCTGGAGTTCCTCTCGCCTTTCCTGTGGAGAGCACCTCCTCTTGAGATGCGACGGGAACGCCGGGAATTCTTTCCCTACGAAACAGGGAAAGGATCCCTCATCTCGAGCTAGGAGGCAAAACGGGGTCCCCTGGATGTGTGCGGGACCCCACGTGCTTCCTCTCGAGTGGAGACGGGTATGTCGGGGAACTTCTTGAGTTGCAGCAAGGGTGTGAAGGACCTTTGGAAGTTCCAGTGGTTAGACGTGATTGGCCTCGAGAAGCCTCAGCGGAAATGGGACTCATCTCGCCTGGAGGGCAAAACCTCCTGGATTTTCTCGAGTTGCGGCAGGTGCTCTCGACTTACGACGGGGACCTCAGGGAACCGCTCTGGTGGCCTCAGGAAAGGCCAGTCCCCATGCGAGTTCCTCGGGGGCCTCTCGGGATTCCTCTCCCGTTGATGCCGGGGCCTAAGACCTTGTGTGGAGTAGGGGCCGGAACCTGAGGATTCCTCTCCAGTGCTGACATGGATCTTGGGGTACATCTGGAGTCTCCCCAGGGGAGTCAGTCCTCGTCTCGAATGCGGGCATGCACTTGCGCTTTCCTCCAGAGCGGTAGCAGCAGTGTCACGCAGTCCGCCGCGTGGATCAAAGGATCTATGGTTTTCCCTCGAGTCTTTCCCACGAGGCTTTCCCACGAGGCTTTCCCACAGGGCTGTCCCACGTGCACACGTGGTGGGAGTCGATCCTCGGCTTGAACGTCAAGGCAGTGCAGGGAAAACAGGTTCCTCTGGAATGGACTGACACATCTGGGGGACTCTTGGAATGGTGGCGCGACCCTGGAGTTCCTCTCGCCTTTCCTGTGGAGAGCGCCTCCTCTTGAGATGCGACGGGAACGCCGGGAATTCTTTCCCTAAGAAACAGGGAAAGGATCCCTCATCTCGAGCTAGGAGGCGGAAACGGGGCTCCCCTGGATGTGTGCGGGACACCCCATGCTTCCTATCGAGTGGAGACGGGTATGTCGGGGAACTTCTTGAGTTGCAGCAAGGGTGTGAAGGACCCTTTGGAAGTTCCAGTGGTTAGACGTGATTGGCCTCGAGAAGCCTCAGCGGAAATGGGCCTCATCTCGCCTGGAGGGCAAAACCTCCTGGATTTTCTCGAGTTGCGGCAGGTGCTCTCGACTTACGACGGGGACCTCAGGGACCCGCTCTGGTGGCCTCAGGAAAGGCCAGTCCCCATGCGAGTTCCTCGGGGGCCTCTCGGGATTCCTCTCCCGTTGATGCCGGGGCCTAAGACCTTGTGTGGAGTCGGGGCCGGAACCTGAGGATTCCTCTCCAGTGCTGACATGGATCTTGGGGTACTTCTGGAGTCTCCCCAGGGGAGTCAGTCCTCGTCTCGAATGCGGGCATGCACTTGCGCTTTCCTCCAGAGCGGTAGCAGCAGTGTCACGCAGTCCGCCGCGTGGATCAAAGGATCTATGGTTTTCCCTCGAGTCTTTCCCACGAGGCTTTCCCACGAGGCTTTCCCACAGGGCTGTCCCAAGTGCACACGTGGTGGGAGTCGATCCTCGGCTTGAACGTCAAGGCAGTGCAGGGAAAACAGGGTCCTCTGGAATGGACTGACACTACTGGGGGACCCTTGGAATGGTGTCACGACCCTGGAGTTCCTCTCGCCTTTCCTGTGGAGAGCGCCTCCTCTTGAGATGCGACGGGATCGCCGGGAATTCTTTCCCTACGAAACAGGGAAAGGATCCCTCATCTCGAGCTAGGAGGCAGAAACGGGGCTCCGGTGGATGTGTGCGGGACCCCACGTGCTTCCTCTCGAGTGGAGACGGGTATCTCGGGGAACTTCTTGAGTTGCAGCAATGGTGTGAAGGACCCTTTGGAAGTTCCAGTCGTTAGATGTGATTGGCCTCGAGAAGCCTCAGCGGAAATGGGCCTCATCTGGCCTGAAGGGCAAAACCTCCTGGATTTTCTCGAGTTGCGGCAAGTGCTCTCGACTTACGACGGGGACCTCAGGGAACCACTCTGGTGGCCTCAGGAAAGGCCAGTCCCCATGCAAGTTCCTCGGGGGCCTCTCGGGATTCCTCTCCCGTCGATGCCGGGGCCTAAGACCTTGTGTGGAGTCGGGGCCGGAACCTGAGGATTCCTCTCCAGTGCTGACATGGATCTTGGGGTACTTCTGGAGTCTCCCCAGGGGAGTCAGTCCTCGTCTCGAATGCGGGCATGCACTTGCGCTTTCCTCCCCAGCGGTAGCAGCAGTGTCACGCAGTCCGCCGCGTGGATCAAAGGATCTATGGTTTTCCCTCGAGTCTTTCCCACGAGGCTTTCCCACGAGGCTTTCCCACAGGGCTGTCCCACGTGCACACGTGGTGGGAGTCGATCCTCGGCTTGAACGTCAAGGCAGTGCAGGGAAAACAGGTTCCTCTGGAATGGACTGACACATCTGGGGGACTCTTGGAATGGTGGCGCGACCCTGGAGTTCCTCTCGCCTTTCCTGTGGAGAGCGCCTCCTCTTGAGATGCGACGGGAACGCCGGGAATTCTTTCCCTAAGAAACAGGGAAAGGATTCCTCATCTCGAGCTAGGAGGCGGAAACGGGGCTCCCCTGGATGTGTGCGGGACACCACATGCTTCCTCTCGAGTGGAGACGGGTATGTCGGGGAACTTCTTGAGTTGCAGCAAGGGTGTGAAAGACCCTTTGGAAGTTCCAGTGGTTAGACGTGATTGGCCTCGAGAAGCCTCAGCGGAAATGGGCCTCATCTCGCCTGGAGGGCAAAACCTCCTGGATTTTCTCGAGTTGCGGCAGGTGCTCTCGACTTACGACGGGGACCTCAGGGACCCGCTCTGGTGGCCTCAGGAAAGGCCAGTCCCCATGCGAGTTCCTCGGGGGCCTCTCGGGATTCCTCTCCCGTTGATGCCGGGGCCTAAGACCTTGTGTGGAGTCGGGGCCGGAACCTGAGGATTCCTCTCCAGTGCTGACATGGATCTTGGGGTACTTCTGGAGTCTCCCCAGGGGAGTCAGTCCTCGTCTCGAATGCGGGCATGCACTTGCGCTTTCCTCCAGAGCGGTAGCAGCAGTGTCACGCAGTCCGCCGCGTGGATCAAAGGATCTATGGTTTTCCCTCGAGTCTTTCCCACGAGGCTTTCCCACGAGGCTTTCCCACGAGGCTTTCCCACAGGGCTGTCCCACGTGCACACGTGGTGGGAGTCGATCCTCGGCTTGAACGTCAAGGCAGTGCAGGGAAAACAGGTTCCTCTGGAATGGACTGACACATCTGGGGGACTCTTGGAATGGTGGCACGACACTGGAGTTCCTCTCGCCTTTCCTGTGGAGAGCGCCTCCTCTTGAGATGCGACGGGAACGCCGGGAATTCTTTCCCTACGAAACAGGGAAAGGATCCCTCATCTCGAGCTAGGAGGCGGAAACGGGGCTCCGGTGGATGTGTGCGGGACCCCACGTGCTTCCTCTCGAGTGGAGACGGGTATGTCGGGGAACTTCTTGAGTTGCAGCAAGGGTGTGAAGGACCCTTTGGAAGTTCCAGTGGTTAGATGTGATTGGCCTCGAGAAGCCTCAGCGGAAATGGGCCTCATCTCGCCTGGAGGGCAAAACCTCCTGGATTTTCTCGAGTTGTGGCAGGTGCTCTCGACTTACGACGGGGACCTCAGGGACCCGCTCTGGTGGCCTCAGGAAAGGCCAGTCCCCATGCGAGTTCCTCGGGGGCCTCTCGGGATTCCTCTCCCGTCGATGCCGGGGCCTAAGACCTTGTGTGGAGTCGTGGCCGGAACCTGAGGATTCCTCTCCAGTGCTGACATGGATCTTGGGGTACTTCTGGAGTCTCCCCAGGGGAGTCAGTCCTCGTTTCGAATGCGGGCATGCACTTGCGCTTTCCTCGAGAGCGGTAGCAGCAGTGTCACGCAGTCCGCCGCGTGGATCAAAGGATCTATGGTTTTCCCTCGAGTCTTTCCCACGAGGCTTTCCCACGAGGCTTTCCCACAGGGCTGTCCCACGTGCACACGTGGTGGGAGTCGATCCTCGGCTTGAACGTCAAGGCAGTGCAGGTAAAACAGGTTCCTCTGGAATGGACTGACACATCTGGGGGACTCTTGGAATGGTGTCACGACCCTGGAGTTCCTCTCGCCTTTCCTGTGGAGAGAGCCTCCTCTTGAGATGCGACGGGAACGCCGGGAATTCTTTCCCTACGAAACAGGGAAAGGATCCCTCATCTCGAGCTAGGAGGCGGAAACGGGGCTCCCCTGGATGTGTGCGGGACACCACGTGCTTCCTCTCGAGTGCAGACGGGTATGTCGGGGAACTTCTTGAGTTGCAGCAATGGTGTGAAGGACCCTTTGGAAGTTCCAGTGGTTAGATGTGATTGGCCTCGAGAAGCCTCAGCGGAAATGGGCCTCATCTCGCCTGGAGGGCAAAACCTCCTGGATTTTCTCGAGTTGCGGCAGGTGCTCTCGACTTACGACGGGGACCTCAGGGAACCGCTCTGGTGGCCTCAGGAAAGGCCAGTCCCCATGCGAGTTCCTCGGGGGCGTCTCGGGATTCCTCTCCCGTCGATGCCGGGGCCTAAGACCTTGTGTGGAGTCGGGGCCGGAACCTGAGGATTCCTCTCCAGTGCTGACATGGATCTTGGGGTACTTCTGGAGTCTCCCCAGGGGAGTCAGTCCTCGTCTCGAATGCGGGCATGCACTTGCGCTTTCCTCCAGAGCGGTAGCAGCAGTGTCACGCAGTCCGCCGCGTGGATCAAAGGATCTATGGTTTTCCCTCGAGTCTTTCCCACGAGGCTTTCCCACGAGGCTTTCCCACAGGGCTGTCCCACGTGCACACGTGGTGGGAGTCAATCCTCGGCTTGAACGTCAAGGCAGTGCAGGTAAAACAGGTTCCTCTGGAATGAACTGACACATCTGGGGGACTCTTGGAATGGTGTCACGACCCTGGAGTTCCTCTCGCCTTTCCTGTTGAGAGAGCCTCCTCTTGAGATGCGACGGGAACGCCGGGAATTCTTTCCCTACGAAACAGGGAAAGGATCCCTCATCTCGAGCTAGGAGGCGGAAACGGGGCTCCCCTGGATGTGTGCGGGACACCACGTGCTTCCTCTCGAGTGCAGACGGGTATGTCGGGGAACTTCTTGAGTTGCAGCAATGGTGTGAAGGACCCTTTGGAAGTTCCAGTGGTTAGATGTGATTGGCCTCGAGAAGCCTCAGCGGAAATGGGCCTCATCTCGCCTGGAGGGCAAAACCTCCTGGATTTTCTCGAGTTGCGGCAGGTGCTCTCGACTTACGACGGGGACCTCAGGGAACCGCTCTGGTGGCCTCAGGAAAGGCCAGTCCCCATGCGAGTTCCTCGGGGGCGTCTCGGGATTCCTCTCCCGTCGATGCCGGGGCCTAAGACCTTGTGTGGAGTCGGGGCCAGAACCTGAGGATTCCTCTCCAGTGCTGACATGGATCTTGGGGTACTTCTGGAGTCTCCCCAGGGGAGTCAGTCCTCGTCTCGAATGCGGGCATGCACTTGCGCTTTCCTCCAGAGCGGTAGCAGCAGTGTCACGCAGTCCGCCGCGTGGATCAAAGGATCTATGGTTTTCCCTCGAGTCTTTCCCAAGAGGCTTTCCCACGAGGCTTTCCCACAGGGCTGTCCCACGTGCACACGTGGTGGGAGTCGATCCTCGGCTTGAACGTCAAGGCAGTGCAGGGAAAACAGGTTCCTCTGGAATGGACTGACACATCTGGGGGACTCTTGGAATGGTGTCACGACCCTGGAGTTCCTCTCGCCTTTCCTGTTGAGAGAGCCTCCTCTTGAGATGCGACGGGAACGCCGGGAATTCTTTCCCTACGAAACAGGGAAAGGATCCCTCATCTCGAGCTAGGAGGCGGAAACGGGGCTTCCCTGGATGTGTGCTGGACACCACGTGCTTCCTCTCGAGTGCAGACGGGTATGTCGGGGAACTTCTTGAGTTGCAGCAATGGTGTGAAGGACCCTTTGGAAGTTCCAGTGGTTAGATGTGATTGGCCTCGAGAAGCCTCAGCGGAAATGGGCCTCATCTCGCCTGGAGGGCAAAACCTCCTGGATTTTCTCGAGTTGCGGCAGGTGCTCTCGACTTACGACGGGGACCTCAGGGAACCGCTCTGGTGGCCTCAGGAAAGGCCAGTCCCCATGCGAGTTCCTCGGGGGCCTCTCGGGATTCCTCTCCCGTCCATGCCGGGGCCTAAGACCTTGTGTGGAGTCGGGGCCGGAACCTGAGGATTCCTCTCCAGTGCTGACATGGATCTTGGGGTACTTCTGGAGTCTCCCCAGGGGAGTCAGTCCTCGTCTCGAATGCGGGCATGCACTTGCGCTTTCCTCCAGAGCGGTAGCAGCAGTGTCACGCAGTCCGCCGCGTGGATCAAAGGATCTATGGTTTTCCCTCGAGTCTTTCCCACGAGGCTTTCCCAGGAGGCTTTCCCACAGGGCTGTCCCACGTGCACACGTGGTGGGAGTCGATCCTCGGCTTGAACGTCAAGGCAGTGCAGGGAAAACAGGTTCCTCTGGAATGGACTGACACATCTGGGGGACTCTTGGAATGGTGGCATGACCCTGGAGTTCCTCTCGCCTTTCCTGTGGAGAGCGCCTCCTCTTGAGATGCGACGGGAACGCCGGGAATTCTTTCCCTACGAAACAGGGAAAGGATCCCTCATCTCGAGCTAGGAGGCGGAAACGGGGCTCCCCTGGATGTGTGCGGGACACCACGTGCTTCCTCTCGAGTGCAGACGGGTAAGTCGGGGAACTTCTTGAGTTGCAGCAAGGGTGTGAAGGACCCTTTGGAAGTTCCAGTGGTTAGATGTGATTGGCCTCGAGAAGCCTCAGCGGAAATGGGCCTCATCTCGCCTGGAGGGCAAAACCTCCTGGATTTTCTCGAGTTGCGGCATGTGCTCTCGACTTACGACGGGGATCTCAGGGACCCGCTCTGGTGGCCTCAGGACAGGCCAGTCCTATTGCGAGTTCCTCGGGGGCCTCTCGGGATTCCTCTCCTGTCGATGCCGGGGCCTAAGACCTTGTGTGGAGTCGGGGCCGGAACCTGAGGATTCCTCTCCAGTGCTGACATGGATCTTGGGGTACTTCTGGAGTCTCCGCAGGGGAGTCAGTCCTCGTCTCGAATGCGGGCATACACTTGTGCTTTCCTCCAGAGCGGTAGCAGCAGTGTCACGCAGTCCGCCGCGTGGATCAAAGGATCTATGGTTTTCCCTCGAGTCTTTCCCACGAGGCTTTCCCACGAGGCTTTCCCATAGGGCTGTCCCACGTGCACACGTGGTGGGAGTGGATCCTCGGCTTGAACGTCAAAGCAGTGCAGGGAAAACAGGTTCCTCTGGAATGGACTGACACATCTGGGGGACTCTTGGAATGGTGGCACGACCCTGGAGTTCCTCTCGCCTTTCCTGTGGAGAGCGCCTCCTCTTGAGTTGCGACGGGAACGCCGGGAATTCTTTCCCTACGAAACAGGGAAAGGATCCCTCATCTCGAGCTAGGAGGCGGAAACGGGGCTCCCCTGGATGTGTGCGGGACCCCACGTGCTTCCTCTCGAGTGGAGACAGGAATGTCGGGGAACTTCTTGACTTGCAGCAAGGGTGTGAAGGACCCTTTGGAAGTTCCAGTGGTTAGACGTGATTAGCCTCGAGAAGCCTCAGCGGAAATGGGCCTCATCTCGCCTGGAGGGCAAAACCTCCTGGATTTTCTCGAGTTGCGGCAGGTGCTCTCGACTTACGACGGGGACCTCAGGGACCCTCTCTGGTGGCCTCAGGAAAGGCCAGTCCCCATGCGAGTTCCTCTGGGGACTCTCGGGATTCCTCTCCCGTCGATGCCGGGGCCTAAGACCTTGTGTGTAGTCGGGGCCGGAACCTGAGGATTCCTCTCCAGTGCTGACATGGATTTTGGGGTACTTCTGGAGTCTCCCCAGGGGAGTCACTCCTCGTCTCGAAGGCGGGCATGCACTTGCGCTTTCCTCCAGAGCGGTAGCAGCAGTGTCACGCAGTCCGCCGCGTGGATCAAAGGATCTATGGTTTTCCCTCGAGTCTTTCCCACGAGGCTTTCCCACGAGGCTTTCCCACAGGGCTGTCCCACGTGCACACGTGGTGGGAGTCGATCCTCGGCTTGAACGTCAAGGCAGTGCAGGGAAAACAGGTTCCTCTGGAATGGACTGACACATCTGGGGGACTCTTAGAATGGTGTCACGACCCTGGAGTTCCTCTCGCCTTTCCTGTGGAGAGCGCCTCCTCTTGAGATGCGACGGGAACGCCGGGAATTCTTTCCCTACGAAACAGGGAAAGGATCCCTCATCTCGAGCTAGGAGGCGGAAACGGGGCTCCCCTGGATGTGTGCGGGACCCCACGTGCTTCCTCTCGAGTGGAGACGGGTATGTCGGGGAACTTCTTGAGTTGCAGCAAGGGTGTGAAGGACCCTTTGGAAGTTCCAGTGGTTAGACGTGATTGGCCTCGAGAAGCCTCAGCGGAAATGGGCCTCATCTCGCCTGGAGGGCAAAACCTCCTGGATTTTCTCGAGTTGCGGCAGGTGCTCTCGACTTACGACGGGGACCTCAGGGACCCGCTCTGGTGGCCTCAGGAAAGGCCAGTCCCCATGCGAGTTCCTCGGGGGCCTCTCGGGATTCCTCTCCCGTCCATGCCGGGGCCTAAGACCTTGTGTGGAGTCGGGGCCGGAACCTGAGGATTCCTCTCCAGTGCTGACATGGATCTTGGGGTACTTCTGGAGTCTCCCCAGGGGAGTCAGTCCTCGTCTCGAATGCGGGCATGCACTTGCGCTTTCCTCCAGAGCGGTAGCAGCAGTGTCACGCAGTCCGCCGCGTGGATCAAAGGATCTATGGTTTTCCCTCGAGTCTTTCCCACGAGGCTTTCCCAGGAGGCTTTCCCACAGGGCTGTCCCACGTGCACACGTGGTGGGAGTCGATCCTCGGCTTGAACGTCAAGGCAGTGCAGGGAAAACAGGTTCCTCTGGAATGGACTGACACATCTGGGGGACTCTTGGAATGGTGGCATGACCCTGGAGTTCCTCTCGCCTTTCCTGTGGAGAGCGCCTCCTCTTGAGATGCGACGGGAACGCCGGGAATTCTTTCCCTACGAAACAGGGAAAGGATCCCTCATCTCGAGCTAGGAGGCGGAAACGGGGCTCCCCTGGATGTGTGCGGGACACCACGTGCTTCCTCTCGAGTGCAGACGGGTAAGTCGGGGAACTTCTTGAGTTGCAGCAAGGGTGTGAAGGACCCTTTGGAAGTTCCAGTGGTTAGATGTGATTGGCCTCGAGAAGCCTCAGCGGAAATGGGCCTCATCTCGCCTGGAGGGCAAAACCTCCTGGATTTTCTCGAGTTGCGGCATGTGCTCTCGACTTACGACGGGGATCTCAGGGACCCGCTCTGGTGGCCTCAGGACAGGCCAGTCCTATTGCGAGTTCCTCGGGGGCCTCTCGGGATTCCTCTCCTGTCGATGCCGGGGCCTAAGACCTTGTGTGGAGTCGGGGCCGGAACCTGAGGATTCCTCTCCAGTGCTGACATGGATCTTGGGGTACTTCTGGAGTCTCCGCAGGGGAGTCAGTCCTCGTCTCGAATGCGGGCATACACTTGTGCTTTCCTCCAGAGCGGTAGCAGCAGTGTCACGCAGTCCGCCGCGTGGATCAAAGGATCTATGGTTTTCCCTCGAGTCTTTCCCACGAGGCTTTCCCACGAGGCTTTCCCATAGGGCTGTCCCACGTGCACACGTGGTGGGAGTGGATCCTCGGCTTGAACGTCAAAGCAGTGCAGGGAAAACAGGTTCCTCTGGAATGGACTGACACATCTGGGGGACTCTTGGAATGGTGGCACGACCCTGGAGTTCCTCTCGCCTTTCCTGTGGAGAGCGCCTCCTCTTGAGTTGCGACGGGAACGCCGGGAATTCTTTCCCTACGAAACAGGGAAAGGATCCCTCATCTCGAGCTAGGAGGCGGAAACGGGGCTCCCCTGGATGTGTGCGGGACCCCACGTGCTTCCTCTCGAGTGGAGACAGGAATGTCGGGGAACTTCTTGACTTGCAGCAAGGGTGTGAAGGACCCTTTGGAAGTTCCAGTGGTTAGACGTGATTAGCCTCGAGAAGCCTCAGCGGAAATGGGCCTCATCTCGCCTGGAGGGCAAAACCTCCTGGATTTTCTCGAGTTGCGGCAGGTGCTCTCGACTTACGACGGGGACCTCAGGGACCCTCTCTGGTGGCCTCAGGAAAGGCCAGTCCCCATGCGAGTTCCTCTGGGGACTCTCGGGATTCCTCTCCCGTCGATGCCGGGGCCTAAGACCTTGTGTGTAGTCGGGGCCGGAACCTGAGGATTCCTCTCCAGTGCTGACATGGATTTTGGGGTACTTCTGGAGTCTCCCCAGGGGAGTCACTCCTCGTCTCGAAGGCGGGCATGCACTTGCGCTTTCCTCCAGAGCGGTAGCAGCAGTGTCACGCAGTCCGCCGCGTGGATCAAAGGATCTATGGTTTTCCCTCGAGTCTTTCCCACGAGGCTTTCCCACGAGGCTTTCCCACAGGGCTGTCCCACGTGCACACGTGGTGGGAGTCGATCCTCGGCTTGAACGTCAAGGCAGTGCAGGGAAAACAGGTTCCTCTGGAATGGACTGACACATCTGGGGGACTCTTAGAATGGTGTCACGACCCTGGAGTTCCTCTCGCCTTTCCTGTGGAGAGCGCCTCCTCTTGAGATGCGACGGGAACGCCGGGAATTCTTTCCCTACGAAACAGGGAAAGGATCCCTCATCTCGAGCTAGGAGGCGGAAACGGGGCTCCCCTGGATGTGTGCGGGACCCCACGTGCTTCCTCTCGAGTGGAGACGGGTATGTCGGGGAACTTCTTGAGTTGCAGCAAGGGTGTGAAGGACCCTTTGGAAGTTCCAGTGGTTAGACGTGATTGGCCTCGAGAAGCCTCAGCGGAAATGGGCCTCATCTCGCCTGGAGGGCAAAACCTCCTGGATTTTCTCGAGTTGCGGCAGGTGCTCTCGACTTACGACGGGGACCTCAGGGACCCGCTCTGGTGGCCTCAGGAAAGGCCAGTCCCCATGCGAGTTCCTCTGGGGACTCTCGGGATTCCTCTCCCGTCGATGCCGGGGCCTAAGACCTTGTGTGGAGTCGGGGCCGGAACCTGAGGATTCCTCTCCAGTGCTGACATGGATTTTGGGGTATTTCTGGAGTCTCCCCAGGGGAGTCACTCCTCGTCTCGAATGCGGGCATGCACTTGCGCTTTCCTCCAGAGCGGTAGCAGCAGTGTCACGCAGTCCGCCGCGTGGATCAAAGGATCTATGGTTTTCCCTCGAGTCTTTCCCTCGAGGCTTTCCCACGAGGCTTTCCCACAGGGCTGTCCCACGTGCACACGTGGTGGGAGTCGATCCTCGGCTTGAACGTGAAGGCAGTGCAGGGAAAACAGGTTCCTCTGGAATGGACTGACACATCTGGGGGACTCTTGGAATGGTGTCACGACCCTGGAGTTCCTCTCGCCTTTCCTGTGGAGAGCGCCTCCTCTTGAGATGCGACGGGAACGCCGGGAATTCTTTCCCTACGAAACAGGGAAAGGATCCCTCATCTCGAGCTAGGAGGCGGAAACGGGGCTCCCCTGGATGTGTGCGGGACCCCACGTGCTTCCTCTCGAGTGGAGACGGGTATGTCGGGGAACTTCTTGAGTTGCAGCAATGGTGTGAAGGACCCTTTGGAAGTTCCAGTGGTTAGATGTGATTGGCCTCGAGAAGCCTCAGCGGAAATGGGCCTCATCTCGCCTGGAGGGCAAAACCTCCTGGATTTTCTCGAGTTGCGGCAGGTGCTCTCGACTTACGACGGGGACCTCAGGGACCCGCTCTGGTGGCCTCAGGAAAGGCCAGTCCCCATGCGAGTTCCTCGGGGGCCTCTCGGGATTCCTCTCCCGTCGATGCCGGGGCCTAAGACCTTGTGTGGAGTCGGGGCCGGAACCTGAGGATTCCTCTCCAGTGCTGACATGGATCTTGGGGTACTTCTGGAGTCTCCCCAGGGGAGTCAGTCCTCGTCTCGAATGCGGGCATGCACTTGTGCTTTCCTCCAGAGCGGTAGCAGCAGTGTCACGCAGTCCGCCGCGTGGATCAAAGGATCTATGGTTTTCCCTCGAGTCTTTCCCCCGAGGCTTTCCCACGAGGCTTTCCCACAGGGCTGTCCCACGTGCACAAGTGGTGGGAGTCGATCCTCGGCTTGAACGTCAAGGCAGTGCAGGGAAAACAGGTTCCTCTGGAATGGACTGACACATCTGGGGGACTCTTGGAATGGTGGCACGACCCTGGAGTTCCTCTCGCCTTTCCTGTGGAGAGCGCCTCCTCTTGAGATGCCACGGGAACGCCGGGAATTCTTTCCCTACGAAACAGGGAAAGGATCCCTCATCTCGAGCTAGGAGGCGGAAACGGGGCTCCCCTGGATGTGTGCGGGACACCACGTGCTTCCTCTCGAGTGGAGACGGGTATGTCGGGGAACTTCTTGAGTTGCAGCAATGGTGTGAAGGACCCTTTGGAAGTTCCAGTGGTTAGATGTGATTGGCCTCGAGAAGCCTCAGCGGAAATGGGCCTCATCTCGCCTGGAGGGCAAAACCTCCTGGATTTTCTCGAGTTGCGGCAGGTGCTCTCGACTTACGACGGGGACCTCAGGGACCCGCTCTGGTGGCCTCAGGAAAGGCCAGTCCCCATGCGAGTTCCTCGGGGGCCTCTCGGGATTCCTCTCCCGTCGATGCCGGGGCCTAAGACCTTGTGTGGAGTCGGGGCCGGAACCTGAGGATTCCTCTCCAGTGCTGACATGGATCTTGGGGTACTTCTGGAGTCTCCCCAGGGGAGTCAGTCCTCGTCTCGAATGCGGGCATGCACTTGCGCTTTCCTCCAGAGCGGTAGCAGCAGTGTCACGCAGTCCGCCGCGTGGATCAAAGGATCTATGGTTTTCCCTCGAGTCTTTCCCCCGAGGCTTTCCCACGAGGCTTTCCCACAGGGCTGTCCCACGTGCACACGTGGTGGGAGTCGATCCTCGGCTTGAACGTCAAGGCAGTGCAGGGAAAACAGGTTCCTCTGGAATGGACTGACACATCTGGGGGACTCTTGGAATGGTGTCACGACCCTGGAGTTCCTCTCGCCTTTCCTGTGGAGAGCGCCTCCTCTTGAGATGCGACGGGAACGCCGGGAATTCTTTCCCTACGAAACAGGGAAATGATCCCTCATCTCGAGCTAGGAGGCGGAAACGGGGCTCCCCTGGATGTGTGCGGGACCCACGTGCTTTCTCTCGAGTGGAGACGGGTATGTCGGGGAACGTCTGGACTTGCAGCAAGGGTGTGAAGGACCCTTTGGAAGTTCCAGTGGTTAGACGTGATTAGCCTCGAGAAGCCTCAGCGGAAATGGGCCTCATCTCGCCTGGAGGGCAAAACCTCCTGGATTTTCTCGAGTTGCGGCAGGTGCTCTCGACTTACGACGGGGACCTCAGGGAAAGGCTCTGGTGGCCTCAGGAAAGGCCAGTCCCCATGCGAGTTCCTCGGGGGCCTCTCGGGATTCCTCTCCCGTCGATGCCGGGGCCTAAGACCTTGTGTGGAGTCGGGGCCGGAACCTGAGGATTCCTCTCCAGTGCTGACATGGATCTTGGGGTACTTCTGGAGTCTCCCCAGGGGAGTCAGTCCTCGTCTCGAATGCGGGCATGCACTTGCGCTTTCCTCCAGAGCGGTAGCAGCAGTGTCACGCAGTCCGCCGCGTGGATCAAAGGATCTATGGTTTTCCCTCGAGTCTTTCCCACGAGGCTTTCCCACAGGGCTGTCCCACGTGCACACGTGGTGGGAGTCGATCCTCGGCTTGAACGTCAAGGCAGTGCAGGGAAAACAGGTTCGTCTGGAATGGACTGACACATCTGGGGGACTCTTGGAATGGTGGCACGACCCTGGAGTTCCTCTCGCCTTTCCTGTGGAGAGCGCCTCCTCTTGAGATGCGACGGGAACGCCGGGAATTCTTTCCCTACGAAACAGGGAAAGGATCCCTCATCTCGAGCTAGGAGGCGGAAACGGGGCTCCCCTGGATGTGTGCGGGACACCACGTGTTTCCTCTCGAGTGGAGACGGGTATGTCGGGGAAATTCTTGAGTTGCAGCAATGGTGTGAAGGACCCTTTGGAAGTTCCAGTGGTTAGATGTGATTGGCCTCGAGAAGCCTCAGCGGAAATGGGCCTCATCTCGCCTGGAGGGCAAAACCTCCTGGATTTTCTCGAGTTGCGGCAGGTGCTCTCGACTTACGACGGGGACCTCAGGGACCCGCTCTGGTGGCCTCAGGAAAGGCCAGTCCCCATGCGAGTTCCTCGGGGGCCTCTCGGGATTCCTCTCCCGTCGATGCCGGGGCCTATGACCTTGTGTGGAGTCGGGGCCGGAACCTGAGGATTCCTCTCCAGTGCTTACATGGATCTTGGGGTACTTCTGGAGTCTCCCCAGGGGAGTCAGTCCTCGTCTCAAATGCGGGCATGCACTTGCGCTTTCCTCCAGAGCGGTAGCAGCAGTGTCACGCAGTCCACCGCGTGGATCAAAGGATCTATGGTTTTCCCTCGAGTCTTTCCCACGAGGCTTTCCCACGAGGCTTTCCCACAGGGCTGTCCCACGTGCACACGTGGTGGGAGTCGATCCTCGGCTTGAACGTCAAGGCAGTGCAGGGAAAACAGGTTCCTCTGGAATGGACTGACACATCTGGGGGACTCTTGGAATGGTGGCACGACCCTGGAGTTCCTCTCGCCTTTCCTGTGGAGAGCGCCTCCTCTTGAGATGCGACGGGAACGCCGGGAATTCTTTCCCTACGAAACAGGGAAAGGATCCCTCATCTCGAGCTAGGAGGCGGAAACGGGGCTCCCCTGGATGTGTGCGGGACACCACGTGCTTCCTCTCGAGTGGAGACGGGTATGTCGGGGAAATTCTTGAGTTGCAGCAATGGTGTGAAGGACCCTTTGGAAGTTCCAGTGGTTAGATGTGATTGGCCTCGAGAAGCCTCAGCGGAAATGGGCCTCACCTCGCCTGGAGGGCAAAACCTCCTGGATTTTCTCGAGTTGCGGCAGGTGCTCTCGACTTACGACGGGGACCTCAGGGACCCGCTCTGGTGGCCTCAGGAAAGGCCAGTCCCCATGCGAGTTCCTCGGGGGCCTCTCGGGATTCCTCTCCCGTCGATGCCGGGGCCTATGACATTGTGTGGAGTCGGGGCCGGAACCTGAGGATTCCTCTCCAGTGCTGACATGGATCTTGGGGTACTTCTGGAGTCTCCCCAGGGGAGTCAGTCCTCGTCTCGAATGCGGGCATGCACTTGCGCTTTCCTCCAGAGCGGTAGCAGCAGTGTCACGCAGTCCGCCGCGTGGATGAAAGGATCTATGGTTTTCCCTCGAGTCTTTCCCACGAGGCTTTCCCACGAGGCTTTCCCACAGGGCTGTCCCAAGTGCACACGTGGTGGGAGTCGATCCTCGGCTTGAACGTCAAGGCAGTGCAGGGAAAACAGGTTCCTCTGGAATGGACTGACACATCTGGGGGACTCTTGGAATGGTGACACGACCCTGGAGTTCCTCTCGCCTTTCCTGTGGAGAGCGCCTCCTCTTGAGATGCGACGGGAACGCCGGGAATTCTTTCCCTACGAAACAGGGAAATGATCCCTCATCTCGAGCTAGGAGGCGGAAACGGGGCTCCCCTGGATGTGTGCGGGACCCCACGTGCTTCCTCTCGAGTGGAGACGGGTATGTCGGGGAACTTCTTGAGTTGCAGCAAGGGTGTGAAGGACCCTTTGGAAGTTCCAGTGGTTAGACGTGATTAGCCTCGAGAAGCCTCAGCGGAAATGGGCCTCATCTCGCCTGGAGGGCAAAACCTCCTGGATTTTCTCGAGTTGCGGAGGTGCTCTCGACTTACGACGGGGACCTAAGGGAAAGGCTCTGGTGGCCTCAGGAAAGGCCAGTCCCCATGCGAGTTCCTCGGGGGCGTCTCGGGATTCCTCTCCCGTCGATGCCGGGGCCTAAGACCTTGTGTGGAGTCGGGGCCGGAACCTGAGGATTCCTCTCCAGTGCTGACATGGATCTTGGGGTACTTCTGGAGTCTCCCCAGGGGAGTCAGTCCTCGTCTCGAATGCGGGCATGCACTTGCGCTTTCCTCCAGAGCGGTAGCAGCAGTGTCACGCAGTCCGCCGCGTGGATCAAAGGATGTTTGGTTTTCCCTCAGGTCTTTCCCACGAGGCTTTCCCACGAGGCTTTCCCACAGGGCTGTCCCACGTGCACACGTGGTGGGAGTCGATCCTCAGCTTGAACGTCAAGGCAGTGCAGGGAAAACAGGTTCCTCTGGAATGGACTGACACATCTGGGGGACTCTTGGAATGGTGGCATGACCCTGGAGTTCCTCTCGCCTTTCCTGTGGAGAGCGCCTCCTCTTGAGATGCGACTGGAACGCCGGGAATTCTTTCCCTACGAAACAGGGAAAGGATCCCTCATCTCGAGCTAGGAGGCGGAAACGGGGCTCCCCTGGATGTGTGCGGGACACCACGTGCTTCCTCTCGAGTGCAAACGGGTATGTTGGGGAACTTCTTGAGTTGCAGCAAGGGTGTGAATGACCCTTTGGAAGTTCCAGTGGTTAGATGTGATTGGCCTCGAGAAGCCTCAGCGGAAATGGGCCTCATCTCGCCTGGAGGGGAAAACCTCCTAGATTTTCTCGAGTTGCGGCAGGTGCTCTCGACTTACGACGGGGACCTCAGGGACCCGCTCTGGTGGCCTCAGGAAAGGCCAGTCCCCATGCGAGTTCCTCGGGGGCGCCTCGGGATTCCTCTCCCGTCGATGCCGGGGCCTAAGACCTTGTGTGGAGTCGGGGCCGGAACCTGAGGATTCCTCTCCAGTGCTGACATGGATCTTGGGGTACTTCTGGAGTCTCCCCAGGGGAGTCAGTCCTCGTCTCGAATGCGGGCATGCACTTGCGCTTTCCTCCAGAGCGGTAGCAGCAGTGTCACGCAGTCCGCCGCGTGGATCAAAGGATGTTTGGTTTTCCCTCGAGTCTTTCCCACGAGGCTTTCCCACGAGGCTTTCCCACAGGGCTGTCCCACGTGCACACGTGGTGGGAGTCGATCCTCGGCTTGAACGTCAAGGCAGTGCAGGGAAAACAGGTTCCTCTGGAATGGACTGACACATCTGGGGGACTCTTGGAATGGTGGTATGACCCTGGAGTTCCTCTCGCCTTTCCTGTGGAGAGCGCCTCCTCTTGAGATGCGACGGGAACGCCGGGAATTCTTTCCCTACGAAACAGGGAAAGGATCCCTCATCTTGAGCTAGGAGGCGGAAACGGGGATCCCCTGGATGTGTGCGGGACACCACGTGCTTCCTCTCAAGTGCAAACGGGTATGTTGGGGAACTTCTTGAGTTGCAGCAAGGGTGTGAAGGACCTTTTGGAAGTTCCAGTGGTTAGACGTGATTGGCCTCGAGAAGCCTCAGCGGAAATGGGCCTCATCTCGCCTGGAGGGGAAAACCTCCTAGATTTTCTCGAGTTGCGGCAGGTGCTCTCGACTTACGACGGGGACCTCAGGGACACGCTCTGGTGGCCTCAGGAAAGGCCAGTCCCCATGCGAGTTCCTCGGGGGCGTCTCGGGATTCCTCTCCCGTCGATGCCGGGGCCTAAGACCTTGTGTGGAGTCGGGGCCGGAACCTGAGGATTCCTCTCCAGTACTGACATGGATCTTGGGGTACTTCTGGAGTCTCCCCAGGGGAGTCAGTCCTCGTCTCGAATGCGGGCATGCATTGCGCTTTCCTCCAGAGCAGTAGAAGCAGTGTCACGCAGTCCGCCGCGTGGATCAAAGGATCTATGGTTTTCCCTCGAGTCTTTCCCACGAGGCTTTCCCACGAGGCTTTCCCACAGGGCTGCGCCACGTGCACACGTGGTGGGAGTCGATCCTCGGCTTGAACGTCAAGGCAGTGCAGGGAAAACAGGTTCCTCTGGAATGGACTGACACATCTGGGGGACTCTTGGAATGGTGTCACGACCCTGGAGTTCCTCTCGCCTTTCCTTTGGAGAGCGCCTCCTCTTGAGATGCGACGGGAACGCCGGGAATTCTTTCCCTACGAAACAGGGAAAGGATCCCTCATCTCGAGCTAGGAGGCGGAAACGGGGCTCCCCTGGATGTGTGCGGGACACCACGTGCTTCCTCTCGAGTGCAGACGGGTATGTCGGGGAACTTCTTGAGTTGCAGCAAGGGTGTCAAGGACCCTTTGGAAGTTCCAGTGGTTTGATGTGATTGGCCTCGAGAAGCCTCAGCGGAAATGGGCCTCATCTCGCCTGGAGGGCAAAACCTCCTGGATTTTCTCGAGTTGCGGCAGGTGCTCTCGACTTACGACGGGGACCTCAGGGAACCGCTCTGGTGGCCTCAGGAAAGGCCAGTCCCCATGCGAGTTCCTTGGGGGCCTCTCGGGATTCCTCTCCCGTCGATGCCGGGGCCTAAGACCTTGTGTGGAGTCGGGGCCGGAACCTGAGGATTCCTCTCCAGTGCTGACATGGATCTTGGGGTACTTCTGGAGTCTCCCCAGGGGAGTCAGTCCTCGTCTCGAATGCGGGCATGCATTGCGCTTTCCTCCAGAGCGGTAGAAGCAGTGTCACGCAGTCCGCCGCGTGGATCAAAGGATCTATGGTTTTCCCTCGAGTCTTTCCCACGAGGCTTTCCCACGAGGCTTTCCCACAGGGCTGTCCCACGTGCACACGTGGTGGGAGTCGATCCTCGGCTTGAACGTCAAGGCAGTGCAGGGAAAACAGGTTCCTCTGGAATGGACTGACACATCTGGGGGACTCTTGGAATGGTGTCACGACCCTGGAGTTCCTCTCGCCTTTCCTGTGGAGAGCGCCTCCTCTTGAGATACGACGGGAACGCCGGGAATTCTTTCCCTACGAAACAGGGAAAGGATCCCTCATCTCGAGCTAGGAGGCGGAAACGGGGCTCCCCTGGATGTGTGCGGGACCCCACGTGCTTCCTCTAGAGTGCAGACGGGTATGTCGGGGAACTTCTTGAGTTGCAGCAATGGTGTGAAGGACCCTTTGGAAGTTCCAGTGGTTAGATGTGATTGGCCTCGAGAAGCCTCAGCGGAAATGGGCCTCATCTCGCCTGGAGGGCAAAACCTCCTGGATTTTCTCGAGTTGCGGCAGGTTCTCTCGACTTACTACGGGGACCTCAGGGACCCGCTCTGGTGGCCTCTGGAAAGGCCAGTCCCCATGCGAGTTCCTCGGGGGCCTCTCGGGATTCCTCTCCCGTTGATGCCGGGGCCTAAGACCTTGTGTGGAGTCGGTGCCGGAACCTGAGGATTCCTCTCCAGTGCTGACATGGATCTTGGGGGTACTTCTGGAGTCTCCCCAGGGGAGTCAGTCCTCGTCTCGAATGCGGGCATGCACTTGCGCTTTCCTCCAGAGCGGTAGCAGCAGTGTCACGCAGTCCGCCGCGTGGATCAAAGGATGTTTGGTTTTCCCTCGAGTCTTTCCCACGAGGCTTTCCCACGAGGCTTTCCCACAGGGCTGTCCCACGTGCACACGTGGTGGGAGTGGATCCTCGGCCTGAACGTCAAGGCAGTGCAGGGAAAACAGGTTCCTCTGGAATGGACTGACACATCTGGGGGACTCTTGGAATGGTGGCATGACCCTGGAGTTCCTCTCGCCTTTCCTGTGGAGAGCGCCTCCTCTTGAGATGCGACGGGAACGCCGGGAATTCTTTCCCTACGAAACAGGGAAAGGATCCCTCATCTCGAGCTAGGAGGCGGAAACGGGGCTCCCCTGGATGTGTGCGGGACACCACGTGCTTCCTCTCGAGTGCAAACGGGTATGTTGGGGAACTTCTTGAGTTGCAGCAAGGGTGTGAAGGACCCTTTGGAAGTTCCAGTGGTTAGACGTGATTAGCCTCGAGAAGCCTCAGCGGAAATGGGCCTCATCTCGCCTGGAGGGGAAAACCTCCTGGATTTTCTCGAGTTGCGGCAGGTGCTCTCGACTTACGACGGGGACCTCAGGGACCCGCTCTGGTGGCCTCAGGAAAGGCCAGTCCCCATGCGAGTTCCTCGGGGGCGCCTCGGGATTCCTCTCCCGTCGATGCCGGGACCTAAGACCTTGTGTGCAGTCGGGGCCGGAACCTGAGGATTCCTCTCCAGTGCTGACATGGATCTTGGGGTACTTCTGGAGTCTCCCCAGGGGAGTCAGTCCTCGTCTCGAATACGGGCATGCATTGCGCTTTCCTCCAGAGCGGTAGCAGCAGTGTCACGCAGTCCGCCGCGTGGATCAAAGGATGTTTGGTTTTCCATCGAGTCTTTCCCACGAGGCTTTCCCACGAGGCTGTCCCACGTGCACACGTGGTGGGAGTCGATCCTCGGCTTGAACGTCAAGGCAGTGCAGGGAAAACAGGTTCCTCTGGAATGGACTGACACATCTGGAGAACTCTTGGAATGGTGTCACGACCCTGGAGTTCCTCTCGCCTTTCCTGTGGAGAGCGCCTCCTCTTGAGATGCGACGGGAACTCCGGGAATTCTTTCCCTACGAAACAGGGAAAGGATCCCTCATCTAGAGCTCGGAGGCGGAAACGGGGCTCCCCTGGATGTGTGCGGGACCCACGTGCTTCCTCTCGAGTGGAGACGGGTATGTCGGGGAACTTCTTGAGTTGCAGCAAGGGTGTGAAGGACCATTTGGAAGTTCCAGTGGTTAGATGTGATTGGCCTCGAGAAGCCTCAGCGGAAATGGGGCTCATCTCGCCAGGAGGGCAAAACCTCCTGGATTTTCTCGAGTTGCGGCAGGTGCTCTCGTCTTACGACGGGGACCACAGGGAACCGCTCTGGTGGCCTCAGGAAAGGCCAGTCCCCATGCGAGTTCCTCGGGGGCGTCTCGGGATTCCTCTCCCGTCGATGCCGGGGCCTAAGACCTTGTGTGGAGTCGGGGCCGGAACCTGAGGATTCCTCTCCAGTGCTGACATGGAACTTGGGGTACTTCTGGAGTCTCCCCAGGGGAGTCAGTCCTCGTCTCGAATGCGGGCATGCACCTACGCTTTCCTCCAGAGCGGTAGCAGCAGTGTCACGCAGTCCGCCGCGTGGATCAAAGGATCTATGGTTTTCCCTCGAGTCTTTCCCACGAGGCTTTCCCACGAGGCTTTCCCACAGGGCTGTCCCACGTGCACACGTGGTGGGAGTCGATCCTCGGCTTGAACGTCAAGGCAGTGCAGGGAAAACAGGTTCCTCTGGAATGGACTGACACATCTGGGGGACTCTTGGAATGGTGGCATGACCCTGGAGTTCCTCTCGCCTTTCCTGTGGAGAGCGCCTCCTCTTGAGATGTGACGGGAACGCCGGGAATTCTTTCCCTACGAAACAGGGAAAGGATCCCTCATCTCGAGCTAGGAGGTGGAAACGGGGCTACCCTGGATGTGTGCGGGACCCATCGTGCTTCCTCTCGAGTGGAGACGGGTATGTCCGGGAACTTCTTGAGTTGCAGCAAGGGTGTGAAGGACCCATTGGAAGTTCCAGTGGTTAGACGTGATTAGCCTCGAGAAGCCTCAGCAGAAATGGGCCTCATCTCGCCTGGAGGGCAAAACCTCGTGGATTTTCTCGTGTTGCGGCAGGTGCTCTCGACTTACGACGGGGACCTCAGGGACCCGCTCTGGTGGACTCAGGAAAGGCCCGTCCCCATGCGAGTTCCTCGGGGGCCTCTCGGGATTCCTCTCCCGTCGATGCCGGGGCCTAAAACCTTGTGTGGAGTCGGGGCCGGAACCTGAGGATTCCTCTCCAGTGCTGACATGGATCTTGGGGTACTTCTGGAGTCTCCCCAGGGGAGTCAGTCCTCGTCTCGAATGCGGGCATGCATTGCGCTTTCCTCCAGAGCGGTAGCAGCAGTGTCACGCAGTCCGCCGCGTGGATCAAAGGATCTATGGTTTTCCCTCGAGTCTTTCCCACGAGGCTTTCCCACGAGGCTTTCCCACAGGGCTCTCCCACGTGCACACGTGGTGGGAGTCGATCCTCGGCTTGAACGTCAAGGCAGTGCAGGGAAAACAGGTTCCTCTGGAATGGACTGACACATCTGGGGGACTCTTGGAATGGTGTCACGACCCTGGACTTCCTCTCGCCTTGCCTGTGGAGAGAGCCTCCTCTTGAGATGCGACGGGAACGCCGGGAATTCTTTCCCTACGAAACAGGGAAAGGATCCCTCATCTCGAGCTAGGAGGCGGAAACGGGGCTCCCCTGGATGTGTGCGGGACACCACGTGCTTCCTCTCGAGTGCAGACGGGTATGTCGGGGAACTTCTTGAGTTGCAGCAAGGGTGTGAAGGACCCTTTGGAAGTTCCAGTGGTTAGATGTGATTGGCGTCGAGAATCCTCAGCGGAAATGGGCCTCATCTCGCCTGGAGGGCAACCTCCTGGATTTTCTCGAGTTGCGGCAGGTGCACTCGACTTACGACGGGGACCTCAGGGAACCGCTGTGGTGGCCTCAGGAAAGGCCAGCCCCAATGCGAGTTCCTCGGGGGCGTCTCGGGATTCCTCTCCCGTCGATGCCGGGGCCTAAGACCTTGTGTGGAGTCGGGGCCGGATCCTGAGGATTCCTCTCCAGTGCTGACATGGATCTTGGGGTACTTCTGGAGTCTCCCCAGGGGAGTCAGTCCTAGTCTCGAATGCGGGCATGCACTTGCGCTTTCCTCCAGAGCGGTAGCAGCAGTGTCACGCAGTCCGCCGCGTGGATCAAAGGATCTATGGTTTTCCCTCGAGTCTTTCCCACGAGGCTTTCCCACGAGGCTTTCCCACAGGGCTGTCCCACGTGCACACGTGGTGGGAGTCGATCCTCGGCTTGAACGTCAAGGCAGTGCAGGGAAAACAGGTTCCTCTGGAATGGACTGACACATCTGGGGGACTCTTGGAATGGTGGCACGACCCTAGAGTTCCTCTCGCCTTTCCTGTGGAGAGCGCCTCCTCTTGAGTTGCGCCGGGAACGCCGGGAATTCTTTCCCTACGAAACAGGGAAAGGATCCCTCATCTCGAGCTAGGAGGCGGAAACGGGGCTCCCCTGGATGTGTGCGGGACCCCACGTGCTTCCTCTCGAGTGGAGACAGGTATGTCGGGGAACTTCTTGAGTTGCAGCAAGGGTGTGAATGACCCTTTGGAAGTTCCAGCGGTTAGATGTGATTAGCCTCGAGAAGCCTCAGCGGAAATAGGCCTCATCTCGCCTGGAGGGCAAAACCTGGATTTTCTCGAGTTGCGGCAGGTGCTCTCGACTTACGATGGGGACCTCAGGGACCCGCTCTGGTGGCCTCAGGAAAGGCCAGTCCCCATGCGAGTTCCTCGGGGGCCTCTTGGCATTCCTCTCCCGTTGATGCCGGGGCCTAAGACCTTGTGTGGAGTCGGGGCCGGAACCTGAGGATTCCTCTCCAGTGCTGACATGGATCTTGGGGTACTTCTGGAGTCTCCCCAGGGGAGTCAGTCCTCGTCTCGAATGCGGGCATACACTTGCGCTTTCCTCCAGAGCGGTAGCAGCAGTGTCACGCAGTCCGCCGCGTGGATCAAAGGATCTATGGTTTTCCCTCGAGTCTTACCCACGAGGCTTTCCCACGGGGCTTTCCCACAGGGCTGTCCCACGTGCACACGTGGTGGGAGTCGATCCTCGGCTTGAACGTCAAGGCAGTGCAGGGAAAACAGGTTCCTCTGGAATGGACTGACACATCTGGGGGACTCTTGGAATGGTGGCACGACCCTGGAGTTCCTCTCGCCTTTCCTGTGGAGAGCGCCTCCTCTTGAGTTGCGACGGGAACGCCGGGAATTCTTTCCCTACGAAACAGGGAAAGGATCCCTCATCTCGAGCTAGGAGGCGGAAACGGGGCTCCCCTGGATGTGTGCGGGACCCCACGTGCTTCCTCTCGAGTGGAGACAGGTATGTCGGGGAACTTCTTGACTTGCAGCAAGGGTGTGAAGGACCCTTTGGAAGTTCCAGTGGTTAGACGTGATTAGCCTCCGGAAGCCTCAGCGGAAATGGGCCTCATCTCGCCTGGAGGGCAAAACCTCCTGGATTTTCTCGAGTTGCGGCAGGTGCTCTCGACTTACGACGGGGACCTCAGGGACCCGCTCTGGTGGCCTCAGGAAAGGCCAGTCCCCATGCGAGTTCCTCGGGGGCCTCTCGGGATTCCTCTTCCGTCGATGCCGGGGCCTAAGACCTTGTGTGGAGTCGGGGCCGGAACCTGAGGATTCCTCTCCAGTGCTGACATGGATCTTGGGGTACTTCTGGAGTCTCCCCAGGGGAGTCTGTCCTCGTCTCGAATGCGGGCTTGCACTTGCGCTTTCCTCCAGAGCGGCATCAGCAGTGTCACGCAGTCCGCCGCGTGGATCAAAGGATCTATGGTTTTCCCTCGAGTCTTTCCCACGGGGCGTTCCCACGAGGCTTTCCCACAGGGCTGTCCCACGTGCACACGTGGTGGGAGTGGATCCTCGGCTTGAACGTCAAGGCAGTGCAGGGAAAACAGATTCCTCTGGAATGGGCTGACACATCTGGGGGACTCTTGGAATGGTGGCACGACCCTGGAGTTCCTCTCGCCTTTCCTGTGGAGAGCGCCTCCTCTTGAGATGCGACGGGAACGCCGGGAATTCTTTCCCTACGAAACAGGGAAAGGATCCCTCATCTCGAGCTAGGAGGCGGAAACGGGGCTCCCCTGGATGGGTGCGGGACCCCACGTGCTTCCTCTCGAGTTGAGACGGGTATGTCGCGGAACTGCTTAAGTTGCAGCAATGGTGTGAAGGACCCTTTGGAAGTTCCAGTGGTTAGACGTGATTAGCCTCGAGAAGCCTCAGCGGAAATGGGCCTCATCTCGCCTGAAGGGCAAAACCTCCTGGATTTTCTCGAGTTGCGGCAGGTGCTCTCGACTTACGACGGGGACCTCAGGGACCCGCTCTGGTGGCCTCAGGAAAGGCCAGTCCCCATGCGAGTTCCTCGGGGGCCTCTCGGGATTCCTCTCACGTCGATGCCGGGGCCTAAGACCTTGTGTGGAGTCGGGGCCGGAACCGGAGGATTCCTCTCCAGTGCTGACATGGATCTTGGGGTACTTCTGGAGTCTCCCCAGGGGAGTCAGTCCTGGTCTCGAATGCGGGCATGCACTTGCGCTTTCCTCCAGAGCGGTAGCAGCAGTGTCACGCAGTCCGCAGCGTGGATCAAAGGATCTATGGTTTTCCCTCGAGTCTTTCCCACGAGGCTTTCCCACGAGGCTTTCCCACAGGGCTGTCCCACGTGCACACGTGGTGGGAGTGGATCCTCGGCTTGAACGTCAAGGCAGTGCAGGGAAAACAGGTTCCTCTGGAATGGACTGACACATCTGGGGGACTCTTGGAATGGTGGCACGACCCTGGAGTTCCTCTCGCCTTTCCTGTGGAGAGCGCCTCCTCTTGAGTTGCGACGGGAACGCCGGGAATTCTTTCCCTACGAAACAGGGAAAGGATCCCTCATCTCGAGCTAGGAGGCGGAAACGGGGCTCCCCTGGATGTGTGCGGGACCCCACGTGCTTCCTCTCGAGTGGAGACAGGTATGTCGGGGAACTTCTTGAGTTGCAGCAAGGGTGTGAATGACCCTTTGGAAGTTCCAGCGGTTAGATGTGATTAGCCTCGAGAAGCCTCAGCGGAAATGGGCCTCATCTCGCCTGGAGGGCAAAACCTCCTGGATTTTCTCGAGTTGCGGCAGGTGCTCTCGACTTACGATGGGGACCTCAGGGACCCGCTCTGGTGGCCTCAGGAAAGGCCAGTCCCCATGCGAGTTCCTCGGGGGCCTCTTGGCATTCCTCTCCCGTTGATGCTGGGGCCTAAGACCTTGTGTGGAGTCGGGGCCGGAACCTGAGGATTCCTCTCCAGTGCTGACATGGATCTTGGGGTACTTCTGGAGTCTCCGCAGGGGAGTCAGTCCTCGTCTCGAATGCGGGCATACACTTGCGCTTTCCTCCAGAGCGGTAGCAGCAGTGTCACGCAGACCACCGCGTGGATCAAAGGATCTATGGTTTTCCCTCGAGTCTTTCCCACGAGGCTTTCCCACGAGGCTTTCCCACAGGGCTGTCCCACGTGCACACGTGGTGGGAGTGGATCCTCGGCTTGAACGTCAAGGCAGTGCTGGGAAAACAGGTTCCTCTGGAATGGACTGACACATCTGGGGGACTCTTGGAATGGTGGCACGACCCTGGAGTTCCTCTCGCCTTTCCTGTTGAGAGCGCCTCCTCTTGACTTGCGACGGGAACGCCGGGAATTCTTTCCCTACGAAACAGGGAAAGGATCCCTCATCTCGAGCAAGGAGGCGGAAACGGGGCTCCCCTGGATGTGTGCGGGACCCCACGTGCTTCCTCTCGAGTGGAGACAGGTATATCGGGGAACTTCTTGAGTTGCAGCAAGGGTGTGAATGACCCTTTGGAAGTTCCAGCGGTTAGATGTGATTAGCCTCGAGAAGCCTCAGCGGAAATGGGCCTCATCTCGCCTGGAGGGCAAAACCTCCTGGATTTTCTCGAGTTGCGGCACGTGCTCTCGACTTACGATGGGGACCTCAGGGACCCGCTCTGGTGGCCTCAGGAAAGGCCAGTCCCCATGCGAGTTCCTCGGGGGCCTCTCGGGATTCCTCTCACGTCGATGCCGGGGCCTAAGACCTTGTGTGGAGTCGCGGCCGGAACCGGAGGATTCCTCTCCAGTGCTGACATGGATCTTGGGGTACTTCTGGAGTCTCCCCAGGGGAGTCAGTCCTCGTCTCGAATGCGGGCATGCACTTGCGCTTTCCTCCAGAGCGGTAGCAGCAGTGTCAGGCAGTCCGCCGCGTGGATCAAAGGATCTATGGTTTTCCCTCGAGTCTTTCCCACGAGGCTTTCCCACGAGGCTTTCCCACAGGGCTGTCCCACGTGCACACGTGGTGGGAGTGGATCCTCGGCTTGAACGTCAAGGCAGTGCAGGGAAAACAGGTTCCTCTGGAATGGACTGACACATCTGGGGGACTCTTGGAATGGTGGCACGACCCTGGAGTTCCTCTCGCCTTTCCTGTGGAGAGCGCCTCCTCTTGAGTTGCGACGGGAACGCCGGGAATTCTTTCCCTACGAAACAGGGAAAGGATCCCTCATCTCGAGCTAGGAGGCGGAAACGGGGCTCCCCTGGATGTGTGCGGGACCCCACGTGCTTCCTCTCGAGTGGAGACAGGTATGTCGGGGAACTTCTTGAGTTGCAGCAAGGGTGTGAATGACCCTTTGGAAGTTCCAGCGGTTAGATGTGATTAGCCTCGAGAAGCCTCAGCGGAAATGGGCCTCATCTCGCCTGGAGGGCAAAACCTCCTGGATTTTCTCGAGTTGCGGCAGGTGCTCTCGACTTACGATGGGGACCTCAGGGACCCGCTCTGGTGGCCTCAGGAAAGGCCAGTCCCCATGCGAGTTCCTCGGGGGCCTCTTGGCATTCCTCTCCCGTTGATGCCGGGGCCTAAGACCTTGTGTGGAGTCGGGGCCGGAACCTGAGGATTCCTCTCCAGTGCTGACATGGATCTTGGGGTACTTCTGGAGTCTCCCCAGGGGAGTCAGTCCTCGTCTCGAATGCGGGCATGCACTTGCGCTTTCCTCCAGAGCGGTAGCAGCAGTGTCACGCAGTCCGCCGCGTGGATCAAAGGATCTATGGTTTTCCCTCGAGTCTTTCCCACGAGGCTTTCCCACGAGGCTTTCCCACAGGGCTGTCCCACGTGCACACGTGGTGGGAGTGGATCCTCGGCTTGAACGTCAAGGCAGTGCAGGGAAAACAGGTTCCTCTGGAATGGACTGACACATCTGGGGGACTCTTGGAATGGTGGCATGACCCTGGAGTTCCTCTCGCCTTTCCTGTGGAGAGCGCCTTCTCTTGAGATGCGACGGGAACGCCGGGAATTCTTTCCCTACGAAACAGGGAAAGGATCCCTCATCTCGAGCTAGGAGGCGGAAACGGGGCTCCCCTGGATGTGTGCGGGACCCCACGTGCTTCCTCTCGAGTGGAGACGGGTATGTCGGGGAACTTCTTGAGTTGCAGCAAGGGTGTGAAGGACCCTTTGGAAGTTCCAGTGGTTAGACGTGATTAGCCTCGAGAAGCCTCAGCGGAAATGGGCCTCATCTCGCCTGGAGGGCAAAACCTCCTGGATTTTCTCGAGTTGCGGCAGGTGCTCTCGACTTATGACGGGGACCTCAGGGACCCGCTCTGGTGTCCTCAGGAATGGCCAGTCCCCATGCGAGTTCCTCGGGGGCCTCTCGGGATTCCTCTCCCGTCGATGCCGGGGCCTAAGACCTTGTGTGGAGTCGGGGCCGGAACCTGAGGATTCCTCTGCACTGCTGACATGGATTTGAGGTAATTCTGGAGTCTCCCCAGGGGAGTCAGTCCTCGTCTCGAATGCGGGCATGCTCTTGCGCTTTCCTCCAGAGCGGTAGCAGCAGTGTCACGCAGTCCGCCGCGTGGATCAAAGGATCTATGGTTTTCCCTCGAGTCTTTCCCACGAGGCTTTCCCACGAGGCTTTCCCACAGGGCTGTCCCACGTGCACACGTGGTGGGAGTGGATCCTCGGCTTGAACGTCAAGGCAGTGCAGGGAAAACAGGTTCCTCTGGAATGGACTGACACATCTGGGGGACTCTTGGAATGGTGGCACGACCCTGGAGTTCCTCTCGCCTTTCCTGTGGAGAGCGCCTCCTCTTGAGATGCGACGGGAACGCCGGGAATTCTTTCCCTACGAAACAGGGAAAGGATCCCTCATCTCGAGCTAGGAGGCGGAAACGGGGCTCGCTGGATGTGTGCGGGACCCCACGTGCTTCCTCTCGAGTGGAGACGGGTATGTCGGGGAACTTCTTGAGTTGCAGCAAGGGTGTGAAGGACCCTTTGGAAGTTCCAGTGGTTAGACGTGATTAGCCTCGAGAAGCCTCAGCGGAAATGGGCCTCATCTCGCCTGGAGGGCAAAACCTCCTGGATTTTCTCGAGTTGCGGCAGGTGCTCTCGACTTACGACCGGGACCTCAGGGACCCGCTCTGGTGGCCTCAGGAAAGGCCAGTCCCCATGCGAGTTCCTCGGGGGCCTCTCGGGATTCCTCTCCCGTCGATGCCGGGGCCTAAGACCTTGTGTGGAGTCGGGGCCGGAACCTGAGGATTTCTCTCCAGTGCTGACATGGATCTTGGGGTACTTCTGGAGTCTCCTCAGGGGAGTCAGTCCTCGTCTCGAATGCGGGCATGCACTTGCGCTTTCCTCCAGAGCGGTAGCAGCATTGTCACGCAGTCCGCCGCGTGGATCAAAGGATCTATGGTTTTCCCTCGAGTCTTTCCCCCGAGGCTTTCCCACGAGGCTTTCCCACAGGGCTGGCCCACGTGCACACGTGGTGGGAGTCGATCCTCGGCTTGAACGTCAAGGCAGTGCAGGGAAAACAGGTTCCTCTGGAATGGACTGACACATCTGGGGGACTCTTGGAATGGTGTCACGACCCTGGAGTTCCTCTCGCCTTTCCTGTGGAGAGCGCCTCCTCTTGAGATGCGACGGGAACGCCGGGAATTCTTTCCCTACGAAACAGTTAAACGATCCCTCATCTCGAGCTAGGAGGCGGAAACGGGGCTCCCCTGGATGGGTGCGGGACCCCACGTGCTTCCTCTCGAGTTGAGACGGGTATGTCGCGGAACTGCTTAAGTTGCAGCAATGGTGTGAAGGACCCTTTGGAAGTTCCAGTGGTTAGACGTGATTAGCCTCGAGAAGCCTCAGCGGAAATGGGCCTCATCTCGCCTGGAGGGCAAAACCTCCTGGATTTTCTCGAGTTGCGGCAGGTGCTCTCGACTTACGACGGCGACCTCAGGGACCCGCTCTGGTGGCCTCAGGAAAGGCCAGTCCACATGCGAGTTCCTCGGGGGCCTCTCGGGATTCTTCTCCCGTCGATGCCGGGGCCTAAGACCTTGTGTGGAGTCGGGGCCGGAACCTGAGGATTCCTCTCCAGTGCTGACATGGATCTTGGGGTACTTCTGGAGTCTCCCCAGGGGAGTCAGTCCTCGTCTCGAATGCGGGCATGCACTTGCGCTTTTCTCCAGAGCGGTAGCAGCAGTGTCACGCAGTCCGCCGCGTGGATCAAAGGATCTATGGTTTTCCCTCGAGTCTTTCCCACGAGGCTTTCCCACGAGGCTTTCCCACAGGGCTGTCCCACGTGCACACGTGGTGGGAGTGGATCCTCGGCTTGAACGTCAAGGCAGTGCAGGGAAAACAGGTTCCTCTGGAATGGACTGACACATCTGGGGGACTCTTGGAATGGTGGCACGACCCTGGAGTTCCTCTCGCCTTTCCTGTGGAGAGCGCCTCCTCTTGAGATGCGACGGGAACGCCGGGAATTCTTTCCCTACGAAACAGGGAAAGGATCCCTCATCTCGAGCTAGGAGGTGGAAACGGGGCTCCCCTGGATGTGTGCGGGACCCCACGTGCTTCCTCTCGAGTGGAGACGGGTATGTCGGGGAACGTCTTGAGTTGCAGCAAGGGTGTGAAGGACCCTTTGGAAGTTCCAGTGGTTAGACGTGATTAGCCTCAAGAAGTCTCAGCGGAAATGGGCCTCATCTCGCCTGGAGGGCAAAACCTCCTGGATTTTCTCGAGTTGCGGCAGGTGCTCTCGACTTACGACGGGGACCTCAGGGACCCGCTCTGGTGGCCTCAGGAAAGGCCAGTCCCCATGCGAGTTCCTCCGGGGCCTCTCGGGATTCCTCTCCCGTCGATGCCGGGGCCTAAGACCTTGTGTGGAGTCGGGGCCGGAACCTGAGGATTCCTCTCCAGTGCTGACATGGATCTTGGGGTACTTCTGGAGTCTCCCCAGGGGAGTCAGTCCTCGTCTCGAATGCGGGCATGCACTTGCGCTTTCCTCCAGAGCGGTAGCAGCAGTGTCACGCAGTCCGCCCCGTGGATCAAAGGATCTATGGTTTTCCCTCGAGTCTTTCCCACGAGGCTTTCCCACGAGGCTTTCCCACAGGGCTGTCCCAAGTGCACACGTGGTGGGAGTCGATCCTCGGCTTGAACGTCAAGGCAGTGCAGGGAAAACAGGTTCCTCTGGGATGGACTGACACATCTGGGGGACTCTTGGAATGGTGGCACGACCCTGGAGTTCCTCTCGCCTTTCCTGTGGAGAGCGCCTCCTCTTGAGATGCTATGGGAACGCCGGGAATTCTTTCCCTACGAAACAGGGAAAGGATCCCTCATCTCGAGCTAGGAGGCGGAAACGGGGCTCCCCTGGATGTGTGCGGGACCCACCGTGCTTGATCTCGAGTGGAGACGGGTATGTCGGGGAACTTCTTGATTTGCAGCAAGGGTGTGAAGGACCCTTTGGAAATTCCAGTGGTTAGACGTGATTAGCCTCGAGAAGCCTCAGCGGAAATGGGCCTCATCTCGCCTGGAGGGCAAAACCTCCTGGATTTTCTCAAGTTGCGGCAGGTGCTCTCGACTTACGACGGGGACCTCAGGGACCCGCTCTGGTGGCCTCAGGAAAGGCCAGTCCCCATGCGAGTTCCTCGGGGGCCTCTCGGGATTCCTCTCCCGTCGATGCCGGGGCCTAAGACCTTGTGTGGTGTCGGGGTCGGAACCTGAGGATTCCTCTCCGGTGCTGACATGGATCTTGGGGTACTTCTGGAGTCTCCCCAGGGGAGTCAGTCCTCGTCTCGAATGCGGGCATGCACTTGCGCTTTCCTCCAGAGCGGTAGCAGCAGTGTCACGCAGTCCGCCGCGTGGATCAAAGGATCTATGGTTTTCCCTCGAGTCTTTCCCACGAGGCTTTCCCACGAGGCTTTCCCACAGGGCTGTCCCACGTGCACACGTGGTGGGAGTGGATCCTCGGCTTGAACGTCAAGGCAGTGCAGGGAAAACAGGTTCCTCTGGAATGGACTGACACATCTGGGGGACTCTTGGAATGGTGGCATGACCCTGGAGTTCCTCTCGCCTTTCCTGTGGAGAGCGCCTTCTCTTGAGATGCGACGGGAACGCCGGGAATTCTTTCCCTACGAAACAGGGAAAGGATCCCTCATCTCGAGCTAGGAGGCGGAAACGGGGCTCCCCTGGATGTGTGCGGGACCCCACGTGCTTCCTCTCGAGTGGAGACGGGTATGTCGGGGAACTTCTTGAGTTGCAGCAAGGGTGTGAAGGACCCTTTGGAAGTTCCAGTGGTTAGACGTGATTAGCCTCGAGAAGCCTCAGCGGAAATGGGCCTCATCTCGCCTGGAGGGCAAAACCTCCTGGATTTTCTCGAGTTGCGGCAGGTGCTCTCGACTTATGACGGGGACCTCAGGGACCCGCTCTGGTGTCCTCAGGAATGGCCAGTCCCCATGCGAGTTCCTCGGGGGCCTCTCGGGATTCCTCTCCCGTCGATGCCGGGGCCTAAGACCTTGTGTGGAGTCGGGGCCGGAACCTGAGGATTCCTCTGCACTGCTGACATGGATTTGAGGTAATTCTGGAGTCTCCCCAGGGGAGTCAGTCCTCGTCTCGAATGCGGGCATGCTCTTGCGCTTTCCTCCAGAGAGGTAGCAGCAGTGTCACGCAGTCCGCCGCGTGGATCAAAGGATCTATGGTTTTCCCTCGAGTCTTTCCCACGAGGCTTTCCCACGAGGCTTTCCCACAGGGCTGTCCCACGTGCACACGTGGTGGGAGTGGATCCTCGGCTTGAACGTCAAGGCAGTGCAGGGAAAACAGGTTCCTCTGGAATGGACTGACACATCTGGGGGACTCTTGGAATGGTGGCACGACCCTGGAGTTCCTCTCGCCTTTCCTGTGGAGAGCGCCTCCTCTTGAGATGCGACGGGAACGCCGGGAATTCTTTCCCTACGAAACAGGGAAAGGATCCCTCATCTCGAGCTAGGAGGCGGAAACGGGGCTCGCTGGATGTGTGCGGGACCCCACGTGCTTCCTCTCGAGTGGAGACGGGTATGTCGGGGAACTTCTTGAGTTGCAGCAAGGGTGTGAAGGACCCTTTGGAAGTTCCAGTGGTTAGACGTGATTAGCCTCGAGAAGCCTCAGCGGAAATGGGCCTCATCTCGCCTGGAGGGCAAAACCTCCTGGATTTTCTCGAGTTGCGGCAGGTGCTCTCGACTTACGACCGGGACCTCAGGGACCCGCTCTGGTGGCCTCAGGAAAGGCCAGTCCCCATGCGAGTTCCTCGGGGGCCTCTCGGGATTCCTCTCCCGTCGATGCCGGGGCCTAAGACCTTGTGTGGAGTCGGGGCCGGAACCTGAGGATTTCTCTCCAGTGCTGACATGGATCTTGGGGTACTTCTGGAGTCTCCTCAGGGGAGTCAGTCCTCGTCTCGAATGCGGGCATGCACTTGCGCTTTCCTCCAGAGCGGTAGCAGCAGTGTCACGCAGTCCGCCGCGTGGATCAAAGGATCTATGGTTTTCCCTCGAGTCTTTCCCCCGAGGCTTTCCCACGAGGCTTTCCCACAGGGCTGGCCCACGTGCACACGTGGTGGGAGTCGATCCTCGGCTTGAACGTCAAGGCAGTGCAGGGAAAACAGGTTCCTCTGGAATGGACTGACACATCTGGGGGACTCTTGGAATGGTGTCACGACCCTGGAGTTCCTCTCGCCTTTCCTGTGGAGAGCGCCTCCTCTTGAGATGCGACGGGAACGCCGGGAATTCTTTCCCTACGAAACAGTTAAACGATCCCTCATCTCGAGCTAGGAGGCGGAAACGGGGCTCCCCTGGATGGGTGCGGGACCCCACGTGCTTCCTCTCGAGTTGAGACGGGTATGTCGCGGAACTGCTTAAGTTGCAGCAATGGTGTGAAGGACCCTTTGGAAGTTCCAGTGGTTAGACGTGATTAGCCTCGAGAAGCCTCAGCGGAAATGGGCCTCATCTCGCCTGGAGGGCAAAACCTCCTGGATTTTCTCGAGTTGCGGCAGGTGCTCTCGACTTACGACGGCGACCTCAGGGACCCGCTCTGGTGGCCTCAGGAAAGGCCAGTCCACATGCGAGTTCCTCGGGGGCCTCTCGGGATTCTTCTCCCGTCGATGCCGGGGCCTAAGACCTTGTGTGGAGTCGGGGCCGGAACCTGAGGATTCCTCTCCAGTGCTGACATGGATCTTGGGGTACTTCTGGAGTCTCCCCAGGGGAGTCAGTCCTCGTCTCGAATGCGGGCATGCACTTGCGCTTTTCTCCAGAGCGGTAGCAGCAGTGTCACGCAGTCCGCCGCGTGGATCAAAGGATCTATGGTTTTCCCTCGAGTCTTTCCCACGAGGCTTTCCCACGAGGCTTTCCCACAGGGCTGTCCCACGTGCACACGTGGTGGGAGTGGATCCTCGGCTTGAACGTCAAGGCAGTGCAGGGAAAACAGGTTCCTCTGGAATGGACTGACACATCTGGGGGACTCTTGGAATGGTGGCACGACCCTGGAGTTCCTCTCGCCTTTCCTGTGGAGAGCGCCTCCTCTTGAGATGCGACGGGAACGCCGGGAATTCTTTCCCTACGAAACAGGGAAAGGATCCCTCATCTCGAGCTAGGAGGTGGAAACGGGGCTCCCCTGGATGTGTGCGGGACCCCACGTGCTTCCTCTCGAGTGGAGACGGGTATGTCGGGGAACGTCTTGAGTTGCAGCAAGGGTGTGAAGGACCCTTTGGAAGTTCCAGTGGTTAGACGTGATTAGCCTCAAGAAGTCTCAGCGGAAATGGGCCTCATCTCGCCTGGAGGGCAAAACCTCCTGGATTTTCTCGAGTTGCGGCAGGTGCTCTCGACTTACGACGGGGACCTCAGGGACCCGCTCTGGTGGCCTCAGGAAAGGCCAGTCCCCATGCGAGTTCCTCCGGGGCCTCTCGGGATTCCTCTCCCGTCGATGCCGGGGCCTAAGACCTTGTGTGGAGTCGGGGCCGGAACCTGAGGATTCCTCTCCAGTGCTGACATGGATCTTGGGGTACTTCTGGAGTCTCCCCAGGGGAGTCAGTCCTCGTCTCGAATGCGGGCATGCACTTGCGCTTTCCTCCAGAGCGGTAGCAGCAGTGTCACGCAGTCCGCCCCGTGGATCAAAGGATCTATGGTTTTCCCTCGAGTCTTTCCCACGAGGCTTTCCCACGAGGCTTTCCCACAGGGCTGTCCCAAGTGCACACGTGGTGGGAGTCGATCCTCGGCTTGAACGTCAAGGCAGTGCAGGGAAAACAGGTTCCTCTGGGATGGACTGACACATCTGGGGGACTCTTGGAATGGTGGCACGACCCTGGAGTTCCTCTCGCCTTTCCTGTGGAGAGCGCCTCCTCTTGAGATGCTATGGGAACGCCGGGAATTCTTTCCCTACGAAACAGGGAAAGGATCCCTCATCTCGAGCTAGGAGGCGGAAACGGGGCTCCCCTGGATGTGTGCGGGACCCACCGTGCTTGATCTCGAGTGGAGACGGGTATGTCGGGGAACTTCTTGATTTGCAGCAAGGGTGTGAAGGACCCTTTGGAAATTCCAGTGGTTAGACGTGATTAGCCTCGAGAAGCCTCAGCGGAAATGGGCCTCATCTCGCCTGGAGGGCAAAACCTCCTGGATTTTCTCAAGTTGCGGCAGGTGCTCTCGACTTACGACGGGGACCTCAGGGACCCGCTCTGGTGGCCTCAGGAAAGGCCAGTCCCCATGCGAGTTCCTCGGGGGCCTCTCGGGATTCCTCTCCCGTCGATGCCGGGGCCTAAGACCTTGTGTGGTGTCGGGGTCGGAACCTGAGGATTCCTCTCCGGTGCTGACATGGATCTTGGGGTACTTCTGGAGTCTCCCCAGGGGAGTCAGTCCTCGTCTCGAATGCGGGCATGCACTTGCGCTTTCCTCCAGAGCGGTAGCAGCAGTGTCACGCAGTCCGCCGCGTGGATCAAACGATCTATGGTTTTCCCACGAGTCTTTCCCACGAGGCTTTCCCACGAGGCTTTCCCACAGGGCTATCCCACGTGCACACGTGGTGGGAGTCGATCATCGGCTTGAACGTCAAGGCAGTGCAGGGAAAACAGGTTCCTCTGGAATGGACTGACACATCTGGGGGACTCTTGGAATGGTGGCACGACCCTGGAGTTCCTCTCGCCTTTCCAGTGGAGAGCGCCTTCTCTTGAGATGCGACGGGAACGCCGGGAATTCTTTCCCTACGAAACAGGGAAAGGATCCCTCATCTCGAGCTAGGAGGCGGAAACGGGGCTCCCCTGGATGTGTGCGGGACCCCACGTGCTTCCTCTCGAGTTGAGACGGGTATGTCGCGGAACTGCTTAAGTTGCAGCAATGGTGTGAAGGACCCTTTGGAAGTTCCAGTGGTTAGACGTGATTAGCCTCGAGAAGCCTCAGCGGAAATGGGCCTCATCTCGCCTGGAGGGCAAAACCTCCTGGATTTTCTCGAGTTGCGGCAGGTGCTCTCGACTTACGACGGGGACCTCAGGGACCCGCTCTGGTGGCCTCAGGAAAGGCCAGTCCACATGCGAGTTCCACGGGGGCCTCTCGGGATTCCTCTCCCGTCGATGCCGGGGCCTAAGACCTTGTGTGGAGTCGGGGCCGAACCTGAGGATTCCTCTCCAGTGCTGACATGGATCTTGGGGTACTTCTGGAGTCTCCCCAGGGGAGTCAGTCCTCGTCTCGAATGCGGGCATGCACTTGCGCTTTCCTCCAGAGCGGTAGCAGCAGTGTCACGCAGTCCGCCCCGTGGATCAAAGGATCTATGGTTTTCCCTCGAGTCTTTCCCACGAGGCTTTCCCACGAGGCTTTCCCACATGTCTGTCCCACGTGCACACGTGGTGGGAGTCGATCCTCGGCTTGAACGTCAAGGCAGTGCAGGGAAAACAGGTTCCTCTGGAATGGACTGACACATCTGGGGGACTCTTGGAATGGTGGCACGACCCTGGAGTTCCTCTCGCCTTTCCTGTGGAGAGCGCCTCCTCTTGAGATGCTATGGGAACGCCGGGAATTCTTTCCCTACGAAACAGGGAAAGGATCCCTCATCTCGAGCTAGGAGGCGGAAACGGGGCTCCCCTGGATGTGTGCGGGACCCACCGTGCTTGATCTCGAGTGGAGACGGGTATGTCGGGGAACTTCTTGATTTGCAGCAAGGGTGTGAAGGACCCTTTGGAAATTCCAGTGGTTAGACGTGATTAGCCTCGAGAAGCCTCAGCGGAAATGGGCCTCATCTCGCCTGGAGGGCAAAACCTCCTGGATTTTCTCAAGTTGCGGCAGGTGCTCTCGACTTACGACGGGGACCTCAGGGACCCGCTCTGGTGGCCTCAGGAAAGGCCAGTCCCCATGCGAGTTCCTCGGGGGCGTCTTGGGATTCCTCTCCCGTCGATGCCGGGGCCTAAGACCTTGTGTGGAGTCGGGGCCGGAACCTGAGGATTCCTCTCCAGTGCTGACATGGATCTTGGGGTACTTCTGGAGTCTCCCCAGGGGAGTCAGTCCTCGTCTCGAATGCGGGCATGCACTTGCGCTTTCCTCCAGAGCGGTAGCAGCAGTGTCACGCAGTCCGCCGCGTGGATCGAAGGATCTATGGTTTTCCCTCGAGTCTTTCCCACGAGGCTTTCCCACGAGGCTTTCCCACAGGGCTGTCCCACGTGCACACGTGGTGGGAGTCGATCCTCGGCTTGAACGTCAAGGCAGTGCAGGGAAAACAGGTTCCTCTGGAATGGACTGACACATCTGGGGGACTCTTGGAATGGTGGCACGACCCTGGAGTTCCTCTCGCCTTTCCTGTGGAGAGCGCCTCCTCTTGAGATGCGACGGGAACGCCGGGAATTCTTTCCCTACGAAACAGGGAAAGGATCCCTCATCTCGAGCTAGGAGGCGAAAACGGGGCTCCCCTGGATGTGTGCGGGACCTTCGTGTTTCCTCTCGAGTGGAGACGGGTATGTCGGGGAACTTCTTGAGTTGCAGCAAGGGTGTGAAGGACCCTTTGGAAGTTCCAGTGGTTAGATGTGATTGGCCTCGAGAAGCCTCAGCGGAAATGGGCCTCATCTCGCCTGGAGGGCAAAACCTCCTGAATTTTCTCGAGTTGCGGCAGGTGCTCTCGACTTACGACGGGGACCTCAGGGACCCGCTCTGGTGGCCTCAGGAAACTCCAGTCCCCATGCGACTTCCTCAGGGGCCTCTCGGGATTCCTCTCCCGTCGATGCCGGGGCCTAAGACCTTGTGTGGAGTCGGGGCCGGAACCTGAGGATTCCTCTCCAGTGCTGACATGGATCTTGGGGTACTTCTGGAGTCTCCCCAGGGGAGTCAGTCCTCGTCTGGAATGTGGGCATGCACTTGCGCTATCCTCCACAGCAGTAGCAGCAGTGTCACGCAGTCCGCCGCGTGGATCAAAGGATCTATGGTTTTCCCTCGAGTCTTTCCCACGAGGCTTTCCCACGAGGCTTTCCCACAGGGCTGTCCCACGTGCACACGTGGTGGGAGTCGATCCTCGGCTTGAACGTCAAGGCAGTGCAGGGAAAACAGGTTCCTCTGGAATGGACTGACACATCTGGGGGACTCTTGGAATGGTGGCACGACCCTGGAGTTCCTCTCTCCTTTCCTGTGGAGAGCGCCTCCTCTTGAGATGCGACGGGAACGCCGGGAATTCTTTCCTTACGAAACAGGGAAAGGATCCCTCATCTCGAGCTAGGAGGCGGAAACGGGGCTCCCCTGGATGTGTGCGGGACCTTCGTGTTTCCTCTCGAGTGGAGACGGGTATGTCGGGGAACTTCTTGAGTTGCAGCAAGGGTGTGAAGGACCCTTTGGAATTTCCAGTGGTTAGATGTGATTAGCCTCGAGAAGCCTCAGCGGAAATGGGCCTCATCTCGCCTGGAGGGCAAAACCTCCTGGATTTTCTCGAGTTGCGGCAGGTGCTCTCGACTTACGACGTGGACTACATGGACCCACTCTGGTGGCCTCAGGAAAGCCCAGTCCCCATGCAAGTTCTTCGGGGGCCTCTCGGGTTTCCTCTTCCGTCGATGCCGGGGCCTAAGACCTTGTGTGGAGTCGGGGCCGGAACCTGAGGATTCCTCTGCACTGCTGACATGGATTTGGGGTACTTCTGGAGTCACCCCAGGGGAGTCAGTCCTCGTCTCGAATGCGGGCATGCACTTGCGCTTTCCTCCAGAGCGGTAGCAGCAGTGTCACGCAGTCTGCCGCGTGGATCACAGGATCTATGGTTTTCCCTCGAGTCTTTCCCACGAGGCTTTCCCACGAGGCTTTCCCACAGGGCTGTCCACGTGCACACGTGGTGGGAGTCGATCCTCAGCTTGAACGTCAAGGCTGTGCAGGGAAAACAGGTTCCTCTGTAATGGACTGACACATCTGGGCGTCTCTTGGAATGGTGGCACGACCCTGGAGTTCCTCTCCCCTCTCCTGTGGAGAGCGCCTCCTCTTGAGATGCGACGGGAACGCCCGGAATTCTTTCCCTAAGAAACAGGGAAAGGATCCCTCATCTCGAGCTAGGAGGCGGAAACGGGGCTCCCCTGGATGTGTGCGGGACCCCACGTGCTTCCTCTCGAGTGGAGACGGGTATGTCGGGGAACTTCTTGAGTTGCAGCCAGGGTGTGAAGGACCCTTTGGAAGTTCCAGTGGTTAGATGTGATTAGCCTCGAGAAGCCTCAGCGGAAATGGGCCTCATCTCGCCTGGAGGGCAAAACCTCCTGGATTTTCTCGAGTTGCGGCATGTGCTCTCGACTTACGACGGGGACCTCGGGGACCCGCTCTGGTGGCCTCAGGAAAGGCCAGTCCCCATGCGAGTTCCTCGGGGGCCGCTCGGGATTCCTCTCCCATCGATGCCGGGGAATAAGACCTTGTGTGGAGTCGGGGCCAGAACCTGACGATTCCTCTCCAGTGCTGACATGGATCTTGGGGTACTTCTGGAGTCTCCCCAGGGGAGTCAGTCCTCGTCTCGAATGCGGGCATGCACTTGCGCTTTCCTCCAGAGCGGTAGCAGCAGTGTCACGCATTCCGCCGCGTGGATCAAAGGATCTATGGTTTTCCCTCGAGTCTTTCCCACGAGGCTTTCCCACGAGGCTTTCCCACAGGGCTGTCCCACGTGCACACGTGGTGGGAGTGGATCCTCGGCTTGAACGTCAAGGCAGTGCAGGGAAAACAGGTTCCTCTAGAATGGACTGACACATCTGGGGCACTCTTGGAATGGTGGCACGACCCTGGAGTTCCTCTCGCCTTTCCTGTGGAGAGCGCCTCCTCTTGAGATGCGACGGGAACGCCGGGAATGCTTTCCCTACGAAAAAGGGAAATGATCCCCATTTCGAGCTAGGAGGCGGAAACGGGGCTCCCCTGGATGTGTGCGGGACCCCACGTGCTTCCTCTCGAGTGGAGACGGGTATGTCGCGGAACTGCTTGAGTTGCAGCAAGGGTGTGAAGGACCCTTTGGAAGTTCCAGTGGTTAGATGTGATTGGCCTCGAGAAGCCTCAGCGGAAATGGGCCTCATCTCGCCTGGAGGGCAAAACCTCCTGGATTTTCTCGAGTTGCGGCAGGTGCTCTCGACTTACGACGGGGACGTCAGGGACCCGCTCTGGTGGCCTCAGGAAAGGCCAGTCCCCATGCGAGTTCCTCGGGGGCCTCTCGGGATTCCGCTCCCGTCGATGCCGGGGCCTAAGACCTTGTGTGGAGTCGGGGCCGGAACCTGAGGATTCCTCTCCAGTGCTGACATGGACCTTGGGGTACTTCTGGAGACTCCCCAGGGGAGTCAGTCCTCGTCTCGAATGCGGGCATGCACTTGCGCTTTCCTCCAGAGCGGTAGCAGCAGTGTCACGCAGTCCGCCGCGTGGATCAAAGGATCTATGGTTTTCCCTCGAGTCTTTCCCACGAGGCTTTCCCACGAGGCTTTCCCACAGGGCTGTCCCACGTGCACACGTGGTGGGAGTCGATCCTCGGCTTGAAAGTCAAGGCAGTGCAGGGAAAACAGGTTCCTCTGGAATGGACTGACACATCTGGTGGACTCTTGGAATGGTGGCACGACCCTGGAGTTCCTCTCGCCTTTCCTGTGGAGAGGGCCTCCTCTTGAGATGCGACGGGAACGCCGGGAATTCTTTCCCTACGAAACAGGGAAAGGATCCCTCATCTCGAGCTAGGAGGCGAAAACGGGGCTCCCCTGGATGTGTGCGGGACCTTCGTGTTTCCTCTCCAGTGGAGACGGGTATTTCGGGGAACTTCTTGAGTTGCAGCAAGGGTGTGAAGGACCCTTTGGAAGTTCCAGTGGTTAGATGTGATTAGCCTCGAGAAGCCTCAGCGGAAATGGGCCTCATCTCGCCTGGAGGGCAAAACCTCCTGGATTTTCTCGAGTTGCGGCAGGTGCTCTCGACTTACGACGGGGACCTCAGGGACCCGCTCTGGTGGCCTCAGGAAACGCCAGTCCCCATGCGAGTTCCTCAGGGGCCTCTCGGGATTCCTCTCCCTTCGATGCCGGGGCCTAAGACCTTGTGTGGAGTCGGGGCCGGAACCTGAGGATTCCTCTCCAGTGCTGACATGGATCTTGGGGTACTTCTGGAGTCTCCCCAGGGGAGTCAGTTCTCGTCTCGAATGCGGGCATGCACTTGCGCTTTCCTCCAGAGCGGTAGCAGCAGTGTCACGCAGTCCGCCGCGTGGATCAAAGGATCTATGGTTTTCCCTCGAGTCTTTCCCACGAGGCTTTCCCACGAGGCTTTCCCACAGGGCTGTCCCACGTGCACACGTGGTGGGAGTCGATCCTCGGCTTGAACGTCAAGGCAGTGCAGGGAAAACAGGTTCCTCTGGAATGGACTGACACATCTGGGGGACTCTTGGAATGGTGGCGGGACCCTGGAGTTCCTCTTGCCTTTCCTGTGGAGAGCGGCTCCTCTTGAGATGTAACGGGAACGCCGGGAATTCTTTCCCTACGAAACAGGGAAAGGATCCCTCATCTCGAGCTAGGAGGCGGAAACGGGTCTCCCCTGGATGTTTGCGGGACCCTCGTGCTTCCTCTCGAGTGGAGACGGGTATGTCGGGGAACTTCTTGAGTTGCAGTAAGGGTGTGAAGGACCCTTTGGAAGTTCCAGTGGTTAGATGTGATTAGCCTCGAGAAGCCTCAGCGGAAATGGGCCTCATCTCGCCTGGAGGTCAAAACCTCCTGGATTTTCTCGAGTTGCGGTAGGTGCTCTGGACTTACGACGGGGACCTCGGGGACCCGCTCTGGTGGCCTCAGGAAAGGCCAGTCCACATGCGAGTTCCTCGGGGGCCTCTCGGGATTCCTCTCCCGTCGATGCCGGGTCCTAAGACCTTGTGTGGAGTCGGGGCCGGAACCTGAGGATTCCTCTCCAGTGCTGACATGGATCTTGGGGTACTTCTGGAGTCTCCCCAGGGGAGTCAGTCCTCGTCTCGAATGCGGGCATGCACTTGCGCTTTCCTCCAGAGCGGTAGCAGCAGTGTCACGCAGTCCGCCGCGTGGATCAAAGGATCTATGGTTTTCCCTCGAGTCTTTCCCACGAGGCTTTCCCACGAGGCTTTCCCACAGGGCTGCCCCACGTGCACACGTGGTGGGAGTCGATCCTCGGCTTGAACGTCAAGGCAGTGCAGGGAAAACAGGTTCCTCTGGAATGGACTGACACATCTGGGGGATTCTTGGAATGGTGGCACGACCCTGGAGTTCCTCTCGCCTTTCCTGTGGAGAGCGCCTCCTCTTGAGATGCGACGGGAACGCCGGGAATTCTTTCCCTACGAAACAGGGAAAGGATCCCTCATCTCGAGCTAGGAGGCGGAAACGGGGCTCCCCTGGATGTGTGCGGGACACCACGTGCTTCCTCTCGAGTGGAGATGGGTATGTCGGGGAACTTCTTGAGTTGCAGCAAGGGTGTGAAGGACCCTTTGGAAGTTCCAATGGTTAGATGTGATTGTCCTCGAGAAGCCTCAGCGGAAATGGGCCTCATCTCGCCTGGAGGGCAAAACCTCCTGGATTTTCTCGAGTTGCGGCAGGTGCTCTCGACTTACGACGGGGACCTCAGGGACCCGCTCTGGTGGCCTCAGGAAAGGCCAGTCCCCATGCGAGTTCCTCGGGGGCCTCTCGGGATTCCTCTCCCGTCGATGCCGGGGCCTAAGACCTTGTGTGGAGTCGGGGCCGGAACCTGAGGATTCCTCTCCAGTGCTGACATGGATCTTGGGGTACTTCTGGAGTCTCCCCAGGGGAGTCAGTCCTCGTCTCGAATGCGGGCATGCACTTGCACTTTCCTCCAGAGCGGTAGCAGCAGTGTCACGCAGTCCGCCGCGTGGATCAAAGGATCTATGATTTTCCCTCGAGTCTTTCCCACGAGGCTTTCCCACGAGGCTTTCCCACAGGGCTGTCCCACGTGCACACGTGGTGGGAGTCGATCCTCGGCTTGAATGTCAAGGCAGTGCAGGGAAAACAGGTTCCTCTGGAATGGACTGACACATCTGGGGGACTCTTGGAATGGTGTCACGACCCTGGAGTTCCTCTCGCCTTTCCTGTGGAGAGCGCCTCCTCTTGAGATGCGACGGGAACTCCGGGAATTCTTTCCCTACGAAACAGGGAAAGGATCCCTCATCTCGAGCTAGGAGGCGGAAACGGGGCTCCCCTGGATGTGTGCGGGACCCCACGTGCTTTCTCTCGAGTGGAGACGGGTATGTCGGGGAACTTCTTGAGTTGTAGCAAGGGTGTGAAGAACCCTTTGGAAGTTCCAGTGGTTAGATGTGATTGGCCTCGAGAAGCCTCAGCGGAAATGGGCCTCATCTCGCCTGGAGGGCAAAACCTCCTGAATTTTCTCGAGTTGCGGCAGGTGCTCTCGACTTACGACGGGGACCTCAGGGACCCGCTCTGGTGGCCTCAGGAAACTCCAGTCCCCATGCGACTTCCTCAGGGGCCTCTCGGGATTCCTCTCCCGTCGATGCCGGGGCCTAAGACCTTGTGTGGAGTCGGGGCCGGAACCTGAGGATTCCTCTCCAGTGCTGACATGGATCTTGGGGTACTTCTGGAGTCTCCCCAGGGGAGTCAGTCCTCGTCTGGAATGTGGGCATGCACTTGCGCTATCCTCCACAGCAGTAGCAGCAGTGTCACGCAGTCCGCCGCGTGGATCAAAGGATCTATGGTTTTCCCTCGAGTCTTTCCTACGAGGCTTTCCCACGAGGCTTTCCCACAGGGCTGTCCCACGTGCACACGTGGTGGGAGTCGATCCTCGGCTTGAACGTCAAGGCAGTGCAGGGAAAACAGGTTCCTCTGGAATGGACTGACACATCTGGGGGACTCTTGGAATGGTGGCACGACCCTGGAGTTCCTCTCTCCTTTCCTGTGGAGAGCGCCTCCTCTTGAGATGCGACGGGAACGCCGGGAATTCTTTCCCTACGAAACAGGGAAAGGATCCCTCATCTCGAGCTAGGAGGCGGAAACGGGGCTCCCCTGGATGTGTGCGGGACCTTCGTGTTTCCTCTCGAGTGGAGACGGGTATGTCGGGGAACTTCTTGATTTGCAGCAAGGGTGTGAAGGACCCTTTGGAATTTCCAGTGGTTAGATGTGATTAGCCTCGAGAAGCCTCAGCGGAAATGGGCCTCATCTCGCCTGGAGGTGAAAACCTCCTGGATTTTCTCGAGTTGCGGCAGGTGCTCTCGACTTACGACGTGGACTACATGGACCCACTCTGGTGGCCTCAGGAAAGCCCAGTCCCCATGCAAGTTCTTCGGGGGCCGCTCGGGATTCCTCTCCCATCGATGCCGGGGCCTAAGACCTTGTGTGGAGTCGGGGCCAGAACCTGACGATTCCTCTCCAGTGCTGACATGGATCTTGGGGTACTTCTGGAGTCTCCCCAGGGGAGTCAGTCCTCGTCTCGAATGCGGGCATGCACTTGCGCTTTCCTCCAGAGCGGTAGCAGCAGTGTCACGCATTCCGCCGCGTGGATCAAAGGATCTATGGTTTTCCCTCGAGTCTTTCCCACGAGGCTTTCCCACGAGGCTTTCCCACAGGGCTGTCCCACGTGCACACGTGGTGGGAGTGGATCCTCGGCTTGAACGTCAAGGCAGTGCAGGGAAAACAGGTTCCTCTAGAATGGACTGACACATCTGGGGCACTCTTGGAATGGTGGCACGACCCTGGAGTTCCTCTCGCCTTTCCTGTGGAGAGCGCCTCCTCTTGAGATGCGACGGGAACGCCGGGAATTCTTTCCCTACGAAAAAGGGAAATGATCCCCATCTCGAGCTAGGAGGCGGAAACGGGGCTCCCCTGGATGTGTGCGGGACCCCACGTGCTTCCTCTCGAGTGGAGACGGGTATGTCGCGGAACTGCTTGAGTTGCAGCAAGGGTGTGAAGGACCCTTTGGAAGTTCCAGTGGTTAGATGTGATTGGCCTCGAGAAGCCTCAGCGGAAATGGGCCTCATCTCGCCTGGAGGGCAAAACCTCCTGGATTTTCTCGAGTTGCGGCAGGTGCTCTCGACTTACGACGGGGACGTCAGGGACCCGCTCTGGTGGCCTCAGGAAAGGCCAGTCCCCATGCGAGTTCCTCGGGGGCCTCTCGGGATTCCGCTCCCGTCGATGCCGGGGCCTAAGACCTTGTGTGGAGTCGGGGCCGGAACCTGAGGATTCCTCTCCAGTGCTGACATGGATCTTGGGGTACTTCTGGAGACTCCCCAGGGGAGTCAGTCCTCGTCTCGAATGCGGGCATGCACTTGCGCTTTCCTCCAGAGCGGTAGCAGCAGTGTCACGCAGTCCGCCGCGTGGATCAAAGGATCTATGGTTTTCCCTCGAGTCTTTCCCACGAGGCTTTCCCACGAGGCTTTCCCACAGGGCTGTCCCACGTGCACACGTGGTGGGAGTCGATCCTCGGCTTGAAAGTCAAGGCAGTGCAGGGAAAACAGGTTCCTCTGGAATGGACTGACACATCTGGGGGACTCTTGGAATGGTGGCACGACCCTGGAGTTCCTCTCGCCTTTCCTGTGGAGAGGGCCTCCTCTTGAGATGCGACGGGAACGCCGGGAATTCTTTCCCTACGAAACAGGGAAAGGATCCCTCATCTCGAGCTAGGAGGCGAAAACGGGGCTCCCCTGGATGTGTGCGGGACCTTCGTGTTTCCTCTCGAGTGGAGACGGGTATGTCGGGGAACTTCTTGAGTTGCAGCAAGGGTGTGAAGGACCCTTTGGAAGTTCCAGTGGTTAGATGTGATTAGCCTCGAGAAGCCTCAGCGGAAATGGGCCTCATCTCGCCTGGAGGGCAAAACCTCCTGGATTTTCTCGAGTTGCGGCAGGTGCTCTCGACTTACGACGGGGACCTCAGGGACCCGCTCTGGTGGCCTCAGGAAACGCCAGTCCCCATGCGACTTCCTCAGGGGCCTCTCGGGATTCCTCTCCCTTCGATGCCGGGGCCTAAGACCTTGTGTGGAGTCGGGGCCGGAACCTGAGGATTCCTCTCCAGTGCTGACATGGATCTTGGGGTACTTCTGGAGTCTCCCCAGGGGAGTCAGTCCTCGTCTCGAATGCGGGCATGCACTTGCGCTTTCCTCCAGAGCGGTAGCAGCAGTGTCACGCAGTCCGCCGCGTGGATCAAAGGATCTATGGTTTTCCCTCGAGTCTTTCCCACGAGGCTTTCCCACGAGGCTTTCCCACAGGGCTGTCCCACGTGCACACGTGGTGGGAGTCGATCCTCGGCTTGAACGTCAAGGCAGTGCAGGGAAAACAGGTTCCTCTGGAATGGACTGACACATCTGGGGGACTCTTGGAATGGTGGCGGGACCCTGGAGTTCCTCTTGCCTTTCCTGTGGAGAGCGGCTCCTCTTGAGATGTAACGGGAACGCCGGGAATTCTTTCCCTACGAAACAGGGAAAGGATCCCTCATCTCGAGCTAGGAGGCGGAAACGGGTCTCCCCTGGATGTTTGCGGGACCCTCGTGCTTCCTCTCGAGTGGAGACGGGTATGTCGGGGAACTTCTTGAGTTGCAGTAAGGGTGTGAAGGACCCTTTGGAAGTTCCAGTGGTTAGATGTGATTAGCCTCGAGAAGCCTCAGCGGAAATGGGCCTCATCTCGCCTGGAGGTCAAAACCTCCTGGATTTTCTCGAGTTGCGGTAGGTGCTCTGGACTTACGACGGGGACCTCGGGGACCCGCTCTGGTGGCCTCAGGAAAGGCCAGTCCACATGCGAGTTCCTCGGGGTCCTCTCGGGATTCCTCTCCCGTCGATGCCGGGTCCTAAGACCTTGTGTGGAGTCGGGGCCGGAACCTGAGGATTCCTCTCCAGTGCTGACATGGATCTTGGGGTACTTCTGGAGTCTCCCCAGGGGAGTCAGTCCTCGTCTCGAATGCGGGCATGCACTTGCGCTTTCCTCCAGAGCGGTAGCAGCAGTGTCACGCAGTCCGCCGCGTGGATCAAAGGATCTATGGTTTTCCCTCGAGTCTTTCCCACGAGGCTTTCCCACGAGGCTTTCCCACAGGGCTGCCCCACGTGCACACGTGGTGGGAGTCGATCCTCGGCTTGAACGTCAAGGCAGTGCAGGGAAAACAGGTTCCTCTGGAATGGACTGACACATCTGGGGGATTCTTGGAATGGTGGCACGACCCTGGAGTTCCTCTCGCCTTTCCTGTGGAGAGCGCCTCCTCTTGAGATGCGACGGGAACGCCGGGAATTCTTTCCCTACGAAACAGGGAAAGGATCCCTCATCTCGAGCTAGGAGGCGGAAACGGGGCTCCCCTGGATGTGTGCGGGACACCACGTGCTTCCTCTCGAGTGGAGATGGGTATGTCGGGGAACTTCTTGAGTTGCAGCAAGGGTGTGAAGGACCCTTTGGAAGTTCCAATGGTTAGATGTGATTGTCCTCGAGAAGCCTCAGCGGAAATGGGCCTCATCTCGCCTGGAGGGCAAAACCTCCTGGATTCTCTCGAGTTGCGGCAGGTGCTCTCGACTTACGACGGGGACCTCAGGGACCCGCTCTGGTGGCCTCAGGAAAGGCCAGTCCCCATGCGAGTTCCTCGTGGGCCTCTCGGGATTCCTCTCCCGTCGATGCCGGGGCCTAAGACCTTGTGTGTAGTCGGGGCCGGAACCTGAGGATTCCTCTCCAGTGCTGACATGGATCTTGGGGTACTTCTGGAGTCTCCCCAGGGGAGTCAGTCCTCGTCTCGAATGCGGGCATGCACTTGCACTTTCCTCCAGAGCGGTAGCAGCAGTGTCACGCAGTCCGCCGCGTGGATCAAAGGATCTATGATTTTCCCTCGAGTCTTTCCCACGAGGCTTTCCCACGAGGCTTTCCCACAGGGCTGTCCCACGTGCACACGTGGTGGGAGTCGATCCTCGGCTTGAATGTCAAGGCAGTGCAGGGAAAACAGGTTCCTCTGGAATGGACTGACACATCTGGGGGACTCTTGGAATGGTGTCACGACCCTGGAGTTCCTCTCGCCTTTCCTGTGGAGAGCGCCTCCTCTTGAGATGCGACGGGAACGCCGGGAATTCTTTCCCTACGAAACAAGGAAAGGATCCCTCATCTCGAGCTAGGAGGCGGAAACGGGGCTCCCCTGGATGTGTGCGGGACCCCACGTGCTTCCTCTCGAGTGGAGACGGGTATGTCGGGGAACTTCTTGAGTTGCAGCAAGGGTGTGAAGGACCCTTTGGAAGTTCCAGTGGTTAGATGTGATGGGCCTCGAGAAGCCTCAGAGGAAATGGGCCTCATCTCGCCTGGAGGGCAAAACCTCCTGGATTTTCTCGAGTTGCGACATGTGCTCTCGACTTACGACGGGGACCTCGGGGACCCGCTCTGGTGGCCACAGGAAAGGCCAGTCCCCATGCGAGTTCCTCGGGGGCCGCTCGGGATTCCTCTCCCATCGATGCCGGGGCCTAAGACCTTGTGTGGAGTCGGGGCCGGAACCTGAGGATTCCTCTCCAGTGCTGACATGGATCTTGGGGTACTTCTGGAGTCTCCCCAGGGGAGTCAGTCCTCGTCTCGAATGCGGGCATGGACTTGCGCTTTCCTCCAGAGCGGTAGCAGCAGTGTCACGCAGTCCGCCGCGTGGATCAAAGGATCTATGGTTTTCCCTCGAGCTTTAGCACGAGGCTTTCCCACGAGGCTTTCCCACAGGGCTGTCCCACGTGCACACGTGGTGGGAGTCGATCCTCGGCTTGAACGTCAAGGCAGTGCAGGGAAAACAGATTCCTCTGGAATGGACTGACACATCTGGGGGTCTCTTGGAATGGTGCCACGACCCTGGAGTTCCTCTAGCCTTTCCTGTGGAGAGCGCCACCTCTTGAGATGCGACGGGAACGACGGGAATTCTTTCCCTACGAAACAGGGAAAGGATCCCTCATCTCGAGCTAGGAGGCGGAAACGGGGCTCCCCTGGATGTGTGCGGGACCCCACGTGCTTCCTCTCGAGTGGAGACGGGTATGTCGCGGAACTGCTTGAGTTGCAGCAAGGGTGTAAGGACCCTTTGGAAGTTCCAGTGGTTAGATGTGATTAGCCTCGACAAGCCTCAGCGGAAATGGGCCTCATCTCACCTGGAGGGCAAAACCTCCTGGATTTTCTCGAGTTGCAGCAGGAGCTCTCGACTTACGATGGGGACCTCAGGGACCCGCCCTGGTGGCCTCAGGAAAGGCCAGTCCCCATGCGAGTTCCTCGGGGGCCTCTCGGCATTCTTCTCCCGTCGATGCCAGGGCCTAAGACCTTGTGTGGAGTCGGGGCCGGAACCTGAGGATTCCTCTCTAGTGCTGACATGGATCTTGGGGTACTTCTGGAGTCTCCCAGGGGAGTCAGTCCTCGTCTCGAATGCGGGCATGCACTTGCGCTTTCCTCCAGAGCGGTATCAGCAGTGTCACGCAGTCCGCCGCGTGGATCAAAGGATCTATGGTTTTCCCTCGAGTCTTTCCCACGAGGCTTTCCCACAGGGCTGTCCCACGTGCACACGTGGTGGGAGTCGATCCTCGGCTTGAACGTCAAGGCAGTGCAGGGAAAACAGGTTCCTCTGGAATGGACTGACACATCTGGGGGACTCTTGGAATGGTGGCACGACCCTGGAGTTCCTCTTGCCTTTCCTGTGGAGAGCGGCTCCTCTTGAGATGCAACGGGAACGCCGGGAATTCTTTCCCTACGAAACAGGGAAAGGATCCCTCATCTCGAGCTAGGAGGCGGAAACGGGTCTCCCCTGGATGTGTGCGGGACCCTTGTGCTTCCTCTCGAGTGGAGACGGGTATGTCGGGGAACTTCTTGAGTTGCAGTAAGGGTGTGAAGGACCCTTTGGAAGTTCCAGTGGTTAGATGTGATTAGCCTCGAGAAGCCTCAGGGAAATGGGCCTCATCTCGCCTGGAGGTCAAAACCTCCTGGATTTTCTCGAGTTGCGGTAGGTGCTCTGGACTTACGACGGGGACCTCGGGGACCCGCTCTGGTGGCCTCAGGAAAGGCCAGTCCCCATGCGAGTTCCTCGGGGGCCTCTCGGGATTCCTCTCCCGTCGATGCCGGGTCCTAAGACCTTGTGTGGAGTCGGGGCCGGAACCTGAGGATTCCTCTCCAGTGCTGACATGGATCTTGGGGTACTTCTGGAGTCTCCCCAGGGGAGTCAGTCCTCGTCTCGAATGCGGGCATGCACTTGCGCTTTCCTCCAGAGCGGTAGCAGTAGTGTCACGCATTCCGCCGCGTGGATCAAAGGATCTATGGTTTTCCCTCGAGTCTTTCCCACGAGGCTTTCCCACGAGGCTTTCCCACAGGGCTGTCCCACGTGCACACGTGGTGGGAGTCGATCCTCGGCTTGAACGTCAAGGCAGTGCAGGGAAAACAGGTTCCTCTGGAATGGACTGACACATCTGGGGGACTCTTGGAATGGTGGCACGACCCTGGAGTTCCTCTCGCCTTTCCTGTGGAGAGCGCCTCCTCTTGAGATGCGACGGGAACGCCGGGAATTCTTTCCCTACGAAACAGGGAAAGGATCCCTCATCTCGAGCTAGGAGGCGGAAACGGGGCTCCCCTGGATGTGTGCGGGACACCACGTGCTTCCTCTCGAGTGGAGATGGGTATGTCGGGGAACTTCTTGAGTTGCAGCAAGGGTGTGAAGGACCCTTTGGAAGTTCCAGTGGTTAGATGTGATTGTCCTCGAGAAGCCTCAGCGGAAATGGGCCTCATCTCGCCTGGAGGGCAAAACCTCCTGGATTTTCTCGAGTTGCGGCAGGTGCTCTCGACTTACGACGGGGACCTCAGGGACCCGCTCTGGTGGCCTCAGGAAAGGCCAGTCCCCATGCGAGTTCCTCGGGGGCCTCTCGGGATTCCTCTCCCGTCGATGCCGGGGCCTAAGACCTTGTGTGGAGTCGGGGCCGGAACCTGAGGATTCCTCTCCAGTGCTGACATGGATCTAGGGGTACTTCTGGAGTCTCCGCAGGGGAGTCAGTCCTCGTCTCGAATGCGGGCATGCACTTGCGCTTTCCTCCAGAGCGGTAGCAGCAGTGTCACGCAGTCCGCCGCGTGGATCAAAGGATCTATGGTTTTCCCTCGAGTCTTTCCCACGAGGCTTTCCCACGAGGCTTTCCTACAGGGCTGTCCCACGTGCACACGTGGTGGGAGTCGATCCTCGGCTTGAACGTCAAAGCAGTGCAGGGAAAACAGGTTCCTCTGGAATGGACCTACACATCTGGGGGACTCTTGGAATGGTGGCACGACCCTGGAGTTCCTCTCGCCTTTCCTGTGGAGAGCGCCTCCTCTTGAGATGCGACGGGAACGCCGGGAATTCTTTCCCTACGAAACAGGGAAAGGATCCCTCATCTCGAGCTAGGAGGCGGAAACGGGGCTCCCCTGGATGTGTGCGGGACCCACGGGCTTCCTCTCGAGTGGAGACGGGTATGTCGGGGAACTTCTTGAGTTGCAGCAAGGGTGTGAAGGACCCTTTGGATGTTCCAGTGGTTAGACGTGATTAGCCTCGAGAAGCCTCAGCGGAAATGGGCCTCATCTCGCCTGGAGGGCAAAACCTCCTGGATTTTCTCGAGTTGCGGCAGGTGCTCTCGACTTACGATGGGGACCTCAGGGACCCGCTCTGGTGGCCTCAGGAAAGGCCAGTCCCCATGCGATTCCTCGGGGGCCTCTCGGGATTCCTCTCCCGTCGATGCCGGGGCCTAAGACCTTGTGTGGAGTCGGGGCCGGAACCTGAGGATTCCTCTCCAGTGCTGACATGGATCTTGGGGTACTTCTGGAGTCTCCCCAGGGGAGTCAGTCCTCGTCTCGAATGCGGGCATGGACTTGCGCTTTCCTCCAGAGCGGTAGCAGCAGTGTCACGCAGTCCGCCGCGTGGATCAAAGGATCTATGGTTTTCCCTCGAGCTTTCCCACGAGGCTTTCCCACGAGGCTTTCCCACAGGGCTGTCCCACGTGCACACGTGGTGGGAGTCGATCCTCGGCTTGAACGTCAAGGCAGTGCAGGGAAAACAGATTCCTCTGGAATGGACTGACACATCTGGGGGTCTCTTGGAATGGTGCCACGACCCTGGAGTTCCTCTAGCCTTTCCTGTGGAGAGCGCCACCTCTTGAGATGCGACGGGAACGACGGGAATTCTTTCCCTACGAAACAGGGAAAGGATCCCTCATCTCGAGCTAGGAGGCGGAAACGGGGCTCCCCTGGATGTGTGCGGGACCCCACGTGCTTCCTCTCGAGTGGAGACGGGTATGTCGTGGAACTGCTTGATTTGCAGCAAGGGTGTAAGGACCCTTTGGAAGTTCCAGTGGTTAGATGTGATTAGCCTCGACAAGCCTCAGCGGAAATGGGCCTCATCTCACCTGGAGGGCAAAACCTCCTGGATTTTCTCGAGTTGCAGCAGGAGCTCTCGACTTACGATGGGGACCTCAGGGACCCGCCCTGGTGGCCTCAGGAAAGGCCAGTCCCCATGCGAGTTCCTCGGGGGCCTCTCGGCATTCTTCTCCCGTCGATGCCAGGGCCTAAGACCTTGTGTGGAGTCGGGGCCGGAACCTGAGGATTCCTCTCTAGTGCTTACATGGATCTTGGGGTACTTCTGGAGTCTCCCAGGGGAGTCAGTCCTCGTCTCGAATGCGGGCATGCACTTGCGCTTTCCTCCAGAGCGGTAGCAGCAGTGTCACGCAGTCCGCCGCGTGGATCAAAGGATCTATGGTTTTCCCTCGAGTCTTTCCCACGAGGCTTTCCCACGAGGCTTTCCCACAGGGCTGTCCCACGTGCACACGTGGTGGGAGTCGATCCTCGGCTTGAACGTCAAGGCAGTGCAGGGAAAACAGGTTCCTCTGGAATGGACTGACACATCTGGGGGACTCTTGGAATGGTGGCACGCCCCTGGAGTTCCTCTTGCCTTTCCTGTGGAGAGCGGCTCCTCTTGAGATGCAACGGGAACGCCGGGAATTCTTTCCCTACGAAACAGGGAAAGGATCCCTCATCTCGAGCTAGGAGGCGGAAACGGGTCTCCCCTGGATGTGTGCGGGACCCTTGTGCTTCCTCTCGAGTGGAGACGGGTATGTCGGGGAACTTCTTGAGTTGCAGTAAGGGTGTGAAGGACCCTTTGGAAGTTCCAGTGGTTAGATGTGATTAGCCTCGAGAAGCCTCAGGGAAATGGGCCTCATCTCGCCTGGAGGTCAAAACCTCCTGGATTTTCTCGAGTTGCGGTAGGTGCTCTGGACTTACGACGGGGACCTCGGGGACCCGCTCTGGTGGCCTCAGGAAAGGCCAGTCCACATGCGAGTTCCTCGGGGGCCTCTCGGGATTCCTCTCCCGTCGATGCCGGGTCCTAAGACCTTGTGTGGAGTCGGGGCCGGAACCTGAGGATTCCTCTCCAGTGCTGACATGGATCTTGGGGTACTTCTGGAGTCTCCCCAGGGGAGTCAGTCCTCGTCTCAAATGCGGGCATGCACTTGCGCTTTCCTCCAGAGCGGTAGCAGCAGTGTCACGCATTCCGCCGCGTGGATCAAAGGATCTATGCTTTTCCCTCGAGTCTTTCCCACGAGGCTTTCCCACGAGGCTTTCCCACAGGGCTGTCCCACGTGCACACGTGGTGGGAGTCGATCCTCGGCTTGAACGTCAAGGCAGTGCAGGGAAAACAGGTTCCTCTGGAATGGACTGACACATCTGGGGGACTCTTGGAATGGTGGCACGACCCTGGAGTTCCTCTCGCCTTTCCTGTGGAGAGCGCCTCCTCTTGAGATGCGACGGGAACGCCGGGAATTCTTTCCCTACGAAACTGGGAAAGGATCCCTCATCTCGAGCTAGGAGGCGGAAACGGGGCTCCCCTGGATGTGTGCGGGACACCACGTGCTTCCTCTCGAGTGGAGATGGGTATGTCGGGGAACTTCTTGAGTTGCAGCAAGGGTGTGAAGGACCCTTTGGAAGTTCCAGTGGTTAGATGTGATTGTCCTCGAGAAGCCTCAGCGGAAATGGGCCTCATCTCGCCTGGAGGGCAAAACCTCCTGGATTTTCTCGAGTTGCGGCAGGTGCTCTCGACTTACGACGGGGACCTCAGGGACCCGCTCTGGTGGCCTCAGGAAAGGCCAGTCCCCATGCGAGTTCCTCGGGGGCCTCTCGGGATTCCTCTCCCGTCGATGCCGGGGCCTAAGACCTTGTGTGGAGTCGGGGCCGGAACCTGAGGATTCCTCTCCAGTGCTGACATGGATCTTGGGGTACTTCTGGAGTCTCCCCAGGGGAGTCAGTCCTCGTCTCGAATGCGGGCATGCACTTGCGCTTTCCTCCAGAGCGGTAGCAGCAGTGTCACGCAGTCCGCCGCGTGGATCAAAGGATCTATGGTTTTCCCTCGAGTCTTTCCCACGAGGCTTTCCCACGAGGCTTTCCCACAGGGCTGTCCCACGTGCACACGTGGTGGGAGTCGATCCTCGGCTTGAATGTCAAGGCAGTGCAGGGAAAACAGGTTCCTCTGGAATGGACTGACACATCTGGGGGACTCTTGGAATGGTGTCACGACCCTGGAGTTCCTCTCGCCTTTCCTGTGGAGAGCGCCTCCTCTTGAGATGCGACGGGAACGCCGGGAATTCTTTCCCTACGAAACAGGGAAAGGATCCCTCATCTCGAGCTAGGAGGCGGAAACGGGGCTCCCCTGGATGTGTGCGGGACCCCACGTGCTTCCTCTCGAGTGGAGACGGGTATGTCGGGGAACTTCTTGAGTTGCAGCAAGGGTGTGAAGGACCCTTTGGAAGTTCCAGTGGTTAGATGTGATTGGCCTCGAGAAGCCTCAGAGGAAATGGGCCTCATCTCGCCTGGAGGGCAAAACCTCCTGGATTTTCTCGAGTTGCGGCATGTGCTCTCGACTTACGACGGGGACCTCGGGGACCCGCTCTGGTGGCCTCAGGAAAGGCCAGTCCCCATGCGAGTTCCTCGGGGGCCGCTCGGGATTCCTCTCCCATCGATGCCGGGGCCTAAGACCTTGTGTGGAGTCGGGGCCGGAACCTGAGGATTCCTCTCCAGTGCTGACATGGATCTTGGGGTACTTCTGGAGTCTCCCCAGGGGAGTCAGTCCTCGTCTCTAATGCGGGCATGGACTTGCGCTTTCCTCCAGAGCGGTAGCAGCAGTGTCACGCAGTCCGCCGCGTGGATCAAAGGATCTATGGTTTTCCCTCGAGCTTTCCCACGAGGCTTTCCCACGAGGCTTTCCCACAGGGCTGTCCCACGTGCACACGTGGTGGGAGTCGATCCTCGGCTTGAACGTCAAGGCAGTGCAGGGAACACAGATTCCTCTGGAATGGACTGACACATCTGGGGGTCTCTTGGAATGGTGCCACGACTCTGGAGTTCCTCTAGCCATTCCTGTGGAGAGCGCCACCTCTTGAGATGCGACGGGAACGCCGGGAATTCTTTCCCTACGAAACAGGGAAAGGATCCCTCATCTCGAGCTAGGAGGCGGAAACGGGGCTCCCCTGGATGTGTGCGGGACCCCACGTGCTTCCTCTCGAGTGGAGACGGGTATGTCGCCGAACTGCTTGAGTTGCAGCAAGGGTGTAAGGACCCTTTGGAAGTTCCAGTGGTTAGATGTGATTAGCCTCGACAAGCCTCAGCGGAAATGGGCCTCATCTCTCCTGGAGGGCAAAACCTCCTGGATTTTCTCGAGTTGCGGCAGGTGCTCTCGACTTACGATGGGGACCTCAGGGACCCGCCCTGGTGGCCTCAGGAAAGGCCAGTACCCATGCGAGTTCCTCGGGGGCCTCTCGGCATTCTTCTCCCGTCGATGCCGGGGCCTAAGACCTTGTGTGGAGTCGGGGCCGGAACCTGAGGATTCCTCTCTAGTGCTGACATGGATCTTGGGGTAATTCTGGAGTCTCCCAGGGGAGTCAGTCCTCGTCTCGAATGCGGGCATGCACTTGTGCTTTCCTCCAGAGCGGTAGCAGCAGTGTCACGCAGTCTGCCGCGTGGATCAAAGGATCTATGGTTTTCCCTCGAGTCTTTCCCACGAGGCTTTCCCACGAGGCTTTCCCACAGGGCTGTCCCACGTGCACACGTGGTGGGAGTCGATCCTCGGCTTGAACGTCAAGGCAGTGCAGGGAAAACAGGTTCCTCTGGAATGGACTGACACATCTGGGGGACTCTTGGAATGGTGGCACGACCCTGGAGTTCCTCTTGCCTTTCCTGTGGAGAGCGGCTCCTCTTGAGATGCAACGGGAACGCCAGGAATTCTTTCCCTACGAAACAGGGAAAGGATCCCTCATCTCGAGCTAGGAGGCGGAAACGGGTCTCCCCTGGATGTGTGCGGGACCCTCGTGCTTCCTCTCGAGTGGAGACGGGTATGTCGGGGAACTTCTTGAGTTGCAGTAAGGGTGTGAAGGACCCTTTGGAAGTTCCAGTGGTTAGATGTGATTAGCCTCGAGAAGCCTCAGCGGAAATGGGCCTCATCTCGCCTGGATGTCAAAACCTCCTGGATTTTCTCGAGTTGCGGTAGGTGCTCTGGACTTACGACGGGGACCTCGGGGACCCGCTCTGGTGGTCTCAGGAAAGGCCAGTCCACATGCGAGTTCCTCGGGGGCCTCTCGGGATTCCTCTCCCGTCGATGCCGGGGCCTAAGACCTTGTGTGGAGTCGGGGCCGGAACCTGAGGATTCCTCTCCAGTGCTGACATGGATCTTGGGGTACTTCTGGAGTCTCCGCAGGGGAGTCAGTCCTCGTCTCGAATGCGGGCATGCACTTGCGCTTTCCTCCAGAGCGGTAGCAGCAGTGTCACGCAGTCCGCCGCGTGGATCAAAGGATCTATGGTTTTCCCTCGAGTCTTTCCCACGAGGCTTTCCCACGAGGCTTTCCCACAGGGCTGTCCCACGTGCACACGTGGTGGGAGTCGATCCTCGGCTTGAACGTCAAGGCAGTGCAGGGAAAACAGGTTCCTCTGGAATGGACTGACACATCTGGGGGACTCTTGGAATGGTGGCACGACCCTGGAGTTCCTATCGCCTTTCCTGTGGAGAGCGCCTCCTCTTGAGATGCGACGGGAACGCCGGGAATTCTTTCCCTACGAAACAGGGAAAGGATCCCTCATCTCGAGCTAGGAGGCGGAAACGGGGCTCCCCTGGATGTGTGCGGGACCCCACGTGCTTCCTCTCGAGTGGAGACGGGTATGTCGCGGAACTGCTTGAGTTGCAGCAAGGGTGTAAGGACCCTTTGGAAGTTCCAGTGGTTAGATGTGATTAGCCTCGACAAGCCTCAGCGGAAATGGGCCTCATCTCTCCTGGAGGGCAAAACCTCCTGGATTTTCTCGAGTTGCGGCAGGTGCTCTCGACTTACGATGGGGACCTCAGGGACCCGCCCTGGTGGCCTCAGGAAAGGCCAATCCCCATGCGAGTTCCTCGGGGGCCTCTCGGCATTCTTCTCCCGTCGATGCCGGGGCCTAAGACCTTGTGTGGAGTCGGGGCCGGAACCTGAGGATTCCTCTCTAGTGCTGACATGGATCTTGGGGTACTTCTGGAGTCTCCCAGGGGAGTCAGTCCTCGTCTCGAATGCGGGCATGCACTTGCGCTTTCCTCCAGAGCGGTAGCAGCAGTGTCACGCAGTCTGCCGCGTGGATCAAAGGATCTATGGTTTTCCCTCGAGTCTTTCCCACGAGGCTTTCCCACGAGGCTTTCCCACAGGGCTGTCCCACGTGCACACGTGGTGGGAGTCGATCCTCGGCTTGAACGTCAAGGCAGTGCAGGGAAAACAGGTTCCTCTGGAATGGACTGACACATCTGGGGGACTCTTGGAATGGTGGCACGACCCTGGAGTTCCTCTTGCCTTTCCTGTGGAGAGCGGCTCCTCTTGAGATGCAACGGGAACGCCGGGAATTCTTTCCCTACGAAACAGGGAAAGGATCCCTCATCTCGAGCTAGGAGGCGGAAACGGGGCTCCCCTGGATGTGTGCGGGACACCACGTGCTTCCTCTCGAGTGGAGATGGGTATGTCGGGGAACTTCTTGAGTTGCAGCAAGGGTGTGAAGGACCCTTTGGAAGTTCCAGTGGTTAGATATGATTGTCCTCGAGAAGCCTCAGCGGAAATTGGCCTCATCTCGCCTGGAGGGCAAAACCTCCTGGATTTTCTCGAGTTGCGGCAGGTGCTCTCGACTTACGACGGGGACCTCAGGGACCCGCTCTGGTGGCCTCAGGAAAGGCCAGTCCCCATGCGAGTTCCTCGGGGGCCTCTCGGGATTCCTCTCCCGTCGATGCCGGGGCCTAAGACCTTGTGTGGAGTCGGGGCCGGAACCTGAGGATTCCTCTCCAGTGCTGACATGGATCTTGGGGTACTTCTGGAGTCTCCCCAGGGGAGTCAGTCCTCGTCTCGAATGCGGGCATGCACTTGCGCTTTCCTCCAGAGCGGTAGCAGCAGTGTCACGCAGTCCGCCGCGTGGATCAAAGGATCTATGGTTTTCCCTCGAGTCTTTCCCACGAGGCTTTCCCACGAGGCTTTCCCACAGGGCTGTCCCACGTGCACACGTGGTGGGAGTCGATCCTCGGCTTGAACGTCAAGGCAGTGCAGGGAAAACAGGTTCCTCTGGAATGGACTGACACATCTGGGGGACTCTTGGAATGGTGGCACGACCCTGGAGTTCCTATCGCCTTTCCTGTGGAGAGCGCCTCCTCTTGAGATGCGACGGGAACGCCGGGAATTCTTTCCCTACGAAACAGGGAAAGGATCCCTCATCTCGAGCTAGGAGGCGGAAACGGGGCTCCCCTGGATGTGTGCGGGACCCCACGTGCTTCCTCTCGAGTGGAGACGGGTATGTCGCGGAACTGCTTGAGTTGCAGCAAGGGTGTAAGGACCCTTTGGAAGTTCCAGTGGTTAGATGTGATTAGCCTCGACAAGCCTCAGCGGAAATGGGCCTCATCTCTCCTGGAGGGCAAAACCTCCTGGATTTTCTCGAGTTGCGGCAGGTGCTCTCGACTTACGATGGGGACCTCAGGGACCCGCCCTGGTGGCCTCAGGAAAGGCCAATCCACATGCGAGTTCCTCGGGGGCCTCTCGGCATTCTTCTCCCGTCGATGCCGGGGCCTAAGACCTTGTGTGGAGTCGGGGCCGGAACCTGAGGATTCCTCTCTAGTGCTGACATGGATCTTGGGGTACTTCTGGAGTCTCCCAGGGGAGTCAGTCCTCGTCTCGAATGCGGGCATGCACTTGCGCTTTCCTCCAGAGCGGTAGCAGCAGTGTCACGCAGTCTGCCGCGTGGATCAAAGGATCTATGGTTTTCCCTCGAGTCTTTCCCACGAGGCTTTCCCACGAGGCTTTCCCACAGGGCTGTCCCACGTGCACACGTGGTGGGAGTCGATCCTCGGCTTGAACGTCAAGGCAGTGCAGGGAAAACAGGTTCCTCTGGAATGGACTGACACATCTGGGGGACTCTTGGAATGGTGGCACGACCCTGGAGTTCCTCTCGCCTTTCCTGTGGAGAGCGCCTCCTCTTGAGATGCGACGGGAACGCCGGGAATTCTTTCCCTATGAAACAGGGAAAGGATCCCTCATCTCGAGCTAGGAGGCGGAAACGGGGCTCCCCTGGATGTGTGCGGGACACCACGTGCTTCCTCTCAAGTGGAGATGGGTATGTCGGGGAACTTCTTGAGTTGCAGCAATGGTGTGAAGGACCCTTTGGAAGTTCCAGTGGTTAGATGTGATTGGCCTCGAGAAGCCTCAGAGGAAATGGGCCTCACCTCGCCAGGAGTGCAAAACCTCCTGGATTTTCTCGAGTTGCGGCAGGTACTCTCGACTTACGACGGGGACCTCAGGGACCCGCTCTGGTGGCCTCAGGAAAGGCCAGTGCCCATGCGAGTTCCTCGGGGGCCTCTCTGGATTCCTCTCCAGTCGATGCCGGGGCCTAAGACCTTGTGTGGAGTCGGGGCCGGAACCTGAGGATTCCTCTCCAGTGCTGACATGGATCTTGGGGTACTTCTGGAGTCTCCCCAGGGGAGTCAGTCCTCGTCTCGAATGCGGGCATGCACTTGCGCTTTCCTCCAGAGCGGTAGCAGCAGTGTCACGCAGTCCGCCGCGTGGATCAAAGGATCTATGGTTTTCCCTCGAGTCTTTCCCACGAGGCTTTCCCACGAGGCTTTCCCACAGGGCTGTCCCACGTGCACACGTGGTGGGAGTCGATCCTCGGCTTGAATGTCAAGGCAGTGCAGGGAAAACAGGTTCCTCTGGAATGGACTGACACATCTGGGGGACTCTTGGAATGGTGTCACGACCCTGGAGTTCCTCTCGCCTTTCCTGTGGAGAGCGCCTCCTCTTGAGATGCGACGGGAACGCCGGGAATTCTTTCCCTACGAAACAGGGAAAGGATCCCTCATCTCGAGCTAGGAGGCGGAAACGGGGCTCCCCTGGATGTGTGCGGGACCCCACGTGCTTCCTCTCGAGTGGAGACGGGTATGTCGGGGAACTTCTTGAGTTGCAGCAAGGGTGTGAAGGACCCTTTGGAAGTTCCAGTGGTTAGATGTGATTGGCCTCGAGAAGCCTCAGAGGAAATGGGCCTCATCTCGCCTGGAGGGCAAAACCTCCTGGATTTTCTCGAGTTGCGGCATGTGCTCTCGACTTACGACGGGGACCTCGGGGACCCGCTCTGGTGGCCTCAGGAAAGGCCAGTCCCCATGCGAGTTCCTCGGGGGCCGCTCGGGATTCCTCTCCCATCGATGCCGGGGCCTAAGACCTTGTGTGGAGTCGGGGCCGGAACCTGAGGATTCCTCTCCAGTGCTGACATGGATCTTGGGGTACTTCTGGAGTCTCCCCAGGGGAGTCAGTCCTCGTCTCTAATGCGGGCATGGACTTGCGCTTTCCTCCAGAGCGGTAGCAGCAGTGTCACGCAGTCCGCCGCGTGGATCAAAGGATCTATGGTTTTCCCTCGAGCTTTCCCACGAGGCTTTCCCACGAGGCTTTCCCACAGGGCTGTCCCACGTGCACACGTGGTGGGAGTCGATCCTCGGCTTGAACGTCAAGGCAGTGCAGGGAAAACAGATTCCTCTGGAATGGACTGACACATCTGGGGGTCTCTTGGAATGGTGCCACGACTCTGGAGTTCCTCTAGCCATTCCTGTGGAGAGCGCCACCTCTTGAGATGCGACGGGAACGCCGGGAATTCTTTCCCTACGAAACAGGGAAAGGATCCCTCATCTCGAGCTAGGAGGCGGAAACGGGGCTCCCCTGGATGTGTGCGGGACCCCACGTGCTTCCTCTCGAGTGGAGACGGGTATGTCGCCGAACTGCTTGAGTTGCAGCAAGGGTGTAAGGACCCTTTGGAAGTTCCAGTGGTTAGATGTGATTAGCCTCGACAAGCCTCAGCGGAAATGGGCCTCATCTCTCCTGGAGGGCAAAACCTCCTGGATTTTCTCGAGTTGCGGCAGGTGCTCTCGACTTACGATGGGGACCTCAGGGACCCGCCCTGGTGGCCTCAGGAAAGGCCAGTACCCATGCGAGTTCCTCGGGGGCCTCTCGGCATTCTTCTCCCGTCGATGCCGGGGCCTAAGACCTTGTGTGGAGTCGGGGCCGGAACCTGAGGATTCCTCTCTAGTGCTGACATGGATCTTGGGGTAATTCTGGAGTCTCCCAGGGGAGTCAGTCCTCGTCTCGAATGCGGGCATGCACTTGTGCTTTCCTCCAGAGCGGTAGCAGCAGTGTCACGCAGTCTGCCGCGTGGATCAAAGGATCTATGGTTTTCCCTCGAGTCTTTCCCACGAGGCTTTCCCACGAGGCTTTCCCACAGGGCTGTCCCACGTGCACACGTGGTGGGAGTCGATCCTCGGCTTGAACGTCAAGGCAGTGCAGGGAAAACAGGTTCCTCTGGAATGGACTGACACATCTGGGGGACTCTTGGAATGGTGGCACGACCCTGGAGTTCCTCTTGCCTTTCCTGTGGAGAGCGGCTCCTCTTGAGATGCAACGGGAACGCCAGGAATTCTTTCCCTACGAAACAGGGAAAGGATCCCTCATCTCGAGCTAGGAGGCGGAAACGGGTCTCCCCTGGATGTGTGCGGGACCCTCGTGCTTCCTCTCGAGTGGAGACGGGTATGTCGGGGAACTTCTTGAGTTGCAGTAAGGGTGTGAAGGACCCTTTGGAAGTTCCAGTGGTTAGATGTGATTAGCCTCGAGAAGCCTCAGCGGAAATGGGCCTCATCTCGCCTGGAGGTCAAAACCTCCTGGATTTTCTCGAGTTGCGGTAGGTGCTCTCGGCTTACGACGGGGACCTCAGGGACCCGCTCTGGTGGTCTCAGGAAAGGCCAGTCCCCATGCGAGTTCCTCGGGGGCCTTTCGGGATTCCTCTCCCGTCGATGCCGGGGCCTAAGACCTTGTGTGGAGTCGGGGCCGGAACCTGAGGATTCCTCTCCAGTGCTGACATGGATCTTGGGGTACTTCTGGAGTCTCCGCAGGGGAGTCAGTCCTCGTCTCGAATGCGGGCATGCACTTGCGCTTTCCTCCAGAGCGGTAGCAGCAGTGTCACGCAGTCCGCCGCGTGGATCAAAGGATCTATGGTTTTCCCTCGAGTCTTTCCCACGAGGCTTTCCCACGAGGCTTTCCCACAGGGCTGTCCCACGTGCACACGTGGTGGGAGTCGATCCTCGGCTTGAACGTCAAGGCAGTGCAGGGAAAACAGGTTCCTCTGGAATGGACTGACACATCTGGGGGACTCTTGGAATGGTGGCACGACCCTGGAGTTCCTATCGCCTTTCCTGTGGAGAGCGCCTCCTCTTGAGATGCGACGGGAACGCCGGGAATTCTTTCCCTACGAAACAGGGAAAGGATCCCTCATCTCGAGCTAGGAGGCGGAAACGGGGCTCCCCTGGATGTGTGCGGGACCCCACGTGCTTCCTCTCGAGTGGAGACGGGTATGTCGCGGAACTGCTTGAGTTGCAGCAAGGGTGTAAGGACCCTTTGGAAGTTCCAGTGGTTAGATGTGATTAGCCTCGACAAGCCTCAGCGGAAATGGGCCTCATCTCTCCTGGAGGGCAAAACCTCCTGGATTTTCTCGAGTTGCGGCAGGTGCTCTCGACTTACGATGGGGACCTCAGGGACCCGCCCTGGTGGCCTCAGGAAAGGCCAATCCCCATGCGAGTTCCTCGGGGGCCTCTCGGCATTCTTCTCCCGTCGATGCCGGGGCCTAAGACCTTGTGTGGAGTCGGGGCCGGAACCTGAGGATTCCTCTCTAGTGCTGACATGGATCTTGGGGTACTTCTGGAGTCTCCCAGGGGAGTCAGTCCTCGTCTCGAATGCGGGCATGCACTTGCGCTTTCCTCCAGAGCGGTAGCAGCAGTGTCACGCAGTCTGCCGCGTGGATCAAAGGATCTATGGTTTTCCCTCGAGTCTTTCCCACGAGGCTTTCCCACGAGGCTTTCCCACAGGGCTGTCCCACGTGCACACGTGGTGGGAGTCGATCCTCGGCTTGAACGTCAAGGCAGTGCAGGGAAAACAGGTTCCTCTGGAATGGACTGACACATCTGGGGGACTCTTGGAATGGTGGCACGACCCTGGAGTTCCTCTTGCCTTTCCTGTGGAGAGCGGCTCCTCTTGAGATGCAACGGGAACGCCGGGAATTCTTTCCCTACGAAACAGGGAAAGGATCCCTCATCTCGAGCTAGGAGGCGGAAACGGGGCTCCCCTGGATGTGTGCGGGACACCACGTGCTTCCTCTCGAGTGGAGATGGGTATGTCGGGGAACTTCTTGAGTTGCAGCAAGGGTGTGAAGGACCCTTTGGAAGTTCCAGTGGTTAGATATGATTGTCCTCGAGAAGCCTCAGCGGAAATTGGCCTCATCTCGCCTGGAGGGCAAAACCTCCTGGATTTTCTCGAGTTGCGGCAGGTGCTCTCGACTTACGACGGGGACCTCAGGGACCCGCTCTGGTGGCCTCAGGAAAGGCCAGTCCCCATGCGAGTTCCTCGGGGGCCTCTCGGGATTCCTCTCCCGTCGATGCCGGGGCCTAAGACCTTGTGTGGAGTCGGGGCCGGAACCTGAGGATTCCTCTCCAGTGCTGACATGGATCTTGGGGTACTTCTGGAGTCTCCCCAGGGGAGTCAGTCCTCGTCTCGAATGCGGGCATGCACTTGCGCTTTCCTCCAGAGCGGTAGCAGCAGTGTCACGCAGTCCGCCGCGTGGATCAAAGGATCTATGGTTTTCCCTCGAGTCTTTCCCACGAGGCTTTCCCACGAGGCTTTCCCACAGGGCTGTCCCACGTGCACACGTGGTGGGAGTCGATCCTCGGCTTGAACGTCAAGGCAGTGCAGGGAAAACAGGTTCCTCTGGAATGGACTGACACATCTGGGGGACTCTTGGAATGGTGGCACGACCCTGGAGTTCCTATCGCCTTTCCTGTGGAGAGCGCCTCCTCTTGAGATGCGACGGGAACGCCGGGAATTCTTTCCCTACGAAACAGGGAAAGGATCCCTCATCTCGAGCTAGGAGGCGGAAACGGGGCTCCCCTGGATGTGTGCGGGACCCCACGTGCTTCCTCTCGAGTGGAGACGGGTATGTCGCGGAACTGCTTGAGTTGCAGCAAGGGTGTAAGGACCCTTTGGAAGTTCCAGTGGTTAGATGTGATTAGCCTCGACAAGCCTCAGCGGAAATGGGCCTCATCTCTCCTGGAGGGCAAAACCTCCTGGATTTTCTCGAGTTGCGGCAGGTGCTCTCGACTTACGATGGGGACCTCAGGGACCCGCCCTGGTGGCCTCAGGAAAGGCCAATCCACATGCGAGTTCCTCGGGGGCCTCTCGGCATTCTTCTCCCGTCGATGCCGGGGCCTAAGACCTTGTGTGGAGTCGGGGCCGGAACCTGAGGATTCCTCTCTAGTGCTGACATGGATCTTGGGGTACTTCTGGAGTCTCCCAGGGGAGTCAGTCCTCGTCTCGAATGCGGGCATGCACTTGCGCTTTCCTCCAGAGCGGTAGCAGCAGTGTCACGCAGTCTGCCGCGTGGATCAAAGGATCTATGGTTTTCCCTCGAGTCTTTCCCACGAGGCTTTCCCACGAGGCTTTCCCACAGGGCTGTCCCACGTGCACACGTGGTGGGAGTCGATCCTCGGCTTGAACGTCAAGGCAGTGCAGGGAAAACAGGTTCCTCTGGAATGGACTGACACATCTGGGGGACTCTTGGAATGGTGGCACGACCCTGGAGTTCCTCTCGCCTTTCCTGTGGAGAGCGCCTCCTCTTGAGATGCGACGGGAACGCCGGGAATTCTTTCCCTATGAAACAGGGAAAGGATCCCTCATCTCGAGCTAGGAGGCGGAAACGGGGCTCCCCTGGATGTGTGCGGGACACCACGTGCTTCCTCTCAAGTGGAGATGGGTATGTCGGGGAACTTCTTGAGTTGCAGCAATGGTGTGAAGGACCCTTTGGAAGTTCCAGTGGTTAGATGTGATTGGCCTCGAGAAGCCTCAGAGGAAATGGGCCTCACCTCGCCAGGAGTGCAAAACCTCCTGGATTTTCTCGAGTTGCGGCAGGTACTCTCGACTTACGACGGGGACCTCAGGGACCCGCTCTGGTGGCCTCAGGAAAGGCCAGTGCCCATGCGAGTTCCTCGGGGGCCTCTCTGGATTCCTCTCCAGTCGATGCCGGGGCCTAAGACCTTGTGTGGAGTCGGGGCCGGAACCTGAGGATTCCTCTCCAGTGCTGACATGGATCTTGGGGTACTTCTGGAGTCTCCCCAGGGGAGTCAGTCCTCGTCTCGAATGCGGGCATGCACTTGCGCTTTCCTCCAGAGCGGTAGCAGCAGTGTCACGCAGTCCGCCGCGTGGATCAAAGGATCTATGGTTTTCCCTCGAGTCTTTCCCACGAGGCTTTCCCACGAGGCTTTCCCACAGGGCTGTCCCACGTGCACACGTGGTGGGAGTCGATCCTCGGCTTGAACGTCAAGGCAGTGCAGGGAAAACAGGTTCCTCTGGAATGGACTGACACATCTGGGGGACTCTTGGAATGGTGTCACGACCCTGGAGTTCCTCTCGCCTTTCCTGTGGAGAGCGCCTCCTCTTGAGATGCGACGGGAACGCCGGGAATTCTTTCCCTACGAAACAGGGAAAGGATCCCTCATCTCGAGCTAGGAGGCGGAAACGGGTCTCACCTGGATGTGTGCGGGACCCACGTGCTTCCTCTCGAGTGGAGACGGGTATGTCGGGGAACTTCTAGAGTTGCAGCAAGGGTGTGAAGGACCCTTTGGAAGTTCCAGTGTTTAGACGTGATTAGCCTCGAGAAGCCTCAGCGGAAATGGGCCTCATCTCGCCTGGAGGGCAAAACCTCCTGGATTTTCTCGAGTTGCGGCAGGTGCTCTCGACTTACGACGGGGACCTCAGGGACCCGCTCTGGTGGCCTCAGGAAAGGCCAGTCCCCATGCGAGTTCCTCGGGGGCCTCTCGGGATTCCTCTCCCATCGATGCCGGGGCCTAAGACCTTTTGTGGAGTCGGGGCCGGAACCTGAGGATTCCTCTCCAGTGCTGACATGGATCTTGGGGTACTTCTGGAATCTCACCAGGGGAGTCAGTCCTCGTCTCGAATGCGGGCATGCACTTGCGCTTTCCTCCAGAGCGGTAGCAGCAGTGTCACGCAGTCCGCCGCGTGGATCAAAGGATCTATGTTTTTCCCTCGAGTCGTTCCCACGAGGCTTTCCCACGAGGCTTTCCCACAGGGCTGTCCCACGTGCACACGTGGTGGGAGTCGATCCTCGGCTTGAACGTCAAGGCAGTGCAGGGCAAACAGGTTCCTCTGGAATGGACTGACACATCTGGGGGACTCTTGGAATGGTGGCATGACCCTGGAGTTCCTCTCGCCTTTCCTGTGGAGAGCGCCTCCTCTTGAGATGCGACGGGAACGCCGGGAATTCTTTCCCTACGAAACAGGGAAAGGATCCCTCATCTCGAGCTAGGAGGCGGAAACGGGGCTCCCCTGGATGTGTGCGGGACCCCACGTGCTTCCTCTCGAGTGGAGACGGGTATGTCGGGGAACTTCTTGAGTTGCAGCAAGGGTGTGAAGGACCCTTTGGAAGTTCCAGTGGTTAGATGTGATTGTCCTCGAGAAGCCTCAGCGGAAATGGGCCTCATCTCGCCTGGAGGGCAAAACCTCCTGGATTTTCTCGAGTTGCGGCAGGTGCTCTCGACTTACGACGGGGACCTCAGGGACCCGCTCTGGTGGCCTCAGGAAAGGCCAGTCCCCATGCGAGTTCCTCGGGGGCCTCTCGGGATTCCTCTCCCGTCGATGCCGGGGCCTAAGACCTTGTGTGGAGTCGGGGCCGGAACCTGAGGATTCCTCTCCAGTGCTGACATGGATCTTGGGGTACTTCTGGAGTCTCCCCAGGGGAGTCAGTCCTCGTCTCGAATGCGGGCATGCACTTGCGCTTTCCTCCAGAGCGGTAGCAGCAGTGTCACGCAGTCCGCCGCGTGGATCAAAGGATCTATGGTTTTCCCTCGTGTCTTTCCCACGAGGCTTTCCCACGAGGCTTTCCCACAGGGCTGTCCCACGTGCACACGTGGTGGGAGTCGATCCTCGGCTTGAATGTCAAGGCAGTGCAGGGAAAACAGGTTCCTCTGGAATGGACTGACACATCTGGGGGACTCTTGGAATGGTGTCACGACCCTGGAGTTCCTCTCGCCTTTCCTGTGGAGAGCGCCTCCTCTTGAGATGCGACGGGAACGCCGGGAATTCTTTCCCTACGAAACAGGGAAAGGATCCCTCATCTCGAGCTAGGAGGCGGAAACGGGGCTCCCCTGGATGTGTGCGGGACCCCACGTGCTTCCTCTCGAGTGGAGACGGGTATGTCGGGGAACTTCTTGAGTTGCAGCAAGGGTGTGAAGGACCCTTTGGAAGTTCCAGTGGTTAGATGTGATTGTCCTCGAGAAGCCTCAGCGGAATTGGGCCTCATCTCGCCTGGAGGGCAAAACCTCCTGGATTTTCTCGAGTTGCGGCAGGTGCTCTCGACTTACGACGGGGACCTCAGGGACCCGCTCTGGTGGCCTCAGGAAAGGCCAGTCCCCATGCGAGTTCCTCGGGGGCCTCTCGTGATTCCTCTCCCGTCGATGCCGGGGCCTAAGACCTTGTGTGGAGTCGGGGCCGGAACCTGAGGATTCCTCTCCAGTGCTGACATGGATCTTGGGGTACTTCTGGAGTCTCCCCAGGGGAGTCAGTCCTCGTCTCGAATGCGGGCATGCACTTGCGCTTTCCTCCAGAGCGGTAGCAGCAGTGTCACGCAGTCCGCCGCGTGGATCAAAGGATCTATGGTTTTCCCTCGAGTCTTCCCCACGAGGCTTTCCCACGAGGCTTTCCCACAGGGCTGTCCCACGTGCACACGTGGTGGGAGTCGATCCTCGGCTTGAATGTCAAGGCAGTGCAGGGAAAACAGGTTCCTGTGGAATGGACTGACACATCTGGGGGACTTTTGGAATGGTGTCACGACCCTGGAGTTCCTCTCGCCTTTCCTGTGGAGAGCGCCTACTCTTGAGATACTACGGGAACGCCGGGAATTCTTTCCCTACGAAACAGGGAAAGGATCCCTCATCTCGAGCTAGGAGGCGGAAACGGAGCTCCCCTGGATGTGTTCGGGACCCCACGTGCTTCCTCTCGAGTGGAGACGGGTATGTCGGGGAACTTCTTGAGTTGCAGCAAGGGTGTGAAGGACCCTTTGGAAGTTCCAGTGGTTAGATGTGATTGGCCTCGAGTAGCCTCAGAGGAAATGGGCCTCATCTCGCCTGGAGGGCAAAACCTCCTGGATTTTCTCGAGTTGCGGCAGGTGCTCTCGACTTACGACGGGGACCTCAGGGACCCGCTCTGGTGGCCTCAGGAAAGGCCAGTCCCCATGCGAGTTCCTCGGGGGCCTCTCGGGATTCCTCTCCCGTCCATGCCGGGGCCTAAGACCTTGTGTGGAGTCGGGGCCGGAACCTGAGGATTCCTCTCCAGTGCTGACATGGATCTTGGGGTACTTCTGGAGTCTCCCCAGGGGAGTCAGTCCTCGTCTCGAATGCGGGCATGCACTTGCGCTTTCCTCCAGAGCGGTAGCAGCAGTGTCACGCAGTCCGCCGCGTGGATCAAAGGATCTATGGTTTTCCCTCGAGTTTTTCCCACGAGGCTATCCCACGAGGCTTTCCCACAGGGCTGTCCCACGTGGACACGTTGTGGGAGTCGATCCTCGGCTTGAACGTCAAGGCAGTGCAGGGAAAACAGGTTCCTCTGGAATGGACTGACACATCAGGGGGACTATTGGAATGGTGGCACGACCCTGGAGTTCCTCTCGCCTTTCCTGTGGAGAGCGCCTCCTCTTGAGATGCGACGGGAACGCCGGGAATTCTTTCCCTACGAAACAGGGAAAGGATCCCTCATCTCGAGCTAGGAGGCGGAAACGGGGCTCCCCTGGATGTGTGCGGGACCCCACGTGCTTCCTCTCGAGTGGAGACGGGAATGTCGGGGAACTTCTTGAGTTGCAGCAAGGGTGTGAAGGACCCTTTGGAAGTTCCAGTGGTTAGATGTGATTGGCCTCGAGAAGCCTCAGCGGAAATGGGCCTCATCTCGCCTGGAGGGCAAAAGCTCCTGGATTTTCTCGAGTTGCGGCAGGTGCTCTCGACTTACGACGGGGACCTCAGGGACCCGCTCTGGTGGCCTCAGGAAAGGCCAGTCCCCATGCGAGTTCCTCGGGGGCCTCTCGGGATTCCTCTCCCGTCGATGCCGGGGCCTAAGACCTTGTGTGGAGTCGGGGCCGGAACCTGAGGATTCCTCTCCAGTGCTGACATGGATCTTGGGGTACTTCTGGAGTCTCCCCAGGGGAGTCAGTCCTCGTCTCGAATGCGGGCATGCACTTGCGCTTTCCTCCAGAGCGGTAGCAGCAGTGTCACGCAGTCCGCCGCGTGGATCAAAGGATCTATGGTTTTCCCTCGAGTCTTTCCCACGAGGCTTTCCCACGAGGCTTTCCCACAGGGCTGTCCCACGTGCACACGTGGTGGGAGTCGATCCTCGGCTTGAATGTCAAGGCAGTGCAGGGAAAACAGATTCCTCTGGAATGGACTGACACATCTGGGGGACTCTTGGAATGGTGGCACGACCCTGGAGTTCCTCTCGCCTTTCCTGTGGAGAGCGCCTCCTCTTGAGATGCGACGGGAACGCCGGGAATTCTTTCCCTACGAAACAGGGAAAGGATCCCTCCTCTCGAGCTAGGAGGCGGAAACGGGGCTCCCCTGGATGTGTGCGGGACCCCACGTGCTTCCTCTCGAGTGGGGACGGGTATGTCGGGGAACTTCTTGAGTTGCAGCAAGGGTGTGAAGGACCCTTTGGAAGTTCCAGTGGTTAGATGTGATTGGCCTCTAGTAGCCTCAGAGGAAATGGGCCTCATCTCGCCTGGAGGGCAAAACCTCCTGGATTTTCTCGAGTTGCGGCAGGTGCTCTCGACTTACGACATGGACCTCAGGGACCCGCTCTGGTGGCCTCAGGAAAGGCCAGTCCCCATGCGAGTTCCTCAGGGGCCTCTCGGGATTCCTCTCCCGTCGATGCCGGGGCCTAAGACCTTGTGTGGAGTCGGGGCCGGAACCTGAGGATTCCTCTCCAGTGCTGACATGGATCTTGGGGTACTTCTGGAGTCTCCCCAGGGGAGTCAGTCCTCGTCTCAAATGCGGGCATGCACTTGCGTTTTCCTCCAGAGCGGTAGCAGCAGTGTCACGCAGTCCGCCGCGTGGATCAAAGGATCTATGGTTTTCCCTCGAGTTTTTCCCACGAGGCTTTCCCACGAGGCTTTCCCACAGGGCTGTCCCACGTGCACACGTGGTGGGAGTCGATCCTCGGCTTGAACGTCAAGGCAGTGCAGGGAAAACAGGTTCCTCTGGAATGGACTGACACATCTGGGGGACTCTTGGAATGGTGGCACGACCCTGGAGTTCCTCTCGCCTTTCCTGTGGAGAGCGCCTCCTCTTGAGATGCGATGGGAACGCCGGGAATTCTTTCCCTACGAAACAGGGAAAGGATCCCTCATCTCGAGCTAGGAGATGGAAACGGGTCTCACCTGGATGTGTGCGGGACCCACGTGCTTCCTCTCGAGTGGAGACGGGTATGTCGGGGAACTTCTAGAGTTGCAGCAAGGGTGTGAAGGACCCTTTGGAAGTTCCAGTGGTTAGACTTGATTAGCCTCGAGAAGCCTCAGCGGAAATGGGCCTCATCTCGCCTGGAGGGCAAAACTTCCTGGATTTTCTCGAGTTGCGGCAGGTGCTCTCGACTTACGATGGGGACCTCAGGGACCCGCTCTGGTGGCCTCAGGAAAGGCCAGTCCCCATGCGAGTTCCTCGGGGGCCTCTCGGGATTCCTCTCCCGTCCATGCCGGGGCCTAAGACCTTGTGTGGAGTCGGGGCCGGAACCTGAGGATTCCTCTCCAGTGCTGACATGGATCTTGGGGTACTTCTGGAGTCTCCCCAGGGGAGTCAGTCCTCGTCTCGAATGCGGGCATGCACTTGCGCTTTCCTCCAGAGCGGTAGCAGCAGTGTCACGCAGTCCGCCGCGTGGATCAAAGGATCTATGGTTTTCCCTCGAGTCTTTCCCACGAGGCTTTCCCACGAGGCTTTCCCACAGGGCTGTCCCACGTGCACACGTGGCGGGAGTCGATCCTCGGCTTGAATGTCAAGGCAGTGCAGGGAAAACAGGTTCCTCTGGAATGGACTGACACATCTGGGGGACTCTTGGAATGGTGTCACGACCCTGGAGTTCCTCTCGCCTTTCCTGTGGAGAGCGCCTCCTCTTGAGATGCGACGGGAACGCCGGGAATTCTTTCCCTACGAAACAGGGAAAGGATCCCTCCTCTCGAGCTAGGAGGCGGAAACGTGGCTCCCCTGGATGTGTGCGGGACCCCACGTGCTTCCTCTCGAGTGGAGACGGGTATGTCGGGGAACTTCTTGAGTTGCAGCAAGGGTGTGAAGGACCCTTTGGAAGTTCCAGTGGTTAGATGTGATTGGCCTCGAGTAGCCTCAGAGGAAATGGGCCTCATATCGCCTGGAGGGCAAAACCTCCTGGATTTTCTCGAGTTGCGGCAGGTGCTCTCGACTTACGACGGGGACCTCAGGGACCCGCTCTGGTGGCCTTAGGAAAGGCCAGTCCCCATGCGAGTTCCTCGGGGGCCTCTCGTGATTCCTCTCCGTCGATGCCGGGGCCTAAGACCTTGTGTGGAGTCGGGGCCGGAACCTGAGGATTCCTCTCCAGTGCTGACATGGATCTTGGGGTACTTCTGGAGTCTCCCCAGGGGAGTCAGTCCTCGTCTCGAATGCGGGCATGCACTTGCGCTTTCCTCCAGAGCGGTAGCAGCAGTGTCACGCAGTCCGCCGCGTGGATCAAAGGATCTATGGTTTTCCCTCGAGTCTTCCCCACGAGGCTTTCCCACGAGGCTTTCCCACAGGGCTGTCCCACGTGCACACGTGGTGGGAGTCGATCCTCGGCTTGAATGTCAAGGCAGTGCAGGGAAAACAGGTTCCTCTGGAATGGACTGACACATCTGCGGGACTCTTGGAATGGTGTCACGACCCTGGAGTTTTTCTCGCCTTTCCTGTGGAGAGCGCCTCCTCTTGAGATGCGACGGGAACGCCGGGAATTCTTTCCCTACGAAACAGGGAAAGGATCCCTCATCTCGAGCTAGGAGGCGGAAACGGGGCTCCCCTGGATGTGTTCAGGACCCCACGTGCTTCCTCTCGAGTGGAGACGGGTATGTCGGGGAACTTCTTGAGTTGCAGCAAGGGTGTGAACGATCCTTTGGAAGTTCCAGTGGTTAGATGAGATTGGCCTCGAGAAGCCTCAGCGGAAATGGGCCTCATCTCGCCTGGAGGGCAAAACCTCCTGGATTTTCTCAAGTTGCGGCAGGTGCTCTCGACTTACGATGGGGACCTCAGGGACCCGCTCTGGTGGCCTCAGGAAAGGCCAGTCCCCATGCGAGTTCCTCGGGGGCCTCTCGGGATTCCTCTCCCGTCCATGCCGGGGCCTAAGACCTTGTGTGGAGTCGGGGCCGGAACCTGAGGATTCCTCTCCAGTGCTGACATGGATCTTGGGGTACTTCTGGAGTCTCCCCAGGGGAGTCAGTCCTCGTCTCGAATGCGGGCATGCACTTGCGCTTTCCTCCAGAGCGGTAGCAGCAGTGTCACGCAGTCCGCCGCGTGGATCAAAGGATCTATGGTTTTCCCTCGAGTCTTTCCCACGAGGCTTTCCCACGAGGCTTTCCCACAGGGCTGTCCCACGTGCACACGTGGCGGGAGTCGATCCTCGGCTTGAATGTCAAGGCAGTGCAGGGAAAACAGGTTCCTCTGGAATGGACTGACACATCTGGGGGACTCTTGGAATGGTGTCACGACCCTGGAGTTCCTCTCGCCTTTCCTGTGGAGAGCGCCTCCTCTTGAGATGCGACGGGAACGCCGGGAATTCTTTCCCTACGAAACAGGGAAAGGATCCCTCCTCTCGAGCTAGGAGGCGGAAACGTGGCTCCCCTGGATGTGTGCGGGACCCCACGTGCTTCCTCTCGAGTGGAGACGGGTATGTCGGGGAACTTCTTGAGTTGCAGCAAGGGTGTGAAGGACCCTTTGGAAGTTCCAGTGGTTAGATGTGATTGGCCTCGAGTAGCCTCAGAGGAAATGGGCCTCATATCGCCTGGAGGGCAAAACCTCCTGGATTTTCTCGAGTTGCGGCAGGTGCTCTCGACTTACGACGGGGACCTCAGGGACCCGCTCTGGTGGCCTCAGGAAAGGCCAGTCCCCATGCGAGTTCCTCGGGGGCCTCTCGTGATTCCTCTCCCGTCGATGCCGATGCCTAAGACCTTGTGTGGAGTAGGGGCCGGAACCTGAGGATTCCTCTCCAGTGCTGACATGGATCTTGGGGTACTTCTGGAGTCTCCCCAGGGGAGTCAGTCCTCGTCTCGAATGCGGGCATGCACTTGCGCTTTCCTCCAGAGCGGTAGCAGCAGTGTCACGCAGTCCGCCGCGTGGATCAAAGGATCTATGGTTTTCCCTCGAGTCTTCCCCACGAGGCTTTCCCACGAGGCTTTCCCACAGGGCTGTCCCACGTGCACACGTGGTGGGAGTCGATCCTCGGCTTGAATGTCAAGGCAGTGCAGGGAAAACAGGTTCCTCTGGAATGGACTGACACATCTGCGGGACTCTTGGAATGGTGTCACGACCCTGGAGTTCCTCTCGCCTTTCCTGTGGAGAGTGCCTCCTCTTGAGATGCGACGGGAACGCCGGGAATTCTTTCCCTACGAAACAGGGAAAGGATCCCTCATCTCGAGCTAGGAGGCGGAAACGGGGCTCCCCTGGATGTGTTCGGGACCCCACGTGCTTCCTCTCGAGTGGAGACGGGTATGTCGGGGAACTTCTTGAGTTGCAGCAAGGGTGTGAAGGACCCTTTGGAAGTTCAAGTGGTTAGATGTGATTGGCCTCGAGTAGCCTCAGAGGAAATGGGCCTCATCTCGCCTGGAGGGCAAAACCTCCTGGATTTTCTCGAGTTGCGGCAGGTGCTCTCGACTTACGACATGGACCTCAGGGACCCGCTCTGGTGGCCTCAGGAAAGGCCAGTCCCCATGCGAGTTCCTCAGGGGCCTCTCGGGATTCCTCTCCCGTCGATGCCGGGGCCTAAGACCTTGTGTGGAGTCGGGGCCGGAACCTGAGGATTCCTCTCCAGTGCTGACATGGATCTTGGGGTACTTCTGGAGTCTCCCCAGGGGAGTCAGTCCTCGTCTCGAATGCGGGCATGCACTTGCGCTTTCCTCCAGAGCGGTAGCAGCAGTGTCACGCAGTCCGCCGCGTGGATCAAAGGATCTATGGTTTTCCCTCGAGTTTTTCCACGAGGCTTTCCCACGAGGCTTTCCCACAGGGCTGTCCCACGTGGACACGTTGTGGGAGTCGATCCTCGGCTTGAACGTCAAGGCAGTGCAGGGAAAACAGGTTCCTCTGGAATGGACTGACACATCAGGGGGACTATTGCAATGGTGGCACGACCCTGGAGTTCCTCTCGCCTTTCCTGTGGAGAGCGCCTCCTCTTGAGATGCGAGGGGAACGCCGGGAATTCTTTCCCTACGAAACAGGGAAAGGATCCCTCATCTCGAGCTAGGAGGCGGAAACGGGGCTCCCCTGGATGTGTGCGGGACACCACGTGCTTCCTCTCGAGTGGAGACGGGTATGTCGGGGAACTACTTGAGTAGCAGCAAGGGTGTGAACGATCCTTTGGAAGTTCCAGTGGTTAGATGAGATTGGCCTCGAGAAGCCTCAGCGGAAATGGGCCTCATCTCGCCTGGAGGGCAAAACCTCCTGGATTTTCTCGAGTTGAGGCAGGTGCTCTCGACTTACGACGGGGACCTCAGGGACCCGCTCTGGTGGCCTGAGGAAAGGCCAGTCCCCATGCGAGTTCCTCGGGGGCCTCTCGGGATTCCTCTCCCGTCCATGCCGGGGCCTAAGACCTTGTGTGGAGTCGGGGCCGGAACCTGAGGATTCCTCTCCAGTGCTGACATGGATCTTGGGGTACTTCTGGAGTCTCCCCAGGGGAGTCAGTCCTCGTCTCGAATGCGGGCATGCACTTGCGCTTTCCTCCAGAGCGGTAGCAGCAGTGTCACGCAGTCCGCCGCGTGGATCAAAGGATCTATGGTTTTCCCTCGAGTCGTTCCCACGAGGCTTTCCCACGAGGCTTTCCCACAGGGCTGTCCCACGTGCACACGTGGTGGGAGTCGATCCTCGGCTTGAACGTCAAGGCAGTGCAGGGAAAACAGGTTCTTCTGGAATGGACTGACACATCTGCGGGACTCTTGGAATGGTGGCATGACCCTGGAGTTCCTCTCGCCTTTCTTGTGGAGAGCGCCTCCTCTTGAGATGCGACGGGAATGCCGGGAATTCTTTCCCTACGAAACAGGGAAAGGATCCCTCATCTCGAGCTAGGAGGCGGAAACGGGGCTCCCCTGGATGTGTGCGTGACACCACGTGCTTCCTCTCGAGTGGAGACGGGTATGTCGGGGAACTTCTTGAGTTGCAGCAATGGTGTGAAGGACCCTTTGGAAGTTCCAGTGGTTAGACGTGATTGGCCTCGAGAAGCCTCAGCGGAAATGGGCCTCATCTCGCATGGAGGGCAAAACCTCCTGGATTTTCTCGGGTTGCGGCAGGTGCTCTCGACTTATGACCGGGACCTCAGGGACCCGCTCTGGTGGCCTCAGGAAAGGCCAGTCCCCATGCGAGTTCCTCGGGGGCCTCTCGGGATTCCTCTCCCGTCCATGCCGGGGCCTAAGACCTTGTGTGGATTCGGGGCCGGAACCTGAGGATTCCTCTCCAGTGCTGACATGGATCTTGGGGTACTTCTGGAGTCTCCCCAGGGGAGTCAGTCCTCGTCTCGAATGCGGGCATGCACTTGCGCTTTCCTCCAGAGCGGTAGCAGCAGTGTCACGCAGTCCGCCGCGTGGATCAAAGGATCTATGGTTTTCCCTCGAGTCTTTCCCACGAGGCTTTCCCACGAGGCTTTCCCACAGGGCTGTCCCACGTGCACACGTGGTGGGAGTCGATCCTCGGCTTGAACGTCAAGGCAGTGCAGGGAAAACAGGTTCCTCTGGAATGGACTGACACATCTGGGGGACTCTTGGAATGGTGGCACGACCCTGGAGTTCCTCTCGCCTTTCCTGTGGAGAGCGCCTCCTCTTGAGATGCGACGGGAACGCCGGGAATTCTTTCCCTATGGAACAGGGAAAGGATCCCTCATCTCGAGCTAGGAGGCGGAAACGGGGCTCCCCTGGATGTGTGCGGGACCCCACATGCTTCCTCTCGAGTGGAGACGGGTATGTCGGGGAACTTCTTGAGTTGCAGCAAGGGTGTGAAGGACCCTTTGGAAGTTCCAGTGGTTAGACGTGATTAGCCTCGAGAAGCCTCAGCAGAAATAGGCCTCATCTCGCCTGGAGGGCAAAACCTCCTGGATTTTCTCGAGTTGCGGCAGGTGCTCTCGACTTACGACGGGGACTTCAGGGACCCGCTCTGGTGGCCTCAGGAAAGGCCAGTCCCCATGCGAGTTCCTCGGGGGCCTCTCGGGATTCCTCTCCCGTCCATGCCGGGGCCTAAGACCTTGTGTGGAGTCGGGGCCGGAACCTGAGGATTCCTCTCCAGTGCTGACATGGATCTTGGGGTACTTCTGGAGTCTCCCCAGGGGAGTCAGTCCTCGTCTCGAATGCGGGCATGCACTTGCGCTTTCCTCCAGAGCGGTAGCAGCAGTGTCACGCAGTCCGCCGAGTGGATCAAAGGATGTATGGTTTTCCCTCGAGTTTTTCCCACGAGGCTATCCCACGAGGCTTTCCCACAGGGCTGTCCCACGTGGACACGTTGTGGGAGTCGATCCTCGGCTTGAACGTCAAGGCAGTGCAGGGAAAACAGGTTCCTCTGGAATGGACTGACACATCAGGGGGACTATTGGAATGGTGGCACGACCCTGGAGTTCCTCTCGCCTTTCCTGTGGAGAGCGCCTCCTCTTGAGATGCGACGGGAACGCCGGGAATTCTTTCCCTACGAAACAGGGAAAGGATCCCTCCTCTCGAGCTAGGAGGCGGAAACGGGGCTCCCCTGGATGTGTGCGGGACCCCACGTGCTTCCTCTCGAGTGGAGACGGGCATGTCGGGGAACTACTTGAGTTACAGCAAGGGTGTGAACGATCCTTTGGAAGTTCCAGTGGTTAGATGAGATTGGCCTCGAGAAGCCTCAGCGGAAATGGGCCTCATCTCGCCTGGAGGGCAAAACCTCCTGGATTTTCTCGAGTTGCGGCAGGTGCTCTCGACTTACGACGGGGACCTCAGGGACCCGCTCTGGTGGCCTCAGGAAAGGCCAGTCCCCATGCGAGTTCCTCGGGGGCCTCTCGGGATTCCTCTCCCGTCGATGCCGGGGCCTAAGACCTTGTGTTGAGTCGGGGCCGGAACCTGAGGATTCCTCTCCAGTGCTGACATGGATCTTGGGGTACTTCTGGAGTCTCCACAGGGGAGTCAGTCCTCGTCTCGAATGCGGGCATGCACTTGCGCTTTCCTCCAGAGCGGTAGCAGCAGTGTCACGCAGTCCGCCGCGTGGATCAAAGGATCTATGGTTTTCCCTCGAGTCGTTCCCACGAGGCTTTCCCACGAGGCTTTCCCACAGGGCTGTCCCACGTGCACACGTGGTGGGAGTCGATCCTCGGCTTGAACGTCAAGGCAGTGCAGGGAAAACAGGTTCCTCTGGAATGGACTGACACATCTGGGGGACTCTTGGAATGGTGGCACGACCCTGGAGTTCCTCTCGCCTTTCCTGTGGAGAGCGCCTCCTCTTGAGATGCGACGGGAACGCCGGGAATTCTTTCCCTACGAAACAGGGAAAGGATCCCTCATCTCGAGCTAGGAGGCGGAAACGGGGCTCCCCTGGATGTGTGCGGGACCCCACGTGCTTCCTCTCGAGTGGAGACGGGTATGTCGGGGAACTTCTTGAGTTGCAGCAAGGGTGTGAAGGACCCTTTGGAAGTTCCAGTGGTTAGATGTGATTGGCCTCGAGAAGCCTCAGCGGAAATGGGCCTCATCTCGCCTGGAGGGCAAAACCTCCTGGATTTTCTCGAGTTGCGGCTGGTGCTCTCGACTTACGACCGGGACCTCAGGGACCCGCTCTGGTGGCCTCAGGAAAGGCCAGGCCCCATGCGAGTTCCTCGTGGGCCTCTCGGGATTCCTCTCCCGTCGATGCCGGGGCCTAAGACCTTGTGTGGAGTCGGGGCCGGAACCTGAGGATTCCTCTCCAGTGCTGACATGGATCTTGGGGTACTTCTGGAGTCTCCCCAGGGGAGTCAGTCCTCGTCTCGAATGCGGGCATGCACTTGCGCTTTCCTCCAGAGCGGTAGCAGCAGTGTCACGCAGTCCGCCGCGTGCATCAAAGGATCTATGGTTTTCCCTCGAGTCTTTCCCACGAGGCTTTCCCACGAGGCTTTCCCACAGGGCTGTCCCACGTGCACACGTGGTGGGAGTCGATCCTCGGCTTGAACGTCAAGGCAGTGCAGGGAAAACAGGTTCCTCTGGAATGGACTGACACATCTGGGGGACTCTTGGAATGGTGTCACGACCCTGGAGTTCCTCTCGCCTTTCCTTTGGAGAGCGCCTCCTTTTGAGATGCGACGGGAACGCCGGGAATTCTTTCCCTATGAAACAGGGAAAGCATCCCTCATCTCGAGCTAGGAGGCGGAAACGGGGCTCCCCTGGATGTGTGCGGGACCCCACGTGCTTCCTCTCGAGTGGAGACAGGTATGTCGGGGAACTTCTTGAGTTGCAGCAATGGTGTGAAGGTCCCTTTGGAAGTTCCAGTGGTTAGATGTGATTGGCCTCGAGAAGCCTCAGCGGAAATGGGCCTCATCTCGCCTGGAGGGCAAAACCTCCTGGATTTTCTCGAGTTGCGGCAGGTGCTCTCGACTTACGACGGGGACCTCAGGGAACCGCTCTGGTGGCCTCAGGAAAGGCCAGTCCTCATGCGAGTTCCTCGGGGGCCTCTTGGGATTCCTCTCCCGTCGATGCCGGGGCCTAAGACCTTGTGTGGAGTCGGGGCCGGAACCTGAGGATTCCTCTCCAGTGCTGACATGGATCTTGGGGTACTTCTGGAGTCTCCCCAGGGGAGTCAGTCCTCGTCTCGAATGCGGGCATGCACTTGCGCTTTCCTCCAGAGCGGTAGCAGCAGTGTCACGCAGTCCGCCACGTGGATCAAAGGATCTATGGTTTTCCCTCGAGTCTTTCCCACGAGGCTTTCCCACGAGGCTTTCCCACAGGGCTGTCCCACGTGCACACGTGGTGGGAGTCGATCCTCGGCTTGAACGTCAAGGCAGTGCAGGGAAAACAGGTTCCTCTGGAATGGACTGACACATCTGGGGGACTCTTGGAATGGTGGCACGACCCTGGAGTTCCTCTCGCCTTTCCTGTGGAGAGCGCCTCCTCTTGAGATGCGACGGGAACGCCGGGAATTCTTTCCCTACGAAACAGGGAAAGGATCCCTCATCTCGAGCTAGGAGGCGGAAACGGGGCTCCCCTGGATGTGTGCGGGACCCACGTGCTTCCTCTGGAGTGGAGATGGGTATGTCGGGGAACTTCTTGAGTTGCAGCAAGGGTGTGAAGGACCCTTTGGAAGTTCCAGTGGTTAGACGTGATTAGCCTCGAGAAGCCTCAGCGGAAATGGGCCTCATCTCGCCTGGAGGGCAAAACCTCCTGGATTTTCTCGAGTTGCGGCAGGTGCTCTCGACTTACGACGGGGACTTCAGGGACCCGCTCTGGTGGCCTCAGGAAAGGCCAGTCCCCATGCGAGTTCCTCGGGGGCCTCTCGTGATTCCTCTCCCGTCGATGCCGGGGCCTAAGACCTTGTGTGGAGTCGGGGCCGGAACCTGAGGATTCCTCTCCAGTGCTGACATGGATCTTGGGGTACTTCTGGAGTCTCCCCAGGGGAGTCAGTCCTCGTCTCGAATGCGGGCATGCACTTGCGCTTTCCTCCAGAGCGGTAGCAGCAGTGTCACGCAGTCCGCCACGTGGATCAAAGGATCTATGGTTTTCCCTCGAGTGTTTCCCACGAGGCTTTCCCACGAGTCTTTCCCACAGGGCTGTCCCACGTGCACACGTGGTGGGAGTCGATCCTCGGCTTGAACGTCAAGGCAGTGCAGGGAAAACAGGTTCCTCTGGAATGGACTGACACATCTGGGGTCTCTTGGAATGGTGGCACGACCCTGGAGTTCCTCTCGCCTTTCCTGTGGAGAGCGCCTCCTCTTGAGATGCGACGGGAACGCCGGGAATTCTTTCCCTACGAAACAGGGAAAGGATCCCTCATCTCGAGCTAGGAGGCGGAAACGGGGCTTCCCTGGATGTGTGCGGGACCCACGTGCTTCCTCTCGAGTGGAGACGGGTATGTCGGGGAACTTCTTGAGTTGCAGCAAGGGTGTGAAGGACCCTTTGGACGTTCCAGTGGTTAGACGTGATTAGCCTCGAGAAGCCTCAGCGGAAATGGGCCTCATCTCGCCTGGAGGGGAAAACCTCCTGGATTTTCTCGAGTTGCGGCAGGTGCTCTCGACTTACGACGGGGACTTCAGGGACCCGCTCTGGTGGCCTCAGGAAAGGCCAGTCCCCATGCGAGTTCCTCGGGGGCCTCTCGGGATTCCTCTCCCGTCGATGCCGGGGCCTAAGACCTTGTGTGGAGTCGGGGCCGGAACCTGAGGATTCCTCTCCAGTGCTGACATGGATCTTGGGGTACTTCTGGAGTCTCCCCAGGGGAGTCAGTCCTCGTCTCGAATGCGGGCATGCACTTGCGCTTTCCTCCAGAGCGGTAGCAGCAGTGTCACGCAGTCCGCCGTGTGGATCAAAGGATCTATGGTTTTCCCTCGAGTCTTTCCCACGAGGCTTTCCCACGAGGCTTTCCCACAGTTCTGTCCCACGTGCACACGTGGTGGGAGTCGATCCTCGGCTTGAACGTCAAGGCAGTGCAGGGAAAACAGGTTCCTCTGGAATGGACTGACACATCTGGGCTCTCTTGGAATGGTGTCACGACCCTGGAGTTCCTCTCGCCTTTCCTGTGGAGAGCGCCTCCTCTTGAGATGCGACGGGAACGCCGGGAATTCTTTCCCTACGAAACAGGGAAAGGATCCCTCATCTCGAGCTAGGAGGCGGAAACGGGGCTCCCCTGGATGTGTGCGGGACCCCACGTGCTTCCTCTTGAGTGGAGACGGGTATGTCGGGGAACTTCTTGAGTTGCAGGAATGGTGTGAAGGACCCTTTGGAAGTTCCAGTGGTTAGATGTGATTGGCCTCGAGAAGCCTCAGCGGAAATTGGCCTCATCTCGCCTGGAGGGCAAAACCTCCTGGATTTTCTCGAGTTGCGGCAGGTGCTCTCGACTTACGACGGGGACCTCAGGGATTCGCTCTGGTGGCCTCAGGAAAGGCCAGTCCCCATGCGAGTTCCTCGGGGGCCTCTCGGGATTCCTCTCCCGTCGATGCCGGGGCCTAAGACCTTGTGTGGAGTCGGGGCCGGAACCTGAGGATTCCTCTCCAGTGCTGACATGGATCTTGGGGTACTTCTGGAGTCTCCCCAGGGGAGTCAGTCCTCGTCTCGAATGCGGGCATGCACTTGCGCTTTCCTCCAGAGCGGTAGCAGCAGTGTCACGCAGTCCGCCGCGTGGATCAAAGGATCTATGGTTTTCCCTCGAGTCTTTCCCACGAGGCTTTCCCACGAGGCTTTCCCACAGGGCTGTCCCACGTGCACACGTGGTGGGAGTCGATCCTCGGCTTGAACGTCAAGGCAGTGCAGGGAAAACAGGTTCCTCTGGAATGGACTGACACATCTGGGGGACTCTTGGAATGGTGTCACGACCCTGGAGTTCCTCTCGCCTTTCCTTTGGAGAGCGCCTCCTCTTGAGATGCGACGGGAACGCCGGGAATTCTTTCCCTACGAAACAGGGAAAGGATCCCTCATCTTGAGCTAGGAGGCGGAAACGGGGCTCCCCTGGATGTGTGCGGGACCCCACGTGCTTCCTCTCGAGTGGAGACGGGTATGTCGGGGAACTTCTTGAGTTGCAGCAAGGGTGTGAAGGACCCTTTGGAAGTTCCAGTGGTTAGACGTGATTAGCCTCGAGAAGCCTCAGCGGAAATGGGCCTCATCTCGCCTGGAGGGCAAAACCTCCTGGATTTTCTCGAGTTGCGGCAGGTGCTCTCGACTTACGACGGGGACCTCAGGGACCCGCTCTGGTGGCCTCAGGAAAGGCCAGTCCCCATGCCAGTTCCTCGGGGGCCTCTCGGGATTCCTCTCCCGTCGATGCCGGGGCCTAAGACCTTGTGTGGAGTCGGGGCCGGAACCTGAGGATTCCTCTCCAGTGCTGACATGGATCTTGGGGTACTTCTGGAGTCTCCCCAGGGGAGTCAGTCCTCGTCTGGAATGCGGGCATGCACTTGCGCTTTCCTCCAGAGCGGTAGCAGCAGTGTCACGCAGTCCGCCGCGTGGATCAAAGGATCTATGGTTTTCCCTCGAGTCTTTCCCACGAGGCTTTCCCACGAGGCTTTCCCACAGGGCTGTCCCACGTGCACACGAGGTGGGAGTCGATCCTCGGCTTGAACGTCAAGGCAGTGCAGGGAAAACAGGTTCCTCTGGAATGGACCGACACATCTGGGGGACTCTTGGAATGGTGGCACGACCCTGGAGTTCCTCTCGCCTTTCCTGTGGAGAGCGCCTCCTCTTGAGATGCGACGGGAACGCCGGGAATTCTTTCCCTACGAAACAGGGAAAGGATCCCTCATCTCGAGCTAGGAGGCGGAAACGGGGCTACCCTGGATGTGTGCGGGACCCCACGTGCTTCCTCTCTAGTGGAGACGGGTATGTCGGGGAACTTCTTGAGTTGCAGCAAGGGTGTGAAGAACCCTTTGGAAGTTCCAGTGGTTAGATGTGATTGGCCTCGAGAAGCCTCAGCGGATATGGGCCTCATCTCGCCTGGAGGGCAAAACCTCCTGGATTTTCTCGAGTTGCGGCAGGTGCTCTCGACTTACGACGGGGACCTCAGGGACCCGCTCTGGTGGCCTCAGGAAAGGCCAGTCCCCATGCGAGTTCCTCGGGGGCCTCTCGGGATTCCTCTCCCGTCGATGTCGGGGCCTAAGACCTTGTGTGGAGTCGGGGCCGGAACCTGAGGATTCCTCTCCAGTGCTGACATGGATCTTGGGGTACTTCTGGAGTCTCCCCAGGGGAGTCAGTCCTCGTCTCGAATGCGGGCATGCACTTGCGCTTTCCTCCAGAGCGGTAGCAGCAGTGTCACGCAATCCGCCGCGTGGATCGAAGGATCTATGGTTTTCCCTCGAGTCTTTCCCACGAGGCTTTCCCACGAGGCTTTCCCACAGGGCTGTCCCACGTGCACACGTGGTGGGAGTCGATCCTCGGCTTGAACGTCAAGGCAGTGCAGGGAAAACAGGTTCCTCTGGAATGGACTGACACATCTGGGGGACTCTTGGAATGGTGGCATGACCCTGGAGTTCCTCTCGCCTTTCCTGTGGAGAGCGCCTCCTCTTGAGATGCGACGGGAACGCCGGGAATTCTTTCCCTACGAAACAGGGAAAGGATCCCTCATCTCGAGCTAGGAGGCGGAAACGGGGCCCCCTGGATGTGTGCGGGACCCCACGTGCTTCCTCTCGAGTGGAGACGGGTATGTCGGGGAACTTCTTGAGTTGCAGCAATGGTGTGAAGGACCCTTTGGAAGTTCCAGTGGTTAGATGTGATTGGCCTCGAGAAGCCTCAGCGGAAATGGGCCTCATCTCGCCTGGAGGGCAAAACCTCCTGGATTTTCTCGAGTTGCGGCAGGTGCTCTCGACTTACGACGGGGACCTCAGGGACCCGCTCTGGTGGCCTCAGGAAAGGCCAGTCCCCATGCGAATTCCTCGGGGGCCTCTCGGGATCCCTATCCCGTCAATGCCAGGGCCTAAGACCTTGTGTGGAGTCGGGGCTGGAACCTGAGGATTCCTCTCCAGTGCTGACATGGATCTTGGGGTACTTCTGGAGTCTCCCCAGGGGAGTCAGTCCTCGTCTCGAATGCGGGCATGCACTTGCGCTTTCCTCCAGAGCGGTAGCAGCAGTGTCACGCAGTCCGCCGCGTGGATCAAAGGATCTATGGTTTTCCCTCGAGTCTTTCCCACGAGGCCTTCCCACGAGACTTTCCCACAGGGCTGTCCCACGTGCACACGTGGTGGGAGTCGATCCTCGGCTTGAACGTCAAGGCAGTGCAGGGAAAACAGGTTCCTCTGGAATGGACTGACACATCTGGGGGACTCTTGGAATGGTGGCACGACCCTGGAGTTCCTCTCGCCTTTCCTGTGGAGAGCGCCTCCTCTTGAGATGCGACGGGAACGCCGGGAATTCTTTCCCTACGAAACAGGGAAAGGATCCCTCATCTCGTGCTAGGAGGCGGAAACGGGGCTCCCCTGGATGTGTGCGGGACACCACGTGCTTCCTCTCGAGTGGAGACAGGTATGTCGGGGAACTTCTTGAGTTGCAGCAATGGTGTGAAGGACCCTTTGGAAGTTCCAGTGGTTAGATGTGATTGGCCTCGAGAAGCCTCAGCGGATATGGGCCTCATCTCGCCTGGAGGGCAAAACCTCCTGGATTTTCTCGAGTTGCGGCAGGTGCTCTCGACTTACGACGGGGACCTCAGGGACCCGCTCTGGTGGCCTCAGGAAAGGCCAGTCCCCATGCGAGTTCCTCGGGGGCCTCTCGGGATTCCTCTCCCGTCGATGTCGGGGCCTAAGACCTTGTGTGGAGTCGGGGCTGGAACCTGAGGATTCCTCTCCAGTGCTGACATGGATCTTGGGGTACTTCTGGAGTCTCCCCAGGGGAGTCAGTCCTCGTCTCGAATGCGGGCATGCACTTGCGCTTTCCTCCAGAGCGGTAGCAGCAGTGTCACGCAGTCCGCCGCGTGGATCGAAGGATCTATGGTTTTCCCTCGAGTCTTTCCCACGAGGCTTTCCCACGAGGCTTTCCCACAGGGCTGTCCCACGTGCACACGTGGTGGGAGTCGATCCTCGGCTTGAACGTCAAGGCAGTGCAGGGAAAACAGGTTCCTCTGGAATGGACTGACACATCTGGGGGACTCTTGGAATGGTGGCATGACCCTGGAGTTCCTCTCGCCTTTCCTGTGGAGAGCGCCTCCTCTTGAGATGCGACGGGAACGCCGGGAATTCTTTCCCTTCGAAACAGGGAAAGGATCCCTCATCTCGAGCTAGGAGGCGGAAACGGGGCTCCCCTGGATGTGTGCGGGACCCCACGTGCTTCCTCTCGAGTGGAGACGGGTATGTCGGGGAACTTCTTGAGTTGCAGCAATGGTGTGAAGGACCCTTTGGAAGTTCCAGTGGTTAGATGTGATTGGCCTCGAGAAGCCTCAGCGGAAATGGGCCTCATCTCGCCTGGAGGGCAAAACCTCCTGGATTTTCTCGAGTTGCGGCAGGTGCTCTCGACTTACGACGGGGACCTCAGGGACCCGCTCTGGTGGCCTCAGGAAAGGCCAGTCCCCATGCGAGTTCCTCGGGGGCCTCTCGGGATCCCTATCCCGTCGATGCCAGGGCCTAAGACCTTGTGTGGAGTCGGGGCTGGAACCTGAGGATTCCTCTCCAGTGCTGACATGGATCTTGGGGTACTTCTGGAGTCTCCCCAGGGGAGTCAGTCCTCGTCTCGAATGCGGGCATGCACTTGCGCTTTCCTCCAGAGCGGTAGCAGCAGTGTCACGCAGTCCGCCGCGTGGATCAAAGGATCTATGGTTTTCCCTCGAGTCTTTCCCACGAGGCCTTCCCACGAGACTTTCCCACAGGGCTGTCCCACGTGCACACGTGGTGGGAGTCGATCCTCGGCTTGAACGTCAAGGCAGTGCAGGGAAAACAGGTTCCTCTGGAATGGACTGACACATCTGGGGGACTCTTGGAATGGTGGCACGACCCTGGAGTTCCTCTCGCCTTTCCTGTGGAGAGCGCCTCCTCTTGAGATGCGACGGGAACGCCGGGAATTCTTTCCCTACGAAACAGGGAAAGGATCCCTCATCTCGTGCTAGGAGGCGGAAACGGGGCTCCCCTGGATGTGTGCGGGACACCACGTGCTTCCTCTCGAGTGGAGACAGGTATGTCGGGGAACTTCTTGAGTTGCAGCAATGGTGTGAAGGACCCTTTGGAAGTTCCAGTGGTTAGATGTGATTGGCCTCGAGAAGCCTCAGCGGATATGGGCCTCATCTCGCCTGGAGGGCAAAACCTCCTGGATTTTCTCGAGTTGCGGCAGGTGCTCTCGACTTACGACGGGGACCTCAGGGACCCGCTCTGGTGGCCTCAGGAAAGGCCAGTCCCCATGCGAGTTCCTCGGGGGCCTCTCGGGATTCCTCTCCCGTCGATGTCGGGGCCTAAGACCTTGTGTGGAGTCGGGGCCGGAACCTGAGGATTCCTCTCCAGTGCTGACATGGATCTTGGGGTACTTCTGGAGTCTCCCCAGGGGAGTCAGTCCTCGTCTCGAATGCGGGCATGCACTTGCGCTTTCCTCCAGAGCGGTAGCAGCAGTGTCACGCAGTCCGCCGCGTGGATCGAAGGATCTATGGTTTTCCCTCGAGTCTTTCCCACGAGGCTTTCCCACGAGGCTTTCCCACAGGGCTGTCCCACGTGCACACGTGGTGGGAGTCGATCCTCGGCTTGAACGTCAAGGCAGTGCAGGGAAAACAGGTTCCTCTGGAATGGACTGACACATCTGGGGGACTCTTGGAATGGTGGCATGACCCTGGAGTTCCTCTCGCCTTTCCTGTGGAGAGCGCCTCCTCTTGAGATGCGACGGGAACGCCGGGAATTCTTTCCCTTCGAAACAGGGAAAGGATCCCTCATCTCGAGCCAGGAGGCGGAAACGGGGCTCCCCTGGATGTGTGCGGGACCCCACGTGCTTCCTCTCGAGTGGAGACGGGTATGTCGGGGAACTTCTTGAGTTGCAGCAATGGTGTGAAGGACCCTTTGGAAGTTCCAGTGGTTAGATGTGATTGGCCTCGAGAAGCCTCAGCGGAAATGGGCCTCATCTCGCCTGGAGGGCAAAACCTCCTGGATTTTCTCGAGTTGCGGCAGGTGCTCTCGACTTACGACGGGGACCTCAGGGACCCGCTCTGGTGGCCTCAGGAAAGGCCAGTCCCCATGCGAGTTCCTCGGGGGCCTCTCGGGATCCCTATCCCGTCGATGCCAGGGCCTAAGACCTTGTGTGGAGTCGGGGCTGGAACCTGAGGATTCCTCTCCAGTGCTGACATGGATCTTGGGGTACTTCTGGAGTCTCCCCAGGGGAGTCAGTCCTCGTCTCGAATGCGGGCATGCACTTGCGCTTTCCTCCAGAGCGGTAGCAGCAGTGTCACGCAGTCCGCCGCGTGGATCAAAGGATCTATGGTTTTCCCTCGAGTCTTTCCCACGAGGCTTTCCCACGAGACTTTCCCACAGGGCTGTCCCACGTGCACACGTGGTGGGAGTCGATCCTCGGCTTGAACGTCAAGGCAGTGCAGGGAAAACAGGTTCCTCTGGAATGGACTGACACATCTGGGGGACTCTTGGAATGGTGGCACGACCCTGGAGTTCCTCTCGCCTTTCCTGTGGAGAGCGCCTCCTCTTGAGATGCGACGGGAACGCCGGGAATTCTTTCCCTACGAAACAGGGAAAGGATCCCTCATCTCGTGCTAGGAGGCGGAAACGGGGCTCCCCTGGATGTGTGCGGGACACCACGTGCTTCCTCTTGAGTGGAGACGGGTATGTCGGGGAACTTCTTGAGTTGCAGGAATGGTGTGAAGGACCCTTTGGAAGTTCCAGTGGTTAGATGTGATTGGCCTCGAGAAGCCTCAGCGGAAATGGGCCTCATCTCGCCTGGAGGGCAAAACCTCCTGGATTTTCTCGAGTTGCGGCAGGTGCTCTCGACTTACCACGGGGACCTCAGGGATTCGCTCTGGTGGCCTCAGGAAAGGCCAGTCCCCATGCGAGTTCCTCGGGGGCCTCTCGGGATTCCTCTCCCGTCGATGCCGGGGCCTAAGACCTTGTGTGGAGTCGGGGCCGGAACCTGAGGATTCCTCTCCAGTGCTGACATGGATCTTGGGGTACTTCTGGAGTCTCCCCAGGGGAGTCAGTCCTCGTCTCGAATGCGGGCATGCACTTGCGCTTTCCTCCAGAGCGGTAGCAGCAGTGTCACGCAGTCCGCCGCGTGGATCAAAGGATCTATGTTTTTCCCTCGAGTCTTTCCCACGAGGCTTTCCCACGAGGCTTTCCCACAGGGCTGTCCCACGTGCACACGTGGTGGGAGTCGATCCTCGGCTTGAACGTCAAGGCAGTGCAGGGAAAACAGGTTCCTCTGGAATGGACTGACACATCTGGGGGACTCTTGGAATGGTGTCACGACCCTGGAGTTCCTCTCGCCTTTCCTTTGGAGAGCGCCTCCTCTTGAGATGCGACGGGAACGCCGGGAATTCTTTCCCTACGAAACAGGGAAAGGATCCCTCATCTCGAGCTAGGAGGCGGAAACGGGGCTCCCCTGGATGTGTGCGGGACCCCACGTGCTTCCTCTCGAGTGGAGACGGGTATGTCGGGGAACTTCTTGAGTTGCAGCAAGGGTGTGAAGGACCCTTTGGAAGTTCCAGTGGTTAGACGTGATTAGCCTCGAGAAGCCTCAGCGGAAATGGTCCTCATCTCGCCTGGAGGGCAAAACCTCCTGGATTTTCTCGAGTGGCGGCAGGTGCTCTCGACTTACGACGGGGACCTCAGGGACCCGCTCTGGTGGCCTCAGGAAAGGCCAGTCCCCATGCGAGTTCCTCGGGGGCCTCTCGGGATTCCTCTCCCGTCGATGCCGGGGCCTAAGACCTTGTGTGGAGTCGGGGCCGGAACCTGAGGATTCCTCTCCAGTGCTGACATGGATCTTGGGGTACTTCTGGAGTCTCCCCAGGGGAGTCAGTCCTCGTCTCGAATGCGGGCATGCACTTGCGCTTTCCTCCAGAGCGGTAGCAGCAGTGTCACGCAGTCCGCCGCGTGGATCAAAGGATTTATGGTTTTCCCTCGAGTCTTTCCCACGAGGCTTTCCCACGAGGCTTTCCCACAGGGCTGTCCCACGTGCACACGTGGTGGGAGTCGATCCTCGGCTTGAACGTCAAGGCAGTGCAGGGAAAACAGGTTCCTCTGGAATGAACTGACACATCTGGGGGACTCTTGGAATGGTGGCATGACCCTGGAGTTCCTCTCGCCTTTCCTGTGGGGAGCGCCTCCTCTTGAGATGCGACGGGAACGCCGGGAATTCTTTCCCTACGAAACAGGGAAAGGATCCCTCATCTCGAGCTAGGAGGCGGAAACGGGGCTTCCCTGGATGTGTGCGGGACCCCACGTGCTTCCTCTCGAGTGGAGACGGGTATGTCGGGGAACTTCTTGAGTTGCAGCAAGGGTGTGAAGGACCCTTTGGAAGTTCCAGTGGTTAGATGTGATTGTCCTCGAGAAGCCTCAGCGGAAATGGGCCTCATCTCGCCTGGAGGGCAAAACCTCCTGGATTTTCTCGAGTTGCGGCAGGTGCTCTCGACTTACGACGGGGACCTCAGGGACCCGCTCTGGTGGCCTCAGGAATGGCCAGTCCCCATGCGAGTTCCTCGGGGGCCTCTCGGGATTCCTCTCCCGTCGATGCCGGGGCCTAAGACCTTGTGTGGAGTCGGGGCCGGAACCTGAGGATTCCTCTCCAGTGCTGACATGGATCTTGGGGTACTTCTGGAGTCTCCCCAGGGGAGTCAGTCCTCGTCTCGAATGCGGGCATGCACTTGCGCTTTCCTCCAGAGCGGTAGCAGCAGTGTCACGCAGTCCGCCGCGTGGATCAAAGGATCTATGGTTTTCCCTCGAGTCTTTCCCACGAGGCTTTCCCACGAGGCTTTCCCACAGGGCTGTCCCACGTGCACACGTGGTGGGAGTCGATCCTCGGCTTGAACGTCAAGGCAGTGCAGGGAAAACAGGTTCCTCTGGAATGGACTGACACATCTGGGGGACTTTTGGAATGGTGGCACGACCCTGGAGTTCCTCTCGCCTTTCCTGTGGAGAGCGCCTCCTCTTGAGATGCGACGGGAACGCCGGGAATTCTTTCCCTACGAAACAGGGAAAGGATCCCTCATCTCGTGCTAGGAGGCGGAAACGGGGCTCCCCTGGATGTGTGCGGGACACCACGTGCTTCCTCTCGAGTGCAGACGGGTATGTCGGGGAACTTCTTGAGTTGCAGCAAGGGTGTGAAGGACCCTTTGGAAGGTCCAGTGGTTAGATGTGATTGGCCTCGATAAGCCTCAGCGGAAATGGGCCTCATCTCGCCTGGAGGGCAAAACCTCCTGGATTTTCTCGAGTTGCGGCAGGTGCTCTCGACTTAGGACGGGGACCTCAGGGACCCGCTCTGGTGGCCTCAGGAAAGGCCAGTCCCCATGCGAGTTCCTCGGGGGCCTCTCGGGATTCCTCTCCCGTCGATGCCAGGGCCTAAGACCTTGTGTGGAGTCGGGGCCGGAACCTGAGGATTCCTCTCCAGTGCTGACATGGATCTTGGGGTACTTCTGGAGTCTCCGCAGGGGAGTCAGTCCTCGTCTCGAATGCGGGCATGCACTTGCGCTTTCCTCCAGAGCGGTAGCAGCAGTGTCACGCAGTCCGCCGCGTGGATCAAAGGATCTATGGTTTTCCCTCGAGTCTTTCCCACGAGGCTTTCCCACGAGGCTTTCCCACAGGGCTGTCCCACGTGCACACGTGGTGGGAGTCGATCCTCGGCTTGAACGTCAAGGCAGTGCAGGGAAAACAGGTTCCTCTGGAATGGACTGACACATCTGGGGGACTCTTGGAATGGTGGCACGACCCTGGAGTTCCTCTCGCCTTTCCTGTGGAGAGCGCCTCCTCTTGAGATGCGACGGGAACGCCGGGAATTCTTTCCCTACGAAACAGGGAAAGGATCCCTCATCTCGAGCTAGGAGGCGGAAACGGGGCTCCCCTGGATGTGTGCGGGACCCCACGTGCTTCCTCTCGAGTGGAGACGGGTATGTCGGGGAACTTCTTGAGTTGCAGCAAGGGTGTGAAGGACCCTTTGGAAGTTCCAGTGGTTAGACGTGATTAGCCTCGAGAAGCCTCAGCGGAAATGGGCCTCATCTCGCCTGGAGGGCAAAACCTCCTGGATTTTCTCGAGTTGCGGCAGGTGCTCTCGACTTACGACGGGGACCTCAGGGACCCGCCCTGGTGGCCTCAGGAAAGGCCAGTCCCCATGCCAGTTCCTCGGGGGCCTCTCGGGATTCCTCTCCCGTCGATGCCGGGGCCTAAGACCTTGTGTGGAGTCGGGGCCGGAACCTGAGGATTCCTCTCCAGTGCTGACATGGATCTTGGGGTACTTCTGGAGTCTCCCCAGGGGAGTCAGTCCTCGTCTGGAATGCGGGCATGCACTTGCGCTTTCCTCCAGAGCGGTAGCAGCAGTGTCACGCAGTCCGCCGCGTGCATCAAAGGATCTATGGTTTTCCCTCGAGTTTTTCCCACGAGGCTTTCCCACGAGGCTTTCCCACAGGGCTGTCCCACGTGCACACGTGGTGGGAGTCGATCCTCGGCTTGAACGTCAAGGCAGTGCAGGGAAAACAGGTTCCTCTGGAATGGACCGACACATCTGGGGGACTCTTGGAATGGTGGCACGACCCTGGAGTTCCTCTCGCCTTTCCTGTGGAGAGCGCCTCCTCTTGAGATGCGACGGGAACCCCGGGAATTCTTTCCCTACGAAACAGGGAAAGGATCCCTCATCTCGAGCTAGGAGGTGGAAACGGGGCTCCCCTGGATGTGTGCGGGACCCCACGTGCTTCCTCTCTAGTGGAGACGGGTATGTCGGGGAACTTCTTGAGTTGCAGCAAGGGTGTGAAGGACCCTTTGGAAGTTCCAGTGGTTAGATGTGATTGGCCTCGAGTAGCCTCAGCGGAAATGGGCCTCATCTCGCCTGGAGGGCAAAACCTCCTGGATTTTCTCGAGTTGCGGCAGGTGCTCTCGACTTACGACGGGGACCTCAGGGACCCGCTCTGGTGGCCTCAGGAAAGGCCAGTCCCCATGCGAGTTCCTCGGGGGCCTCTCGGGATTCCTCTCCCGTCGATGTCGGGGCCTAAGACCTTGTGTGGAGTCGGGGCCGGAACCTGAGGATTCCTCTCCAGTGCTGACATGGATCTTGGGGTACTTCTGGAGTCTCCCCAGGGGAGTCAGTCCTCGTCTCGAATGCGGGCATGCACTTGCGCTTTCCTCCAGAGCGGTAGCAGCAGTGTCACGCAGTCCGCCGCGTGGATCAAAGGATCTATGGTTTTCCCTCGAGTCGTTCCCACGAGGCTTTCCCACGAGGCTTTCCCACAGGGCTGTCCCACGTGCACACGTGGTGGGAGTCGATCCTCGGCTTGAACGTCAAGGCAGTGCAGGGAAAACAGGTTCCTCTGGAATGGACTGACACATCTGGGGGACTCTTGGAATGGTGGCACGACCCTGGAGTTCCTCTCGCCTTTCCTGTGGAGAGCGCCTGCTCTTGAGATGCGACGGGAACGCCGGGAATTCTTTCCCTACGAAACAGGGAAAGGATCCCTCATCTCGAGCTAGGAGGCGGAAACGGGGCTCCCCTGGATGTGTGCGGGACACCACGTGCTTCCTCTCGAGTGGAGACGGGTATGTCGGGGAACTTCTTGAGTTGCAGCAAGGGTGTGAAGGACCCTTTGGAAGTTCCAGTGGTTAGATGTGATTGTCCTCGAGAAGCCTCAGCGGAAATGGGCCTCATCTCGCCTGGAGGGCAAAACCTCCTGGATTTTCTCGAGTTGCGGCAGGTGCTCTCGACTTACGACGGGGACCTCAGGGACCCGCTCTGGTGGCCTCAGGAATGGCCAGTCCCCATGCGAGTTCCTCGGGGGCCTCTCGGGATTCCTCTCCCGTCCATGCCGGGGCCTAAGACCTTGTGTGGAGTCGGGGCCGGAACCTGAGGATTCCTCTCCAGTGCTGACATGGATCTTGGGGTACTTCTGGAGTCTCCCCAGGGGAGTCAGTCCTCGTCTCGAATGCGGGCATGCACTTGCGCTTTCCTCCAGAGCGGTAGCAGCAGTGTCACGCAGTCCGCCGCGTGGATCAAAGGATCTATGGTTTTCCCTCGAGTCTTTCCCACGAGGCTTTCCCACGAGGCTTTCCCACAGGGCTGTCCCACGTGCACACGTGGTGGGAGTCGATCCTCGGCTTGAACGTCAAGGCAGTGCAGGGAAAACAGGTTCCTCTGGAATGGACTGACACATCTGGGGGACTTTTGGAATGGTGGCACGACCCTGGAGTTCCTCTCGCCTTTCCTGTGGAGAGCGCCTCCTCTTGAGATGCGACGGGAACGCCGGGAATTCTTTCCCTACGAAACAGGGAAAGGATCCCTCATCTCGTGCTAGGAGGCGGAAACGGGGCTCCCCTGGATGTGTGCGGGACACCACGTGCTTCCTCTCGAGTGCAGACGGGTATGTCGGGGAACTTCTTGAGTTGCAGCAAGGGTGTGAAGGACCCTTTGGAAGGTCCAGTGGTTAGATGTGATTGGCCTCGATAAGCCTCAGCGGAAATGGGCCTCATCTCGCCTGGAGGGCAAAACCTCCTGGATTTTCTCGAGTTGCGGCAGGTGCTCTCGACTTAGGACGGGGACCTCAGGGACCCGCTCTGGTGGCCTCAGGAAAGGCCAGTCCCCATGCGAGTTCCTCGGGGGCCTCTCGGGATTCCTCTCCCGTCGATGCCAGGGCCTAAGACCTTGTGTGGAGTCGGGGCCGGAACCTGAGGATTCCTCTCCAGTGCTGACATGGATCTTGGGGTACTTCTGGAGTCTCCGCAGGGGAGTCAGTCCTCGTCTCGAATGCGGGCATGCACTTGCGCTTTCCTCCAGAGCGGTAGCAGCAGTGTCACGCAGTCCGCCGCGTGGATCAAAGGATCTATGGTTTTCCCTCGAGTCTTTCCCACGAGGCTTTCCCACGAGGCTTTCCCACAGGGCTGTCCCACGTGCACACGTGGTGGGAGTCGATCCTCGGCTTGAACGTCAAGGCAGTGCAGGGAAAACAGGTTCCTCTGGAATGGACTGACACATCTGGGGGACTCTTGGAATGGTGGCACGACCCTGGAGTTCCTCTCGCCTTTCCTGTGGAGAGCGCCTCCTCTTGAGATGCGACGGGAACGCCGGGAATTCTTTCCCTACGAAACAGGGAAAGGATCCCTCATCTCGAGCTAGGAGGCGGAAACGGGGCTACCCTGGATGTGTGCGGGACCCCACGTGCTTCCTCTCTAGTGGAGACGGGTATGTCGGGGAACTTCTTGAGTTGCAGCAAGGGTGTGAAGGACCCTTTGGAAGTTCCAGTGGTTAGATGTGATTGGCCTCGAGAAGCCTCAGCGGAAATGGGCCTCATCTCGCCTGGAGGGCAAAACCTCCTGGATTTTCTCGAGTTGCGGCAGGTGCTCTCGACTTACGACGGGGACCTCAGGGACCCGCTCTGGTGGCCTCAGGAAAGGCCAGTCCCCATGCGAGTTCCTCGGGGGCCTCTCGGGATTCCTCTCCCGTCGATGTCGGGGCCTAAGACCTTGTGTGGAGTCGGGGCCGGAACCTGAGGATTCCTCTCCAGTGCTGACATGGATCTTGGGGTACTTCTGGAGTCTCCCCAGGGGAGTCAGTCCTCGTCTCGAATGCGGGCATGCACTTGCGCTTTCCTCCAGAGCGGTAGCAGCAGTGTCACGCAGTCCGCCGCGTGGATCAAAGTATCTATGGTTTTCCCTCGAGTCTTTCCCACGAGGCTTTCCCACGAGGCTTTCCCACAGGGCTGTCCCACGTGCACACGTGGTGGGAGTCGATCCTCGGCTTGAACGTCAAGGCAGTGCAGGGAAAACAGGTTCCTCTGGAATGGACTGACACATCTGGGGGACTTTTGGAATGGTGGCACGACCCTGGAGTTCCTCTCGCCTTTCCTGTGGAGAGCGCCTCCTCTTGAGATGCGACGGGAACGCCGGGAATTCTTTCCCTACGAAACAGGGAAAGGATCCCTCATCTCGTGCTAGGAGGCGGAAACGGGGCTCCCCTGGATGTGTGCGGGACACCACGTGCTTCCTCTCGAGTGCAGACGGGTATGTCGGGGAACTTCTTGAGTTGCAGCAAGGGTGTGAAGGACCCTTTGGAAGGTCCAGTGGTTAGATGTGATTGGCCTCGATAAGCCTCAGCGGAAATGGGCCTCATCTCGCCTGGAGGGCAAAACCTCCTGGATTTTCTCGAGTTGCGGCAGGTGCTCTCGACTTACGACGGGGACCTCAGGGACCCGCTCTGGTGGCCTCAGGAAAGGCCAGTCCCCATGCGAGTTCCTCGGGGGCCTCTCGGGATTACTCTCCCGTCGATGCCAGGGCCTAAGACCTTGTGTGGAGTCGGGGCCGGAACCTGAGGATTCCTCTCCAGTGCTGACATGGATCTTGGGGTACTTCTGGAGTCTCCGCAGGGGAGTCAGTCCTCGTCTCGAATGCAGGCATGCACTTGCGCTTTCCTCCAGAGCGGTAGCAGCAGTGTCACGCAGTCCGCCGCGTGGATCAAAGGATCTATGGTTTTCCCTCGAGTCTTTCCCACGAGGCTTTCCCACGAGGCTTTCCCACAGGGCTGTCCCACGTGCACACGTGGTGGGAGTCGATCCTCGGCTTGAACGTCAAGGCAGTGCAGGGAAAACAGGTTCCTCTGGAATGGACTGACACATCTGGGGGACTCTTGGAATGGTGGCACGACCCTGGAGTTCCTCTCGCCTTTCCTGTGGAGAGCGCCTCCTCTTGAGATGCGACGGGAACGCCGGGAATTCTTTCCCTACGAAACAGGGAAAGGATCCCTCATCTCGAGCTAGGAGGCGGAAACGGGGCTCCCCTGGATATGTGCGGTACACCACGTGCTTCCTCTCGAGTGCAAACGGGTATGTTGGGGAACTTCTTGAGTTGCAGCAAGGGTGTGAAGGACCCTTTGGAAGTTCCAGTGGTTAGATGTGATTGGCCTCGAGAAGCCTCAGCGGAAATGGGCCTCATCTCGCCTGGAGGGCAAAACCTCCTGGATTTTCTCGAGTTGCGTCAGGTGCTCTCGACTTACGACGGGGACCTCAGGGACCCGCTCTGGTGGCCTGAGGAAAGGCCAGTCCCCATGCTAGTTCCTCGGGGGCCTCTCGGGATTCCTCTCCCGTCGATGCCGGGGCCTAAGACCTTGTGTGGAGTCGGGGCAGGAACCTGAGGATTCCTCTCCAGTGCTGACATGGATCTTGGGGTACTTCTGGAGTCTCCTCAGGGGAGTCAGTCCTCGTCTCGAATTCGGGCATGCACTTGCGCTTTCCTCCAGAGCGGTAGCAGCAGTGTCACGCAGTCCGCCGCGTGGATCAAAGGATCTATGGTTTTCCCTCGAGCTTTCCCACGAGGCTTTCCCACGAGGCTTTCCCACAGGGCTGTCCCACGTGCACACGTGGTGGGAGTCGATCCTCGGCTTGAACGTGAAGGCAGTGCAGGGAAAACAGGTTCCTCTGGAATGGACTGACACATCTGGGGGTCTCTTGGAATGGTGCCACGACCCTGGAGTTCCTCTAGCCTTTCCTGTGGAGAGCGCCACCTCTTGAGATGCGACGGGAACGACGGGAATTCTTTCCCTATGAAACAGGGAAAGGATCCCTCATCTCTAGCTAGGAGGCGGAAACGGGGCTCCCCTGGATGTGTGCGGGACCCCACGTGCTTCCTCTCGAGTGGAGACGGGTATGTCGCGGAACTGCTTGAGTTGCAGCAAGGGTGTAAGGACCCTTTGGAAGTTCCAGTGGTTAGATGTGATTAGCCTCGACAAGCCTCAGCGGAAATGGGCCTCATCTCACCTGGAGGGCAAAACCTCCTGGATTTTCTCGAGTTGCAGCAGGAGCTCTCGACTTACGATGGGGACCTCAGGGACCCGCCCTGGTGGCCTCAGGAAAGGCCAGTCCCCATGCGAGTTCCTCGGGGGCCTCTCGGCATTCTTCTCCCGTCGATGCCAGGGCCTAAGACCTTGTGTGGAGTCGGGGCCGGAACCTGAGGATTCCTCTCTAGTGCTGACATGGATCTTGGGGTACTTCTGGAGTCTCCCAGGGGAGTCAGTCCTCGTCTCGAATGCGGGCATGCACTTGCGCTTTCCTCCAGAGCGGTAGCAGCAGTGTCACGGAGTCCGCCGCGTGGATCAAAGGATCTATGGTTTTCCCTCGAGTCTTTCCCACGAGGCTTTCCCACGAGGCTTTCCCACAGGGCTGTCCCACGTGCACACGTGGTGGGACTCGATCCTCGGCTTGAACGTCAAGGCAGTGCAGGGAAAACAGGTTCCTCTGGAATGGACTGACACATCTGGGGGACTCTTGGAATGGTGGCACGACCCTGGAGTTCCTCTTGCCTTTCCTGTGGAGAGCGGCTCCTCTTGAGATGCAACGGGAACGCCGGGAATTCTTTCCCTACGAAACAGGGAAAGGATCCCTCATCTCGAGCTAGGAGGCGGAAACGGGTCTCCCCTGGATGTGTGCGGGACCTTTGTGCTTCCTCTCGAGTGGAGACGGGTATGTCGGGGAACTTCTTGAGTTGCAGTAAGGGTGTGAAGGACCCTTTGGAAGTTCCAGTGGTTAGATGTGATTAGCCTCGAGAAGCCTCAGGGAAATGGGCCTCATCTCGCCTGGAGGTCAAAACCTCCTGGATTTTCTCGAGTTGCGGTAGGTGCTCTCGACTTACGACGGGGACCTCGGGGACCCGCTCTGGTGGCCTCAGGAAAGGCCAGTCCCCATGCGAGTTCCTCGGGGGCCTCTCGGGATTCCTCTCCCGTCGATGCCGGGTCCTAAGACCTTGTGTGGAGTCGGGGCCGGAACCTGAGGATTCCTCTCCAGTGCTGACATGGATCTTGGGGTACTTCTGGAGTCTCCCCAGGGGAGTCAGTCCTCGTCTCGAATGCGGGCATGCACTTGCGCTTTCCTCCAGAGCGGTAGCAGCAGTGTCACGCATTCCGCCGCGTGGATCAAAGGATCTATGCTTTTCCCTCGAGTCTTTCCCACGAGGCTTTCCCACGAGGCTTTCCCACAGGGCTGTCCCACGTGCACACGTGGTGGGAGTCGATCCTCGGCTTGAACGTCAAGGCAGTGCAGGGAAAACAGTTTCCTCTGGAATGGACTGACACATCTGGGGGACTCTTGGAATGGTGGCACGACCCTGGAGTTCCTCTCGCCTTTCCTGTGGAGAGCGCCTCCTCTTGAGATGCGACGGGAACGCCGGGAATTCTTTCCCTACGAAACAGGGAAAGGATCCCTCATCTCGAGCTAGGAGGCGGAAACGGGGCTCCCCTGGATGTGTGCGGGACACCACGTGCTTCCTCTCGAGTGGAGATGGGTATGTCGGGGAACTTCTTGAGTTGCAGCAAGGGTGTGAAGGACCCTTTGGAAGTTCCAGTGGTTAGATGTGATTGTCCTCGAGAAGCCTCAGCGGAAATGGGCCTCATCTCGCCTGGAGGGCAAAACCTCCTGGATTTTCTCGAGTTGCGGCAGGTGCTCTCGACTTACGACGGGGACCTCAGGGACCCGCTCTGGTGGCCTCAGGAAAGGCCAGTCCCCATGCGAGTTCCTCGGGGGCCTCTCGGGATTCCTCTCCCGTCGATGCCGGGGCCTAAGACCTTGTGTGGAGTCAGGGCCGGAACCTGAGGATTCCTCTCCAGTGCTGACATGGATCTTGGGGTACTTCTGGAGTCTCCCCAGGGGAGTCAGTCCTCGTCTCGAATGCGGGCATGCACTTGCGCTTTCCTCCAGAGCGGTAGCAGCAGTGTCACGCAGTCCGCCGCGTGGATCAAAGGATCTATGGTTTTCCCTCGAGTCTTTCCCACGAGGCTTTCCCACGAGGCTTTCCCACAGGGCTGTCCCACGTGCACACGTGGTGGGAGTCGATCCTCGGCTTGAATGTCAAGGCAGTGCAGGGAAAACAGGTTCCTCTGGAATGGACTGACACATCTGGGGGACTCTTGGAATGGTGTCACGACCCTGGAGTTCCTCTCGCCTTTCCTGTGGAGAGCGCCTCCTCTTGAGATGCGACGGGAACGCCGGGAATTCTTTCCCTACGAAACAGGGAAAGGATCCCTCATCTCGAGCTAGGAGGCGGAAACGGGGCTCCCCTGGATGTGTGCGGGACCCCACGTGCTTCCTCTCGAGTGGAGACGGGTATGTCGGGGAACTTCTTGAGTTGCAGCAAGGGTGTGAAGGACCCTTTGGAAGTTCCAGTGGTTAGATGTGATTGGCCTCGAGAAGCCTCAGAGGAAATGGGCCTCATCTCGCCTGGAGGGCAAAACCTCCTGGATTTTCTCGAGTTGCGGCATGTGCTCTCGACTTACGACGGGGACCTCGGGGACCCGCTCTGGTGGCCTCAGGAAAGGCCAGTCCCCATGCGAGTTCCTCGGGGGCCGCTCGGGATTCCTCTCCCATCGATGCCGGGGCCTAAGACCTTGTGTGGAGTCGGGGCCGGAACCTGAGGATTCCTCTCCAGTGCTGACATGGATCTTGGGGTACTTCTGGAGTCTCCCCAGGGGAGTCAGTCCTCGTCTCGAATGCGGGCATGCACTTGCGCTTTCCTCCAGAGCGGTAGCAGCAGTGTCACGCAGTCCGCCGCGTGGATCAAAGGATCTATGGTTTTCCCTCGAGCTTTCGCACGAGGCTTTCCCACGAGGCTTTCCCACAGGGCTGTCCCACGTGCACACGTGGTGGGAGTCGATCCTCGGCTTGAACGTCAAGGCAGTGCAGGGAAAACAGATTCCTCTGGAATGGACTGACACATCTGGGGGTCTCTTGGAATGGTGCCACGACCCTGGAGTTCCTCTAGCCTTTCCTGTGGAGAGCGCCACCTCTTGAGATGCGACGGGAACGCCGGGAATTCTTTCCCTACGAAACAGGGAAAGGATCCCTCATCTCGAGCTAGGAGGCGGAAACGGGGCTCCCCTGGATGTGTGCGGGACCCCACGTGCTTCCTCTCGAGTGGAGACGGGTATGTCGCGGAACTGCTTGAGTTGCAGCAAGGGTGTAAGGACCCTTTGGAAGTTCCAGTGGTTAGATGTGATTAGCCTCGACAAGCCTCAGCGGAAATGGGCCTCATCTCTCCTGGAGGGCAAAACCTCCTGGATTTTCTCGAGTTGCGGCAGGTGCTCTCGACTTACGATGGGGACCTCAGGGACCCGCCCTGGTGGCCTCAGGAAAGGCCAGTACCCATGCGAGTTCCTCGGGGGCCTCTCGGCATTCTTCTCCCGGCGATGCCGGGGCCTAAGACCTTGTGTGGAGTCGGGGCCGGAACCTGAGGATTCCTCTCTAGTGCTGACATGGATCTTGGGGTACTTCTGGAGTCTCCCAGGGGAGTCAGTCCTCGTCTCGAATGCGGGCATGCACTTGCGCTTTCCTCCAGAGCGGTAGCAGCAGTGTCACGCAGTCCGCCGCGTGGATCAAAGGATCTATGGTTTTCCCTCGAGTCTTTCCCAAGAGGCTTTCCCACGAGGCTTTCCCACAGGGCTGTCCCACGTGCACACGTGGTGGGAGTCGATCCTCGGCTTGAACGTCAAGGCAGTGCAGGGAAAACAGGTTCCTCTGGAATGGACTGACACATCTGTGGGACTCTTGGAATGGTGGCACGACCCTGGAGTTCCTCTTGCCTTTCCTGTGGAGAGCGGCTCCTCTTGAGATGCAACGGGAACGCCGGGAATTCTTTCCCTACGAAACAGGGAAAGGATCCCTCATCTCGAGCTAGGAGGCGGAAACGGGTCTCCCCTGGATGTGTGCGGGACCCTCGTGCTTCCTCTCGAGTGGAGACGGGTATGTCGGGGAACTTCTTGAGTTGCAGTAAGGGTGTGAAGGACCCTTTGGAAGTTCCAGTGGTTAGATGTGATTAGCCTCGAGAAGCCTCAGAGGAAATGGGCCTCATCTCGCCTGGAGGTCAAAACCTCCTGGATTTTCTCGAGTTGCGGTAGGTGCTCTGGACTTACGACGGGGACCTCGGGGACCCGCTCTGGTGGCCTCAGGAAAGGCCAGTCCACATGCGAGTTCCTCGGGGGCCTCTCGGGATTCCTCTCCCGTCGATGCCGGGGCCTAAGACCTTGTGTGGAGTCGGGGCCGGAACCTGAGGATTCCTCTCCAGTGCTGACATGGATCTTGGGGTACTTCTGGAGTCTCCCCAGGGGAGTCAGTCCTCGTCTCGAATGCGGGCATGCACTTGCGCTTTCCTCCAGAGCGGTAGCAGCAGTGTCACGCAGTCCGCCGCTTGGATCAAAGGATCTATGGTTTTCCCTCGAGTCTTTCCCACGAGGCTTTCCCACGAGGCTTTCCCACAGGGCTGTCCCACGTGCACACGTGGTGGGAGTCGATCCTCGGCTTGAACGTCAAGGCAGTGCAGGGAAAACAGGTTCCTCTGGAATGGACTGACACATCTGGGGGACTCTTGGAATGGTGGCACGACCCTGGAGTTCCTCTCGCCTTTCCTGTGGAGAGCGCCTCCTCTTGAGATGCGACGGGAACGCCGGGAATTCTTTCCCTACGAAACAGGGAAAGGATCCCTCATCTCGAGCTAGGAGGCGGAAACGCGTCTCCCCTGGATGTGTGCGGGACCCACGTGCTTCCTCTCGAGTGGAGACGGGTATGTCGGGGAACTTCTAGAGTTGCAGCAAGGGTGTGAAGGACCCTTTGGAAGTTCCAGTGGTTAGACGTGATTAGCCTCGAGAAGCCTCAGCGGAAATGGGCCTCATCTCGCCTGGAGGGCAAAAGCTCCTGGATTTTCTCGAGTTGCGGCAGGTGCTCTCGACTTACGACGGGGACCTCAGGGACCCGCTCTGGTGGCCTCAGGAAAGGCCAGTCCCCATGCGAGTTCCTCGGGGTCCTGTCGGGATTCCTCTCCCGTCGATGCCGGGGCCTAAGACCTTGTGTGGAGTCGGGGCCGGAACCTGAGGATTCCTCTCCAGTGCTGACATGGATCTTGGGGTACTTCTGGAGTCTCCCCAGGGGAGTCAGTCCTCGTCTCGAATGCGGGCATGCACTTGCGCTTTCCTCCAGAGCGGTAGCAGCAGTGTCACGCAGTCCGCCGCGTGGATCAAAGGATCTATGGTTTTCCCTCGAATCTTTCCCACGAGGCTTTCCCACGAGGCTTTCCCACAGGGCTGTCCCACGTGCACACGTGGTGGGAGTCGATCCTCGTCTTGAACGTGAAGGCAGTGCAGGGAAAACAGGTTCCTCTGGAATGGACTGACACATCTGGGGGACTCTTGGAATGGTGGCACGACCCTGGAGTTCCTATCGCCTTTCCTGTGGAGAGCGCCTCCTCTTGAGATGCGACGGGAACGCCGGGAATTCTTTCCCTACGAAACAGGGAAAGGATCCCTCATCTCGAGCTAGGAGGCGGAAACGGGGCTCCCCTGGATGTGTGCGGGACCCCACGTGCTTCCTCTCGAGTGGAGACGGGTATGTCGCGGAACTGCTTGAGTTGCAGCAAGGGTGTAAGGACCCTTTGGAAGTTCCAGTGGTTAGATGTGATTAGCCTCGACAAGCCTCAGAGGAAATGGGCCTCATCTCTCCTGGAGGGCAAAACCTCCTGGATTTTCTCGAGTTGCGGCAGGTGCTCTCGACTTACGATGGGGACCTCAGGGACCCGCCCTGGTGGCCTCAGGAAAGGCCAATCCCCATGGGAGTTCCTCGGGGGCCTCTCGGCATTCTTCTCCCGTCGATGCCGGGGCCTAAGACCTTGTGTGGAGTCGGGGCCGGAACCTGAGGATTCCTCTCTAGTGCTGACATGGATCTTGGGGTACTTCTGGAGTCTCCCAGGGGAGTCAGTCCTCGTCTCGAATGCGGGCATGCACTTGCGCTTTCCTCCAGAGCGGTAGCAGCAGTGTCACGCAGTCTGCCGCGTGGATCAAAGGATCTATGGTTTTCCCTCGAGTCTTTCCCACGAGGCTTTCCCACGAGGCTTTCCCACAGGGCTGTCCCACGTGCACACGTGGTGGGAGTCGATCCTCGGCTTGAACGTCAAGGCAGTGCAGGGAAAACAGGTTCCTCTGGAATGGACTGACACATCTGGGGGACTCTTGGAATGGTGGCACGACCCTGGAGTTCCTCTTGCCTTTCCTGTGGAGAGCGGCTCCTCTTGAGATGCAACGGGAACGCCGGGAATTCTTTCCCTACGAAACAGGGAAAGGATCCCTCATCTCGAGCTAGGAGGCGGAAACGGGGCTCCCCTGGATGTGTGCGGGACACCACGTGCTTCCTCTCGAGTGGAGATGGGTATGTCGGGGAACTTCTTGAGTTGCAGCAAGGGTGTGAAGGACCCTTTGGAAGTTCCAGTGGTTAGATATGATTGTCCTCGAGAAGCCTCAGCGGAAATGGGCCTCATCTCGCCTGGAGGGCAAAACCTCCTGGATTTTCTCGAGTTGCGGCAGGTGCTCTCGACTTACGACGGGGACCTCAGGGACCCGCTCTGGTGGCCTCAGGAAAGGCCAGTCCCCATGCGAGTTCCTCGGGGGCCTCTCGGGATTCCTCTCCCGTCGATGCCGGGGCCTAAGACCTTGTGTGGAGTCGGGGCCGGAACCTGAGGATTCCTCTCCAGTGCTGACATGGATCTTGGGGTACTTCTGGAGTCTCCCCAGGGGAGTCAGTCCTCGTCTCGAATGCGGGCATGCACTTGCGCTTTCCTCCAGAGCGGTAGCAGCAGTGTCACGCAGTCCGCCGCGTGGATCAAAGGATCTATGGTTTTCCCTCGAGTCTTTCCCACGAGGCTTTCCCACGAGGCTTTCCCACAGGGCTGTCCCACGTGCACACGTGGTGGGAGTCGATCCTCGGCTTGAACGTCAAGGCAGTGCAGGGAAAACAGGTTCCTCTGGAATGGACTGACACATCTGGGGGACTCTTGGAATGGTGGCACGACCCTGGAGTTCCTCTCGCCTTTCCTGTGGAGAGCGCCTCCTCTTGAGATGCGACGGGAACGCCGGGAATTCTTTCCCTACGAAACAGGGAAAGGATCCCTCATCTCGAGCTAGGAGGCGGAAACGCGTCTCCCCTGGATGTGTGCGGGACCCACGTGCTTCCTCTCGAGTGGAGACGGGTATGTCGGGGAACTTCTAGAGTTGCAGCAAGGGTTTGAAGGACCCTTTGGAAGTTCCAGTGGTTAGACGTGATTAGCCTCGAGAAGCCTCAGCGGAAATGGGCCTCATCTCGCCTGGAGGGCAAAACCTCCTGGATTTTCTCGCGTTGCGGCAGGTGCTCTCGACTTACGACTGGGACCTCAGGGACCCGCTCTGGTGGCCTCAGGAAAGGCCAGTCCCCATGCGAGTTCCTCGGGGGCCTCTCGGGATTCCTCTCCCGTCGATGCCGGGGCCTAAGACCTTGTGTGGAGTCGGGGCCGGAACCTGAGGATTCCTCTCCAGTGCTGACATGGATCTTGGGGTACTTCTGGAGTCTCCCCAGGGGAGTCAGTCCTCGTCTCGAATGCGGGCATGCACTTGCGCTTTCCTCCAGAGCGGTAGCAGCAGTGTCACGCAGTCCGCCGCGTGGATCAAAGGATCGATGGTTTTCCCTCGAGTCGTTCCCACGAGGCTTTCCCACGAGGCTTTCCCACAGGGCTGTCCCACGTGCACACGTGGTGGGAGTCGATCCTCGGCTTGAACGTCAAGGCAGTGCAGGGAAAACAGGTTCCTCTGGAATGGACTGACACATCTGGGGGACTCTTGGAATGGTGGCATGACCCTGGAGTTCCTCTCGCCTTTCCTGTGGAGAGCGCCTCCTCTTGAGATGCAACGGGAACGCCGGGAATTCTTTCCCTACGAAACAGGGAAAGGATCCCTCATCTCGAGCTAGGAGGCGGAAACGGGGCTCCCCTGGATGTGTGCGGGACACCACGTGCTTCCTGTCGAGTGCAGACGGGTATGTCGGGGAACTTCTTGAGTTGCAGCAATGGTGTGAAGGACCCTTTGGAAGTTCCAGTGGTTAGACGTGATTGGCCTCGAGAAGCCTCAACGGAAATGGGCCTCATCTCGCCTGGAGGGCAAAACCTCCTGGATTTTCTCGAGTTGCGGCAGGTGCTCTCGACTTACGACGGGGACCTCAGGGACCCGCTCTGGTGGCCTCAGGAAAGGCCAGTCCCCATGCGAGTTCCTCGGGGGCCTCTCGGGATTCCTCTCCCTTCGATGCCGGGGCCTAAGACCTTGTGTGGAGTCGGGGCCGGAACCTGAGGATTCCTCTCCAGTGCTGACATGGATCTTGGGGTACTTCTGGAGTCTCCCCAGGGGAGTCAGTCCTCGTCTCGAATGCGGGCATGCACTTGCGCTTTCCTCCAGAGCGGTAGCAGCAGTGTCACGCAGTCCGCCGCGTGGATCAAAGGATCTATGGTTTTCCCTCGAGTCGTTCCCACGAGGCTTTCCCACAGGGCTGTCCCACGTGCACACGTGGTGGGAGTCGATCCTCGGCTTGAACGTCAAGGCAGTGCAGGGAAAACAGGTTCCTCTGGAATGGACTGACACATCTGGGGGACTCTTGGAATGGTGGCACGACCCTGGAGTTCCTCTCGCCTTTCCTGTGGAGAGCGCCTCCTCTTGAGATGCGACGGGAACGCCGGGAATTCTTTCCCTACGAAACAGGGAAAGGATCCCTCATCTCGAGCTAGGAGGCGGAAACGGGGCTCCCCTGGATGTGTGCGGGACCCCACGTGCTTCCTCTCGAGTGGAGACGGGTATGTCGCGGAACTGCTTGAGTTGCAGCAAGGGTGTAAGGACCCTTTGGAAGTTCCAGTGGTTAGATGTGATTGGCCTCGACAAGCCTCAGCGGAAATGGGCCTCATCTCTCCTGGAGGGCAAAACCTCCTGGATTTTCTCGAGTTGCGGCAGGTGCTCTCGACTTACGATGGGGACCTCAGGGACCCGCCCTGGTGGCCTCAGGAAAGGCCAGTCCCCATGCGAGTTCCTCGGGGGCCTCTCGGCATTCTTCTCCCGTCGATGCCGGGGCCTAAGACCTTGTGTGGAGTCGGGGCCGGAACATGAGGATTCCTCTCTAGTGCTGACATGGATCTTGGGGTACTTCTGGAGTCTCCCAGGGGAGTCAGTCCTCGTCTCGAATGCGGGCATGCACTTGCGCTTTCCTCCAGAGCGGTAGCAGCAGTGTCACGCAGTCCGCCGCGTGGATCAAAGGATCTATGGTTTTCCCTCGAGTCTTTCCCACGAGGCTTTCCCACGAGGCTTTCCCACAGGGCTGTCCCACGTGCACACGTGGTGGGAGTCGATCCTCGGCTTGAACGTCAAGGCAGTGCAGGGAAAACAGGTTCCTCTGGAATGGACTGACACATCTGGGGGACTCTTGGAATGGTGGCACGACCCTGGAGTTCCTCTTGCCTTTCCTGTGGAGAGCGCCTCCTCTTGAGATGCAACGGGAACGCCGGGAATTCTTTCCCTACGAAACAGGGAAAGGATCCCTCATCTCGAGCTAGGAGGCGGAAACGGGTCTCCCCTGGATGTGTGCGGGACCCTCGTGCTTCCTCTCGAGTGGAGACGGGTATGTCGGGGAACTTCTTGAGTTGCAGTAAGGGTGTGAAGGACCCTTTGGAAGTTCCAGTGGTTAGATGTGATTAGCCTCGAGAAGCCTCAGCGGAAATGGGCCTCATCTCGCCTGAAGGTCAAAACCTCCTGGATTTTCTCGAGTTGCGGTAGGTGCTCTCGACTTACGACGGGGACCTCGGGGACCCGCTCTGGTGGCCTCAGGAAAGGCCAGTCCACATGCGAGTTCCTCGGGGGCCTCTCGGGATTCCTCTCCCGTCGATGCCGGGTCCTAAGACCTTGTGTGGAGTCGGGGCCGGAACCTGAGGATTCCTCTCCAGTGCTGACATGGATCTTGGGGTACTTCTGGAGTCTCCCCAGGGGAGTCAGTCCTCGTCTCGAATGCGGGCATGCACTTGCGCTTTCCTCCAGAGCGGTAGCAGCAGTGTCACGCAGTCCGCCGCGTGGATCAAAGGATCTATGGTTTTCCCTCGAGTCTTTCCCACGAGGCTTTCCCACGAGGCTTTCCCACAGGGCTGTCCCACGTGCACACGTGGTGGGAGTCGATCCTCGGCTTGAACGTCAAGGCAGTGCAGGGAAAACAGGTTCCTCTGGAATGGACTGACACATCTGGGGGATTCTTGGAATGGTGGCACGACCCTGGAGTTCCTCTCGCCTTTCCTGTGGAGAGCGCCTCCTCTTGAGATGCGACGGGAACGCCGGGAAATCTTTCCCTACGAAACAGGGAAAGGATCCCTCATCTCGAGCTAGGAGGCGGAAACGGGGCTCCCCTGGATATGTGCGGGACACCACGTGCTTCCTCTCGAGTGGAGATGGGTATGTCGGGGAACTTCTTGAGTTGCAGCAAGGGTGTGAAGGACCCTTTGGAAGTTCCAGTGGTTAGATGTGATTGTCCTCGAGAAGCCTCAGCGGAAATGGGCCTCATCTCGCCTGAAGGGCAAAACCTCCTGGATTTTCTCGAGTTGCGGCAGGTGCTCTCGACTTACGACGGGGACCTCAGGGACCCGCTCTGGTGGCCTCAGGAAAGGCCAGTCCCCATGCGAGTTCCTCGGGGGCCTCTCGGGATTCCTCTCCCGTCGATGCCGGGGCCTAAGACCTTGTGTGGAGTCGGGGCCGGAACCTGAGGATTCCTCTCCAGTGCTGACATGGATCTTGGGGTACTTCTGGAGTCTCCCCAGGGGAGTCAGTCCTCGTCTCGAATGCGGGCATGCACTTGCGCTTTCCTCCAGAGCGGTAGCAGCAGTGTCACGCAGTCCGCCGCGTGGATCAAAGGATCTATGGTTTTCCCTCGAGTCTTTCCCACGAGGCTTTCCCACGAGGCTTTCCCACAGGGCTGTCCCACGTGCACACGTGGTGGGAGTCGATCCTCGGCTTGAACGTCAAGGCAGTGCAGGGAAAACAGGTTCCTCTGGAATGGACTGACACATCTGGGGGACTCTTGGAATGGTGGCACGACCCTGGAGTTCCTCTCGCCTTTCCTGTGGAGAGCGCCTCCTCTTGAGATGCGACGGGAACGCCGGGAATTCTTTCCCTACGAAACAGGGAAAGGATCCCTCATCTCGAGCTAGGAGGCTGAAACGCGTCTCCCCTGGATGTGTGCGGGACCCACGTGCTTCCTCTCGAGTGGAGACGGGTATGTCGGGGAACTTCTAGAGTTGCAGCAAGGGTGTGAAGGACCCTTTGGAAGTTCCAGTGGTTAGACGTGATTAGCCTCGAGAAGCCTCAGCGGAAATGGGCCTCATCTCGCCTGGAGGGCAAAACCTCCTGGATTTTCTCGAGTTGCGGCAGGTGCTCTCGACTTACGACGGGGACCTCAGTGACCCGCTCTGGTGGCCTCAGGAAAGGCCAGTCCCCATGCGAGTTCCTCGGGGGCCTCTCGGGATTCCTCTCCCGTCGATGCCGGGGCCTAAGACCTTGTGTGGAGTCGGGGCCGGAACCTGAGGATTCCTCTCCAGTGCTGACATGGATCTTGGGGTACTTCTGGAGTCTCCCCAGGGGAGTCAGTCCTCGTCTCGAATGCGGGCATGCACTTGCGCTTTCCTCCAGAGCGGTAGCAGCAGTGTCACGCAGTCCGCCGCGTGGATCAAAGGATCGATGGTTTTCCCTCGAGTCGTTCCCACGAGGCTTTCCCACGAGGCTTTCCCACAGGGCTGTCCCACGTGCACACGTGGTGGGAGTCGATCCTCGGCTTGAACGTCAAGGCAGTGCAGGGAAAACAGGTTCCTCTGGAATGGACTGACACATCTGGGGGACTCTTGGAATGGTGGCATGACCCTGGAGTTCCTCTCGCCTTTCCTGTGGAGAGCGCCTCCTCTTGAGATGCAACGGGAACGCCGGGAATTCTTTCCCTACGAAACAGGGAAAGGATCCCTCATCTCGAGCTAGGAGGCGGAAACGGGGCTGCCCTGGATGTGTGCGGGACACCACGTGCTTCCTGTCGAGTGCAGACGGGTATGTCGGGGAACTTCTTGAGTTGCAGCAATGGTGTGAAGGACCCTTTGGAAGTTCCAGTGGTTACACGTGATTGGCCTCGAGAAGCCTCAACGGAAATGGGCCTCATCTCGCCTGGAGGGCAAAACCTCCTGGATTTTCTCGAGTTGCGGCAGGTGCTCTCGACTTACGACCGGGACCTCAGGGACCCGCTCTGGTGGCCTCAGGAAAGGCCAGTCCCCATGCGAGTTCCTCGGGGGCCTCTCGGGATTCCTCTCCCGTCGATGCCGGGGCCTAAGACCTTGTGTGGAGTCGGGGCCGGAACCTGAGGATTCCTCTCCAGTGCTGACATGGATCTTGGGGTACTTCTGGAGTCTCCCCAGGGGAGTCAGTCCTCGTCTCGAATGCGGGCATGCACTTGCGCTTTCCTCAAGAGCGGTAGCAGCAGTGTCACGCAGTCCGCCGCGTGGATCAAAGGATCTATGGTTTTCCCTCGAGTCGTTCCCACGAGGCTTTCCCACAGGGCTGTCCCACGTGCACACGTGGTGGGAGTCGATCCTCGGCTTGAACGTCAAGGCAGTGCAGGGAAAACAGGTTCCTCTGGAATGGACTGACACATCTGGGGGACTCTTGGAATGGTGGCACGACCCTGGAGTTCCTCTCGCCTTTCCTGTGGAGAGCGCCTCCTCTTGAGATGCGACGGGAACGCCGGGAATTCTTTCCCTACGAAACAGGGAAAGGATCCCTCATCTCGAGCTAGGAGGCGGAAACGGGGCTCCCCTGGATGTGTGCGGGACCCCACGTGCTTCCTCTCGAGTGGAGACGGGTATGTCGGGGAACTTCTTGAGTTGCAGCAATGGTGTGAAGGACCCTTTGGAAGTTCCAGTGGTTAGATGTGATTGGCCTCGAGAAGCCTCAGCGGAAATGGGCCTCATCTCGCCTGGAGGGCAAAACCTCCTGGATTTTCTCGAGTTGAGGCAGGTGCTCTCGACTTACGACGGGGACCTCAGGGACCCGCTCTGGTGGCCTCAGGAAAGGCCAGTCCCCATGCGAGTTCCTCGGGGGCGTCTCGGGATTCCTCTCCCGTCGATGCCGGGGCCTAAGACCTTGTGTGGAGTCGGGGCCGGAACTTGAGGATTCCTCTCCAGTGCTGACATGGATCTTGGGGTACTTCTGGAGTCTCCCCAGGGGAGTCAGTCCTCGTCTCGAATGCGGGCATGCACTTGCGCTGTCCTCCAGAGCGGTAGCAGCAGTGTCACGCAGTCCGCCGCGTGGATCAAAGGATCTATGGTTTTCCCTCGAGTCTCTCCCACGAGGCGTTCCCAGGAGGCTTTCCCACAGGGCTGTCCCACGTGCACACGTGGTGGGAGTCGATTCTCGGCTTGAACGTCAAGGCAGTGCAGGGAAAACAGGTTCCTCTGGAATGGACTGACACATCTGGGGGACTCTTGGAATGGTGGCACGACCCTGGAGTTCCTCTCGCCTTTCCTGTGGAGAGCGCCTCCTCTTGAGATGCGACGGGAACGCCGGGAATTCTTTCCCTATGAAACAGGGAAAGGATCCCTCATCTCGAGCTAGGAGGCGGAAACGGGGCTCCCCTGGATGTGTGCGGGACACCACGTGCTTCCTCTCAAGTGGAGATGGGTATGTCGGGGAACTTCTTGAGTTGCAGCAATGGTGTGAAGGACCCTTTGGAAGTTCCAGTGGTTAGATGTGATTGGCCTCGAGAAGCCTCAGAGGAAATGGGCCTCACCTCGCCTGGAGGGCAAAACCTCCTGGATTTTCTCGAGTTGCGGCAGGTACTCTCGACTTACGACGGGGACCTCAGGGACCCGCTCTGGTGGCCTCAGGAAAGGCCAGTCCCCATGCGAGTTCCTCGGGGGCCTCTCTGGATTCCTCTCCAGTCGATGCCGGTGCCTAAGACCTTGTGTGGAGTCGGGGCCGGAACCTGAGGATTCCTCTCCAGTGCTGACATGGATCTTGGGGTACTTCTGGAGTCTCCCCAGGGGAGTCAGTCCTCGTCTCGAATGCGGGCATGCACTTGCGCTTTCCTCCAGAGCGGTAGCAGCAGTGTCACGCAGCACGCCGCGTGGATCAAAGGATGTATGGTTTTCCCTCGAGTTTTTCCCACGAGGCTTTCCCACGAGGCTTTCCCACAGTGCTGTCCCACGTGGACACGTTGTGGGAGTCGATCCTCGGCTTGAACGTCAAGCAGTGCAGGGAAAACAGGTTCCTGTGGAATGGACTGACACATCAGGGGGACTATTGGAATGGTGGCACGACCCTGGAGTTCCTCTCGCCTTTCCTGTGGAGAGCGCCTCCTCTTGAGATGCGAGGGGAACGCCGGGAATTCTTTCCCTACGAAACAGGGAAAGGATCCCTCATCTCGAGCTAGGAGGCGGAAACGGGGCTCCCCTGGATGTGTGCGGGACACCACGTGCTTCCTCTCGAGTGGAGACGGGTATGTCGGGGAACTACTTGAGTTGCAGCAAGGGTGTGAACGATCCTTTGGAAGTTCCAGTGGTTAGATGAGATTGGCCTCGAGAAGCCTCAGCGGAAATGGGCCTCATCTCGCCTGGAGGGCAAAACCTCCTGGATTTTCTCGAGTTGCGACAGGTGCCCTCGACTTACGACGGGGACCTCAGGGATCTGCTCTGGTGTCCTCAGGAAAGGCCAGTCCCCATGCGAGTTCCTCGGGGGCGTCTCGGGATTCCTCTCCCGACGATGCCGGGGCCTAAGACCTTGTGTGGAGTCGGGGCCGGAACCTGAGGATTCCTCTCCAGTGCTGACATGGATCTTGGGGTACTTCTGGAGTCTCCCCAGGGGAGTCAGTCCTCGTCTCGAATGCGGGCATGCACTTGCGCTTTCCTCCAGAGCGGTAGCAGCAGTGTCACGCAGTCCGCCGCGTGGATCAAAGGATCTATGTTTTTCCCTCGAGTCTTTCCCACGAGGCTTTCCCACGAGGCTTTCCCACAGGGCTGTCCCACGTGCACACGTGGTGGGAGTCGATCCTCGGCTTGAACGTCAAGGCAGTGCAGGGAAAACAGATTCCTCTGGAATGGACTGACACATCTGGGGGTCTCTTGGAATGGTGGCACGACCCTGGAGTTCCTCTAGCATTTCCTGTGGAGAGCGCCACCTCTTGAGATGCGACGGGAACGACGGGAATTCTTTCCCTACGAAACAGGGAAAGGATCCCTCATCTCGAGCTAGGAGGCGGAAACGGGGCTCCCCTGGATGTGTGCGGGACACCACGTGCTTCCTCTCGAGTGGAGACGGGTATGTCGGGGAACTACTTGAGTTGCAGCAAGGGTGTGAACGATCCTTTGGAAGTTCCAGTGGTTAGATGAGATTGGCCTCGAGAAGCCTCAGCGGAAATGGGCCTCATCTCGCCTGGAGGGCAAAACCTCCTGGATTTTCTCGAGTTGCGGCAGGTGCTCTCGACTTACGACGGGGACCTCAGGGACCCGCTCTGGTGGCCTCAGGAAAGGCCAGTCCCCATGCGAGTTCCTCGGGGGCCTCTCGGGATTCCTCTCCCGTCTATGCCGGGGCCTAAGACCTTGTGTGGAGTCGGGGCCGGAACCTGAGGATTCCTCTCCAGTGCTGACATGGATCTTGGGGTACTTCTGGAGTCTCCCCAGGGGAGTCAGTCCTCGTCTCGAATGCGGGCATGCACTTGCGCTTTCCTCCAGAGCGGTAGCAGCAGTGTCACGCAGTCCGCCGCGTGGATCAAAGGATCTATGGTTTTCCATCGAGTCGTTCCCACGAGGCTTTCCCACGAGGCTTTCCCACAGGGCTGTCCCACGTGCACACGTGGTGGGAGTCGATCCTCGGCTTGAATGTCAAGGCAGTGCAGGGAAAACAGGTTCCTCTGGAATGGACTGACACATCTGGGGGACTCTTGGAATGGTGTCACGACCCTGGAGTTCCTCTCGCCTTTCCTGTGGAGAGCGCCTCCTCTTGAGATGCGACGGGAACGCCGGGAATTCTTTCCCTACGAAACAGGGAAAGGATCCCTCCTCTCGAGCTAGGAGGCGGAAACGGGGCTCCCCTGGATGTGTGCGGGACCCCACGTGCTTCCTCTCGAGTGGAGACGGGTATGTCGGGGAACTTCTTGAGTTGCAGCAAGGGTGTGAAGGACCCTTTGGAAGTTCCAGTGGTTAGATGTGATTGTCCTCGAGAAGCCTCAGCGGAAATGGGCCTCATCTCGCCTGGAGGGCAAAACCTCCTGGATTTTCTCGAGTTGCGGCAGGTGCTCTCGACTTACGACGGGGACCTCAGGGACCCGCTCTGGTGGCCTCAGGAAAGGCCAGTCCCCATGCGAGTTCCTCGGGGGCCTCTCGGGATTCCTCTCCCGTCGATGCCGGGGCCTAAGACCTTGTGTGGAGTCGGGGCCGGAACCTGAGGATTCCTCTCCAGTGCTGACATGGATCTTGGGGTACTTCTGGAGTCTCCCCAGGGGAGTCAGTCCTCGTCTCGAATGCGGGCATGCACTTGCTCTTTCCTCCAGAGCGGTAGCAGCAGTGTCACGCAGTCCGCCGCGTGGATCAAAGGATCTATGGTTTTCCCTCGAGTCTTCCCCACGAGGCTTTCCCACGAGGCTTTCCCACAGGGCTGTCCCACGTGCACACGTGGTTGGAGTCGATCCTCGGCTTGAATGTCAAGGCAGTGCAGGGAAAACAGGTTCCTGTGGAATGGACTGACACATCTGGGGGACTCTTGGAATGGTGTCACGACCCTAGAGTTCCTCTCGCCTTTCCTGTGGAGAGCGCCTCCTCTTGAGATGCGACGGAAACGCCGGGAATTCTTTCCCTACGAAACAGGGAAAGGATCCCTCATCTCGAGCTAGGAGGCGGAAACGGGGCTCCCCTGGATGTGTTCGGGACCCCACGTGCTTCCTCTCGAGTGGAGACGGGTATGTCGGGGAACTTCTTGAGTTGCAGCAAGGGTGTGAAGGACCCTTTGGAAGTTCCAGTGGTTAGATGTGATTGGCCTCGAGTAGCCTCAGAGGAAATGGGCCTCATCTCGCCTGGAGGGCAAAACCTCCTGGATTTTCTCGAGTTGCGGCAGGTGCTCTCGACTTACGACGGGGACCTCAGGGACCCGCTCTGGTGGCCTCAGGAAAGGCCAGTCCCCATGCGAGTTCCTCGGGGGCCTCTCGGGATTCCTCTCCCGTCCATGCCAGGGCCTAAGACCTTGTGTGGAGTCGGGGCCGGAACCTGAGGATTCCTCTCCAGTGCTGACATGGATCTTGGGGTACTTCTGGAGTCTCCCCAGGGGAGTCAGTCCTCGTCTCGAATGCGGGCATGCACTTGCGCTTTCCTCCAGAGCGGTAGCAGCAGTGTCACGCAGTCCGCCGCGTGGATCAAAGGATCTATGGTTTTCCCTCGAGTTTTTCCCACGAGGCTATCCCACGAGGCTTTCCCACAGGGCTGTCCCACGTGGACACGTTGTGGGAGTCGATCCTCGGCTTGAACGTCAAGGCAGTGCAGGGAAAACAGGTTCCTCTGGAATGGACTGACACATCAGGGGGACTATTGGAATGGTGGCACGACCCTGGAGTTCCTCTCGCCTTTCCTGTGGAGAGCGCCTCCTCTTGAGATGCGACGGCAACGCCGGGAATTCTTTCCCTACGAAACAGGGAAAGGATCCCTCATCTCGAGCTAGGAGGCGGAAACGGGGCTCCCCTGGATGTGTGCGGGACCCCACGTGCTTCCTCTCGAGTGGAGACGGGTATGTCGGGGAACTTCTTGAGTTGCAGCAAGGGTGTGAAGGACCCTTTGGAAGTTCCAGTGGTTAGATGTGATTGGCCTCGAGAAGCCTCAGCGGAAATGGGCCTCATCTCGCCTGGAGGGCAAAAGCTCCTGGATTTTCTCGAGTTGCGGCAGGTGCTCTCGACTTACGACGGGGACCTCAGGGACCCGCTCTGGTGGCCTCAGGAAAGGCCAGTCCCCATGCGAGTTCCTCGGGGGCCTCTCGGGATTCCTCTCCCGTCGATGCCGGGGCCTAAGACCTTGTGTGGAGTCGGGGCCGGAACCTGAGGATTCCTCTCCAGTGCTGACATGGATCTTGGGGTACTTCTGGAGTCTCCCCAGGGGAGTCAGTCCTCGTCTCGAATGCGGGCATGCACTTGCGCTTTCCTCCAGAGCGGTAGCAGCAGTGTCACGCAGTCCGCCGCGTGGATCAAAGCATCTATGGTTTTCCCTCGAGTCTTTCCCACGAGGCTTTCCCACGAGGCTTTCCCACAGGGCTGTCCCACGTGCACACGTGGTGGGAGTCGATCCTCGGCTTGAATGTCAAGGCAGTGCAGGGAAAACAGGTTCCTCTGGAATGGACTGACACATCTGGGGGACTCTTGGAATGGTGTCACGACACTGGAGTTCCTCTCGCCTTTCCTGTGGAGAGCGCCTCCTCTTGAGATGCGACGGGAACGCCGGGAATTCTTTCCCTACGAAACAGGGAAAGGATCCCTCCTCTCGAGCTAGGAGGCGGAAACGGGGCTCCCCTGGATGTGTGCGGGACCCCACGTGCTTCCTCTCGAGTGGGGACGGGGATGTCGGGGAACTTCTTGAGTCGCAGCAAGGGTGTGAAGGACCCTTTGGAAGTTCCAGTGGTTAGATGTGATTGGCCTCGAGTAGCCTCAGAGGAAATGGGCCTCATATCGCCTGGAGGGCAAAACCTCCTGGATTTTCTCGAGATGCGGCAGGTGCTCTCGACTTACGACGGGGACCTCAGGGACCCGCTCTGGTGGCCTCAGGAAAGGCCAGTCCCCATGCGAGTTCCTCAGGGGCCTCTCGGGATTCCTCTCCCGTCCATGCCGGGGCCTAAGACCTTGTGTGGAGTCGGGGCCGGAACCTGAGGATTCCTCTCCAGTGCTGACATGGATCTTGGGGTACTTCTGGAGTCTCCCCAGGGGAGTCAGTCCTCGTCTCAAATGCGGGCATGCACTTGCGCTTTCCTCCAGAGCGGTAGCAGCAGTGTCACGCAGTCCGCCGCGTGGATCAAAGGATCTATGGTTTTCCCTCGAGTTTTTCCCACGAGGCTTTCCCACGAGGCTTTCCCACAGGGCTGTCCCACGTGCACACGTGGTGGGAGTCGATCCTCGGCTTGAACGTCAAGGCAGTGCAGGGAAAACAGGTTCCTCTGGAATGGACTGACACATCTGGGGGACTCTTGGAATGGTGGCACGACCCTGGAGTTCCTCTCGCCTTTCCTGTGGAGAGCGCCTCCTCTTGAGATGCGACGGGAACGCCGGGAATTCTTTCCCTACGAAACAGGGAAAGGATCCCTCATCTCGAGCTAGGAGGCGGAAACGGGGCTCCCCTGGATGTGTGCGGGACCCCACGTGCTTCCTCTCGAGTGGAGACGGGTATGTCGGGGAACTACTTGAGTTGCAGCAATGGTGTGAAGGACCCTTTGGAAGTTCCAGTGGTTAGATGTGATTGGCCTCGAGAAGCCTCAGCGGAAATGGGCCTCATCTCGCCTGGAGGGCAAAACCTCCTGGATTTTCTCGAGTTGAGGCAGGTGCTCTCGACTTACGACGGGGACCTCAGGGACCCGCTCTGGTGGCCTCAGGAAAGGCCAGTCCCCATGCGAGTTCCTCGGGGGCGTCTCGGGATTCCTCTCCCGTCGATGCCGGGGCCTAAGACCTTGTGTGGAGTCGGGGCCGGAACTTGAGGATTCCTCTCCAGTGCTGACATGGATCTTGGGGTACTTCTGGAGTCTCCCCAGGGGAGTCAGTCCTCGTCTCGAATGAGGGCATGCACTTGCGCTTTCCTCCAGAGCGGTAGCAGCAGTGTCACGCAGTCCGCCGCGTGGATCAAAGGATCTATGGTTTTCCCTCGAGTCTTTCCCACGAGGCTTTCCCACGAGGCTTTCCCACAGGGCTGTCCCACGTGCACACGTGGTGGGAGTCGATCCTCGGCTTGAACGTCAAGGCAGTGCAGGGAAAACAGGTTCCTCTGGAATGGACTGACACATCTGGGGGACTCTTGGAATGGTGGCACGACCCTGGAGTTCCTCTCGCCTTTCCTGTGGAGAGCGCCTCCTCTTGAGATGCGACGGGAACGCCGGGAATTCTTTCCCTACGAAACAGGGAAAGGATCCCTCATCTCGAGCTAGGAGGCGGAAACGGGGCTCCCCTGGATGTGTGCGGGACCCCACGTGCTTCCTCTCGAGTGGAGACGGGTATGTCGGGGAACTACTTGAGTTGCAGCAATGGTGTGAAGGACCCTTTGGAAGTTCCAGTGGTTAGATGTGATTGGCCTCGAGAAGCCTCAGCGGAAATGGGCCTCATCTCGCCTGGAGGGCAAAACCTCCTGGATTTTCTCGAGTTGAGGCAGGTGCTCTCGACTTACGACGGGGACCTCAGGGACCCGCTCTGGTGGCCTCAGGAAAGGCCAGTCCCCATGCGAGTTCCTCGGGGGCGTCTCGGGATTCCTCTCCCGTCGATGCCGGGGCCTAAGACCTTGTGTGGAGTCGGGGCCGGAACTTGAGGATTCCTCTCCAGTGCTGACATGGATCTTGGGGTACTTCTGGAGTCTCCCCAGGGGAGTCAGTCCTCGTCTCGAATGAGGGCATGCACTTGCGCTTTCCTCCAGAGCGGTAGCAGCAGTGTCACGCAGTCCGCCGCGTGGATCAAAGGATCTATGGTTTTCCCTCGAGTCTTTCCCACGAGGCTTTCCCACGAGGCTTTCCCACAGGGCTGTCCCACGTGCACACGTGGTAAGAGTCGATCCTCGGCTTGAACGTCAAGGCAGTGCAGGGAAAACAGGTTCCTCTGGAATGGACTGACACATCTGGGGGACTCTTGGAATGGTGGCACGACCCTGGAGTTCCTCTCGCCTTTCCTGTGGAGAGCGCCTCCTCTTGAGATGCGACGGGAACGCCGGGAATTCTTTCCCTACGAAACAGGGAAAGGATCCCTCCTCTCGAGCTAGGAGGCGGAAACGGGGCTCCCCTGGATGTGTGCGGGACCCCACGTGCTTCCTCTCGAGTGGGGACGGGGATGTCGGGGAACTTCTTGAGTTGCAGCAAGGGTGTGAAGGACCCTTTGGAAGTTCCAGTGGTTAGATGTGATTGGCCTCGAGTAGCCTCAGAGGAAATGGGCCTCATATCGCCTGGAGGGCAAAACCTCCTGGATTTTCTCGAGATGCGGCAGGTGCTCTCGACTTACGACGGGGACCTCAGGGACCCGCTCTGGTGGCCTCAGGAAAGGCCAGTCCCCATGCGAGTTCCTCAGGGGCCTCTCGGGATTCCTCTCCCGTCGATGCCGGGGCCTAAGACCTTGTGTGGAGTCGGGGCCGGAACCTGAGGATTCCTCTCCAGTGCTGACATGGATCTTGGGGTACTTCTGGAGTCTCCCCAGGGGAGTCAGTCCTCGTCTCAAATGCGGGCATGCACTTGCGCTTTCCTCCAGAGCGGTAGCAGCAGTGTCACGCAGTCCGCCGCGTGGATCAAAGGATCTATGGTTTTCCCTCGAGTTTTTCCCAAGAGGCTTTCCCACGAGGCTTTCCCACAGGGCTGTCCCACGTGCACACGTGGTGGGAGTCGATCCTCGGCTTGAACGTCAAGGCAGTGCAGGGAAAACAGGTTCCTCTGGAATGGACTGACACATCTGGGGGACTCTTGGAATGGTGGCACGACCCTGGAGTTCCTCTCGCCTTTCCTGTGGAGAGCGCCTCCTCTTGAGATGCGACGGGAACGCCGGGAATTCTTTCCCTACGAAACAGGGAAAGGATCCCTCATCTCGAGCTAGGAGGCGGAAACGGGGCTCCCCTGGATGTGTGCGGGACCCCACGTGCTTCCTCTCGAGTGGAGACGGGTATGTCGGGGAACTTCTTGAGTTGCAGCAATGGTGTGAAGGACCCTTTGGAAGTTCCAGTGGTTAGATGTGATTGGCCTCGAGAAGCCTCAGCGGAAATGGGCCTCATCTCGCCTGGAGGGCAAAACCTCCTGGATTTTCTCGAGTTGAGGCAGGTGCTCTCGACTTACGACGGGGACCTCAGGGACCCGCTCTGGTGGCCTCAGGAAAGGCCAGTCCCCATGCGAGTTCCTCGGGGGCGTCTCGGGATTCCTCTCCCGTCGATGCCGGGGCCTAAGACCTTGTGTGGAGTCGGGGCCGGAACTTGAGGATTCCTCTCCAGTGCTGACATGGATCTTGGGGTACTTCTGGAGTCTCCCCAGGGGAGTCAGTCCTCGTCTCGAATGCGGGCATGCACTTGCGCTTTCCTCCAGAGCGGTAGCAGCAGTGTCACGCAGTCCGCCGCGTGGATCAAAGGATCTATGGTTTTCCCTCGAGTCTTTCCCACGAGGCGTTCCCAGGAGGCTTTCCCACAGGGCTGTCCCACGTGCACACGTGGTGGGAGTCGATTCTCGGCTTGAACGTCAAGGCAGTGCAGGGAAAACAGGTTCCTCTGGAATGGACTGACACATCTGGGGGACTCTTGGAATGGTGGCACGACCCTGGAGTTCCTCTCGCCTTTCCTGTGGAGAGCGCCTCCTCTTGAGATGCGACGGGAACGCCGGGAATTCTTTCCCTATGAAACAGGGAAAGGATCCCTCATCTCGAGCTAGGAGGCGGAAACAGGGCTCCCCTGGATGTGTGCGGGACACCACGTGCTTCCTCTCAAGTGGAGATGGGTATGTCGGGGAACTTCTTGAGTTGCAGCAATGGTGTGAAGGACCCTTTGGAAGTTCCAGTGGTTAGATGTGATTGGCCTCGAGAAGCCTCAGAGGAAATGGGCCTCACCTCGCCTGGAGGGCAAAACCTCCTGGATTTTCTCGAGTTGCGGCAGGTGCTCTCGACTTACGACGGGGACCTCAGGGACCCGCTCTGGTGGCCTCAGGAAAGGCCAGTCCCCATGCGAGTTCCTCGGGGCCTCTCTGGATTCCTCTCCAGTCGATGCCGGGGCCTAAGACCTTGTGTGGAGTCGGGGCCGGAACCTGAGGATTCCTCTCCAGTGCTGACATGGATCTTGGGGTACTTCTGGAGTCTCCCCAGGGGAGTCAGTCCTCGTCTCGAATGCGGGCATGCACTTGCGCTTTCCTCCAGAGCGGTAGCAGCAGTGTCACGCAGTCCGCCGCGTGGATCAAAGGATGTATGGTTTTCCCTCGAGTTTTTCCCACGAGGCTTTCCCACGAGACTTTCCCACAGTGCTGTCCCACGTGGACACGTTGTGGGAGTCGATCCTCGGCTTGAACGTCAAGGCAGTGCAGGGAAAACAGGTTCCTCTGGAATGGACTGACACATCAGGGGGACTATTGGAATGGTGGCACGACCCTGGAGTTCCTCTCGCCTTTCCTGTGGAGAGCGCCTCCTCTTGAGATGCGAGGGTAACGCCGGGAATTCTTTCCCTACGAAACAGGGAAAGGATCCCTCATCTCGAGCTAGGAGGCGGAAACGGGGCTCCCCTGGATGTGTGCGGGACACCACGTGCTTCCTCTCGAGTGGAGACGGGTATGTCGGGGAACTACTTGAGTTGCAGCAAGGGTGTGAACGATCCTTTGGAAGTTCCAGTGGTTAGATGAGATTGGCCTCGAGAAGCCTCAGCGGAAATGGGCCTCATCTCGCCTGGAGGGCAAAACCTCCTGGATTTTCTCGAGTTGCGGCAGGTGCCCTCGACTTACGACGGGGACCTCAGGGACCTGCTCTGGTGTCCTCAGGAAAGGCCAGTCCCCATGCGAGTTCCTCGGGGGCGTCTCGGGATTCCTCTCCCGTCGATGCCGGGGCCTAAGACCTTGTGTGGAGTCGGGGCCGGAACCTGAGGATTCCTCTCCAGTGCTGACATGGATCTTGGGGTACTTCTGGAGTCTCCCCAGGGGAGTCAGTCCTCGTCTCGAATGCGGGCATGCACTTGCGCTTTCCTCCAGAGCGGTAGCAGCAGTGTCACGCAGTCCGCCGCGTGGATCAAAGGATCTATGGTTTTCCCTCGAGTCTTTCCCACGAGGCTTTCCCACGAGGCTTTCCCACAGGGCTGTCCCACGTGCACACGTGGTGGGAGTCGATCCTCGGCTTGAACGTCAAGGCAGTGCAGGGAAAACAGATTCCTCTGGAATGGACTGACACATCTGGGGGTCTCTTGGAATGGTGGCACGACCCTGGAGTTCCTCTAGCATTTCCTGTGGAGAGCGCCACCTCTTGAGATGCGACGGGAACGACGGGAATTCTTTCCCTACGAAACAGGGAAAGGATCCCTCATCTCGAGCTAGGAGGCGGAAACGGGGCTCCCCTGGATGTGTGCGGGACACCACGTGCTTCCTCTCGAGTGGAGACGGGTATGTCGGGGAACTACTTGAGTTGCAGCAAGGGTGTGAACGATCCTTTGGAAGTTCCAGTGGTTAGATGAGATTGGCCCCGAGAAGCCTCAGCGGAAATGGGCCTCATCTCGCCTGGAGGGCAAAACCTCCTGGATTTTCTCGAGTTGCGGCAGGTGCTCTCGACTTACGACAGGGACCTCAGGGACCCGCTCTGGTGGCCTCAGGAAAGGCCAGTCCCCATGCGAGTTCCTCGGGGGCCTCTCGGGATTCCTCTCCCGTCGATGCCGGGGCCTAAGACCTTGTGTGGAGTCGGGGCCGGAACCTGAGGATTCCTCTCCAGTGCTGACATGGATCTTGGGGTACTTCTGGAGTCTCCCCAGGGGAGTCAGTCCTCGTCTCGAATGCGGGCATGCACTTGCGCTTTCCTCCAGAGCGGTAGCAGCAGTGTCACGCAGTCCGCCGCGTGGATCAAAGGATCTATGGTTTTCCCTCGAGTCTTTCCCACGAGGCTTTCCCACGAGGCTTTCCCACAGGGCTGTCCCACGTGCACACGTGGTGGGAGTCGATCCTCGGCTTGAACGTCAAGGCAGTGCAGGGAAAACAGGTTCCTCTGGAATGGACTGACACATCTGGGGGACTCTTGGAATGGTGTCACGACCCTGGAGTTCCTCTCGCCTTTCCTGTGGAGAGCGCCTCCTCTTGAGATGCGACGGGAACGCCGGGAATTCTTTCCCTACGAAACAGGGAAAGGATCCCTCATCTGGAGCTAGGAGGCGGAAACGGGTCTCACCTGGATGTGTGCGGGACCCACGTGCTTCCTCTCGAGTGGAGACGGGTATGTCGGGGAACTTCTAGAGTTGCAGCAAGGGTGTGAAGGACCCTTTGGAAGTTCCAGTGTTTAGACGTGATTAGCCTCGAGAAGCCTCAGCGGAAATGGGCCTCATCTCTCCTGGAGGGCAAAACCTCCTGGATTTTCTCGAGTTGCGGCAGGTGCTCTCGACTTACGACGGGGACCTCAGGGACCCGCTCTGGTGGCCTCAGGAAAGGCCAGTCCCCATGCGAGTTCCTCGGGGGCCTCTCGGGATTCCTCTCCCGTCGATGCCGGGGCCTAAGACCTTGTGTGGAGTCGGGGCCGGAACCTGAGGATTCCTCTCCAGTGCTGACATGGATCTTGGGGTACTTCTGGAGTCTCCCCAGGGGAGTCAGTCCTCGTCTCGAATGCGGGCATGCACTTGCGCTTTCCTCCAGAGCGGTAGCAGCAGTGTCACGCAGTCCGCCGCGTGGATCAAAGGATCTATGGTTTTCCCTCGAGTCTTTCCCACGAGGCTTTCCCACGAGGCTTTCCCACAGGGCTGTCCCACGTGCACACGTGGTGGGACTCGATCCTCGGCTTGAATGTCAAGGCAGTGCAGGGAAAACAGGTTCCTCTGGAATGGACTGACACATCTGGGGGACTCTTGGAATGGTGTCACGACCCTGGAGTTCCTCTCGCCTTTCCTGTGGAGAGCGCCTCCTCTTGAGATGCGACGGGAACGCCGGGAATTCTTTCCCTACGAAACAGGGAAAGGATCCCTCCTCTCGAGCTAGGAGGCGGAAACGGGGCTCCCCTGGATGTGTGCGGGACCCCACGTGCTTCCTCTCGAGTGGGGACGGGTATGTCGGGGAACTTCTTGAGTTGCAGCAAGGGTGTGAAGGACCCTTTGGAAGTTCCAGTGGTTAGATGTGATGGGCCTCGAGTAGCCTCAGAGGAAATGGGCCTCATATCGCCTGGAGGGCAAAACCTCCTGGATTTTCTCGAGATGCGGCAGGTGCTCTCGACTTACGACGGGGACCTCAGGGACCCGCTCTGGTGGCCTCAGGAAAGGCCAGTCCCCATGCAAGTTCCTCAGGGGCCTCTCGGGATTCCTCTCCCGTCGATGCCGGGGCCTAAGACCTTGTGTGGAGTCGGGGCCGGAACCTGAGGATTCCTCTCCAGTGCTGACATGGATCTTGGGGTACTTCTGGAGTCTCCCCAGGGGAGTCAGTCCTCGTCTCAAATGCGGGCATGCACTTGCGCTTTCCTCCAGAGCGGTAGCAGCAGTGTCACGCAGTCCGCCGCGTGGATCAAAGGATCTATGGTTTTCCCTCGAGTTTTTCCCACGAGGCTTTCCCACGAGGCTTTCCCACAGGGCTGTCCCACGTGCACACGTGGTGGGAGTCGATCCTCGGCTTGAACGTCAAGGCAGTGCAGGGAAAACAGGTTCCTCTGGAATGGACTGACACATCTGGGGGACTCTTGGAATGGTGGCACGACCCTGGAGTTCCTCTCGCCTTTCCTGTGGAGAGCGCCTCCTCTTGAGATGCGACGGGAACGCCGGGAATTCTTTCCCTACGAAACAGGGAAAGGATCCCTCATCTCGAGCTAGGAGATGGAAACGGGTCTCACCTGGATGTGTGCGGGACCCACGTGCTTCCTCTCGAGTGGAGACGGGTATGTCGGGGAACTTCTAGAGTTGCAGCAAGGGTGTGAAGGACCCTTTGGAAGTTCCAGTGGTTAGACGTGATTAGCCTCGAGAAGCCTCAGCGGAAATGGGCCTCATCTCGCCTGGAGGGCAAAACCTCCTGGATTTTCTCGAGTTGCGGCAGGTGCTCTCGACTTACGATGGGGACCTCAGGGACCCGCTCTGGTGGCCTCAGGAAAGGCCAGTCCCCATGCGAGTTCCTCGGGGGCCTCTCGGGATTCCTCTCCCGTCCATGCCGGGGCCTAAGACCTTGTGTGGAGTCGGGGCCGGAACCTGAGGATTCCTCTCCAGTGCTGACATGGATCTTGGGGTACTTCTGGAGTCTCCCCAGGGGAGTCAGTCCTCGTCTCGAATGCGGGCATGCACTTGCGCTTTCCTCCAGAGCGGTAGCAGCAGTGTCACGCAGTCCGCCGCGTGGATCAAAGGATCTATGGTTTTCCCTCGAGTCTTTCCCACGAGGCTTTCCCACGAGGCTTTCCCACAGGGCTGTCCCACGTGCACACGTGGCGGGAGTCGATCCTCGGCTTGAATGTCAAGGCAGTGCAGGGAAAACAGGTTCCTCTGGAATGGACTGACACATCTGGGGGACTCTTGGAATGGTGTCACGACCCTGGAGTTCCTCTCGCCTTTCCTGTGGAGAGCGCCTCCTCTTGAGATGCGACGGGAACGCCGGGAATTCTTTCCCTACGAAACAGGGAAAGGATCCCTCCTCTCGAGCTAGGAGGCGGAAACGTGGCTCCCCTGGATGTGTGCGGGACCCCACGTGCTTCCTCTCGAGTGGAGACGGGTATGTCGGGGAACTTCTTGAGTTGCAGCAAGGGTGTGAAGGACCCTTTGGAAGTTCCAGTGGTTAGATGTGATTGGCCTCGAGTAGCCTCAGAGGAAATGGGCCTCATATCGCCTGGAGGGCAAAACCTCCTGGATTTTCTTGAGTTGCGGCAGGTGCTCTCGACTTACGACGGGGACCTCAGGGACCCGCTCTGGTGGCCTCAGGAAAGGCCAGTCCCCATGCGAGTTCCTCGGGGGCCTCTCGTGATTGCTCTCCCGTCGATGCCGGGGCCTAAGACCTTGTGTGGAGTCGGGGCCGGAACCTGAGGATTCCTCTCCAGTGCTGACATGGATCTTGGGGTACTTCTGGAGTCTCCCCAGGGGAGTCAGTCCTCGTCTCGAATGCGGGCATGCACTTGCGCTTTCCTCCAGAGCGGTAGCAGCAGTGTCACGCAGTCCGCCGCGTGGATCAAAGGATCTATGGTTTTCCCTCGAGTCTTCCCCACGAGGCTTTCCCACGAGGCTTTCCCACAGGGCTGTCCCACGTGCACACGTGGTGGGAGTCGATCCTCGGCTTGAATGTCAAGGCAGTGCAGGGAAAACAGGTTCCTCTGGAATGGACTGACACATCTGGGGGACTCTTGGAATGGTGGCACGACCCTGGAGTTCCTCTCGCCTTTCCTGTGGAGAGCGCCTCCTCTTGAGATGCGACGGGAACGCCGGGAATTCTTTCCCTACGAAACAGGGAAAGGATCCCTCATCTCGAGCTAGGAGGCGGAAACGGGGCTCCCCTGGATGTGTTCGGGACCCCACGTGCTTCCTCTCGAGTGGAGACGGGTATGTCGGGGAACTTCTTGAGTTGCAGCAAGGTTGTGAAGGACCCTTTGGAAGTTCCAGTGGTTAGATGTGATTGGCCTCGAGTAGCCTCAGAGGAAATGGGCCTCATCTCGCCTGGAGGGCAAAACCTCCTGGATTTTCTCGAGTTGCGGCAGGTGCTCTCGACTTACGACATGGACCTCAGGGACCCGCTCTGGTGGCCTCAGGAAAGGCCAGTCCCCATGCGAGTTCCTCGGGGGCCTCTCGGGATTCCTCTCCCGTCGATGCCGGGGCCTAAGACCTTGTGTGGAGTCGGGGCCGGAACCTGAGGATTCCTCTCCAGTGCTGACATGGATCTTGGGGTACTTCTGGAGTCTCCCCAGGGGAGTCAGTCCTCGTCTCGAATGCGGGCATGCACTTGCGCTTTCCTCCAGAGCGGTAGCAGCAGTGTCACGCAGTCCGCCGCGTGGATCAAAGGATCTATGGTTTTCCCTCGAGTTTTTCCACGAGGCTTTCCCACGAGGCTTTCCCACAGGGCTGTCCCACGTGGACACGTTGTGGGAGTCGATCCTCGGCTTGAACGTCAAGGCAGTGCATTGAAAACAGGTTCCTCTGGAATGGACTGACACATCAGGGGGACTATTGCAATGGTGGCACGACCCTGGAGTTCCTCTCGCCTTTCCTGTGGAGAGCGCCTCCTTTTGAAATGCGACGGGAACGCCGGGAATTCTTTCCCTACGAAACAGGGAAAGGATCCCTCATCTCGAGCTAGGAGGCGGAAACTGGGCTCCCCTGGATGTGTGCGGGACACCACGTGCTTCCTCTCGAGTGGAGACGGGTATGTCGGGGAACTACTTGAGTTGCAGCAAGGGTGTGAACGATCCTTTGGAAGTTCCAGTGGTTAGATGAGATTGGCCTCGAGAAGCCTCAGCGGAAATGGGCCTCATCTCGCCTGGAGGGCAAAACCTCCTGGATTTCCTCGAGTTGCGGCAGGTGCTCTCGACTTACGACGGGGACCTCATGGACCCGGTCTGGTGGCCTCAGGAAAGGCCAGTCCCCATGCGAGTTCCTCGGGGGCGTCTCGGGATTCCTCTCCCGTCGATGCCGGGGCCTAAGACCTTGTGTGGAGTCGGGGCCGGAACCTGAGGATTCCTCTCCAGTGCTGACATGGATCTTGGGGTACTTCTGGAGTCTCCCCAGGGGAGTCAGTCCTCGTCTCGAATGCGGGCATGCACTTGCGCTTTCCTCCAGAGCGGTAGCAGCAGTGTCACGCAGTCCGCCGCGTGGATCAAAGGATCTATGGTTTTCCCTCGAGTCTTTCCCACGAGGCTTTCCCACGAGGCTTTCCCACAGGGCTGTCCCACGTGCACATGTGGTGGGAGTCGATCCTCGGCTTGAATGTCAAGGCAGTGCAGGGAAAACAGGTTCCTCTGGAATGGACTGACACATCTGGGGGACTCTTGGAATGGTGTCACGACCCTGGAGTTCCTCTCGCCTTTCCTGTGGAGAGCGCCTCCTCTTGAGATGCGACGGGAACGCCGGGAATTCTTTCCCTACGAAACAGGGAAAGGATCCCTCCTCTCGAGCTAGGAGGCGGAAACGGGGCTCCCCTGGATGTGTGCGGGACCCCACGTTCTTCCTCTCGAGTGGAGACTGGTATGTCGGGGAACTTCTTGAGTTGCAGCAAGGGTGTGAAGGACCCTTTGGAAGTTCCAGTGGTTAGATGTGATTGGCCTCGAGTAGCCTCAGAGGAAATGGGCCTCATATCGCCTGGAGGGCAAAACCTCCTGGATTTTCTCGAGTTGCGGCAGGTGCTCTCGACTTACGACGGGGACCTCAGGGACCCGGTCTGGTGGCCTCAGGAAAGGCCAGTCCCCATGCGAGTTCCTCAGGGGCCTCTCGGGATTCCTCTCCCGTCGATGCCGGGGCCTAAGACCTTGTGTGGAGTCGGGGCCGGAACCTGAGGATTCCTCTCCAGTGCTGACATGGATCTTGGGGTACTTCTGGAGTCTCCCCAGGGGAGTCAGTCCTCGTCTCAAATGCGGGCATGCACTTGCGCTTTCCTCCAGAGCGGTAGCAGCAGTGTCACGCAGTCCGCCGCGTGGATCAAAGGATGTATGGTTTTCCCTCGAGTTTTTCCCACGAGGCTTTCCCACAGGGCTGTCCCACGTGCACACGTGGTGGGAGTCGATCCTCGGCTTGAACGTCAAGGCAGTGCAGGGAAAACAGGTTCCTCTGGAATGGACTGACACATCTGGGGGACTCTTGGAATGGTGGCACGACCCTGGAGTTCCTCTCGCCTTTCCTGTGGAGAGCGCCTCCTCTTGAGATGCGACGGGAACGCCGGGAATTCTTTCCCTACGAAACAGGGAAAGGATCCCTCCTCTCGAGCTAGGAGGCGGAATCGTGGCTCCCCTGGATGTGTGCGGGACCCCACGTGCTTCCTCTCGAGTGGAGACGGGTATGTCGGGGAACTTCTTGAGTTGCAGCAAGGGTGTGAAGGACCCTTTGGAAGTTCCAGTGGTTAGACGTGATTAGCCTCGAGAAGCCTCAGCGGAAATGGGCCTCATCTCGCCTGGAGGGCAAAACCTCCTGGATTTTCTCGAGTTGCGGCAGGTGCTCTCGACTTACGATGGGGACATCAGGGACCCGCTCTGGTGGCCTCAGGAAAGGCCAGTCCCCATGCGAGTTCCTCGGGGGCCTCTCGGGATTCCTCTCCCGTCCATGCCGGGGCCTAAGACCTTGTGTGGAGTCGGGGCCGGAACCTGAGGATTCCTCTCCAGTGCTGACATGCATCTTGGGGTACTTCTGGAGTCTCCCCAGGGGAGTCAGTCCTCGTCTCGAATGCGGGCATGCACTTGCGCTTTCCTCCAGAGCGGTAGCAGCAGTGTCACGCAGTCCGCCGCGTGGATCAAAGGATCTATGGTTTTCCCTCGAGTCTTCCCCACGAGGCTTTCCCACGAGGCTTTCCCACAGGGCTGTCCCACGTGCACACGTGGTGGGAGTCGATCCTCGGCTTGAATGTCAAGGCAGTGCAGGGAAAACAGGTTCCTCTGGAATGGACTGACACATCTGCGGACTCTTGGAATGGTGTCACGACCCTGGAGTTCCTCTCGCCTTTCCTGTGGAGAGCGCCTTCTCTTGAGATGCGACGGGAACGCCGGGAATTCTTTCCCTACGAAACAGGGAAAGGATCCCTCATCTCGAGCTAGGAGGCGGAAACGGGGCTCCCCTGGATGTGTGCGGGACCCCACGTGCTTCCTCTCGAGTGGAGACGGGTATGTCGGGGAACTTCTTGAGTTGCAGCAAGGGTGTGAAGGACCCTTTGGAAGTTCCAGTGGTTAGATGTGATTGGCCTCGAGTAGCCTCAGAGGAAATGGGCCTCATCTCGCCTGGAGGGCAAAACCTCCTGGATTTTCTCGAGTTGCGGCAGGTGCTCTCGACTTACGACGGGGACCTCAGGGACCCGCTTTGGTGGCCTCAGGAAAGGCCAGTCCCCATGCGAGTTCCTCGGGGGCCTCTCGGGATTCCTCTCCCGTCGATGCCGGGGCCTAAGACCTTGTGTGGAGTCGGGGCCGGAACCTGAGGATTCCTCTCCAGTGCTGACATGGATCTTGGGGTACTTCTGGAGTCTCCCCAGGGGAGTCAGTCCTCGTCTCGAATGCGGGCATGCACTTGCGCTTTCCTCCAGAGCGGTAGCAGCAGTGTCACGCAGTCCGCCGCGTGGATCAAAGGATCTATGGTTTTCCCTCGAGTTTTTCCACGAGGCTTTCCCACGAGGCTTTCCCACAGGGCTGTCCCACGTGGACACGTTGTGGGAGTCGATCCTCGGCTTGAACGTCAAGGCAGTGCAGGGAAAACAGGTTCCTCTGGAATGGACTGACACATCAGGGGGACTATTGCAATGGTGGCACGACCCTGGAGTTCCTCTCGCCTTTCCTGTGGAGAGCGCCTCCTTTTGAGATGCGACGGGAACGCCGGGAATTCTTTCCCTACGAAACAGGGAAAGGATCCCTCATCTCGAGCTAGGAGGCGGAAACGGGGCTCCCCTGGATGTGTGCGGGACACCACGTGCTTCCTCTCGAGTGGAGACGGGTATGTCGGGGAACTTCTTGAGTTGCAGCAAGGGTGTGAAGGACCCTTTGGAAGTTCCAGTGGTTAGACGTGATTGGCCTCGAGAAGCCTCAGCGGAAATGGGCCTCATCTCGCCTGGAGGGCAAAACCTCCTGGATTTTCTCGAGTTGCGGCAGGTGCTCTCGACTTATGACCGGGACCTCAGGGACCCGCTCTGGTGGCCTCAGGAAAGGCCAGTCCCCATGCGAGTTCCTCGGGGGCCTCTCGGGATTCCTCTCCCGTCCATGCCGGGGCCTAAGACCTTGTGTGGAGTCGGGGCCGGAACCTGAGGATTCCTCTCCAGTGCTGACATGGATCTTGGGGTACTTCTGGAGTCTCCCCAGGGGAGTCAGTCCTCGTCTCGAATGCGGGCATGCACTTGCGCTTTCCTCCAGAGCGGTAGCAGCAGTGTCACGCAGTCCGCCGCGTGGATCAAAGGATCTATGGTTTTCCCTCGAGTCGTTCCCACGAGGCTTTCCCACGAGGCTTTCCCACAGGGCTGTCCCACGTGCACACGTGGTGGGAGTCGATCCTCGGCTTGAACGTCAAGGCAGTGCAGGGAAAACAGGTTCCTCTGGAATGGACTGACACATCTGGGGGACTCTTGGAATGGTGGCACGACCCTGGAGTTCCTCTCGCCTTTCCTGTGGAGAGCGCCTCCTCTTGAGATGCGACGGGAACGCCGGGAATTCTTTCCCTACGAAACAGGGAAAGGATCCCTCATCTCGAGCTAGGAGGCGGAAACGGGGCTCCCCTGGATGTGTGCGGGACCCCACGTGCTTCCTCTCGAGTGGAGACGGGTATGTCGGGGAACTTCTTGAGTTGCAGCAAGGGTGTGAAGGACCCTTTGGAAGTTCCAGTGGTTAGATGTGATTGGCCTCGAGAAGCCTCAGCGGAAATGGGCCTCATCTCGCCTGGAGGGCAAAAGCTCCTGGATTTTCTCGAGTTGCGGCAGGTGCTCTCGACTTACGACGGGGACCTCAGGGACCCGCTCTGGTGGCCTCAGGAAAGGACAGTCCCCATGCGAGTTCCTCGGGGGCCTCTCGGGATTCCTCTCCCGTCGATGCCGGGGCCTAAGACCTTGTGTGGAGTCGGGGCCGGAACCTGAGGATTCCTCTCCAGTGCTGACATGGATCTTGGGGTACTTCTGGAGTCTCCCCAGGGGAGTCAGTCCTCGTCTCGAATGCGGGCATGCACTTGCGCTTTCCTCCAGAGCGGTAGCAGCAGTGTCACGCAGTCCGCCGTGTGGATCAAAGGATCTATGGTTTTCCCTCGAGTCTTTCCCACGAGGCTTTCCCACGAGGCTTTCCCACAGGGCTGTCCCACGTGCACACGTGGTGGGAGTCGATCCTCGGCTTGAATGTCAAGGCAGTGCAGGGAAAACAGGTTCCTCTGGAATGGACTGACACATCTGGGGGACTCTTGGAATGGTGTCACGACCCTGGAGTTCCTCTCGCCTTTCCTGTGGAGAGCGCCTCCTCTTGAGATGCGACGGGAACGCCGGGAATTCTTTCCCTACGAAACAGGGAAAGGATCCCTCCTCTCGAGCTAGGAGGCGGAAACGGGGCTCCCCTGGATGTGTGCGGGACCCCACGTGCTTCCTCTCGAGTGGAGACGGGTATGTCGGGGAACTTCTTGAGTTGCAGCAAGGGTGTGAAGGACCCTTTGGAAGTTCCAGTGGTTAGATGTGATTGGCCTCGAGTAGCCTCAGATGAAATGGGCCTCATATCGCCTGGAGGGCAAAACCTCCTGGATTTTCTCGAGTTGCGGCAGGTGCTCTCGACTTACGACGGGGACCTCAGGGACCCGCTCTGGTGGCCTCAGGAAAGGCCAGTCCCCATGCGAGTTCCTCGGGGGCCTCTCGGGATTCCTCTCCCGTCGATGCCGGGGCCTAAGACCTTGTGTGGAGTCGGGGCCGGAACCTGAGGATTCCTCTCCAGTGCTGACATGGATCTTGGGGTACTTCTGGAGTCTCCCCAGGGGAGTCAGTCCTCGTCTCAAATGCGGGCATGCACTTGCGCTTTCCTCCAGAGCGGTAGCAGCAGTGTCACGCAGTCCGCCGCGTGGATCAAAGGATGTATGGTTTTCCCTCGAGTTTTTCCCACGAGGCTTTCCCACGAGGCTTTCCCACAGGGCTGTCCCACGTGCACACGTGGTGGGAGTCGATCCTCGGCTTGAACGTCAAGGCAGTGCAGGGAAAACAGGTTCCTCTGGAATGGACTGACACATCTGGGGGACTCTTGGAATGGTGGCACGACCCTGGAGTTCCTCTCGCCTTTCCTGTGGAGAGCGCCTCCTCTTGAGATGCGACGGGAACGCCGGGAATTCTTTCCCTACGAAACAGGGAAAGGATCCCTCATCTCGAGCTAGGAGGCGGAAACGGGTCTCACCTGGATGTGTGCGGGACCCACGTGCTTCCTCTCGAGTGGAGACGGGTATGTCGGGGAACTTCTAGAGTTGCAGCAAGGGTGTGAAGGACCCTTTGGAAGTTCCAGTGGTTAGACGTGATTAGCCTCGAGAAGCCTCAGCGGAAATGGGCCTCATCTCGCCTGGAGGGCAAAACCTCCTGGATTTTCTCGAGTTGCGGCAGGTGCTCTCGACTTACGACGGGGACCTCAGGGACCCGCTCTGGTGGCCTCAGGAAAGGCCAGTCCCCATGCGAGTTCCTCGGGGGCCTCTCGGGATTCCTCTCCCGTCCATGCCGGGTCCTAAGACCTTGTGTGGAGTCGGGGCCGGAACCTGAGGATTCCTCTCCAGTGCTGACATGGATCTTGGGGTACCTCTGGAGTCTCCCCAGGGGAGTCAGTCCTCGTCTCGAATGCGGGCATGCACTTGCGCTTTCCTCCAGAGCGGTAGCAGCAGTGTCACGCAGTCCGCCGCGTGGATCAAAGGATCTATGGTTTTCCCTCGAGTCGTTCCCACGAGGCTTTCCCACGAGGCTTTCCCACAGGGCTGTCCCACGTGCACACGTGGTGGGAGTCGATCCTCGGCTTGAACGTCAAGGCAGTGCAGGGAAAACAGGTTCCTCTGGAATGGACTGACACATCTGGGGGACTCTTGGAATGGTGGCACGACCCTGGAGTTCCTCTCGCCTTTCCTGTGGAGAGCGCCTCCTCTTGAGATGCGACGGGAACGCCGGGAATTCTTTCCCTAAGAAACAGGGAAAGAATCCCTCATCTCGAGCTAGGAGGCGGAAACGGGGCTCCCCTGGATGTGTGCGGGACACCACATGCTTCCTCCCGAGTGGAGACGGGTATGTCGGGGAACTTCTTGAGTTGCAGCAAGAGTGTGAAGGACCCTTTGGAAGTTCCAGTGGTTAGACGTGATTGGCCTCGAGAAGCCTCAGCGGAAATGGGCCTCATCTCGCCTGGAGGGCAAAACCTCCTGGATTTTCTCGAGTTGCGGCAGGTGCTCTCGACTTATGACCGGGACCTCAGGGACCCGCTCTGGTGGCCTCAGGAAAGGCCAGTCCCCATGCGAGTTCCTCGGGGGCCTCTCGGGATTCCTCTCCCGTCCATGCCGGGGCCTAAGACCTTGTGTGGATTCGGGGCCGGAACCTGAGGATTCCTCTCCAGTGCTGACATGGATCTTGGGGTACTTCTGGAGTCTCCCCAGGGGAGTCAGTCCTCGTCTCGAATGCGGGCATGCACTTGCGCTTTCCTCCAGAGCGGTAGCAGCAGTGTCACGCAGTCCGCCGCGTGGATCAAAGGATCTATGGTTTTCCCTCGAGTCTTTCCCACGAGGCTTTCCCACGAGGCTTTCCCACAGGGCTGTCCCACGTGCACACGTGGTGGGAGTCGATCCTCGGCTTGAACGTCAAGGCAGTGCAGGGAAAACAGGTTCCTCTGGAATGGACTGACACATCTGGGGGACTCTTGGAATGGTGGCACGACCCTGGAGTTCCTCTCGCCTTTCCTGTGGAGAGCGCCTCCTCTTGAGATGCGACGGGAACGCCGGGAATTCTTTCCCTATGGAACAGGTAAAGGATCCCTCATCTCGAGCTAGGAGGCGGAAACGGGGCTCCCCTGGATGTGTGCGGGACCCCACATGCTTCCTCTCGGGTGGAGACGGGTATGTCGGGGAACTTCTTGAGTTGCAGCAAGGGTGTGAAGGACCCTTTGGAAGTTCCAGTGGTTAGATGTGATTGGCCTCGAGAAGCCTCAGCGGAAATGGGCCTCATCTCGCCTGGAGGGCAAAACCTCCTGGATTTTCTCGAGTTGCGGCTGGTGCTCTCGACTTACGACCGGGACCTCAGGGACCCGCTCTGGTGGCCTCAGGAAAGGCCAGGCCCCATGCGAGTTCCTCGTGGGCCTCTCGGGATTCCTCTCCCGTCGATGCCGGGGCCTAAGACCTTGTGTGGAGTCGGGGCCGGAACCTGAGGATTCCTCTCCAGTGCTGACATAGATCTTGGGGTACTTCTGGAGTCTCCCCAGGGGAGTCAGTCCTCGTCTCGAATGCGGGCATGCACTTGCGCTTTCCTCCAGAGCGGTAGCAGCAGTGTCACGCAGTCCGCCGCGTGGATCAAAGGATCTATGGTTTTCCCTCGAGTCTTTCCCACGAGGCTTTCCCACGAGGCTTTCCCACAGGGCTGTCCCACGTGCACACGTGGTGGGAGTCGATCCTCGGCTTGAACGTCAAGGCAGTGCAGGGAAAACAGGTTCCTCTGGAATGGACTGACACATCTGGGGGACTCTTGGAATGGTGTCACGACCCTGGAGTTCCTCTCGACTTTCCTGTGGAGAGCGCCTCCTCTTGAGATGCGACGGGAACGCCGGGAATTCTTTCCCTATGAAACAGGGAAAGGATCCCTCATCTCGAGCTAGGAGGCGGAAACGGGGCTCCCCTGGATGTGTGCGGGACCCCACGTGCTTCCTCTCGAGTGGAGACAGGTATGTCGGGGAACTTCTTGAGTTGCAGCAATGGTGTGAAGGTCCCTTTGGAAGTTCCAGTGGTTAGATGTGATTGGCCTCGAGAAGCCTCAGCGGAAATGGGCCTCATCTCGCCTGGAGGGAAAAACCTCCTGGATTTTCTCGAGTTGCCGCAGGTGCTCTCGACATACGACGGGGACCTCAGGGAACCGCTCTGGTGGCCTCAGGAAAGGCCAGTCCCCATGCGAGTTCCTCGGGGGCCTCTTGGGATTCCTCTCCCGTCGATGCCGGGGCCTAAGACCTTGTGTGGAGTCGGGGCCGGAACCTGAGGATTCCTCTCCAGTGCTGACATGGATCTTGGGGTACTTCTGGAGTCTCCCCAGGGGAGTCAGTCCTCGTCTCGAATGCGAGCATGCACTTGCGCTTTCCTCCAGAGCGGTAGCAGCAGTGTCACGCAGTCCGCCACGTGGATCAAAGGATCTATGGTTTTCCCTCGAGTCTTTCCCACGAGGCTTTCCCACGAGGCTTTCCCACAGGGCTATCCCACGTGCACACGTGGTGGGAGTCGATCCTCGGCTTGAACGTCAAGGCAGTGCAGGGAAAACAGGTTCCTCTGGAATGGACTGACACATCTGGGGTCTCTTGGAATGGTGGCACGACCCTGGAGTTCCTCTCGCCTTTCCTGTGGAGAGCGCCTCCTCTTGAGATGCGACGGGAACGCCGGGAATTCTTTCCCTACGAAACAGGGAAAGGATCCCTCATATCGAGCTAGGAGGCGGAAAAGGGGCTCCCCTGGATGTGTGCGGGACCCACGTGCTTCCTCTCGAGTGGAGACGGGTATGTCGGGGAACTTCCTGAGTTGCAGCAAGGGTGTGAAGGACCCTTTGGAAGTTCCAGTGGTTAGATGTGATTGGCCTCGAGAATCCTCAGCGGAAATGGGCCTCATCTCGCCTGGAGGGCAAAACCTCCTGGATTTTCTCGAGTTGCGGCAAGTGCTCTCGACTTACGACGGGGACCTCAGGGAACCGCTCTGGTGGCCTCAGGAAAGGCCAGTCCCCATGCGAGTTCCTCGGGGGCCTCTCGGGATTCCTCTCCCATCGATGCCGGGGCCTAAGACCTTGTGTGGAGTCGGGGCCGGAACCTGATTATTCCTCTCCAGTGCTGACATGGATCTTGGGGTACTTCTGGAGTCTCCCCAGGGGAGTCAGTCCTCGTCTCGAATGCGGGCATGCACTTGCGCTTTCCTCCAGAGCGGTAGCAGCAGTGTCACGCAGTCCACCGCGTGGATCAAAGGATCTATGTTTTTCCCTCGAGTCTTTCCCACGAGGCTTTCCCACGAGGCTTTCCCACAGGGCTGACCCACGTGCACACGTGGTGGGAGTCGATCCTCGGCTTGAACGTCAAGGCAGTGCAGGGAAAACAGGTTCCTCTGGAATGGACTGACACATCTGGGGGACTCTTGGAATGGTGGCACGACCCTGGAGTTCCTCTCGCCTTTCCTGTGGAGAGCGCCTCCTCTTGAGATGCGACGGGAACGCCGGGAATTCTTTCCCTATGAAACAGGGAAAGGATCCCTCATCTCGTGCTAGGAGGCGGAAACGGTGCTCCCCTGGATGTGTGCGGGACACCACCTGCTTCCTCTCGAGTGCAGACGGGTATGTCGGGGAACTTCTTGAGTTGCAGCAAGGGTGTGAAGGACCCTTTGGAAGGTCCAGTGGTTAGATGTGATTGGCCTCGAGAAGCCTCAGCGGAAATGGGCCTCATCTCGCCTGGAGGGCAAAACCTCCTGGATTTTCTCGAGTTGCGGCAGGTGCTCTCGCCTTAGGACGGGGACCTCAGGGACCCGCTCTGGTGGCCTCAGGAAAGGCCAGTCCCCATGCGAGTTCCTCGGGGGCCTCTCGGGATTCCTCTCCCGTCGATGCCAGGGCCTAAGACCTTGTGTGGAGTCGGGGCCGGAACCTGAGGATTCCTCTCCAGTGCTGACATGGATCTTGGGGTACTTCTGGAGTCTCCGCAGGGGAGTCAGTCCTCGTCTCGAATGCGGGCATGCACTTGCGCTTTCCTCCAGAGCGGTAGCAGCAGTGTCACGCAGTCCGCCGCGTGGATCAAAGGATCGATGGTTTTCCCTCGAGTCTTTCCCACGAGGCTTTCCCACGAGGCTTTCCCACAGGGCTGTCCCACGTGCACACGTGGTGGGAGTCGATCCTCGGCTTGAACGTCAAGGCAGTGCAGGGAAAACAGGTTCCTCTGGAATGGACTGACACATCTGGGGGACTCTTGGAATGGTGGCACGACCCTGGAGTTCCTCTCGCCTTTCCTGTGGAGAGCGCCTCCTCTTGAGATGCGACGGGAACGCCGGGAATTCTTTCCCTACGAAACAGGGAAAGGATCCCTCATCTCGAGCTAGGAGGCGGAAACGGGGCTCCCCTGGATGTGTGCGGGACCCCACGTGCTTCCTCTTGAGTGGAGACGGGTATGTCGGGGAACTTCTTGAGTTGCAGGAATGGTGTGAAGGACCCTTTGGAAGTTCCAGTGGTTAGATGTGATTGGCCTCGAGAAGCCTCAGCGGAAATGGGCCTCATCTCGCCTGGAGGGCAAAACCTCCTGGATTTTCTCGAGTTGCGGCAGGTGCTCTCGACTTACCACGGGGACCTCAGGGATTCGCTCTGGTGGCCTCAGGAAAGGCCAGTCCCCATGCGAGTTCCTCGGGGGCCTCTCGGGATTCCTCTCCCGTCGATGCCGGGGCCTAAGACCTTGTGTGGAGTCGGGGCCGGAACCTGAGGATTCCTCTCCAGTGCTGACATGGATCTTGGGGTACTTCTGGAGTCTCCCCAGGGGAGTCAGTCCTCGTCTCGAATGCGGGCATGCACTTGCGCTTTCCTCCAGAGCGGTAGCAGCAGTGTCACGCAGTCCGCCGCGTGGATCAAAGGATCTATGTTTTTCCCTCGAGTCTTTCCCACGAGGCTTTCCCACGAGGCTTTCCCACAGGGCTGTCCCACGTGCACACGTGGTGGGAGTCGATCCTCGGCTTGAACGTCAAGGCAGTGCAGGGAAAACAGGTTCCTCTGGAATGGACTGACACATCTGGGGGACTCTTGGAATGGTGTCACGACCCTGGAGTTCCTCTCGCCTTTCCTTTGGAGAGCGCCTCCTCTTGAGATGCGACGGGAACGCCGGGAATTCTTTCCCTACGAAACAGGGAAAGGATCCCTCATCTCGAGCTAGGAGGCGGAAACGGGGCTCCCCTGGATGTGTGCGGGACCCCACGTGCTTCCTCTCGAGTGGAGACGGGTATGTCGGGGAACTTCTTGAGTTGCAGCAAGGGTGTGAAGGACCCTTTGGAAGTTCCAGTGGTTAGACGTGATTAGCCTCGAGAAGCCTCAGCGGAAATGGGCCTCATCTCGCCTGGAGGGCAAAACCTCCTGGATTTTCTCGAGTTGCGGCAGGTGCTCTCGACTTACGACGGGGACCTCAGGGACCCGCTCTGGTGGCCTCAGGAAAGGCCAGTCCCCATGCGAGTTCCTCGGGGGCCTCTCGGGATTCCTCTCCCGTCGATGCCGGGGCCTAAGACCTTGTGTGGAGTCGGGGCCGGAACCTGAGGATTCCTCTCCAGTGCTGACATGGATCTTGGGGTACTTCTGGAGTCTCCCCAGGGGAGTCAGTCCTCGTCTCGAATGCGGGCATGCACTTGCGCTTTCCTCCAGAGCGGTAGCAGCAGTGTCACGCAGTCCGCCGCGTGCATCAAAGGATCTATGGTTTTCCCTCGAGTCTTTCCCACGAGGCTTTCCCACGAGGCTTTCCCACAGGGCTGTCCCACGTGCACACGTGGTGGGAGTCGATCCTCGGCTTGAACGTCAAGGCAGTGCAGGGAAAACAGGTTCCTCTGGAATGGACCGACACATCTGGGGGACTCTTGGAATGGTGGCACGACCCTGGAGTTCCTCTCGCCTTTCCTGTGGAGAGCGCCTCCTCTTGAGATGCGACGGGAACGCCGGGAATTCTTTCCCTACGAAACAGGGAAAGGATCCCTCATCTCGAGCTAGGAGGCGGAAACGGGGCTACCCTGGATGTGTGCGGGACCCCACGTGCTTCCTCTCTAGTGGAGACGGGTATGTCGGGGAACTTCTTGAGTTGCAGCAAGGGTGTGAAGGACCCTTTGGAAGTTCCAGTGGTTAGATGTGATTGGCCTCGAGAAGCCTCAGCGGATATGGGCCTCATCTCGCCTGGAGGGCAAAACCTCCTGGATTTTCTCGAGTTGCGGCAGGTGCTCTCGACTTAGGACGGGGACCTCAGGGACCCGCTCTGGTGGCCTCAGGAAAGGCCAGTCCCCATGCGAGTTCCTCGGGGGCCTCTCGGGATTCCTCTCCCGTCGATGTCGGGGCCTAAGACCTTGTGTGGAGTCGGGGCCGGAACCTGAGGATTCCTCTCCAGTGCTGACATGGATCTTGGGGTACTTCTGGAGTCTCCCCAGGGGAGTCAGTCCTCGTCTCGAATGCGGGCATGCACTTGCGCTTTCCTCCAGAGCGGTAGCAGCAGTGTCACGCAGTCCGCCGCGTGGATCAAAGGATCTATGGTTTTCCCTCGAGTCTTTCCCACGAGGCTTTCCCACGAGGCTTTCCCACAGGGCTGTCCCACGTGCACACGTGGTGGGAGTCGATCCTCGGCTTGAACGTCAAGGCAGTGCAGGGAAAACAGGTTCCTCTGGAATGGACTGACACATCTGGGGGACTCTTGGAATGGTGGCATGACCCTGGAGTTCCTCTCGCCTTTCCTGTGGAGAGCGCCTCCTCTTGAGATGCGACGGGAACGCCGGGAATTCTTTCCCTAAGAAACAGGGAAAGGATCCCTCATCTCGAGCTAGCAGGCGGAAACGGGGCTTCCCTGGATGTGTGCGGGACCCCACGTGCTTCCTCTCGAGTGGAGACGGGTATGTCGGGGAACTTCTTGAGTTGCAGCAATGGTGTGAAGGACCCTTTGGAAGTTCCAGTGGTTAGATGTGATTGGCCTCGAGAAGCCTCAGCGGAAATGGGCCTCATCTCGCCTGGAGGGCAAAACCTCCTGGATTTTCTCGAGTTGCGGCAGGTGCTCTCGACTTACGACGGGGACCTCAGGGACCCGCTCTGGTGGCCTCAGGAAAGGCCAGTCCCCATGCGAGTTCCTCGGGGGCCTCTCGGGATTCCTCTCCCGTCGATGTCGGGGCCTAAGACCTTGTGTGGAGTCGGGGCCGGAACCTGAGGATTCCTCTCCAGTGCTGACATGGATCTTGGGGTACTTCTGGAGTCTCCCCAGGGGAGTCAGTCCTCGTCTCGAATGCGGGCATGCACTTGCGCTTTCCTCCAGAGCGGTAGCAGCAGTGTCACGCAGTCCGCCGCGTGGATCAAAGGATCTATGGTTTTCCCTCGAGTCTTTCCCACGAGGCTTTCCCACGAGGCTTTCCCACAGGGCTGTCCCACGTGCACACGTGGTGGGAGTCGATCCTCGGCTTGAACGTCAAGGCAGTGCAGGGAAAACAGGTTCCTCTGGAATGGACCGACACATCTGGGGGACTCTTGGAATGGTGGCACGACCCTGGAGTTCCTCTCGCCTTTCCTGTGGAGAGCGCCTCCTCTTGAGATGCGACGGGAACGCCGGGAATTCTTTCCCTACGAAACAGGGAAAGGATCCCTCATCTCGAGCTAGGAGGCGGAAACGGGGCTACCCTGGATGTGTGCGGGACCCCACGTGCTTCCTCTCTAGTGGAGACGGGTATGTCGGGGAACTTCTTGAGTTGCAGCAAGGGTGTGAAGGACCCTTTGGAAGTTCCAGTGGTTAGATGTGATTGGCCTCGAGAAGCCTCAGCGGATATGGGCCTCATCTCGCCTGGAGGGCAAAACCTCCTGGATTTTCTCGAGTTGCGGCAGGTGCTCTCGACTTAGGACGGGGACCTCAGGGACCCGCTCTGGTGGCCTCAGGAAAGGCCAGTCCCCATGCGAGTTCCTCGGGGGCCTCTCGGGATTCCTCTCCCGTCGATGTCGGGGCCTAAGACCTTGTGTGGAGTCGGGGCCGGAACCTGAGGATTCCTCTCCAGTGCTGACATGGATCTTGGGGTACTTCTGGAGTCTCCCCAGGGGAGTCAGTCCTCGTCTCGAATGCGGGCATGCACTTGCGCTTTCCTCCAGAGCGGTAGCAGCAGTGTCACGCAGTCCGCCGCGTGGATCAAAGGATCTATGGTTTTCCCTCGAGTCTTTCCCACGAGGCTTTCCCACGAGGCTTTCCCACAGGGCTGTCCCACGTGCACACGTGGTGGGAGTCGATCCTCGGCTTGAACGTCAAGGCAGTGCAGGGAAAACAGGTTCCTCTGGAATGGACTGACACATCTGGGGGACTCTTGGAATGGTGGCATGACCCTGGAGTTCCTCTCGCCTTTCCTGTGGAGAGCGCCTCCTCTTGAGATGCGACGGGAACGCCGGGAATTCTTTCCCTAAGAAACAGGGAAAGGATCCCTCATCTCGAGCTAGCAGGCGGAAACGGGGCTTCCCTGGATGTGTGCGGGACCCCACGTGCTTCCTCTCGAGTGGAGACGGGTATGTCGGGGAACTTCTTGAGTTGCAGCAATGGTGTGAAGGACCCTTTGGAAGTTCCAGCGGTTAGATGTGATTGGCCTCGAGAAGCCTCAGCGGAAATGGGCCTCATCTCGCCTGGAGGGCAAAACCTCCTGGATTTTCTCGAGTTGCGGCAGGTGCTCTCGACTTACGACGGGGACCTCAGGGACCCGCTCTGGTGGCCTCAGGAAAGGCCAGTCCCCATGCGAGTTCCTCGGGGGCCTCTCGGGATTCCTCTCCCGTCGATGTCGGGGCCTAAGACCTTGTGTGGAGTCGGGGCCGGAACCTGAGGATTCCTCTCCAGTGCTGACATGGATCTTGGGGTACTTCTGGAGTCTCCCCAGGGGAGTCAGTCCTCGTCTCGAATGCGGGCATGCACTTGCGCTTTCCTCCAGAGCGGTAGCAGCAGTGTCACGCAGTCCGCCGCGTGGATCAAAGGATCTATGGTTTTCCCTCGAGTCTTTCCCACGAGGCTTTCCCACGAGGCTTTCCCACAGGGCTGTCCCACGTGCACACGTGGTGGGAGTCGATCCTCGGCTTGAACGTCAAGGCAGTGCAGGGAAAACAGGTTCCTCTGGAATGGACTGACACATCTGGGGGACTCTTGGAATGGTGGCACGACCCTGGAGTTCCTCTCGCCTTTCCTGTGGAGAGCGCCTCCTCTTGAGATGCGACGGGAACGCCGGGAATTCTTTCCCTACGAAACAGGGAAAGGATCCCTCATCTCGTGCTAGGAGGCGGAAACGGGGCTCCCCTGGATGTGTGCGGGACACCACTTGCTTCCTCTCGAGTGCAGACGGGTATGTCGGGGAACTTCTTGAGTTGCAGCAAGGGTGTGAAGGACCCTTTGGAAGGTCCAGTGGTTAGATGTGATTGGCCTCGAGAAGCCTCAGCGGAAATGGGCCTCATCTCGCCTGGAGGGCAAAACCTCCTGGATTTTCTCGAGTTGCGGCAGGTGCTCTCGACTTAGGACGGGGACCTCAGGGACCCGCTCTGGTGGCCTCAGGAAAGGCCAGTCCCCATGCGAGTTCCTCGGGGGCCTCTCGGGATTCCTCTCCCGTCGATGCCAGGGCCTAAGACCTTGTGTGGAGTCCGGGCCGGAACCTGAGGATTCCTCTCCAGTGCTGACATGGATCTTGGGGTACTTCTGGAGTCTCCGCAGGGGAGTCAGTCCTCGTCTCGAATGCGGGCATGCACTTGCGCTTTCCTCCAGAGCGGTAGCAGCAGTGTCACGCAGTCCGCCGCGTGGATCAAAGGATCTATGGTTTTCCCTCGAGTCTTTCCCACGAGGCTTTCCCACGAGGCTTTCCCACAGGGCTGTCCCACGTGCACACGTGGTGGGAGTCGATCCTCGGCTTGAACGTCAAGGCAGTGCAGGGAAAACAGGTTCCTCTGGAATGGACTGACACATCTGGGGGACTTTTGGAATGGTGGCACGACCCTGGAGTTCCTCTCGCCTTTCCTGTGGAGAGCGCCTCCTCTTGAGATGCGACGGGAACGCCGGGAATTCTTTCCCTCCGAAACAGGGAAAGGATCCCTCATCTCGAGCTAGGAGGCGGAAACGGGGCTCCCCTGGATGTGTGCGGGACCCCACGTGCTTCCTCTCGAGTGGAGACGGGTATGTCGGGGAACTTCTTGAGTTGCAGCAAGGGTGTGAAGGACCCTTTGGAAGTTCCAGTGGTTAGACGTGATTAGCCTCGAGAAGCCTCAGCGGAAATGGGCCTCATCTCGCCCGGAGGGCAAAACCTCCTGGATTTTCTCGAGTTGCGGCAGGTGCTCTCGACTTACGACGGGGACCTCAGGGACCCGCTCTGGTGGCCTCAGGAAAGGCCAGTCCCCATGCCAGTTCCTCGGGGGCCTCTCGGGATTCCTCTCCCGTCGATGCCGGGGCCTAAGACCTTGTGTGGAGTCGGGGCCGGAACCTGAGGATTCCTCTCCAGTGCTGACATGGATCTTGGGGTACTTCTGGAGTCTCCCCAGGGGAGTCAGTCCTCGTCTCGAATGCGGGCATGCACTTGCGCTTTCCTCCAGAGCGGTAGCAGCAGTGTCACGCAGTCCGCCGCGTGCATCAAAGGATCTCTGGTTTTCCCTCGAGTCTTTCCCACGAGGCTTTCCCACGAGGCTTTCCCACAGGGCTGTCCCACGTGCACACGTGGTGGGAGTCGATCCTCGGCTTGAACGTCAAGGCAGTGCAGGGAAAACAGGTTCCTCTGGAATGGACCGACACATCTGGGGGACTCTTGGAATGGTGGCACGACCCTGGAGTTCCTCTCGCCTTTCCTGTGGAGAGCGCCTCCTCTTGAGATGCGACGGGAACCCCGGGAATTCTTTCCCTACGAAACAGGGAAAGGATCCCTCATCTCGAGCTAGGAGGTGGAAACGGGGCTCCCCTGGATGTGTGCGGGACCCCACGTGCTTCCTCTCTAGTGGAGACGGGTATGTCGGGGAACTTCTTGAGTTGCAGCAAGGGTGTGAAGGACCCTTTGGAAGTTCCAGTGGTTAGATGTGATTGGCCTCGAGTAGCCTCAGCGGAAATGGGCCTCATCTCGCCTGGAGGGCAAAACCTCCTGGATTTTCTCGAGTTGCGGCAGGTGCTCTCGACTTACGACGGGGACCTCAGGGACCCGCTCTGGTGGCCTCAGGAAAGGCCAGTCCCCATGCGAGTTCCTCGGGGGCCTCTCGGGATTCCTCTCCCGTCGATGTCGGGGCCTAAGACTTGTGTGGAGTCGGGGCCGGAACCTGAGGATTCCTCTCCAGTGCTGACATGGATCTTGGGGTACTTCTGGAGTCTCCCCAGGGGAGTCAGTCCTCGTCTCGAATGCGGGCATGCACTTGCGCTTTCCTCCAGAGCGGTAGCAGCAGTGTCACGCAGTCCGCCGCGTGGATCAAAGGATCTATGGTTTTCCCTCGAGTCGTTCCCACGAGGCTTTCCCACGAGGCTTTCCCACAGGGCTGTCCCACGTGCACACGTGGTGGGAGTCGATCCTCGGCTTGAACGTCAAGGCAGTGCAGGGAAAACAGGTTCCTCTGGAATGGACTGACACATCTGGGGGACTCTTGGAATGGTGGCACAACCCTGGAGTTCCTCTCGCCTTTCCTGTGGAGAGCGCCTCCTCTTGAGATGCGACGGGAACGCCGGGAATTCTTTCCCTACGAAACAGGGAAAGGATCCCTCATCTCGAGCTAGGAGGCGGAAACGGGGCTCCCCTGGATGTGTGCGGGACCCCACGTGCTTCCTCTCTAGTGGAGACGGGTATGTCGGGGAACTTCTTGAGTTGCAGCAATGGTGTGAAGGACCCTTTGGAAGTTCCAGTGGTTAGATGTGATTGGCCTCGAGAAGCCTCATCGGAAATGGGCCTCATCTCGCCTGGAGGGCAAAACCTCCTGGATTTTCTCGAGTTGAGGCAGGTGCTCTCGACTTACGACGGGGACCTCAGGTACCCGCTCTGGTGGCCTCAGGAAAGGCCAGTCCCCATGCGAGTTCCTCGGGGGCCTCTCGGGATTCCTCTCCCGTCGATGCCGAGGCCTAAGACCTTGTGTGGAGTCGGGGCCGGAACCTGAGGAGTCCTCTCCAGTGCTGACATGGATCTTGGGGTACTTCTGGAGTCTCCCCAGGGGAGTCAGTCCTCGTCTCGAATGCGGGCATGCACTTGCGCTTTCCTCCAGAGCGGTAGCAGCAGTGTCACGCAGTCCGCCGTGTGGATCAAAGGATCTATGGTTTTCCCTCGAGACTTTCCCACGAGGCGTTCCCACGAGGCTTTCCCACAGGGCTGTCCCACGTGCACACGTGGTGGGAGTCGATCCTCGGCTTGAACGTCAAGGCAGTGCAGGGAAAACAGGTTCCTCTGGAATGGACTGACACATCTGGGGGACTCTTGGAATGGTGGCACGACCCTGGAGTTCCTCTCGCCTTTCCTGTGGAGAGCGCCTCCTCTTGAGATGCGACGGGAACGCCGGGAATTCTTTCCCTAGGAAACAGGGAAAGGATCCCTCATCTCGTGCTAGGAGGCGGAAACGGGGCTCCCATGGATGTGTGCGGGACACCACGTGCTTCCTCTCGAGTGCAGACGGGTATGTCGGGGAACTTCTTGAGTTGCAGCAAGGGTGTGAAGGACCCTTTGGAAGGTCCAGTGGTTAGATGTGATTGGCCTCGATAAGCCTCAGCGGAAACGGGCCTCATCTCGCCTGGAGGGCAAAACCTCCTGGATTTTCTCGAGTTGCGGCAGGTGCTCTCGACTTAGGACGGGGACCTCAGGGACCTGCTCTGGTGGCCTCAGGAAAGGCCAGTCCCCATGCGAGTTCCTCGTGGGCCTCTCGGGATTCCTCTCCCGTCGATGCCAGGGCCTAAGACCTTGTGTGGAGTCGGGGCCGGAACCTGAGGATTCCTCTCCAGTGCTGACATGGATCTTGGGGTACTTCTGGAGTCTCCGCAGGGGAGTCAGTCCTCGTCTCGAATGCGGGCATGCACTTGCGCTTTCCTCCAGAGCGGTAGCAGCAGTGTCACGCAGTCCGCCGCGTGGATCAAAGGATCTATGGTTTTCCCTCGAGTCTTTCCCACGAGGCTTTCCCACGAGGCTTTCCCACAGGGCTGTCCCACGTGCACACGTGGTGGGAGTCGATCTTCGGCTTGAACGTCAAGGCAGTGCAGGGAAAACAGGTTCCTCTGGAATGGACCTACACATCTGGGGGACTCTTGGAATGGTGGCACGACCCTGGAGTTCCTCTCGCCTTTCCTGTGGAGAGCGCCTCCTCTTGAGATGCGACGGGAACCCCGGGAATTCTTTCCCTACGAAACAGGGAAAGGATCCCTCATCTCGAGCTAGGAGGTGGAAACGGGGCTCCCCTGGATGTGTGCGGGACCCCACGTGCTTCCTCTCTAGTGGAGACGGGTATGTCGGGGAACTTCTTGAGTTGCAGCAAGGGTGTGAAGGACCCTTTGGAAGTTCCAGTGGTTAGACGTGATTAGCCTCGAGAAGCCTCAGCGGAAATGGGCCTCATCTCGCCTGGAGGGCAAAACCTCCTGGATTTTCTCGAGTTGCGGCAGGTGCTCTCGACTTACGACGGGGACCTCAGGGACCTGCTCTGGTGGCCTCAGGAAAGGCCAGTCCCCATGCCAGTTCCTCGGGGGCCTCTCGGGATTCCTCTCCCGTCGATGCCGGGGCCTAAGACCTTGTGTGGAGTCGGGGCCGGAACCTGAGGATTCCTCTCCAGTGCTGACATGGATCTTGGGGTACTTCTGGAGTCTCCCCAGGGGAGTCAGTCCTCGTCTGGAATGCGAGCATGCACTTGCGCTTTCCTCCAGAGCGGTAGCAGCAGTGTCACGCAGTCCGCCGCGTGCATCAAAGGATCTATGGTTTTCCCTCGAGTCTTACCCACGAGGCTTTCCCACGAGGCTTTCCCACAGGGCTGTCCCACGTGCACACGTGGTGGGAGTCGATCCTCGGCTTGAACGTCAAGGCAGTGCAGGGAAAACAGGTTCCTCTGGAATGGACCGACACATCTGGGGTCTCTTGGAATGGTGGCACGACCCTGGAGTTCCTCTCGCCTTTCCTGTGGAGAGCGCCTCCTCTTGAGATGCTATGGGAACGCCGGGAATTCTTTCCCTACGAAACAGGGAAAGGATCCCTCATCTCGACCTAGGAGGTGGAAACGGGGCTCCCCTGGATGTGTGCGGGACCCCACGTGCTTCCTCTCTAGTGGAGACGGGTATGTCGGGGAACTTCTTGAGTTGCAACAAGGGTGTGAAGGACCCTTTGGAAGTTCCAGTGGTTAGATGTGATTGGCCTCGAGAAGCCTCAGCGGAAATGGGCCTCATCTCGCCTGGAGGGCAAAACCTCCTGGATTTTCTCGAGTTGCGGCAGGTGCTCTCGACTTACGACGGGGACCTCAGGGACCCGCTCTGGTGGCCTCAGGAAAGGCCAGTCCCCATGCGAGTTCCTCGGGGGCCTCTCGGGATTCCTCTCCCGTCGATGTCGGGGCCTAAGACCTTGTGTGGAGTCGGGGCCGGAACCTGAGGATTCCTCTCCAGTGCTGACATGGATCTTGGGGTACTTCTGGAGTCTCCCCAGGGGAGTCAGTCCTCGTCTCGAATGCGGGCATGCACTTGCGCTTTCCTCCAGAGCGGTAGCAGCAGTGTCACGCAGTCCGCCGCGTGGATCAAAGGATCTATGGTTTTCCCTCAAGTCTTTCCCACGAGGCTTTCCCACGAGGCTTTCCCAAAGAGGTGTCCCACGTGCACACGTGGTGGGAGTCGATCCTCGGCTTGAACGTCAAGGCAGTGCAGGGAAAACAGGTTCCTCTGGAATGGACTGACACATCTGGGGGACTCTTGGAATGGTGGCACGACCCTGGAGTTCCTCTCGCCTTTCCTGTGGAGAGCGCCTCCTCTTGAGATGCGACGGGAACGCCGGGAATTCTTTCCCTACGAAACAGGGAAAGGATCCCTCATCTCGAGCTAGGAGGAGGAAACGGGGCTCCCCTGGATGTGTGCGGGACCCACGGGCTTCCTCTCGAGTGGAGACGGGTATGTCGGGGAACTTCTTGAGTTGCAGCAAGGGTGTGAAGGACCCTTTGGAAGTTCCAGTGGTTAGATGTGATTGGCCTCGAGAAGCCTCAGCGGAAATGGGCCTCATCTCGCCTGGAGGGCAAAACTTCCTGGATTTTCTCGAGTTGCGGCAGGTGCTCTCGACTTATGACCGGGACCTCAGGGAACCGCTCTGGTGGCCTCAGGAAAGGCCAGTCCCCATGCGAGTTCCTCGGGGGCCTCTCGGGATCCCTATCCCGTCGATGCCGGGGCCTAAGACCTTGTGTGGAGTCGGGGCCGGAACCTGAGTATTCCTCTCCAGTGCTGACATGGATCTTCGGGTACTTCTGGAGTCTCCCCAGGGGAGTCAGTCCTCGTCTCGAATGCGGGCATGCACTTGCGCTTTCCTCCAGAGCGGAAGCATCAGTGTCACGCAGTCCACCGCGTGGATCAAAGGATCTATGGTTTTCCCTCGAGTCTTTCCCACGAGGCTTTCCCACGAGGCTTTCCCACAGGGCTGTCCCACGTGCACACGTGGTGGGAGTCGATCCTCGGCTTGAACGTCAAGGCAGTGCAGGGAAAACAGGTTCCTCTGGAATGGACTGACACATCTGGGGGACTCTTGGAATGGTGGCACGACCCTGGAGTTCCTCTCGCCTTTCCTGTGGAGAGCGCCTCCTCTTGAGATGCGACGGGAACGCCGGGAATTCTTTCCCTACGAAACAGGGAAAGGATCCCTCATCTCGTGCTAGGAGGCGGAAACGGGGCTCCCCTGGATGTGTGCGGGACACCACGTGCTTCCTCTCGAGTGCAGACGGGTATGTCGGGGAACTTCTTGAGTTGCAGCAAGGGTGTGAAGGACCCTTTGGAAGGTCCAGTGGTTAGATGTGATTGGCCTCGAGAAGGCTCAGCGGAAATGGGCCTCATCTCGCCTGGAGGGCAAAACCTCCTGGATTTTCTCGAGTTGCGGCAGGTGCTCTCGACTTACGAGGGGACCACAGGGACCCGCTCTGGTGGCCTCAGGAAAGGCCAGTCCCCATGCGAGTTCCTCGGGGGCCTCTCGGGATTCCTCTCCCGTCGAGGCCGGGGCCTAAGACCTTGTGTGGAGTCGGGGCCGGAATCTGAGGTTTCCTCTCCAGTGCTGACATGGATCTTGGGGTACTTCTGGAGTCTCCCCAGGGGAGTCAGTCCTCGTCTCGAATGCGGGCATGCACTTGCGCTTTCCTCCAGAGCGGTAGCAGCAGTGTCACGCAGTCCGCCGCGTGGATCAAAGGATCTATGGTTTTCCCTCGAGTTTTTCCCACGAGGCTTTCCCACGAGGCTTTCCCACAGGGCTGTCCCACGTGCACACGTGGTGGGAGTCGATCCTCGGCTTGAACGTCAAGGCAGTGCAGGGAAAACAGGTTCCTCTGGAATGGACTGACACATCTGGGGGACTCTTGGAATGGTGGCACGACCCTGGAGTTCCTCTCGCCTTTCCTGTGGAGAGCGCCTCCTCTTGAGATGCGACGGGAACGCCGGGAATTCTTTCCCTAGGAAACAGGGAAAGGATCCCTCATCTCGTGCTAGGAGGCGGAAACGGGGCTCCCCTGGATGTGTGCGGGACACCACGTGCTTCCTCTCGAGTGCAGACGGGTATGTCGGGGAACTTCTTGAGTTGCATCAAGGGTGTGAAGGACCCTTTGGAAGGTCCAGTGGTTAGATGTGATTGGCCTCGAGAAGCCTCAGCGGAAATGGGCCTCATCTCGCCTGGAGGGAAAACCTCCTGGATTTTCTCGAGTTGCGGCAGGTGCTCTCGACTTAGGACGGGGACCTCAGGGACCCGCTCTGGTGGCCTCAGGAAATGCCAGTCCCCATGCGAGTTCCTCGGGGGCCTCTCGGGATTCCTCTCCCGTCGATGCCAGGGCCTAAGACCTTGTGTGGAGTCGGGGCCGGAACCTGAGGATTCCTCTCCAGTGCTGACATGGATCTTCGGGTACTTCTGGAGTCTCCGCAGGGGAGTCAGTCCTCGTCTCGAATGCGGGCATGCACTTGCGCTTTCCTCCAGAGCGGTAGCAGCAGTGTCACGCAGTCTGCCGCGTGGATCAAAGGATCTATGGTTTTCCCTCGAGACTTTCCCACGAGGCTTTCCTACGAGGCTTTCCCACAGGGCTGTCCCACGTGCACACGTGGTGGGAGTCGATCCTCGGCTTGAACGTCAAGGCAGTGTAGGGAAAACAGGTTCCTCTGGAATGGACTGACACATCTGGGGGACTCTTGGAATGGTGGCACGACCCTGGAGTTCCTCTCGCCTTTCCTGTGGAGAGCGCCTCCTCTTGAGATGCGACGGGAACGCCGGGAATTCTTTCCCTACGGAACAGGGAAAGGATCCCTCATCTCGAGCTAGGAGGCGGAAACGGGGCTCCCCTGGATGTGTGCGGGACCCCACATGCTTCCTCTCGAGTGGAGACGGGTATGTCGGGGAACTTCTTGAGTTGCAGCAAGGGTGTGAAGGACCCTTTGGAAGTTCCAGTGGTTAGATGTGATTGGCCTCGAGAAGCCTCAGCGGAAATGGGCCTCATCTCGCCTGGAGGGCAAAACCTCCTGGATTTTCTCGAGTTGCGGCTGGTGCTCTCGACTTACGACCGGGACCTCAGGGACCCGCTCTGGTGGCCTCAGGAAAGGCCAGGCCCCATGCGAGTTCCTCGGGGGCCTCTCGGGATTCCTCTCCCGTCCATGCCGGGGCCTAAGACCTTGTGTGGATTCGGGGCCGGAACCTGAGGATTCCTCTCCAGTGCTGACATGGATCTTGGGGTACTTCTGGAGTCTCCCCAGGGGAGTCAGTCCTCGTCTCGAATGCGGGCATGCACTTGCGCTTTCCTCCAGAGCGGTAGCAGCAGTGTCACGCAGTCCGCCGCGTGGATCAAAGGATCTATGGTTTTCCCTCGAGTCTTTCCCACGAGGCTTTCACACAGGGCTGTCCCACGTGCACACGTGGTGGGAGTCGAACCTCGGCTTGAACGTCAAGGCAGTGCAGGGAAAAAAGATTCCTCTGGAATGGACTGACACATCTGGGGGACTCTTGGAATGGTGGCACGACCCTGGAGTTCCTCTCGCCTTTCCTGTGGAGAGCGCCTCCTCTTGAGATGCGACGGGAACGCCGGGAATTCTTTCCCTAAGAAACAGGGAAAGAATCCCTCATCTCGAGCTAGGAGTCGGAAACGGGGCTCCCCTGGATGTGTGCGGGACACCACATGCTTCCTCCCGAGTGGAGACGGGTATGTCGGGGAACTTCTTGAGTTGCAGCAAGAGTGTGAAGGACCCTTTGGAAGTTCCAGTGGTTAGACGTGATTGGCCTCGAGAAGCCTCAGCGGAAATGGGCCTCATCTCGCCTGGAGGGCAAAACCTCCTGGATTTTCTCGAGTTGCGGCAGGTGCTCTCGACTTATGACCGGGACCTCAGGGACCCGCTCTGGTGGCCTCAGGAAAGGCCAGTCCCCATGCGAGTTCCTCGGGGGCCTCTCGGGATTCCTCTCCCGTCCATGCCGGGGCCTAAGACCTTGTGTGGATTCGGGGCCGGAACCTGAGGATTCCTCTCCAGTGCTGACATGGATCTTGGGGTACTTCTGGAGTCTCCCCAGGGGAGTCAGTCCTCGTCTCGAATGCGGGCATGCACTTGCGCTTTCCTCCAGAGCGGTAGCAGCAGTGTCACGCAGTCCGCCGCGTGGATCAAAGGATCTATGGTTTTCCCTCGAGTCTTTCCCACGAGGCTTTCCCACGAGGCTTTCCCACAGGGCTGTCCCACGTGCACACGTGGTGGGAGTCGATCCTCGGCTTGAACGTCAAGGCAGTGCAGGGAAAACAGGTTCCTCTGGAATGGACTGACACATCTGGGGGACTCTTGGAATGGTGGCACGACCCTGGAGTTCCTCTCGCCTTTCCTGTGGAGAGCGCCTCCTCTTGAGATGCGACGGGAATGCCGGGAATTCTTTCCCTATGGAACAGGGAAAGGATCCCTCATCTCGAGCTAGGAGGCGGAAACGGGGCTCCCCTGGATGTGTGCGGGACCCCACATGCTTCCTCTCGAGTGGAGACGGGTATGTCGGGGAACTTCTTGAGTTGCAGCAAGGGTGTGAAGGACCCTTTGGAAGTTCCAGTGGTTAGATGTGATTGGCCTCGAGAAGCCTCAGCGGAAATGGGCCTCATCTCGCCTGGAGGGCAAAACCTCCTGGATTTTCTCGAGTTGCGGCTGGTGCTCTCGACTTACGACCGGGACCTCAGGGACCCGCTCTGGTGGCCTCAGGAAAGGCCAGGCCCCATGCGAGTTCCTCGGGGGCCTCTCGGGATTCCTCTCCCGTCCATGCCGGGGCCTAAGACCTTGTGTGGATTCGGGGCCGGAACCTGAGGATTCCTCTCCAGTGCTGACATGGATCTTGGGGTACTTCTGGAGTCTCCCCAGGGGAGTCAGTCCTCGTCTCGAATGCGGGCATGCACTTGCGCTTTCCTCCAGTGCGGTAGCAGCAGTGTCACGCAGTCCGTCGCGTGGATCAAAGGATCTATGGTTTTCCCTCGAGTCTTTCCCACGAGGCTTTCCCACGAGGCTTTCCCACAGGGCTGTCCCACGTGCACACGTGGTGGGAGTCGATCCTCGGCTTGAACGTCAAGGCAGTGCAGGGAAAACAGGTTCCTCTGGAATGGACTGACACATCTGGGGGACTCTTGGAATGGTGGCACGACCCTGGAGTTCCTCTCGCCTTTCCTGTGGAGAGCGCCTCCTCTTGAGATGCGACGGGAACGCCGGGAATTCTTTCCCTATGGAACAGGGAAAGGATCCCTCATCTCGAGCTAGGAGGCGGAAACAGGGCTCCCCTGGATGTGTGCGGGACCCCACATGCTTCCTCTCGGGTGGAGACGGGTATGTCGGGGAACTTCTTGAGTTGCAGCAAGGGTGTGAAGGACCCTTTGGAAGTTCCAGTGGTTAGATGTGATTGGCCTCGAGAAGCCTCAGCGGAAATGGGCCTCATCTCGCCTGGAGGGCAAAACCTCCTGGATTTTCTCGAGTTGCGGCTGGTGCTCTCGACTTACGACCGGGACCTCAGGGACCCGCTCTGGTGGCCTCAGGAAAGGCCAGGCCCCATGCGAGTTCCTCGTGGGCCTCTCGGGATTCCTCTCCCCTCGATGCCGGGGCCTAAGACCTTGTGTGGAGTCGGGGCCGGAACCTGAGGATTCCTCTCCAGTGCTGACATAGATCTTGGGGTACTTCTGGAGTCTCCCCAGGGGAGTCAGTCCTCGTCTCGAATGCGGGCATGCACTTGCGCTTTCCTCCAGAGCGGTAGCAGCAGTGTCACGCAGTCCGCCGCGTGGATCAAAGGATCTATGGTTTTCCCTCGAGTCTTTCCCACGAGGCTTTCCCACGAGGCTTTCCCACAGGGCTGTCCCACGTGCACACGTGGTGGGAGTCGATCCTCGGCTTGAACGTCAAGGCAGTGCAGGGAAAACAGGTTCCTCTGGAATGGACTGACACATCTGGGGGACTCTTGGAATGGTGTCACGACCCTGGAGTTCCTCTCGACTTTCCTGTGGAGAGCGCCTCCTCTTGAGATGCGACGGGAACGCCGGGAATTCTTTCCCTATGAAACAGGGAAAGGATCCCTCATCTCGAGCTAGGAGGCGGAAACGGGGCTCCCCTGGATGTGTGCGGGACCCCACGTGCTTCCTCTCGAGTGGAGACAGGTATGTCGGGGAACTTCTTGAGTTGCAGCAATGGTGTGAAGGTCCCTTTGGAAGTTCCAGTGGTTAGATGTGATTGGCCTCGAGAAGCCTCAGCGGAAATGGGCCTCATCTCGCCTGGAGGGAAAAACCTCCTGGATTTTCTCGAGTTGCCGCAGGTGCTCTCGACATACGACGGGGACCTCAGGGAACCGCTCTGGTGGCCTCAGGAAAGGCCAGTCCCCATGCGAGTTCCTCGGGGGCCTCTTGGGATTCCTCTCCCGTCGATGCCGGGGCCTAAGACCTTGTGTGGAGTCGGGGCCGGAACCTGAGGATTCCTCTCCAGTGCTGACATGGATCTTGGGGTACTTCTGGAGTCTCCCCAGGGGAGTCAGTCCTCGTCTCGAATGCGAGCATGCACTTGCGCTTTCCTCCAGAGCGGTAGCAGCAGTGTCACGCAGTCCGCCACGTGGATCAAAGGATCTATGGTTTTCCCTCGAGTCTTTCCCACGAGGCTTTCCCACGAGGCTTTCCCACAGGGCTGTCCCACGTGCACACGTGGTGGGAGTCGATCCTCGGCTTGAACGTCAAGGCAGTGCAGGGAAAACAGGTTCCTCTGGAATGGACTGACACATCTGGGGTCTCTTGGAATGCTGGCACGACCCTGGAGTTCCTCTCGCCTTTCCTGTGGAGAGCGCCTCCTCTTGAGATGCGACGGGAACGCCGGGAATTCTTTCCCTACGAAACAGGGAAAGGATCCCTCATCTCGAGCTAGGAGGCGGAAAAGGGGCTCCCCTGGATGTGTGCGGGACCCACGTGCTTCCTCTCGAGTGGAGACGGGTATGTCGGGGAACTTCCTGAGTTGCAGCAAGGGTGTGAAGGACCCTTTGGAAGTTCCAGTGGTTAGATGTGATTGGCCTCGAGAAGCCTCAGCGGAAATGGGCCTCATCTCGCCTGGAGGGCAAAACCTCCTGGATTTTCTCGAGTTGCGGCAAGTGCTCTCGACTTACGACGGGGACCTCAGGGAACCGCTCTGGTGGCCTCAGGAAAGGCCAGTCCCCATGCGAGTTCCTCGGGGGCCTCTCGGGATTCCTCTCCCATCGATGCCGGGGCCTAAGACCTTGTGTGGAGTCGGGGCCGGAACCTGATTATTCCTCTCCAGTGCTGACATGGATCTTGGGGTACTTCTGGAGTCTCCCCAGGGGAGTCAGTCCTCGTCTCGAATGCGGGCATGCACTTGCGCTTTCCTCCAGAGCGGTAGCAGCAGTGTCACGCAGTCCACCGCGTGGATCAAAGGATCTATGTTTTTCCCTCGAGTCTTTCCCACGAGGCTTTCCCACGAGGCTTTCCCACAGGGCTGTCCCACGTGCACACGTGGTGGGAGTCGATCCTCGGCTTGAACGTCAAGGCAGTGCAGGGAAAACAGGTTCCTCTGGAATGGACTGACACATCTGGGGGACTCTTGGAATGGTGGCACGACCCTGGAGTTCCTCTCGCCTTTCCTGTGGAGAGCGCCTCCTCTTGAGATGCGACGGGAACGCCGGGAATTCTTTCCCTATGAAACAGGGAAAGGATCCCTCATCTCGTGCTAGGAGGCGGAAACGGTGCTCCCCTGGATGTGTGCGGGACACCACCTGCTTCCTCTCGAGTGCAGACGGGTATGTCGGGGAACTTCTTGAGTTGCAGCAAGGGTGTGAAGGACCCTTTGGAAGGTCCAGTGGTTAGATGTGATTGGCCTCGAGAAGCCTCAGCGGAAATGGGCCTCATCTCGCCTGGAGGGCAAAACCTCCTGGATTTTCTCGAGTTGCGGCAGGTGCTCTCGACTTAGGACGGGGACCTCAGGGACCCGCTCTGGTGGCCTCAGGAAAGGCCAGTCCCCATGCGAGTTCCTCGGGGGCCTCTCGGGATTCCTCTCCCGTCGATTCCAGGGCCTAAGACCTTGTGTGGAGTCGGGGCCGGAACCTGAGGATTCCTCTCCAGTGCTGACATGGATCTTGGGGTACTTCTGGAGTCTCCGCAGGGGAGTCAGTCCTCGTCTCGAATGCGGGCATGCACTTGCGCTTTCCTCCAGAGCGGTAGCAGCAGTGTCACGCAGTCCGCCGCGTGGATCAAAGGATCGATGGTTTTCCCTCGAGTCTTTCCCACGAGGCTTTCCCACGAGGCTTTCCCACAGGGCTGTCCCACGTGCACACGTGGTGGGAGTCTATCCTCGGCTTGAACGTCAAGGCAGTGCAGGGAAAACAGGTTCCTCTGGAATGGACTGACACATCTGGGGGACTCTTGGAATGGTGGCACGACCCTGGAGTTCCTCTCGCCTTTCCTGTGGAGAGCGCCTCCTCTTGAGATGCGACGGGAACGCCGGGAATTCTTTCCCTACGAAACAGGGAAAGGATCCCTCATCTCGAGCTAGGAGGCGGAAACGGGGCTCCCCTGGATGTGTGCGGGACCCCACGTGCTTCCTCTTGAGTGGAGACGGGTATGTCGGGGAACTTCTTGAGTTGCAGGAATGGTGTGAAGGACCCTTTGGAAGTTCCAGTGGTTAGATGTGATTGGCCTCGAGAAGCCTCAGCGGAAATGGGCCTCATCTCGCCTGGAGGGCAAAACCTCCTGGATTTTCTCGAGTTGCGGCAGGTGCTCTCGACTTACCACGGGGACCTCAGGGATTCGCTCTGGTGGCCTCAGGAAAGGCCAGTCCCCATGCGAGTTCCTCGGGGGCCTCTCGGGATTCCTCTCCCGTCGATGCCGGGGCCTAAGACCTTGTGTGGAGTCGGGGCCGGAACCTGAGGATTCCTCTCCAGTGCTGACATGGATCTTGGGGTACTTCTGGAGTCTCCCCAGGGGAGTCAGTCCTCGTCTCGAATGCGGGCATGCACTTGCGCTTTCCTCCAGAGCGGTAGCAGCAGTGTCACGCAGTCCGCCGCGTGGATCAAAGGATCTATGTTTTTCCCTCGAGTCTTTCCCACGAGGCTTTCCCACGAGGCTTTCCCACAGGGCTGTCCCACGTGCACACGTGGTGGGAGTCGATCCTCGGCTTGAACGTCAAGGCAGTGCAGGGAAAACAGGTTCCTCTGGAATGGACTGACACATCTGGGGGACTCTTGGAATGGTGTCACGACCCTGGAGTTCCTCTCGCCTTTCCTTTGGAGAGCGCCTCCTCTTGAGATGCGACGGGAACGCCGGGAATTCTTTCCCTACGAAACAGGGAAAGGATCCCTCATCTCGAGCTAGGAGGCGGAAACGGGGCTCCCCTGGATGTGTGCGGGACCCCACGTGCTTCCTCTCGAGTGGAGACGGGTATGTCGGGGAACTTCTTGAGTTGCAGCAAGGGTGTGAAGGACCCTTTGGAAGTTCCAGTGGTTAGACGTGATTAGCCTCGAGAAGCCTCAGCGGAAATGGGCCTCATCTCGCCTGGAGGGCAAAACCTCCTGGATTTTCTCGAGTTGCGGCAGGTGCTCTCGACTTACGACGGGGACCTCAGGGACCCGCTCTGGTGGCCTCAGGAAAGGCCAGTCCCCATGCGAGTTCCTCGGGGGCCTCTCGGGATTCCTCTCCCGTCGATGCCAGGGCCTAAGACCTTGTGTGGAGTCGGGGCCGGAACCTGAGGATTCCTCTCCAGTGCTGACATGGATCTTGGGGTACTTCTGGAGTCTCCCCAGGGGAGTCAGTCCTCGTCTCGAATGCGGGCATGCACTTGCGCTTTCCTCCAGAGCGGTAGCAGCAGTGTCACGCAGTCCGCCGCGTGCATCAAAGGATCTATGGTTTTCCCTCGAGTCTTTCCCACGAGGCTTTCCCACGAGGCTTTCCCACAGGGCTGTCCCACGTGCACACGTGGTGGGAGTCGATCCTCGGCTTGAACGTCAAGGCAGTGCAGGGAAAACAGGTTCCTCTGGAATGGACCGACACATATGGGGGACTCTTGGAATGGTGGCACGACCCTGGAGTTCCTCTCGCCTTTCCTGTGGAGAGCGCCTCCTCTTGAGATGCGACGGGAACGCCGGGAATTCTTTCCCTACGAAACAGGGAAAGGATCCCTCATCTCGAGCTAGGAGGCGGAAACGGGGCTACCCTGGATGTGTGCGGGACCCCACGTGCTTCCTCTCTAGTGGAGACGGGTATGTCGGGGAACTTCTTGAGTTGCAGCAAGGGTGTGAAGGACCCTTTGGAAGTTCCAGTGGTTAGATGTGATTGGCCTCGAGAAGCCTCAGCGGATATGGGCCTAATCTCGCCTGGAGGGCAAAACCTCCTGGATTTTCTCGAGTTGCGGCAGGTGCTCTCGACTTAGGACGGGGACCTCAGGGACCCGCTCTGGTGGCCTCAGGAAAGGCCAGTCCCCATGCGAGTTCCTCGGGGGCCTCTCGGGATTCCTCTCCCGTCGATGTCGGGGCCTAAGACCTTGTGTGGAGTCGGGGCCGGAACCTGAGGATTCCTCTCCAGTGCTGACATGGATCTTGGGGTACTTCTGGAGTCTCCCCAGGGGAGTCAGTCCTCGTCTCGAATGCGGGCATGCACTTGCGCTTTCCTCCAGAGCGGTAGCAGCAGTGTCACGCAGTCCGCCGCGTGGATCAAAGGATCTATGGTTTTCCCTCGAGTCTTTCCCACGAGGCTTTCCCACGAGGCTTTCCCACAGGGCTGTCCCACGTGCACACGTGGTGGGAGTCGATCCTCGGCTTGAACGTCAAGGCAGTGCAGGGAAAACAGGTTCCTCTGGAATGGACTGACACATCTGGGGGACTCTTGGAATGGTGGCATGACCCTGGAGTTCCTCTCGCCTTTCCTGTGGAGAGCGCCTCCTCTTGAGATGCGACGGGAACGCCGGGAATTCTTTCCCTAAGAAACAGGGAAAGGATCCCTCATCTCGAGCTAGCAGGCGGAAACGGGGCTTCCCTGGATGTGTGCGGGACCCCACGTGCTTCCTCTCGAGTGGAGACGGGTATGTCGGGGAACTTCTTGAGTTGCAGCAATGGTGTGAAGGACCCTTTGGAAGTTCCAGTGGTTAGATGTGATTGGCCTCGAGAAGCCTCAGCGGAAATGGGCCTCATCTCGCCTGGAGGGCAAAACCTCCTGGATTTTCTCGAGTTGCGGCAGGTGCTCTCGACTTACGACGGGGACCTCAGGGACCCGCTCTGGTGGCCTCAGGAAAGGCCAGTCCCCATGCGAGTTCCTCGGGGGCCTCTCGGGATTCCTCTCCCGTCGATGTCGGGGCCTAAGACCTTGTGTGGAGTCGGGGCCAGAACCTGAGGATTCCTCTCCAGTGCTGACATGGATCTTGGGGTACTTCTGGAGTCTCCCCAGGGGAGTCAGTCCTCGTCTCGAATGCGGGCATGCACTTGCGCTTTCCTCCAGAGCGGTAGCAGCAGTGTCACGCAGTCCGCCGCGTGGATCAAAGGATCTATGGTTTTCCCTCGAGTCTTTCCCACGAGGCTTTCCCACGAGGCTTTCCCACAGGGCTGTCCCACGTGCACACGTGGTGGGAGTCGATCCTCGGCTTGAACGTCAAGGCAGTGCAGGGAAAACAGGTTCCTCTGGAATGGACTGACACATCTGGGGGACTCTTGGAATGGTGGCACGACCCTGGAGTTCCTCTCGCCTTTCCTGTGGAGAGCGCCTCCTCTTGAGATGCGACGGGAACGCCGGGAATTCTTTCCCTACGAAACAGGGAAAGGATCCCTCATCTCGTGCTAGGAGGCGGAAACGGGGCTCCCCTGGATGTGTGCGGGACACCACTTGCTTCCTCTCGAGTGCAGACGGGTATGTCGGGGAACTTCTTGAGTTGCAGCAAGGGTGTGAAGGACCCTTTGGAAGGTCCAGTGGTTAGATGTGATTGGCCTCGAGAAGCCTCAGCGGAAATGGGCCTCATCTCGCCTGGAGGGCAAAACCTCCTGGATTTTCTCGAGTTGCGGCAGGTGCTCTCGACTTAGGACGGGGACCTCAGGGACCCGCTCTGGTGGCCTCAGGAAAGGCCAGTCCCCATGCGAGGTCCTCGGGGGCCTCTCGGGATTCCTCTCCCGTCGATGCCAGGGCCTAAGACCTTGTGTGGAGTCCGGGCCGGAACCTGAGGATTCCTCTCCAGTGCTGACATGGATCTTGGGGTACTTCTGGAGTCTCCGCAGGGGAGTCAGTCCTCGTCTCGAATGCGGGCATGCACTTGCGCTTTCCTCCAGAGCGGTAGCAGCAGTGTCACGCAGTCCGCCGCGTGGATCAAAGGATCTATGGTTTTCCCTCGAGTCTTTCCCACGAGGCTTTCCCACGAGGCTTTCCCACAGGGCTGTCCCACGTGCACACGTGGTGGGAGTCGATCCTCGGCTTGAACGTCAAGGCAGTGCAGGGAAAACAGGTTCCTCTGGAATGGACTGACACATCTGGGGGACTTTTGGAATGGTGGCACGACCCTGGAGTTCCTCTCGCCTTTCCTGTGGAGAGCGCCTCCTCTTGAGATGCGACGGGAACGCCGGGAATTCTTTCCCTCCGAAACAGGGAAAGGATCCCTCATCTCGAGCTAGGAGGCGGAAACGGGTCTCCCCTGGATGTGTGCGGGACCCCACGTGCTTCCTCTCGAGTGGAGACGGGTATGTCGGGGAACTTCTTGAGTTGCAGCAAGGGTGTGAAGGACCCTTTGGAAGTTCCAGTGGTTAGACGTGATTAGCCTCGAGAAGCCTCAGCGGAAATGGGCCTCATCTCGCCCGGAGGGCAAAACCTCCTGGATTTTCTCGAGTTGCGGCAGGTGCTCTCGACTTACGACGGGGACCTCAGGGACCCGCTCTGGTGGCCTCAGGAAAGGCCAGTCCCCATGCCAGTTCCTCGGGGGCCTCTCGGGATTCCTCTCCCGTCGATGCCGGGGCCTAAGACCTTGTGTGGAGTCGGGGCCGGAACCTGAGGATTCCTCTCCAGTGCTGACATGGATCTTGGGGTACTTCTGGAGTCTCCCCAGGGGAGTCAGTCCTCGTCTCGAATGCGGGCATGCACTTGCGCTTTCCTCCAGAGCGGTAGCAGCAGTGTCACGCAGTCCGCCGCGTGCATCAAAGGATCTCTGGTTTTCCCTCGAGTCTTTCCCACGAGGCTTTCCCACGAGGCTTTCCCACAGGGCTGTCCCACGTGCACACGTGGTGGGAGTCGATCCTCGGCTTGAACGTCAAGGCAGTGCAGGGAAAACAGGTTCCTCTGGAATGGACCGACACATCTGGGGGACTCTTGGAATGGTGGCACGACCCTGGAGTTCCTCTCGCCTTTCCTGTGGAGAGCGCCTCCTCTTGAGATGCGACGGGAACCCCGGGAATTCTTTCCCTACGAAACAGGGAAAGGATCCCTCATCTCGAGCTAGGAGGTGGAAACGGGGCTCCCCTGGATGTGTGCGGGACCCCACGTGCTTCCTCTCTAGTGGAGACGGGTATGTCGGGGACCTTCTTGAGTTGCAGCAAGGGTGTGAAGGACCCTTTGGAAGTTCCAGTGGTTAGATGTGATTGGCCTCGAGTAGCCTCAGCGGAAAGGGGCCTCATCTCGCCTGGAGGGCAAAACCTCCTGGATTTTCTCGAGTTGCGGCAGGTGCTCTCGACTTACGACGGGGACCTCAGGGACCCGCTCTGGTGGCCTCAGGAAAGGCCAGTCCCCATGCGAGTTCCTCGGGGGCCTCTCGGGATTCCTCTCCCGTCGATGTCGGGGCCTAAGACCTTGTGTGGAGTCGGGGCCGGAACCTGAGGATTCCTCTCCAGTGCTGACATGGATCTTGGGGTACTTCTGGAGTCTCCCCAGGGGAGTCAGTCCTCGTCTCGAATGCGGGCATGCACTTGCGCTTTCCTCCAGAGCGGTAGCAGCAGTGTCACGCAGTCCGCCGCGTGGATCAAAGGATCTATGGTTTTCCCTCGAGTCGTTCCCACGAGGCTTTCCCACGAGGCTTTCCCACAGGGCTGTCCCACGTGCACACGTGGTGGGAGTCGATCCTCGGCTTGAACGTCAAGGCAGTGCAGGGAAAACAGGTTCCTCTGGAATGGACTGACACATCTGGGGGACTCTTGGAATGGTGGCACAACCCTGGAGTTCCTCTCGCCTTTCCTGTGGAGAGCGCCTCCTCTTGAGATGCGACGGGAACGCCGGGAATTCTTTCCCTACGAAACAGGGAAAGGATCCCTCATCTCGAGCTAGGAGGCGGAAACGGGGCTCCCCTGGATGTGTGCGGGACCCCACGTGCTTCCTCTCTAGTGGAGACGGGTATGTCGGGGAACTTCTTGAGTTGCAGCAATGGTGTGAAGGACCCTTTGGAAGTTCCAGTGGTTAGATGTGATTGGCCTCGAGAAGCCTCATCGCAAATGGGCCTCATCTCGCCTGGAGGGCAAAACCTCCTGGATTTTCTCGAGTTGAGGCAGGTGCTCTCGACTTACGACGGGGACCTCAGGTACCCGCTCTGGTGGCCTCAGGAAAGGCCAGTCCCCATGCGAGTTCCTCGGGGGCGTCTCGGGATTCCTCTCCCGTCGATGCCGAGGCCTAAGACCTTGTGTGGAGTCGGGGCCGGAAACTGAGGATTCCTCTCCAGTGCTGACATGGATCTTGGGGTACTTCTGGAGTCTCCCCAGGGGAGTCAGTCCTCGTCTCGAATGCGGGCATGCACTTGCGCTTTCCTCCAGAGCAGTAGCAGCAGTGTCGCGCAGTCCGCCGTGTGGATCAAAGGATCTATTGTTTTCCCTCGAGACTTTCCCACGAGGCGTTCCCACGAGGCTTTCCCACAGGGCTGTCCCACGTGCACACGTGGTGGGAGTCGATCCTCGGCTTGAACGTCAAGGCAGTGCAGGGAAAACAGGTTCCTCTGGAATGGACTGACACATCTGGGGGACTCTTGGAATGGTGGCACGACCCTGGAGTTCCTCTCGCCTTTCCTGTGGAGAGCGCCTCCTCTTGAGATGCGACGGGAACGCCGGGAATTCTTTCCCTAGGAAACAGGGAAAGGATCCCTCATCTCGTGCTAGGAGGCGGAAACGGGGCTCCCCTGGATGTGTGCGGGACACCACGTGCTTCCTCTCGAGTGCAGACGGGTATGTCGGGGAACTTCTTGAGTTGCAGCAAGGGTGTGAAGGACCCTTTGGAAGGTCCAGTGGTTAGATGTGATTGGCCTCGATAAGCCTCAGCGGAAATGGGCCTCATCTCGCCTGGAGGGCAAAACCTCCTGGATTTTCTCAAGTTGCGGCAGGTGCTCTCGACTTAGGACGGGGACCTCAGGGACCTGCTCTGGTGGCCTCAGGAAAGGCCAGTCCCCATGCGAGTTCCTCGGGGGCCTCTCGGGATTCCTCTCCCGTCGATGCCAGGGCCTAAGACCTTGTGTGGAGTCGGGGCCGGAACCTGAGGATTCCTCTCCAGTGCTGACATGGATCTTGGGGTACTTCTGGAGTCTCCGCAGGGGAGTCAGTCCTCGTCTCGAATGCGGGCATGCACTTGCGCTTTCCTCCAGAGCGGTAGCAGCAGTGTCACGCAGTCCGCCGCGTGGATCAATGGATCTATGGTTTTCCCTCGAGTCTTTCCCACGAGGCTTTCCCACGAGGCTTTCCCACAGGGCTGTCCCACGTGCACACGTGGTGGGAGTCGATCCTCGGCTTGAACGTCAAGGCAGTGCAGGGAAAACAGGTTCCTCTGAAATGGACTGACACATCCGGGGGACTCTTGGAATGGTGGCACGACCCTGGAGTTCCTCTCGCCTTTCCTGTGGAGAGCGCCTCCTCTTGAGATGCGACGGGAACGCCGGGAATTCTTTCCCTACGAAACAGGGAAAGGATCCCTCATCTCGAGCTAGGAGGCGGAAACGGGGCTCCCCTGGATGTGTGCGGGACCCCACGTGCTTCCTCTCGAGTGGAGACGGGTATGTCGGGGAACTTCTTGAGTTGCAGCAAGGGTGTGAAGGACCCTTTGGAAGTTCCAGTGGTTAGACGTGATTAGCCTCGAGAAGCCTCAGCGGAAACGGGCCTCATCTCGCCTGGAGGGCAAAACCTCCTGGATTTTCTCGAGTTGCGGCAGGTGCTCTCGACTTACGACGGGGACCTCAGGGACCCGCTCTGGTGGCCTCAGGAAAGGCCAGTCCCCATGCCAGTTCCTCGGGGGCCTCTCGGGATTCCTCTCCCGTCGATGCCGGGGCCTAAGACCTTGTGTGGAGTCGGGGCCGGAACCTGAGGATTCCTCTCCAGTGCTGACATGGATCTTGGGGTACTTCTGGAGTCTCCCCAGGGGAGTCAGTCCTCGTCTCGAATGCGGGCATGCACTTGCGCTTTCCTCCAGAGCGGTAGCAGCAGTGTCACGCAGTCCGCCGCGTGCATCAAAGGATCTATGGTTTTCCCTCGAGTCTTTCCCACGAGGCTTTCCCACGAGGCTTTCCCACAGGGCTGTCCCACGTGCACACGTGGTGGGAGTCGATCTTCGGCTTGAACGTCAAGGCAGTGCAGGGAAAACAGGTTCCTCTGGAATGGACCTACACATCTGGGGGACTCTTGGAATGGTGGCACGACCCTGGAGTTCCTCTCGCCTTTCCTGTGGAGAGCGCCTCCTCTTGAGATGCGACGGGAACCCCGGGGATTCTTTCCCTACGAAACAGGGAAAGGATCCCTCATCTCGAGCTAGGAGGTGGAAACGGGGCTCCCCTGGATGTGTGCGGGACCCCACGTGCTTCCTCTCTAGTGGAGACGGGTATGTCGGGGAACTTCTTGAGTTGCAGCAAGGGTGTGAAGGACCCTTTGGAAGTTCCAGTGGTTAGACGTGATTAGCCTCGAGAAGCCTCAGCGGAAATGGGCCTCATCTCGCCTGGAGGGCAAAACCTCCTGGATTTTCTCGAGTTGCGGCAGGTGCTCTCGACTTACGACGGGGACCTCAGGGACCTGCTCTGGTGGCCTCAGGAAAGGCCAGTCCCCATGCCAGTTCCTCGGGGGCCTCTCGGGATTCCTCTCCCGTCGATGCCGGGGCCTAAGACCTTGTGTGGAGTCGGGGCCGGAACCTGAGGATTCCTCTCCAGTGCTGACATGGATCTTGGGGTACTTCTGGAGTCTCCCCAGGGGAGTCAGTCCTCGTCTGGAATGCGAGCATGCACTTGCGCTTTCCTCCAGAGCGGTAGCAGCAGTGTCACGCAGTCCGCCGCGTGCATCAAAGGATCTATGGTTTTCCCTCGAGTCTTACCCACGAGGCTTTCCCACGAGGCTTTCCCACAGGGCTGTCCCACGTGCACACGTGGTGGGAGTCGATCCTCGGCTTGAACGTCAAGGCAGTGCAGGGAAAACAGGTTCCTCTGGAATGGACCGACACATCTGGGGGACTCTTGGAATGGTGGCACGACCCTGGAGTTCCTCTCGCCTTTCCTGTGGAGAGCGCCTCCTCTTGAGATGCTATGGGAACGCCGGGAATTCTTTCTCTACGAAACAGGGAAAGGATCCCTCATCTCGACCTAGGAGGTGGAAACGGGGCTCCCCTGGATGTGTGCGGGACCCCACGTGCTTCCTCTCTAGTGGAGACGGGTATGTCGGGGAACTTCTTGAGTTGCAACTAGGGTGTGAAGGACCCTTTGGAAGTTCCAGTGGTTAGATGTGATTGGCCTCGAGAAGCCTCAGCGGAAATGGGCCTCATCTCGCCTGGAGGGCAAAACCTCCTGGATTTTCTCGAGTTGCGGCAGGTGCTCTCGACTTACGACGGGGACCTCAGGGACCCGCTCTGGTGGCCTCAGGAAAGGCCAGTCCCCATGCGAGTTCCTCGGGGGCCTCTCGGGATTCCTCTCCCGTCGATGTCGGGGCCTAAGACCTTGTGTGGAGTCGGGGCCGGAACCTGAGGATTCCTCTCCAGTGCTGACATGGATCTTGGGGTACTTCTGGAGTCTCCCCAGGGGAGTCAGTCCTCGTCTCGAATGCGGGCATGCACTTGCGCTTTCCTCCAGAGCGGTAGCAGCAGTGTCACGCAGTCCGCCGCGTGGATCAAAGGATCTATGGTTTTCCCTCGAGTCTTTCCCAGGAGGCTTTCCCACGAGGCTTTCCCACAGAGCTGTCCCACGTGCACACGTGGTGGGAGTCGATCCTCGGCTTGAACGTCAAGGCAGTGCAGGGAAAACAGGTTCCTCTGGAATGGACTGACACATCTGGGGGACTCTTGGAATGGTGGCACGACCCTGGAGTTCCTCTCGCCTTTCCTGTGGAGAGCGCCTCCTCTTGAGATGCGACGGGAACGCCGGGAATTCTTTCCCTACGAAACAGGGAAAGGATCCCTCATCTCGAGCTAGGAGGAGGAAACGGGGCTCCCCTGGATGTGTGCGGGACCCACGGGCTTCCTCTCGAGTGGAGACGGGTATGTCGGGGAACTTCTTGAGTTGCAGCAAGGGTGTGAAGGACCCTTTGGAAGTTCCAGTGGTTAGATGTGATTGGCCTCGAGAAGCCTCAGCGGAAATGGGCCTCATCTCGCCTGGAGGGCAAAACTTCCTGGATTTTCTCGAGTTGCGGCAGGTGCTCTCGACTTACGACGGGGACCTCAGGGAACCGCTCTGGTGGCCTCAGGAAAGGCCAGTCCCCATGCGAGTTCCTCGGGGGCCTCTCGGGATCCCTATCCCGTCGATGCCGGGGCCTAAGACCTTGTGTGGAGTCGGGGCCGGAACCTGAGGATTCCTCTCCAGTGCTGACATGGATCTTCGGGTACTTCTGGAGTCTCCCCAGGGGAGTCAGTCCTCGTCTCGAATGCGGGCATGCACTTGCGCTTTCCTCCAGAGCGGAAGCATCAGTGTCACGCAGTCCACCGCGTGGATCAAAGGATCTATGGTTTTCCCTCGAGTCTTTCCCACGAGGCTTTCCCACGAGGCTTTCCCACAGGGCTGTCCCACGTGCACACGTGGTGGGAGTCGATCCTCGGCTTGAACGTCAAGGCAGTGCAGGGAAAACAGGTTCCTCTGGAATGGACTGACACATCTGGGGGACTCTTGGAATGGTGGCACGACCCTGGAGTTCCTCTCGCCTTTCCTGTGGAGAGCGCCTCCTCTTGAGATGCGACGGGAACGCCGGGAATTCTTTCCCTACGAAACAGGGAAAGGATCCCTCATCTCGAGCTAGGAGGAGGAAACGGGGCTCCCCTGGATGTGTGCGGGACCCACGGGCTTCCTCTCGAGTGGAGACGGGTATGTCGGGGAACTTCTTGAGTTGCAGCAAGGGTGTGAAGGACCCTTTGGAAGTTCCAGTGGTTAGATGTGATTGGCCTCGAGAAGCCTCAGCGGAAATGGGCCTCATCTCGCCTGGAGGGCAAAACTTCCTGGATTTTCTCGAGTTGCGGCAGGTGCTCTCGACTTACGACGGGGACCTCAGGGAACCGCTCTGGTGGCCTCAGGAAAGGCCAGTCCCCATGCGAGTTCCTCGGGGGCCTCTCGGGATCCCTATCCCGTCGATGCCGGGGCCTAAGACCTTGTGTGGAGTCGGGGCCGGAACCTGAGGATTCCTCTCCAGTGCTGACATGGATCTTCGGGTACTTCTGGAGTCTCCCCAGGGGAGTCAGTCCTCGTCTCGAATGCGGGCATGCACTTGCGCTTTCCTCCAGAGCGGAAGCATCAGTGTCACGCAGTCCACCGCGTGGATCAAAGGATCTATGGTTTTCCCTCGAGTCTTTCCCACGAGGCTTTCCCACGAGGCTTTCCCACAGGGCTGTCCCACGTGCACACGTGGTGGGAGTCGATCCTCGGCTTGAACGTCAAGGCAGTGCAGGGAAAACAGGTTCCTCTGGAATGGACTGACACATCTGGGGGACTCTTGGAATGGTGGCACGACCCTGGAGTTCCTCTCGCCTTTCCTGTGGAGAGCGCCTCCTCTTGAGATGCGACGGGAACGCCGGGAATTCTTTCCCTACGAAACAGGGAAAGGATCCCTCATCTCGTGCTAGGAGGCGGAAACGGGGCTCCCCTGGATGTGTGCGGGACACCACGTGCTTCCTCTCGAGTGCAGACGGGTATGTCGGGGAACTTCTTGAGTTGCAGCAAGGGTGTGAAGGACCCTTTGGAAGGTCCAGTGGTTAGATGTGATTGGCCTCGAGAAGCCTCAGCGGAAATGGGCCTCATCTCGCCTGGAGGGCAAAACCTCCTGGATTTTCTCGAGTTGCGGCAGGTGCTCTCGACTTACGAGGGGACCACAGGGACCCGCTCTGGTGGCCTCAGGAAAGGCCAGTCCCCATGCGAGTTCCTCGGGGGCCTCTCGGGATTCCTCTCCCGTCGATGCCGGGGCCTAAGACCTTGTGTGGAGTCGGGGCCGGAATCTGAGGATTCCTCTCTAGTGCTGACATGGATCTTGGGGTACTTCTGGAGTCTCCCCAGGGGAGTCAGTCCTCGTCTCGAATGCGGGCATGCACTTGCGCTTTCCTCCAGAGCGGTAGCAGCAGTGTCACGCAGTCCGCCGCGTGGATCAAAGGATCTATGGTTTTCCCTCGAGTCTTTCCCACGAGGCTTTCCCACGAGGCTTTCCCACAGGGCTGTCCCACGTGCACACGTGGTGGGAGTCGATCCTCGGCTTGAACGTCAAGGCAGTGCAGGGAAAACAGGTTCCTCTGGAATGGACTGACACATCTGGGGGACTCTTGGAATGGTGGCACGACCCTGGAGTTCCTCTCGCCTTTCCTGTGGAGAGCGCCTCCTCTTGAGATGCGACGGGAACGCCGGGAATTCTCTCCCTACGAAACAGGGAAAGGATCCCTCATCTCGTGCTAGGAGGCGGAAACGGGGCTCCACTGGATGTGTGCGGGACACCACGTGCTTCCTCTCGAGTGCAGACGGGTGTGTCGGGGAACTTCTTGAGTTGCATCAAGGGTGTGAAGGACCCTTTGGAAGGTCCAGTGGTTAGATGTTATTGGCCTCGAGAAGCCTCAGCGGAAATGGGCCTCATCTCGCCTGGAGGGCACAACCTCCTGGATTTTCTCGAGTTGCGGCAGGTGCTCTCGACTTAGGACGGGGACCTCAGGGACCCGCTCTGGTGGCCTCAGGAAAGGCCAGTCCCCATGCGAGTTCCTCGGGGGCCTCTCGGGATTCCTCTCCGGTCGATGCCAGGGCCTAAGACCTTGTGTGGAGTCGGGGCCGGAACCTGAGGATTCCTCTCCAGTGCTGACATGGATCTTGGGGTACTTCTGGAGTCTCCGCAGGGGAGTCAGTCCTCGTCTCGAATGCGGGCATGCACTTGCGCTTTCCTCCAGAGCGGTAGCAGCAGTGTCACGCAGTCCGCCGCGTGGATCAAAGGATCTATGGTTTTCCCTCGAGTCTTTCCCACGAGGCTTTCCCACGAGGCTTTCCCACAGGGCTGTCCCACGTGCACACGTGGTGGGAGTCGATCCTTGGCTTGAACGTCAAGGCAGTGCAGGGAAAACAGGTTCCTCTGGAATGGACTGACACATCTGGGGGACTCTTGGAATGGTGTCACGACCCTGGAGTTCCTCTCGCCTTTCCTGTGGAGAGCGCCTCCTCTTGAGATGCGACGGGAACGCCGGGAATTCTTTCCCTACGAAACAGGGAAAGGATCCCTCATCTCGAGCTAGGAGGCGGAAACGGGGCTCCCCTGGATGTGTGCGGGACACCACGTGCTTCCTCTCGAGTGCAGACGGGTATGTCGGGAACTTCTTGAGTTGCAGCTAGGGTGTGAAGGACCCTTTGGAAGTTCCAGTGGTTAGATGTGATTGGCCTCGAGAAGCCTCAGCGGAAATGGGCCTCATCTCGCCTGGAGGGCAAAACCTCCTGGATTTTCTCGAGTTGCGGCAGGTGCTCTCTACTTACGACGGGGACCTCGGGGACCCGCTCTGGTGGCCTCAGGAAAGGCCAGTCCCCATGCGAGTTCCTCGGGGGCCGCTCGGGATTCCTCTGCCATCGATGCCGGGGCCTAAGACCTTGTGTGGAGTCGGGGCCGGAACCTGAGGATTCCTCTCCAGTGCTGACATGGATCTTGGGGTACTTCTGGAGTTTCCCCAGGGGAGTCAGTCCTCATCTCGAATGCGGGCATGCACTTGCGCTTTCCTCCAGAGCGGTAGCCGCAGTGTCACGCAGTCCGCCGCGTGGATCAAAGGATCTATGGTTTTCCCTCGAGTCTTTCCCACGAGGCTTTCCCACGAGGGTTTCCCACAGGGCTGTCCCACGTGCACACGTGGTGGGAGTCGATCCTCGGCTTGAACGTCAATGCAGTGCAGGGAAAACAGGTTCCTCTGGAATGGACTGACACATCTGGGGGACTCTTTGAATGGTGGCACGACCCTGGAGTTCCTCTCGCCTTTCCAGTGGAGTGCGCCTCCTCTTGAGATGCGACGGGAACGCCGGGAATTCTTTCCCTACGAAACAGGGAAAGGATCCCTCATCTCGAGCTAGGAGGCGGAAACGGGGCTCCCCTGGATGTGTGCGGGACACCACGTGCTTCCTCTCGAGTGGAGACGGGTATGTCGGGGAACTTCTTGAGTTGCAGCAAGGGTGTTAAGGACCCTTTGGAAGTTCCAGTGGTTAGACGTGATTAGCCTCGAGAAGCCTCAACGGAAATGGGCCTCATCTCGCCTGGAGGGCAAAACCTCCTGGATTTTCTCGAGTTGCGGCAGGTGCTCTCGACTTACGACGGGGACCTCAGGGACCCGCTCTGGTGGCCTCAGGAAAGGCCAGTCCCCATGTGAGTTCCTCGGGGGCCGCTCGGGATTCCTCTCCCGTCGATGCCTGGGCCTAAGACCTTGTGTGGAGTCGGGGCGGGAAACTGAGGATTCCTCTCCAGTGCTGACATGGATCTTGGGGTACTTCTCGAGTCTCCGAAGGGGAGTCAGTCCTCGTCTCGAATGCGGGCATGCACTTGCGCTTTCCTCCAGAGCGGTAGCAGCAGTGTCACGCAGTCCGCCGCGTGCATCAAAGGATCTATGGTTTTCCCTCGAGTCTTTCCACGAGGCTTTCCCACGAGGCTTTCCCACAGGGCTGTCCCCCGTGCACACGTGGTGGGAGTCGATCCTCGGCTTGAACGTCACGGCAGTGCAGGGAAAACAGGTTCCTCTGGAATGGACTGACACATCTGGGGGACTCTTGGAATGGTGGCATGACCCTGGAGTTCCTCTCGCCTTTCCTGTGGAGAGCGCCTCCTCTTGAGATGCGACGGGAACGCCGGGTATTCTTTCCCTACGAAACAGGGAAAGGATCCCTCATCTCGTGCTAGGAGGCGGAAACGGGCCTCCCCTGGATGTGTGCGGGACACCACGTGCTTCCTCTCGAGTGCAGACGGGTATGTCGGGGAACTTCTTGAGTTGCAGCAAGGGTGTGAAGGACCCTTTGGAAGGTCCAGTGGTTAGATGTGATTGGCCTCGAGAAGCCTCAGCGGAAATGGGCCTCATCTCGCCTGGAGGGCAAAACCTCCTGGATTTTCTCGAGTTGCGGCAGGTGCTCTCGACTTACGACGGGGACCTCAGGGACCCGCTCTGGTGGCCTCAGGAAAGGCCAGTCCCCATGCGAGTTCCTCGGGGGCCTCTCGGGATTCCTCTCCCGTCGATGCCGGGGCCTAAGACCTTGTGTGGAGTCGGGGCCGGAACCTGAGGATTCCTGTCCAGTGCTGACATGGATCTTGGGGTACTTCTGGAGTCTCCCCAGGGGAGTCAGTCCTCGTCTCGAATGCGGGCATGCACTTGCGCTTTCCTCCAGAGCGGTAGCAGCAGTGTCACGCAGTCCGCCCCGTGGATTAAAGGATCTATGGTTTTCCCTCGAGTCTTTCCCACGAGGCTTTCCCACGAGGCTTTCCCACAGGGCTGTCCCACGTGCACACGTGGTGGGAGTCGATCCTCGGCTTGAACGTCAAGGCAGTGCAGGGAAAACAGTTTCCTCTGAAATGGACTGACACATCTGGGGGACTCTTGGAATGGTGGCATGACCCTGGAGTTCCTCTCGCCTTTCCTGTGGAGAGCGCCTCCTCTTGAGATGCGACGGGAACGCCGGGAATTCTTTCCCTACGAAACAGGGAAAGGATCCCTCATCTCGAGCTTGGAGGCGGAAATGGGGCTCCCCTGGATGTGTGCGGGACACCACGTGCTTCCTGTCGAGTGCAGACGGGTATGTCGGGGAACTTCTTGAGTTGCAGCAAGGGTGTGAAAGACCCTTTGGAAGTTCCAGTGGTTAGATGTGATTGGCCTCGAGAAGCCTCAGCGGAAATGGGCCTCATCTCGCCTGGAGGGCAAAACCTCCTGGATTTTCTCGAGTTGCGGCAGGTGCTCTCGACTTACGACGGGGACCTCGGGGACCCGCTCTGGTGGCCTCAGGAAAGGCCAGTCCCCATGCGAGTTCCTCGGGGGCCGCTCGGGATTCCTCTCCCATCGATGCCGGGGCCTAAGACCTTGTGTGGAGTCGGGGCCGGAACCTGAGGATTCCACTCCAGTGCTGACATGGATCTTGGGGTACTTCTGGAGTCTCCCCAGGGGAGTCAGTCCTCGTCTCGAATGCGGGCATGCACTTGCGCTTTCCTCCAGAGCGGTAGCAGCAGTGTCACGCAGTCCGCCGCGTGGATCAAAGGATCTATGGTTTTCCCTCGAGTCTTTCCCACGAGGCTTTCCCACGAGGCTTTCCCACAGGGCTGTCCCACGTGCACACGTGGTGGGAGTCGATCCTCGGCTTGAACGTCAAGGCAGTGCAGGGAAAACAGGTTCCTCTGGAATGGACTGACACATCTGGGGGACTCTTGGAATGGTGGCACGACCCTGGAGTTCCTCTCGCCTTTCCTGTGGAGAGCGCCTCCTCTTGAGATGCGACGGGAACGCCGGGAATTCTTTCCCTACGAAACAGGGAAAAGATCCCTCATCTCGAGCTAGGAGGCGGAAACGGGGCTCCCCTGGATGTTTGCGGGACACCACGTGCTTCCTCTCGAGTGGAGACGGGTATGTCGGGGAACTTCTTGAGTTGCAGCAATGGTGTGAAGGTCCCTTTGGAAGTTCCAGTGGTTAGATGTGGTTGGCCTCGAGAAGCCTCAGCGGAAATGGGCCTCCTCTCGCCTGGAGGGCAAAACCTCCTGGATTTTCTCGAGTTGCGGCAGGTGCTCTCGACTTACGACGGGGACCTCAGGGACCCGCTCTGGTGGCCTCAGGAAAGGCCAGTCCCCATGCGAGTTCCTCGGGGGCCTCTCGGGATTCCTCTCCCTTCGATGCCGGGGCCTAAGACCTTGTGTGGAGTCGGGGCCGGAACCTGAGGATTCCTCTCCAGTGCTGACATGGATCTTGGGGTACTTCTGGAGTCTCCCCAGGGGAGTCAGTCCTCGTCTCGAATGCGGGCACGCACTTGCGCTTTCCTCCAGAGCGGTAGCAGCAGTGTCACGCAGTCCGCCGCGTGGATCAAAGGATCTATGGTTTTCCCTCGAGTCTTTCCCACGAGGCTTTCCCACGAGGCTTTCCCACAGGTCTGTCCCCCGTGCACACGTGGTGGGACTCGATCCTCGGCTTGAACGTCAAGGCAGTGCAGGGAAAACAGGTTCCTCTGGAATGGATTGACACATCTGGGGGACTCTTGGAATGGTGTCACGACCCTGGAGTTCCTCTCGCCTTTCCTGTGGAGAGCGCCTCCTCTTGAGATGCGACGGGAACGCCGGGAATTCTTTCCCTACGAAGCAGGGAAAGGATCCCTCATCTCGAGCTAGGAGGCGGAAACGGGGCTCCCTTGGATGTGTGCGGGACCCCACGTGCTTCCTCTCGGGTGGAGACGGGTATGTCGGGGAACTTCTTGAGTTGCAGCAATGGTGTGAAGGACCCTTTGGAAGTTCCAGTGGTTAGATGTGGTTGGCCTCGAGAAGCCTCAGCGGAAATGGGCCTCCTCTTGCATGGAGGGCAAAACCTCCTGGATTTTCTCGAGTTGCGGCAGGTGCTCTCGACTTACGACGGGGACCTCAGGGACCCGCTCTGGTGGCCTCAGGAAAGGCCAGTCCCCATGCGAGTTCCTCGGGGGCCTCTCGGGATTCCTCTCCCGTCGATGCCGGGGCCTAAGACCTTGTGTGGAGTCGGGGCCGGAACCTGAGGATTCCTCTCCAGTGCTGACATGGATCTTGGGGTACTTCTGGAGTCTCCCCAGGGGAGTCAGTCCTCGTCTCGAATGCGGGCATGCACTTGCGCTTTCCTCCAGAGCGGTAGCAGCAGTGTCACGCAGTCCGCCGCGTGGATCAAAGGATCTATGGTTTTCCCTCGAGTCTTTCCCACGAGGCTTTCCCACGAGGCTTTCCCACAGGTCTGTCCCCCGTGCACACGTGGTGGGAGTCGATCCTCGGCTTGAACGTCAAGGCAGTGCAGGGAAAACAGGTTCCTCTGGAATGGACTGACACATCTGGGGGACTCTTGGAATGGTGTCATGACCCTGGAGTTCCTCTCGCCTTTCCTGTGGAGAGCGCCTCCTCTTGAGATGCGACGGGAACGCCGGGAATTCCTTCCCTACGAAACAGGGAAAGGATCCCTCATCTCGAGCTAGGAGGCGGAAACGGGGCTCCCCTGGATGTGTGCGGGACCCCACGTTCTTCCTCTCGAGTGGAGACGGGTATGTCGGGGAACTTCTTGAGTTGCAGCAATGGTGTGAAGGACCCTTTGGAAGTTCCAGTGGTTAGATGTGATTGGCCTCGAGAAGCCTCAGCGGAAATGGGCCTCATCTCGCCTGGAGGGCAAAACCTCCTGGATTTTCTCGAGTTGAGGCAGGTGCTCTCGACTTACGACGGGGACCTCAGGGACCCGCTCTGGTGGCCTCAGGAAAGGCCAGGCTCAATGCGAGTTCCTCGGGGGCCTCTCGGGATTCCTCTCCCTTCGATGCCGGGGCCTAAGACCTTGTGTGGAGTCGGGGCCGGAACCTGAGGATTCCTCTCCAGTGCTGACATGGATCTTGGGCTACTTGAGGAGTCTCCCCAGGGGAGTCAATCCTCGTCTCGAATGCGGGCATGCACTTGCGCTTTCCTCCAGAGCGGTAGCAGCAGTGTCACGCAGTCCGCCGCGTGGATCAAAGGATCTATGGTTTTCCCTCGAGTCTTTCCCACGAGGCTTTCCCACGAGGCTTTCGCACAGGGCTGTCCCACGTGCACACGTGGTGGGAGTCGATCCTCGGCTTGAACGTCAAGGCAGTGCAGGGAAAACAGGTTCCTCTGGAATGGACTGACACATCTGGGGGACTCTTGGAATGGTGTCTCGACCCTGGAGTTCCTCTCGCCTTTCCTGTGGAGAGCGCCTCCTCTTGAGATGCGACGGGAACGCCGGGAATTCTTTCCCTACGAAACAGGGAAAGGATCCCTCATCTCGAGCTAGGAGGCGGAAACGGGGCTCCCCTGGATGTGTGCGGGACCCACGTGCTTCCTCTCGAGTGGAGTCGGGTATGTCGGGGAACTTCTTGAGTTGCAGCAAGGGTGTGAAGGACCCTTTGGAAGTTCCAGTGGTTAGATGTGATTAGCCTCGAGAAGCCTCAGCGGAAATGGGCCTCATCTCGCCTGGAGGGCAAAACCTCCTGGATTTTCTCAAGTTGCGGCAGGTGCTCTCGACTTACGTCGGGGACCTCAGGGACCCGCTCTGGTGGCCTCAGGAAAGGCCAGTCCCCATGCGAGTTCCTCGGGGGCCTCTCGGGATTCCTCTCCCGTCGATGCCGGGGCCTAAGACCTTGTGTGGAGTCGGGGCCGGAACCTGAGGATTCCTCTCCAGTGTTGACATGGATCTTGGGGTTCTTCTGGAGTCTCCCCAGGGAAGTCAGTCCTCGTCTCGAATGCCGGCATGCACTTGCGCTTTCCTCCAGAGCGGTAGCAGCAGTGTCACGCAGTCCGCCGCGTAGATCAAAGGATCTATGGTTTTCCCTCGAGTCTTTCCCACAAGGCTTTCCCAGGAGGCTTTCCCACAGGGCTGTCGCACGTGCACACGTGGTGGGAGTCGATCCTCGGCTTGAACGTCAAGGCAGTGCAGGGAAAACAGGTTCCTCTGGAATGGACTGACACATCTGGGGGACTCTTGGAACGGTGGCACGACCCTGGAGTTCCTCTCGCCTTTCCTGTGGAGAGCGCCTCCTCTTGAGATGCGACGAGAACGCCGGGAAGTCTTTCCCTACGAAACAGGGAAAGGATCCCTCATCCCTAGCTAGGAGGTGGAAACGGGGCTCCCCTGGATGTGTGCGGGACCCTCGTGCTTCCTCTCGAAGGGAGACGGGTATGTCGGGGAACTTCTTGAGTTGCAGCAAGGGTGTGAAGGACCCTTTTGAAGTTCCAGTGGTTAGATGTGATTAGCCTCGAGAAGCCTCAGCGGAAATGGGCCTCATCTCTCCTGGAGGGCAAAACCTCCTGGATTTTCTCGAGTTGCGGCAGGTGCTGTCGACTTACGACGGGGACCTCAGGGACCCGCTCTGGTGTCCTCAGGAAATTCCACTCCCCATGCGAGTTCCTCGGGGGCCTCTCGGGATTCCTCTCCCGTCGATGCCGGGGCCTAAGACCTTGTGTGGAGTCGGGGCCGGAACCTGAGGTTTCCTCTCCAGTGCTGACATGGATCTTGGAGTACTTCTGGAGTCTCCCCAGGGGAGTCAGTCCTCGTCTCGAATGCGGGCATGCACTTGCGCTTTCCTCCAGAGCGGTAGCAGCAGTGTCACGCAGTCCGCCGCGTGGATCAAAGGATCTATGGTTTTCCCTCGAGTCTTTCCCACGAGGCTTTCCCACGAGGCTTTCCCACAGGGCTGTCCCATGTGCACACGTGGAGGGAGTCGATCCTCGGCTTGAACGTCAAGGCAGTTCAGGGAAAACAGGTTCCTCTGGAATGGACTGACACATCTGGGGGACTCTTGGAATGGTGGCACGACCTTGGAGTTCCTCTCGCCTTTCCTGTGGAGAGCGCCTCCTGTTGAGATGCGACGGGAACGCCGGGAATTCTTTCCCTACGAAAAAGGGAAAGGATCCCTCATCTCGAGCTAGGAGGCAGAAACGGGGCTCCCCTGGAAGTGCTCGGGACCCTCGTGCTTCCTCTCGAGTGGAGACGGGCATGTCAGGGAACTTCTTGAGTTGCAGCAAGGGTGTGAAGGACCCTTTGGAAGTTCCAGTGGTTAGATGTGATTAGCCTCGAGAAGCCTCAGCGGAAATGGGCCTCATCTCGCCTGGAGGGCAAAACCTCCTGGATTTTCTCGAGTTGCGGCAGGTGCTCTCGACTTACGACGGGGACCTCAGGGACCCGCTCTGGTGGCCTCAGGAAAGGCCAGTCCCCGTGCTAGTTCCTCGGGGGCCTCTCGGGATTCCTCTCCCGTCGATGCCGGGGCCTAAGACCTTGTGTGGAGTCGGGGCCGGAACCTGAGGTTTCCTCTCCAGTGCTGACATGGATCTTGGGGTACTTCCGGAGTCTCCCCAGGGGAGTCAGTCCTCGTCTCGAATGCGGGCATGCACTTGCGCTTTCCTCCAGAGCAGTAGCAGCAGTGTCATGCAGTCCGCCGCGTGGATCAAAGGATCTATGGTTTTCCCTCGAGTCTTTCCCACGAGGCTTTCCCACGAGGCTTTCCCACAGGGCTGTCCCACGTGCACACGTGGTGGGAGTCGATCCTCGGCTTGAACGTCAAGGCAGTGCAGGGAGAGCAGGTTCCTCTGGAATGGACTGACACATCTGGGGGACTCTTGGAATGGTGGCACGACCCTGGAGTTCCTCTCGCCTTTCCTGTGGAGAGCGCCTCCTCTTGAGATGCGACGGGAACGCCGGGAATTCTTTCCCTTCGAAACAGGGAAAGGATCCCTCATCTCGAGCTAGGAGGCGGAAACGGGGCTCCCCTGGATGTGTGCGGGACCCTCGTGCTTCCTCTCGAGTGGAGACGGGTATGTCGGGGAACTTCTTGACTTGCAGCAAGGGTGTGAAGGACCCTTTGGAAGTTCCAGTGATTAGATGTGATTAGCCTTGAGAAGCCTCAGCGGAAATGGGCCTCATCTCGCCTGGAGGGCAAAACCTCCTGGATTTTCTCGAGTTGCGGCAGGTGCTCTCGACTTACGACGGGGACCTCAGGGACCCGCTCTGGTGGCCTCAGGAAATGCCTGTCCCCATGCGAATTCCTCTGGGGCCTCTCGGGATTCCTCTCCCGTCGATACCGGATCCTAAGACCTTGTGTGGAGTCGGGGCCGGAACTTGAGGATTCCTCACCAGTGTTTACACGGATCTTGGGGTTTTTCTGGAGTCTCCCCAGGGGAGTCAGTCCTCGTCTCGAATGCGGGCATGCACTTGCGCTTTCCTCCAGAGCGGTAGCAGCAGTGTCACGCATTCCGCTGCGTGGATCAAAGGATCTAAGTTTTTCCCTCGAGTCTTTCCCACGAGGCTTTGCCACGAGGCTTTCCCACAGGGCTGTCCCACGTGCACACGTGGAGAGAGTCCATCCTCAGCTTGAACGTCAAGGCAGTGCAGGGAAAACATTTTCCTCTGGAATGGACTGACACCTCTGGGGGACTCTTGGAATGGTGGCACGACCCTGGAGTTCCTCTCGCCTTTCCTGTGGAGAGCGCCACCTCTTGAGATGGGACGGGAACGCCGGGAATTCTTTCCCTACGAAACAGGGAAAGGATCCCTCATTTCGAGCTACGAGGCGGAAACGGGGCTCCCCTGGATGTGTGCGGGACCCTCGTTCTTCCTCTCGAGTGGAGACGGGTATGTCGGGGAACTTCTTGAGTTGCAGCAAGGGTGTGAAGGACCCTTTGGAAGTTCCAGTGGTTAGATGTGATTAGCCTCGAGAAGCCTCAGCGGAAATGGGCCTCATCTCGCCTGGAGGGCAAAACCTCCTGGATTTTCTCGAGTTGCCGCAGGTCCTTTCGACTTACGACGGGGACCTCAGGGACCCGCTCTGGTGGCCTCAGGAAAGGGCAGTCCCCATGCGAGTTCCTTTGGGACCTCTCGGGATTCCTCTCCCGTCGATGCCGGGGCCTAAGGCCTTGTGTGGAGTCGGGGCCGGAACCTGAGGATTCCTCTCCAGTGCTGACATGGATCTTGGGGTACTTCTGGAGTCTCCCCAGGGGAGTCTGTCCTCGTCTCGAAAGCGGGCATGCTCTTGCGCTTTCCTCCAGAGCGGTAGCAGCAGTGTCACGCAGTCCGCCGCGTGAATCAAAGGATCTATGGTTTTCCCTCGAGTCTTTCACACGAGTCTTTCCCACGAGGCTTTCCCACAGGGCTGTCCCATGTGCATACGTGGAGGGAGTCGATCCTCGGCTTGAACGTCAAGGCAGTGCAGGGAAAACAGGTTCCTCTGGAATGGACTGACACATCTGGGGGACTCTTGGAAAGGTGGCACGACCCTGGAGTTCCTCTCGCCTTTCCTGTGGAGAGCGCCTCCTCTTGAGATGCGACGGGAACGACGGGAATTCTTTCCCTACGGAACAGGGAAAGGATCCCTCATCTCGAGTTAGGAGGCGGAAACGGGGCTCCCCTGGATGTGTGCGGGACCCTCGTGCTTCCTCTCGAGTGGAGACGGGTATGTCGGGGAACTTGTTGAGTTGCGCCAAGGGTGTGAAGGACCCTTTGGAAGTTCCAGTGGTTAGATGTGATTAGCCTTGAAAAGCCTCAGCGGAAATGGGCCTCATCTCGCCTGGAGGGCAAAACCTCCTGGATTTTCTCGAGTTGCGGCAGGTGCTCTCGACTTACGACGGGGACCTCAGGGACCCGCTCTGGTGGCCTCAGGAAAGGCCAGTCCCCATGCGAGTTCCTCAGGGGCCTCTCGGCATTCCTCTCCCGTCGATGCCGGGGCCTAAGACCTTGTGTGGAGTCGGGGCCGGAACCTGAGGATTCCTCTCCAGTGCTGACATGGATCTTGGGGTACTTCTGGAGTCACCCCAGGGGAGTCAGTCCTCGTCTCGAATGCGGGCATGCACTTGCGCTTTCCTCCAGAGCAGTAGCAGCAGTGTCACGCAGTCTGCCGCGTGGATCAAAGGATCTATGGTTTTCCTTGGAGTCTTTCCCACGAGGCTTTCCCACGAGGCTCTCCCACAGGGCTGTCCCACGTGCACACGTGGTGGGAGTCGATCCTCTGCTTGAACGTCAAGGCAGTGCAGGGAAAACAGGTTCCGCTGGAATGGACTGACACATCTGGGGGACTCTTGGAATGGTGGCACGACCCTGGAGTTCCTCTCGCCTTTCCTGTGGAGAGCGCCTCCTCTTGAGATGTGACGGGAACGCCGGGAATTCTTTCCCTACGAAACAGGGAAAGGATCCCTCATCTCGAGCTAGGAGGCGGAAACAGGGCTCCCCTGGATGTGTGCGGGACCCTCGTGCTTCCTCTCGAGTGGAGACGGGTATGTCGGGGAACTTCTTGAGTTGCAGCAAGGGTGTGAAGGACCCTTTGGAAGTCCCAGTGGTTAGATGTGATTAGCCTCGAGAAGCCTCAGCGGAAATGGGCCTCATCTCGCCTGAAGGGCAAAACCTCCTGGATTTTCTCGAGTTGCGGCAGGTGCTCTCGACTTACGCCGGGGACCTCAGGGACCCGCTCTGGTGGCCTCAGGAAAGGCCAGTCCCCATGCGAGTTCCTCGGGGGCCTCTCAGGATTCCTCTCCCGTCGATGCTGGGGCCTAAGACCTTGTGTGGAGTCGGGGCCGTAACCTGAGGATTCCTCTCTAGTGTTGACATGGATCTTGGGGTACTTCTGGAGTCTCCGCAGGGGAGTCAGTCCTCGTCTCGAATGCGGGCATGCACTTGCGCTTTCCTTCAGAGCAGTTGCAGCACTGTCATGCAGTCCGCCGCGTGGATCAAAAGATCTAAGGTTTTCCCTCGAGTCTTTCCCACGAGGCTTTCCCACGAGGCTTTCCCAAGGGCTGTCCACGTGCACACGTGGAGATAGTCCATCCTCAGCCTGAATGTCAAGGCAGTGCAGGGAAAACAGGTTCCTCTGGAATGGACTGACCCATCTGGGGGACTCTTGGAATGGTGGCACGACCCTGGAGTTCCTCTCGCCTTTCCTGTGGAGAGCGCCTCCTCTTGAGATGCGACGGGAACGACGGGAATTCTTTCCCTACGGAACAGGGAAAGGATCCCTCATCTCGAGTTAGGAGGCGGAAACGGGGCTCCCCTGGATGTGTGCGGGACCCTCGTGCTTCCTCTCGAGTGGAGACGGGTATGTCGGGAAACTTCTTGAGTTGCAGCAAGGGTGTGAAGGACCCTTTGGAAGTTCCAGTCTTTAGATGTGATTAGCTTCGAGAAGCCTCAGCGGAAATGGGCCTCATCTCGCCTGGAGGGCAAAACCTCCTGGATTTTCTCGAGTTGCGGCAGGTGCTCTCGACTTACGACTGGGACCTCAGGGACCCGCTCTGGTGGCCTCAGGAAAGGCAGGTCCCCATGCGAGTTCCTCGGGGGCCTCTCGGGATTCCTCTCCCGTCGATGCCGGGCCTAGGAACTTGTGTGGATTCGGGGCCGGAACCTGAGGTTTCCTCTCCAGTGCTGACATCGATCTTGGGGTACTTCTGAGTCTCCCCAGGGGGTCAGTCCTCGTCTCCAATGCGGGCATGCACTTGCGCTTTCCTCCAGAGCGGTAGCAGCAGTGTCACGCAGTCCGCCGCGTGGATCAAAGGATCTATGGTTTTCCCTCGAGCCTTTCCCGCGAGGCTTTCCCACGAGGCTTTCCCACAGGGCTGTACCACGTGCACACGTGGTGGGAGTCGATCCTCGGCTTGAACGTCAAGGCAGTGCAGGGAAAACATGTTCCTCTGGAATGGACTGACACATCTGGGGGACTCTTGGAATGGTGGCACGTCCCTGGAGTTCCTCTCGCCTTTCCTGTGGAGAGCGCCTCCTCTTGAGATGCGACGGGAACGCCGGGAATTCTTTCCCTACGAAACAGGGAAAAGATTCCTCATCTCGAGCTAGGAGGCGGAAACGGGGCTCCCCTGGATGTGTGCGGGACCCTCGTGCTTCCTCTCGAGTGGAGACGGGTATGTCGGGGAACTTGTTGAGTTGCAGCAAGCGTGTGAAGGACCCTTTGGAAGTTCCAGTGGTTAGATGTGATTAGCCTCGAGAAGCCTCAGCGGAAATGGGCCTCATCTCGCCTGGAGGGCAAAACCTCCTGGATTTTCTCGAGTTGTGGCAGGTGCTCTCGACTTACGACAGGGACCTCAGGGACCCGCTCTGGTGGCCTCAGGAAAGGCCTGTCCCCATGCGAGTTCCTCGGGGGCCTCCCGGGATTCCTCTCCCGTCGATGCCGGGGCCTAAGACCTTGTGTGGAGTCGGGGCCGGAACCTGAGGTTTCCTCACCAGTGTTTACACGGATCTTGGGGTTCTTCTGGAGTCTCCCCAGGGGAGTCAGTCCTCGGCTCGAATGCGGGCATGCACTTGCGCTTTCCTCCAGAGCGGTAGCAGCAGTGTCACGCAGTCCGCCGCGTGAATCAAAGGATCTAAGGTTTTCCCTCGAGCCTTTCCCACGAGGCTTTCCCACGAGGCTTTCCCACAGGGCTGTACCACGTGCACACGTGGTGGGAGTCGATCCTCGGCTTGAACGTCAAGCAGTGCAGGGAAAACAGGTTCCTCTGGAATGGACTGACACATCTGGGGGACTCTTGGAATGGTGGCACGTCCCTGGAGTTCCTCTCGCCTTTCGTGTGGAGAGCGCCTCCTCTTGAGATGCGACGGGAACGCGGGAAATTCTTTCCCTTCGAAACAGGGAAAGTATCCCTCATCTCGAGCTAGGAGGCGGAAACGGGGCTCCCCTGGATGTGTGCGGGACCCTCGTGCTTCCTGTCGAGTGGAGACGGGTATGTCGGGGAACTTCTTGAGTTGCAGCAAGGGTGTGAAGGACCCTTTGGAAGTTCCAGCGGTTAGATGTGATTAGCCTGGAGAAGCCTCAGCGGAAATGGGCCTCATCTCGCCTGGAGGGCAAAACCTCCTGGATTTTCTCGAGTTGCGGCAGGTGCTCTCGCCTTACGACGGGGACCTCAGGGACCCGCTCTGGTGGCCTCAGGAAAGGCCAGTCCCCATGCGAGATCCTCGGGGGCCTCTCGGGATTCCTCTCCCGTCGATGCTGGGGCCTAAGACGGTGTGTGGAGTCGGGGCCGGAACCTGAGGATTCCTCTCCAGTGCTGACATGGATCTTGGGGTACTTCTGGAGTCTCCCATGGGGAGTCAGTCCTCGTCTCGAATGCAGACATGCACTTGCGCTTCCCTCCAGAGCGGTAGCAGCAGTGTCACGCATTCCGCCGCGTGCATCAAGGGATCTATGTCTTTCCCTCGTGGCTTTCCCAAGAGGCTTTCCCACAGGGCTGTCCCACGTGCACACGTGGTGGGAGTCGATCCTCGGCTTGAACGTCAAGGCAGTGCAGGGTAAACAGGTTCCTCTGGAATGGATTGACACATCTGGGTGACTCTTGGAATGGTGGCACGGCCCTGGAGTTCCTCTCGCCTTTCCTGTGGAGAGCGCCTCCTCTTGAGATGCGACGGGAACGCCGGGAATTCTTTCCCTACGAAACAGGGAAAGGATCCCTCATCTCGAGCTAGGAGGCGGAAACGGGGCTCCCCTGGATGTGTGCGGGACCCTCGTGCTTCCTCTCGAGTGGAGACGGGTATGTCCGGGAAATTCTTGAGTTGCAGCAAGGGTGTGAAGGACCCTTTGGAAGTCCCAGCGGTTAGATGTGATTAGCCTCGAGAAGCCTCAGCGGAAATGGGCCTCATCTCGCCTGGAGGGCAAAACCTCCTGGATTTTCTCGAGTTGCGGCAGGTGCTCTCGACTTACGAGGGGGACTTCAGGGACCCGCTCTGGTGGCCTCAGGAAAGGCCAGTCCCCATGCGAGTTCCTCGGGGGCCTCTCGGGATTCCTCTCCCGTCGATGCCGGGTCCTAAGACCTTGTGTGGAGACGGGGCTGGACCCTGAGGATTCCTCTCCAGTGCTGACATGGATCTTGGGGTACTTCTGGAGTCTCCCCAGGGGAGTCAGGCCTCGTCTCGAATGCGGGCATGCACTTGCGCTTTCCTCCAGAGCGGTAGTAGCAGTGTCACGCATTCTGCCGAGTGGATCAAGGGATCTATGGCTTTCCCTCGAGGCTTTCCCACGAGGGTTTCCCACAGGGCTGTCCCACGTGCACACGTGGTGGGAGTCGATCCTCGGCTTGAACGTCGAGGCAGTGCAGGGAAAACAGGTTCCTCTGGAATGGACGGACACATCTGGGGGACTCTTGGAATGGTGGCACGACCCTGGAGTTCCTCTCGCCTTTCCTGTGGAGAGCGCCTCCTCTTGAGATGCGACGGGAACGCCGGGAATTCTTTCCCTTCGAAAAAGGGAAAGGATCCCTCGCCTCGAGCTAGGAGGCGGAAACGGGGCTCCCCTGGATGTGTGCGGGACCCTCGTTCTTCCTCTCGAGTGGAGTCGGGTATGTCGGGGAACTTCTTGAGTTGCAGCAAGGGTGTGAAGGACCCTTTGGAAGTTCCAGTGTTTAGATGTGATTAGCCTCGAGAAGCCTCAATGGAAATGGGCCTCATCTCGCCTGGAGGGCAAAACCTCCTGGATTTTCTCGAGTTGCGGCAGGTGCTCTCGACTTACGACGGGGACCTCCGGGACCCGCTCTGGTGGCCTCAGGAAAGGCCAGTCCCCATGCGAGGTCCTTGGGGGCCTCTCGGGTTTCCTCTCCCGTCGATGCCGGGGCCTAAGACCTTGTGTGGAGTCGCGGCCGGAACCTGAGGATTCCTCTCCAGTGCTGACATGGATCTTGGGGTACTTATGGAGTCTCCCCAGGGGAGTCAGTCCTCATCTCGAATGCAGACATGCACTTGCGCTTCCCTCCAAAGCGGTAGCAGCAGTGTCACGCATTCCGCCGCGTGCATCAAGGGATCTATGGCTTTCCCTCGAGGCTTTCCCAAGAGGCTTTCCCACAGGGCTGTCCCACGTGCACACGTGGTGGGAGTCGATCCTCGGCTTGAACGTCAAGGCAGTGCAGGGAAAACAGTTTCCTCTGGAATGGACTGACACATCTGGGGGACTCTTGGAATGGTGGCACGACCCTGGATTTCCTCTCGCCTTTCCTGTGGAGAACGCCTACTCTTGAGATGCGACGGGAACGCCGGGAATTCTTTCCCAACGAAGCAGGGAAAGAATCCCTCATCTCGAGCTACGAGGCGGAAACGGGGCTCCCCTGGATGTGTGCGGGACCCTCGTGCTTCCTCTCGAGTGGAGACGGGTATGTTCGGGAACTTCTTGAGTTGCAGCAAGGGTGTGAAGGACCCTTTGGAAGTTCCAGTGGTTAGATGTGATTAGCCTCGAGAAGCCTCAGCGGAAATGGGCCTCATCTCGCCTGGAGGGCAAAACCTCCTGGATTTTCTCGAGTTGCGGCAGGTGCTCTCGACTTACGACGGGGACCTCAGGGACCCGCTCTGGTGGCCTCAGGAAAGGCCAGTCCCCATGCGAGTTCCTCGGGGGGCTCTCGGGATTCCTCTCCCGGCGATGCCGGGGCCTAAGACCTTGTGTGGAGTCGGGCCCGGAACCTGAGGATTCCTCTCCAGTGCTGACATGGATTTTGGGCTACTTCTGGAGTCTCCCCAGGGGAGTCAGTCCTCGTCTCGAATGCGGGCATGCACTTGCGCTTTCCTCCAGAGCGGTAGCAGCAGTGTCACGCAGTCCGCCGCGTGGATCAAAGGATCTATGGTTTTCCCTCGTGTCTTTCCCACGAGGCTTTCCCACGAGGCTTTCCCACAGGGCTGTCCCACGTGCACACGTGGTAAGAGTCGAACCTCGGCTTGAACGTCAAGGCAGTGCAGGGAAAACAGGTTCCTCTGGAATGGACGGACACATCTGGCTGACTCTTGGAATGGTGGCACGACCCTGGAGTTCCTCTCGCCTTTCCTGTGGAGAGCGCCTCCTCTTGAGATGCGACGGGAACGCCGGGAATTCTTTCCCTACGAAACAGGGAAAGGATCCCTCATCTCGAGCTAGGAGGCGGAAACGGGGCTCCCCTGGATGTGTGCGGGACACTCGTGCTTCCTCTCGAGTGGACACGGGTATGTCGGGGAACTTCTGGACTTGCAGCAAGGGTGTGAAGGACCCTTTGTAAGTTCCAGTGGTTAGATGTGTTTAGCCTCGAGAAGCCTCAGCGGAAATGGGCCTCATCTCGCTTGGAGGGCAAAACCTCCTGGATTTTCTCGAGTTGCGGCAGGTGCTCTCGACTTACGACGGGGACCTCAGGGACCCGCTCTGGTGGCCTCAGGAAAGGCCAGTCCCCATGCGAGTTCCTCGGGGGCCTCTTGGGATTCCTCTCCCGTCGATGCCGGGGCCTAAGACCTTGTGTGGAGTCGGGGCTGGAACCTGAGGATTCCTCTCCAGTGCTGACATGGATCTTGGGGTACTTCTGGAGTCTCCCCAGAGGAGTCAGTCCTCGTCTCGAATGCGGGCATGCACTTGCGCTTTCCTCCAGAGCGGTAGCAGCAGTGTCACGCATTCTGCCAAGTGGATCAAGGGATTTATGGCTTTCCCTCGAGGCTTTCCCACGAGGGTTTCCCACAGGGCTGTCCCACGTGGACACGTTGTGGGAGTCGATCCTCGGCTTGAACGTCAAGGCAGTGCAGGGAAAACAGGTTCCTCTGGAATGGACTGACACATCTGGGGGACTCTTGGAATGGTGGCACGACCCTGGAGTTCCTCTCGCCTTTCCTGTGGAGAGCGCCTCCTCTTGAGATGCGACGGGAATGCCGGGAATTCTTTCCCTACGAAACAGGGAAAGGATCCCTCATCTCGAGCTAGGAGGCGGAAACGGGGCTCCCCTGGATGTGTGCGGGACCCTCGTGCTTCCTCTCGAGTGGAGACGGGTATGTTGGGGAACTTCTTGAGATGCAGCAAGGGTGTGAAGGACCCTTTGGAAGTTCCAGCGGTTAGATGTGATTAGCCTCGAGAATCCTCAGCGGAAATGGGCCTCATCTCGCCTGGAGGGCAAAACCTCCTGGATTTTCTCGAGTTGCGGCAGGTGCTCTCGACTTACAACGGGGACCTCAGGGACCCGTTCTGGTGGCCTCAGGAAAGGCCAGTCCCCATGCGAGTTCCTCGGGGGCCTCTCGGGATTCCTCTCCCGTCGATGCCGGGGCCTAAGACCTTGTGTGGAGTCGGGGCCGGAACCTGAGGATTCCTCTCCAGTGCTGACATGGATCTTGGGGTACTTCTGGAGTCTCCCCAGGGGAGTCAGTCCTCATCTCGAATGCGGGCATGCACTTGCGCTTTCCTCCAGAGCGGTAGCAGCAGTGTCACGCAGTCCGCCGCGTGGATCAAAGGATCTATGGTTTTCCCTCGAGTGTTTCTCACGAGGCTTTCCCACGAGGCTTTCACACAGGGCTGTGCCACGTGCACACGTTGTGGGAGTCGATCCTCGGCTTGAACGTCAAGGCAGTGCAGGGATAACAGGTTCCTCTGGAATGGACTGACACATCTGGGGGACTCTTGGAATGGTGGCACGACCCTGGAGTTCCTCTCGCCTTTCCTGTGGAGAGCGCCTCCTCTTGAGATGCGACGGGAACGCCGGGAATTCCTTCCCTACGAAACAGGGAAAGGATCCCTCATCTCGAGCTAGGAGGCGGAAACGGGGCTCCCCTGGATGTGTGCGGGACCCTCGTGCTTCCTCTCGAGTGGAGACGAGTATGTCGGGGAACTTCTTGAGTTGCAGCAAGGGTGTGAAGGACCCTTTGGAAGTTCCAGCGGTTAGACGTGATTAGCCTCGAGAAGCCTCAGCGGAAATGGGCCTCATCTCTCCTGGAGGGCAAAACCTCCTGGATTTTCTCGAGTTGCGGCAGGTGCTCTCGACTTACGACGGGGACCTCAGGGACCCGCTCTGGTGGCCTCAGGAAAGGCCAGTCCCCATGCGAGTTCCACGGGGGCCTCTCGGGATTCCTCTCCCGTCGATACCGGGGCCTAAGACCTTGTGTGGAGTCGGGGCCGGAACCTGAGGATTCCTCTCCAGTGCTGACATGGATCTTGGGGTACTTCTGGAGTCTCCCCAGGGGAGTCAGTCCTCGTCTCGAATGCGGGCATGCACTTGCGCTTTCCTCCAGAGCGGTAGCAGCAGTGTCACGCAGTCCGCCGCGTGGATCAAAGGATCTATGGTTTTCCCTCGAGTTTTTCCCACGAGGCTTTCCCACGAGGCTTTCCCACAGGGCTGTCCCACGTGCACACGTGGTGGGAGTCGATCCTCGGCTTGAACGTCAAGGCAGTGCAGGGTAAACAGGTTCCTCTGGAATGGATTGACACATCTGGGTGACTCTTGGAATGGTGGCACGGCCCTGGAGTTCCTCTCGCCTTTCCTGTGGAGAGCGCCTCCTCTTGAGATGCGACGGGAACGCCGGGAATTCTTTCCCTACGAAACAGGGAAAGGATCCCTCATCTCGAGCTAGGAGGCGGAAACGGGGCTCCCCTGGATGTGTGCGGGACCCTCGTGCTTCCTCTCGAGTGGAGACGGGTATGTCCGGGAAATTCTTGAGTTGCAGCAAGGGTGTGAAGGACCCTTTGGAAGTCCCAGCGGTTAGATGTGATTAGCCTCGAGAAGCCTCAGCGGAAATGGGCCTCATCTCGCCTGGAGGGCAAAACCTCCTGGATTTTCTCGAGTTGCGGCAGGTGCTCTCGACTTACGAGGGGGACTTCAGGGACCCGCTCTGGTGGCCTCAGGAAAGGCCAGTCCCCATGCGAGTTCCTCGGGGGCCTCTCTGGATTCCTCTCCCGTCGATGCCGGGTCCTAAGACCTTGTGTGGAGACGGGGCTGGACCCTGAGGATTCCTCTCCAGTGCTGACATGGATCTTGGGGTACTTCTGGAGTCTCCCCAGGGGAGTCAGGCCTCGTCTCGAATGCGGGCATGCACTTGCGCTTTCCTCCAGAGCGGTAGTAGCAGTGTCACGCATTCTGCCGAGTGGATCAAGGGATCTATGGCTTTCCCTCGAGGCTTTCCCACGAGGGTTTCCCACAGGGCTGTCCCACGTGCACACGTGGTGGGAGTCGATCCTCGGCTTGAACGTCGAGGCAGTGCAGGGAAAACAGGTTCCTCTGGAATGGACGGACACATCTGGGGGACTCTTGGAATGGTGGCACGACCCTGGAGTTCCTCTCGCCTTTCCTGTGGAGAGCGCCTCCTCTTGAGATGCGACGGGAACGCCGGGAATTCTTTCCCTTCGAAAAAGGGAAAGGATCCCTCGCCTCGAGCTAGGAGGCGGAAACGGGGCTCCCCTGGATGTGTGCGGGACCCTCGTTCTTCCTCTCGAGTGGAGTCGGGTATGTCGGGGAACTTCTTGAGTTGCAGCAAGGGTGTGAAGGACCCTTTGGAAGTTCCAGTGTTTAGATGTGATTAGCCTCGAGAAGCCTCAATGGAAATGGGCCTCATCTCGCCTGGAGGGCAAAACCTCCTGGATTTTCTCGAGTTGCGGCAGGTGCTCTCGACTTACGACGGGGACCTCCGGGACCCGCTCTGGTGGCCTCAGGAAAGGCCAGTCCCCATGCGAGGTCCTTGGGGGCCTCTCGGGTTTCCTCTCCCGTCGATGCCGGGGCCTAAGACCTTGTGTGGAGTCGCGGCCGGAACCTGAGGATTCCTCTCCAGTGCTGACATGGATCTTGGGGTACTTATGGAGTCTCCCCAGGGGAGTCAGTCCTCATCTCGAATGCAGACATGCACTTGCGCTTCCCTCCAAAGCGGTAGCAGCAGTGTCACGCATTCCGCCGCGTGCATCAAGGGATCTATGGCTTTCCCTCGAGGCTTTCCCAAGAGGCTTTCCCACAGGGCTGTCCCACGTGCACACGTGGTGGGAGTCGATCCTCGGCTTGAACGTCAAGGCAGTGCAGGGAAAACAGGTTCCTCTGGAATGGACTGACACATCTGGGGGACTCTTGGAATGGTGGCACGACCCTGGATTTCCTCTCGCCTTTCCTGTGGAGAACGCCTACTCTTGAGATGCGACGGGAACGCCGGGAATTCTTTCCCAACGAAGCAGGGAAAGAATCCCTCATCTCGAGCTACGAGGCGGAAACGGGGCTCCCCTGGATGTGTGCGGGACCCTCGTGCTTCCTCTCGAGTGGAGACGGGTATGTTCGGGAACTTCTTGAGTTGCAGCAAGGGTGTGAAGGACCCTGTGGAAGTTCCAGTGGTTAGATGTGATTAGCCTCGAGAAGCCTCAGCGGAAATGGGCCTCATCTCGCCTGGAGGGCAAAACCTCCTGGATTTTCTCGAGTTGCGGCAGGTGCTCTCGACTTACGACGGGGACCTCAGGGACCCGCTCTGGTGGCCTCAGGAAAGGCCAGTCCCCATGCGAGTTCCTCGGGGGGCTCTCGGGATTCCTCTCCCGGCGATGCCGGGGCCTAAGACCTTGTGTGGAGTCGGGCCCGGAACCTGAGGATTCCTCTCCAGTGCTGACATGGATTTTGGGCTACTTCTGGAGTCTCCCCAGGGGAGTCAGTCCTCGTCTCGAATGCGGGCATGCACTTGCGCTTTCCTCCAGAGCGGTAGCAGCAGTGTCACGCAGTCCGCCGCGTGGATCAAAGGATCTATGGTTTTCCCTCGTGTCTTTCCCACGAGGCTTTCCCACGAGGCTTTCCCACAGGGCTGTCCCACGTGCACACGTGGTAAGAGTCGAACCTCGGCTTGAACGTCAAGGCAGTGCAGGGAAAACAGGTTCCTCTGGAATGGACGGACACATCTGGCTGACTCTTGGAATGGTGGCACGACCCTGGAGTTCCTCTCGCCTTTCCTGTGGAGAGCGCCTCCTCTTGAGATGCGACGGGAACGCCGGGAATTCTTTCCCTACGAAACAGGGAAAGGATCCCTCATCTCGAGCTAGGAGGCGGAAACGGGGCTCCCCTGGATGTGTGCGGGACACTCGTGCTTCCTCTCGAGTGGACACGGGTATGTCGGGGAACTTCTGGACTTGCAGCAAGGGTGTGAAGGACCCTTTGTAAGTTCCAGTGGTTAGATGTGTTTAGCCTCGAGAAGCCTCAGCGGAAATGGGCCTCATCTCGCTTGGAGGGCAAAACCTCCTGGATTTTCTCGAGTTGCGGCAGGTGCTCTCGACTTACGACGGGGACCTCAGGGACCCGCTCTGGTGGCCTCAGGAAAGGCCAGTCCCCATGCGAGTTCCTCGGGGGCCTCTTGGGATTCCTCTCCCGTCGATGCCGGGGCCTAAGACCTTGTGTGGAGTCGGGGCTGGAACCTGAGGATTCCTCTCCAGTGCTGACATGGATCTTGGGGTACTTCTGGAGTCTCCCCAGAGGAGTCAGTCCTCGTCTCGAATGCGGGCATGCACTTGCGCTTTCCTCCAGAGCGGTAGCAGCAGTGTCACGCATTCTGCCAAGTGGATCAAGGGATTTATGGCTTTCCCTCGAGGCTTTCCCACGAGGGTTTCCCACAGGGCTGTCCCACGTGGACACGTTGTGGGAGTCGATCCTCGGCTTGAACGTCAAGGCAGTGCAGGGAAAACAGGTTCCTCTGGAATGGACTGACACATCTGGGGGACTCTTGGAATGGTGGCACGACCCTGGAGTTCCTCTCGCCTTTCCTGTGGAGAGCGCCTCCTCTTGAGATGCGACGGGAATGCCGGGAATTCTTTCCCTACGAAACAGGGAAAGGATCCCTCATCTCGAGCTAGGAGGCGGAAACGGGGCTCCCCTGGATGTGTGCGGGACCCTCGTGCTTCCTCTCGAGTGGAGACGGGTATGTTGGGGAACTTCTTGAGATGCAGCAAGGGTGTGAAGGACCCTTTGGAAGTTCCAGCGGTTAGATGTGATTAGCCTCGAGAATCCTCAGCGGAAATGGGCCTCATCTCGCCTGGAGGGCAAAACCTCCTGGATTTTCTCGAGTTGCGGCAGGTGCTCTCGACTTACAACGGGGACCTCAGGGACCCGTTCTGGTGGCCTCAGGAAAGGCCAGTCCCCATGCGAGTTCCTCGGGGGCCTCTCGGGATTCCTCTCCCGTCGATGCCGGGGCCTAAGACCTTGTGTGGAGTCGGGGCCGGAACCTGAGGATTCCTCTCCAGTGCTGACATGGATCTTGGGGTACTTCTGGAGTCTCCCCAGGGGAGTCAGTCCTCATCTCGAATGCGGGCATGCACTTGCGCTTTCCTCCAGAGCGGTAGCAGCAGTGTCACGCAGTCCGCCGCGTGGATCAAAGGATCTATGGTTTTCCCTCGAGTGTTTCTCACGAGGCTTTCCCACGAGGCTTTCACACAGGGCTGTGCCACGTGCACACGTTGTGGGAGTCGATCCTCGGCTTGAACGTCAAGGCAGTGCAGGGATAACAGGTTCCTCTGGAATGGACTGACACATCTGGGGGACTCTTGGAATGGTGGCACGACCCTGGAGTTCCTCTCGCCTTTCCTGTGGAGAGCGCCTCCTCTTGAGATGCGACGGGAACGCCGGGAATTCCTTCCCTACGAAACAGGGAAAGGATCCCTCATCTCGAGCTAGGAGGCGAAAACGGGGCTCGCCTGGATGTGTGCGGGACCCTCGTGCTTCCTCTCGAGTGGAGACGAGTATGTCGGGGAACTTCTTGAGTTGCAGCAAGGGTGTGAAGGACCCTTTGGAAGTTCCAGCGGTTAGAAGTGATTAGCCTCGAGAAGCCTCAGCGGAAATGGGCCTCATCTCTCCTGGAGGGCAAAACCTCCTGGATTTTCTCGAGTTGCGGCAGGTGCTCTCGACTTACGACGGGGACCTCAGGGACCCGCTCTGGTGGCCTCAGGAAAGGCCAGTCCCCATGCGAGTTCCACGGGGGCCTCTCGGGATTCCTCTCCCGTCGATACCGGGGCCTAAGACCTTGTGTGGAGTCGGGGCCGGAACCTGAGGATTCCTCTCCAGTGCTGACATGGATCTTGGGGTACTTCTGGAGTCTCCCCAGGGGAGTCAGTCCTCGTCTCGAATGCGGGCATGCACTTGCGCTTTCCTCCAGAGCGGTAGCAGCAGTGTCACGCAGTCCGCCGCGTGGATCAAAGGATCTATGGTTTTCCCTCGAGTTTTTCCCACGAGGCTTTCCCACGAGGCTTTCCCACAGGGCTGTCCCACGTGCACACGTGGTGGGAGTCGATCCTCGGCTTGAACGTCAAGGCAGTGCAGGGAAAACAGGTTCCTCTGGAATGGACTGACACATCTGGGGGACTCTTGGAATGGTGGCACGACCCTGGAGTTCCTCTCGCCTTTCCTGTGGAGAGCGCCTCCTCTTGAGATGCGACGGGAACGCCGGGAATTCTTTCCCTACGAAACAGGGAAAGGATCCCTCATCTCGTGCTCGGAGGCGGAAACGGGGCTCCCCTGGATGTGTGCGGGACCCTCGTGCTTCCTCTCGAGTGCAGACGGGTATGTCGGGGAACTTCTTGAGTTGCAGCAAGGGTGTGAAGGACCCTTTGGAAGGTCCAGTGGTTAGATGTGATTAGCCTCGAGAAGCCTCAGCGGAAATGGGCCTCATCTCGCCTGGAGGGCAAAACCTCCTGGATTTTCTCGAGTTGCGGCATGTGCTCTCGACTTACGACGGGGACCTCAGGGACCCGCTCTGGTGGCCTCAGGAAAGGCCAGTCGCCATCTGAGATCCTCGGGGGCCTCTCAGGATTCCTCTCCCGTCGATGCTGGGGCCTAAGACCTTGTGTGGAGTCGGGGCCGGAACCTGAGGATTCCTCTCCAGTGCTGACATGGATCTTGGGGTACTTCTGGAGTCTCCCATGGGGAGTCAGTCCTCGTCTCGAATGCAGACATGCACTTGCGCTTCCCTCCAGAGCGGTAGCAGCAGTGTCACGCATTCCGCCGGGTGCATCAAGGGATCTATGTCTTTCCCTCGTGGCTTTCCCCCGAGGCTTTCCCACAGGGCTGTCCCACGTGCACACGTGGTGGGAGTCGATCCTCGGCTTGAACGTCGAGGCAGTGCAGGGAAAACAGGTTCCTCTGGAATGGACGGACACATCTGGGGGACTCTTGGAATGGTGGAAAGACCCTGGAGTTCCTCTCGCCTTTCCTGTGGAGAGCGCCTCCTCTTGAGATGCGACGGGAACGCCGGGAATTCTTTCCCTTCGAAACAGGGAAAGGATCCCTCATCTCGAGCTAGGAGGCGGAAACGGGGCTCCCCTGGATGTGTGCGGGACCCTCGTTCTTCCTCTCGAGTGGAGTCGGGTATGTCGGGGAACTTCTTGAGTTGCAGCAAGGGTGTGAAGGACCCTTTGGAAGTTCCAGTGGTTAGATGTGATTAGCCTCGAGAAGCCTCAGCGGAAATGGGCCTCATCTCGCCTGGAGGGCAAAACCTCCTGGATTTTCTCGAGTTGCGGCAGGTGCTCTCGACTTACGACGGGGACCTCAGGGACCCGCTCTGGTGGCCTCAGGAAAGGCCAGTCCCCATGCGAGTTCTTTGGGGGCCTCTCGGGTTTCCTCGCCCGTAGATGTCGGGGCCTAAGACCTTGTGTGGAGTCGCGGCCGGAACCTGAGGATTCCATTCCAATGCTGACATGGATCTTGGGGTACTTCTGGAGTCTCCCCAGGGGAGTCAGTCCTCATCTCGAATGCAGACATGCACTTGCGCTTCCCTCCAAAGCGGTAGCAGCAGTGTCACGCAGTCCGCCGCGTGCATCAAGGGATCTATGGCTTTCCCTCGAGGCTTTCCCAAGAGGCTTTCCCACAGGGCTGTCCTACGTGCACACGTGGTGGGAGTCGATCCTCGGCTTGAACGTCAAGGCAGTGCAGGGAAAACAGATTCCTCTGGAATGGATTGACACATCTGGGTGACTCTTGGAATGGTGGCACGGCCCTGGAGTTCCTCTCCCCTTTCCTGTGGAGAGCGCCTCCTCTTGAGATGCGACGGGAACGCCAGGAATTCTTTCCCTTCGAAACAGGGAAAGGATCCCTCATCTCGAGCTAGGAGGCGGAAACGGGGCTCCCCTGGATGTGTGCGGGACCCTCGTGCTTCCTCTCGAGTGGAGACGGGTATGTCGGGGAACTTCTTGAGATGCAGCAAGGGTGTGAAGGACCCTTTGGAAGTTCCTGCGGTTAGATGTGATTAGCCTCGAGAATCCTCAGCGGAAATGGGCCTCATCTCGCCTGGAGGGCAAAACCTCCTGGATTTTCTCGAGTTGCGGCAGGTGCTCTCGACTTACAACGGGGACCTCAGGGACCCGCTCTGGTGGCCTCAGGAAAGGCCAGTCCCCGTGCGAGTTCCTCGGGGGGCTCTCGGGATTCCTCTCCCGTCGATGCCGGGGCCTAAGACCTTGTGTGGAGTCGGGGCCTGAACCTGAGGATTCCTCTCCAGTGCTGACATGGATCTTGGGGTACTTCTGGAGTCTCCCCAGGGGAGTCAGTCCTCGTCTCGAATGTGGGCATGCACTTGCGCTTTCCTCCAGAGCGGTAGCAGCAGTGTCACGCAGTCCGCCGCGTGGATCAAAGGATCTATGGTTTTCCCTCGAGTGTTTCTCACGAGGCTTTCCCACGAGGCTTTCCCACAGGGCTGTCCCACGTGCACACGTTGTGGGAGTCGATCCTCGGCTTGAACGATAAGGCAGTGCAGGGAAAACAGGTTCCTTTTGAATGGACTGACACATCTGGGGGACTCTTGGAATGGTGGCACGACCTTGGAGTTCCTCTCGCCTTTCCTGTGGAGAGCGCCTCCTCTTGACATGCGACGGGAACGCCGGGAATTCCTTCCCTTCGAAACAGGGAAAGGATCCCTCATCTCGAGCTAGGAGGCGGAAACGGGGCTCCCCTGGATGTGTGCGGGACCCACGTGCTTCCTCTCGAGTGGAGACGGGTATGTCGGGGAACTTCTTGAGATGCAGCAAGGGTGTGAAGGACCCTTTGGAAGTTCCAGCGGTTAGATGTGATTAGCCTCGAGAATCCTCAGCGGAAATGGGCCTCATCACGCCTGGAGGGCAAAACCTCCTGGATTTTCTCGAGTTGCGGCAGATGCTCTCGACTTACAACGGGGACCTCAGGGACCCGTTCTGGTGGCCTCAGGAAAGGCCAGTCCCCATGCGAGTTCCTCGGGGGCCTCTCGGGATTACTCTCCCGTCGATGCCGGGGCCTAAGACCTTGTGTGGAGTCGGGGCCGGAACCTGAGGATTCCTCTCCAGTGCTGACATGGATCTTGGGGTACTTCTGGAGTCTCCCCAGGGGAGTCAGTCCTCGTCTCGAATGCGGGCATGCACTTGCGCTTTCCTCCAGAGCGGTAGCAGCAGTGTCACACATTCCGCCGCGTGGATCAAAGGATCTATGGTTTTCCCTCGAGTGTTTCTCACGAGGCTTTCCCACGAGGCTTTCGCACAGGGCTGTCCCACGTGCACACGTGGTGGGAGTCGATCCTCGGCTTGAACGTAAAGGCAGTGCAGGGAAAACAGGTTCCTCTGGAATGGACTGACACATCTGGGGGACTCTTGGAATGGTGGCACGACCCTGGAGTTCCTCTCGCCTTTCCTGTGGAGAGCGCCTCCTCTTGAGATGCGACGGGAACGCCGGGAATTCCTTCCCTACGAAACAGGGAAAGGATCCCTCATCTCGAGCTTGGAGGCGAAAACGGGGCTCCCCTGGATGTGTGCGGGACCCTCGTGCTTCCTCTCGAGTGGAGACGAGTATGTCGGGGAACTTCTTGAGTTGCAGCAAGTGTGTGAAGGACCCTTTGGAAGTTCCAGCGGTTAGACGTGATTAGCCTCAAGAAGCCTCAGCGGAAATGGGCCTCATCTCGCCTGGAGGGCAAAACCTCCTGGATTTTCTCGAGTTGCGGCAGGTGCTCTCGCCTTATGACGGGGACCTCAGGGACCCGCTCTGGTGGCCTCAGGAAAGGCCAGTCCCCATGCGAGTTCCTCGGGGGCCTCTCGGGATTCCTCTCCCGTCAATGCCGGGGCCTAAGACCTTGTGTGGAGTCGGGGCCGGAACCTGAGGATTCCTCTCCAGTGCTGACATGGATCTTGGGGTACTTCTGGAGTCTCCCCAGGGGAGTCAGTCCTCGTCTCGAATGCGGGCATGCACTTGCGCTTTCCTCCAGAGCGGTAGCAGCAGTGTCACGCAGTCCGCCGCGTGGATCAAAGGATCTATGGTTTTCCCTCGAGTCTTTCCCACGAGGCTTTCCCACGAGGCTTTCCCACAGGGCTGTCCCACGTACACACGTGGTGGGAGTCGATCCTCGGCTTGAACGTCGAGGCAGTGCAGGGAAAACAGGTTCCTCTGGAATGGACGGACACATCTGGGGGACTCTTGGAATGGTGGCACGACCCTGGAGTTCCTCTCGCCTTTCCTGTGGAGAGCGCCTCCTCTTGAGATGCGACGGGAACGCCGGGAATTCTTTCCCTTCGAAAAAGGGAAAGGATCCCTCATCTCGAGCTAGGAGGCAGAAACGGGGCTCCCCTCGATGTGTGCGGGACCCTCGTACTTCCTCTCGAGTGGAGTCGGGTATGTCGGGGAACTTGTTGAGTTGCAGCAAGGGTGTGAAGGACCCTTTGGAAGTTCCAGTGGTTAGATGTGATTAGCCTCGAGAAGCCTCAGCGGAAATGGGCCTCATCTCGCCTGGAGGGCAAAACCTCCTGGATTTTCTCGAGTTGCGGCAGGTGCTCTCGACTTACGACGGGGACCTCAGGGACCCGCTCTGGTGGCCTCAGGAAAGGCCAGTCCCCATGCGAGTTCCTCGGGGGGCTCTCGGGATTCCTCTCCCGGCGATGCCGGGGCCTAAGACCTTGTGTGGAGTCGGGCCCGGAACCTGAGGATTCCTCTCCAGTGCTGACATGGATTTTGGGCTACTTCTGGAGTCTCCCCAGGGGAGTCAGTCCTCGTCTCGAATGCGGGCATGCACTTGCGCTTTCCTCCAGAGCGGTAGCAGCAGTGTCACGCAGTCCGCCGCGTGGATCAAAGGATCTATGGTTTTCCCTCGAGTCTTTCCCACGAGGCTTTCCCACGAGGCTTTCCCACAGGGCTGTCCCACGTGCACACGTGGTAAGAGTCGAACCTCGGCTTGAACGTCAAGGCAGTGCAGGGAAAAAAGGTTCCTCTGGAATGGACTTACACATCTGGCTGACTCTTGGAATGGTGGCACGACCCTGGAGTTCCTCTCGCCTTTCCTGTGGAGAGCGCCTCCTCTTGAGATGCGACGGGAACGCCGGGAATTCTTTCCCTACGAAACAGGGAAAGGATCCCTCATCTCGAGCTAGGAGCCGGAAACGGGGCTCCCCTGGATGTGTGCGGGACCCTCGTGCTTCCTCTCGAGTGGAGACGAGTATGTCGGGGAACTTCTTGAGTTGCAGCAAGTGTGTGAAGGACCCTTTGGAAGTTCCAGCGGTTAGACGTGATTAGCCTCGAGAAGCCTCAGCAGAAATGGGCCTCATCTCGCCTGGAGGGCAAAACCTCCTGGATTTTCTCGAGTTGCGGCAGGTGCTCTCGCCTTATGACGGGGACCTCAGGGACCCGCTCTGGTGGCCTCAGGAAGGGCCAGTCCCCATGCGAGTACCTCGGGGGCCTCTCGGGATTCCTCTCCCGTCGATGCCGGGCCCTAAGACCTTGTGTGGAGTCGGGGCCGGAACCTGAGGATTCCTCTCCAGTGCTGACATGGATCTTGGGGTACTTCTGGAGTCTCCCCAGGGGAGTCAGTCCTCGTCTCGAATGCGGGCATGCACTTGCGCTTTCCTCCAGAGCGGTAGCAGCAGTGTCACGCAGTCCGCCGCGTGCATCAAAGGATCTATGGTTTTCCCTCGAGTCTTTCCCACGAGGCTTTCCCACGAGGCTTTCCCACAGGGCTGTCCCACGTGCACACGTGGTGGGAGTCGATCCTCGGCTTGAACGTCAAGGCAGTGCAGGGAAAACAGGTTCCTCTGGAATGGACTGACACATCTGGGGGACTCTTGGAATGGTGTCACGACCCTGGAGTTCCTCTCGCCTTTCCTTTGGAGAGCGCCTCCTCTTGAGATGCGACGGGAACGCCGGGAATTCTTTCCCTATGAAACAGGGAAAGCATCCCTCATCTCGAGCTAGGAGGCGGAAACGGGGCTCCCCTGGATGTGTGCGGGACCCCACGTGCTTCCTCTCGAGTGGAGACAGGTATGTCGGGGAACTTCTTGAGTTGCAGCAATGGTGTGAAGGTCCCTTTGGAAGTTCCAGTGGTTAGATGTGATTGGCCTCGAGAAGCCTCAGCGGAAATGGGCCTCATCTCGCCTGGAGGGCAAAACCTCCTGGATTTTCTCGAGTTGCGGCAGGTGCTCTCGACTTACGACGGGGACCTCAGGGAACCGCTCTGGTGGCCTCAGGAAAGGCCAGTCCTCATGCGAGTTCCTCGGGGGCCTCTTGGGATTCCTCTCCCGTCGATGCCGGGGCCTAAGACCTTGTGTGGAGTCGGGGCCGGAACCTGAGGATTCCTCTCCAGTGCTGACATGGATCTTGGGGTACTTCTGGAGTCTCCCCAGGGGAGTCAGTCCTCGTCTCGAATGCGGGCATGCACTTGCGCTTTCCTCCAGAGCGGTAGCAGCAGTGTCACGCAGTCCGCCACGTGGATCAAAGGATCTATGGTTTTCCCTCGAGTCTTTCCCACGAGGCTTTCCCACGAGGCTTTCCCACAGGGCTGTCCCACGTGCACACGTGGTGGGAGTCGATCCTCGGCTTGAACGTCAAGGCAGTGCAGGGAAAACAGGTTCCTCTGGAATGGACTGACACATCTGGGGGACTCTTGGAATGGTGGCACGACCCTGGAGTTCCTCTCGCCTTTCCTGTGGAGAGCGCCTCCTCTTGAGATGCGACGGGAACGCCGGGAATTCTTTCCCTACGAAACAGGGAAAGGATCCCTCATCTCGAGCTAGGAGGCGGAAACGGGGCTCCCCTGGATGTGTGCGGGACCCACGTGCTTCCTCTGGAGTGGAGATGGGTATGTCGGGGAACTTCTTGAGTTGCAGCAAGGGTGTGAAGGACCCTTTGGAAGTTCCAGTGGTTAGACGTGATTAGCCTCGAGAAGCCTCAGCGGAAATGGGCCTCATCTCGCCTGGAGGGCAAAACCTCCTGGATTTTCTCGAGTTGCGGCAGGTGCTCTCGACTTACGACGGGGACTTCAGGGACCCGCTCTGGTGGCCTCAGGAAAGGCCAGTCCCCATGCGAGTTCCTCGGGGGCCTCTCGGGATTCCTCTCCCGTCGATGCCGGGGCCTAAGACCTTGTGTGGAGTCGGGGCCGGAACCTGAGGATTCCTCTCCAGTGCTGACATGGATCTTGGGGTACTTCTGGAGTCTCCCCAGGGGAGTCAGTCCTCGTCTCGAATGCGGGCATGCACTTGCGCTTTCCTCCAGAGCGGTAGCAGCAGTGTCACGCAGTCCGCCACGTGGATCAAAGGATCTATGGTTTTCCCTCGAGTCTTTCCCACGAGGCTTTCCCACGAGTCTTTCCCACAGGGCTGTCCCACGTGCACACGTGGTGGGAGTCGATCCTCGGCTTGAACGTCAAGGCAGTGCAGGGAAAACAGGTTCCTCTGGAATGGACTGACACATCTGGGGTCTCTTGGAATGGTGGCACGACCCTGGAGTTCCTCTCGCCTTTCCTGTGGAGAGCGCCTCCTCTTGAGATGCGACGGGAACGCCGGGAATTCTTTCCCTACGAAACAGGGAAAGGATCCCTCATCTCGAGCTAGGAGGCGGAAACGGGGCTTCCCTGGATGTGTGCGGGACCCACGTGCTTCCTCTCGAGTGGAGACGGGTATGTCGGGGAACTTCTTGAGTTGCAGCAAGGGTGTGAAGGACCCTTTGGACGTTCCAGTGGTTAGACGTGATTAGCCTCGAGAAGCCTCAGCGGAAATGGGCCTCATCTCGCCTGGAGGGGAAAACCTCCTGGATTTTCTCGAGTTGCGGCAGGTGCTCTCGACTTACGACGGGGACTTCAGGGACCCGCTCTGGTGGCCTCAGGAAAGGCCAGTCCCCATGCGAGTTCCTCGGGGGCCTCTCGGGATTCCTCTCCCGTCGATGCCGGGGCCTAAGACCTTGTGTGGAGTCGGGGCCGGAACCTGAGGATTCCTCTCCAGTGCTGACATGGATCTTGGGGTACTTCTGGAGTCTCCCCAGGGGAGTCAGTCCTCGTCTCGAATGCGGGCATGCACTTGCGCTTTCCTCCAGAGCGGTAGCAGCAGTGTCACGCAGTCCGCCGTGTGGATCAAAGGATCTATGGTTTTCCCTCGAGTCTTTCCCACGAGGCTTTCCCACGAGGCTTTCCCACAGTTCTGTCCCACGTGCACACGTGGTGGGAGTCGATCCTCGGCTTGAACGTCAAGGCAGTGCAGGGAAAACAGGTTCCTCTGGAATGGACTGACACATCTGGGCTCTCTTGGAATGGTGTCACGACCCTGGAGTTCCTCTCGCCTTTCCTGTGGAGAGCGCCTCCTCTTGAGATGCGACGGGAACGCCGGGAATTCTTTCCCTACGAAACAGGGAAAGGATCCCTCATCTCGAGCTAGGAGGCGGAAACGGGGCTCCCCTGGATGTGTGCGGGACCCCACGTGCTTCCTCTTGAGTGGAGACGGGTATGTCGGGGAACTTCTTGAGTTGCAGGAATGGTGTGAAGGACCCTTTGGAAGTTCCAGTGGTTAGATGTGATTGGCCTCGAGAAGCCTCAGCGGAAATTGGCCTCATCTCGCCTGGAGGGCAAAACCTCCTGGATTTTCTCGAGTTGCGGCAGGTGCTCTCGACTTACGACGGGGACCTCAGGGATTCGCTCTGGTGGCCTCAGGAAAGGCCAGTCCCCATGCGAGTTCCTCGGGGGCCTCTCGGGATTCCTCTCCCGTCGATGCCGGGGCCTAAGACCTTGTGTGGAGTCGGGGCCGGAACCTGAGGATTCCTCTCCAGTGCTGACATGGATCTTGGGGTACTTCTGGAGTCTCCCCAGGGGAGTCAGTCCTCGTCTCGAATGCGGGCATGCACTTGCGCTTTCCTCCAGAGCGGTAGCAGCAGTGTCACGCAGTCCGCCGCGTGGATCAAAGGATCTATGGTTTTCCCTCGAGTCTTTCCCACGAGGCTTTCCCACGAGGCTTTCCCACAGGGCTGTCCCACGTGCACACGTGGTGGGAGTCGATCCTCGGCTTGAACGTCAAGGCAGTGCAGGGAAAACAGGTTCCTCTGGAATGGACTGACACATCTGGGGGACTCTTGGAATGGTGTCACGACCCTGGAGTTCCTCTCGCCTTTCCTTTGGAGAGCGCCTCCTCTTGAGATGCGACGGGAACGCCGGGAATTCTTTCCCTACGAAACAGGGAAAGGATCCCTCATCTTGAGCTAGGAGGCGGAAACGGGGCTCCCCTGGATGTGTGCGGGACCCCACGTGCTTCCTCTCGAGTGGAGACGGGTATGTCGGGGAACTTCTTGAGTTGCAGCAAGGGTGTGAAGGACCCTTTGGAAGTTCCAGTGGTTAGACGTGATTAGCCTCGAGAAGCCTCAGCGGAAATGGGCCTCATCTCGCCTGGAGGGCAAAACCTCCTGGATTTTCTCGAGTTGCGGCAGGTGCTCTCGACTTACGACGGGGACCTCAGGGACCCGCTCTGGTGGCCTCAGGAAAGGCCAGTCCCCATGCCAGTTCCTCGGGGGCCTCTCGGGATTCCTCTCCCGTCGATGCCGGGGCCTAAGACCTTGTGTGGAGTCGGGGCCGGAACCTGAGGATTCCTCTCCAGTGCTGACATGGATCTTGGGGTACTTCTGGAGTCTCCCCAGGGGAGTCAGTCCTCGTCTGGAATGCGGGCATGCACTTGCGCTTTCCTCCAGAGCGGTAGCAGCAGTGTCACGCAGTCCGCCGCGTGGATCAAAGGATCTATGGTTTTCCCTCGAGTCTTTCCCACGAGGCTTTCCCACGAGGCTTTCCCACAGGGCTGTCCCACGTGCACACGAGGTGGGAGTCGATCCTCGGCTTGAACGTCAAGGCAGTGCAGGGAAAACAGGTTCCTCTGGAATGGACCGACACATCTGGGGGACTCTTGGAATGGTGGCACGACCCTGGAGTTCCTCTCGCCTTTCCTGTGGAGAGCGCCTCCTCTTGAGATGCGACGGGAACGCCGGGAATTCTTTCCCTACGAAACAGGGAAAGGATCCCTCATCTCGAGCTAGGAGGCGGAAACGGGGCTACCCTGGATGTGTGCGGGACCCCACGTGCTTCCTCTCTAGTGGAGACGGGTATGTCGGGGAACTTCTTGAGTTGCAGCAAGGGTGTGAAGAACCCTTTGGAAGTTCCAGTGGTTAGATGTGATTGGCCTCGAGAAGCCTCAGCGGATATGGGCCTCATCTCGCCTGGAGGGCAAAACCTCCTGGATTTTCTCGAGTTGCGGCAGGTGCTCTCGACTTACGACGGGGACCTCAGGGACCCGCTCTGGTGGCCTCAGGAAAGGCCAGTCCCCATGCGAGTTCCTCGGGGGCCTCTCGGGATTCCTCTCCCGTCGATGTCGGGGCCTAAGACCTTGTGTGGAGTCGGGGCCGGAACCTGAGGATTCCTCTCCAGTGCTGACATGGATCTTGGGGTACTTCTGGAGTCTCCCCAGGGGAGTCAGTCCTCGTCTCGAATGCGGGCATGCACTTGCGCTTTCCTCCAGAGCGGTAGCAGCAGTGTCACGCAATCCGCCGCGTGGATCGAAGGATCTATGGTTTTCCCTCGAGTCTTTCCCACGAGGCTTTCCCACGAGGCTTTCCCACAGGGCTGTCCCACGTGCACACGTGGTGGGAGTCGATCCTCGGCTTGAACGTCAAGGCAGTGCAGGGAAAACAGGTTCCTCTGGAATGGACTGACACATCTGGGGGACTCTTGGAATGGTGGCATGACCCTGGAGTTCCTCTCGCCTTTCCTGTGGAGAGCGCCTCCTCTTGAGATGCGACGGGAACGCCGGGAATTCTTTCCCTACGAAACAGGGAAAGGATCCCTCATCTCGAGCTAGGAGGCGGAAACGGGGCCCCCTGGATGTGTGCGGGACCCCACGTGCTTCCTCTCGAGTGGAGACGGGTATGTCGGGGAACTTCTTGAGTTGCAGCAATGGTGTGAAGGACCCTTTGGAAGTTCCAGTGGTTAGATGTGATTGGCCTCGAGAAGCCTCAGCGGAAATGGGCCTCATCTCGCCTGGAGGGCAAAACCTCCTGGATTTTCTCGAGTTGCGGCAGGTGCTCTCGACTTACGACGGGGACCTCAGGGACCCGCTCTGGTGGCCTCAGGAAAGGCCAGTCCCCATGCGAATTCCTCGGGGGCCTCTCGGGATCCCTATACCGTCAATGCCAGGGCCTAAGACCTTGTGTGGAGTCGGGGCTGGAACCTGAGGATTCCTCTCCAGTGCTGACATGGATCTTGGGGTACTTCTGGAGTCTCCCCAGGGGAGTCAGTCCTCGTCTCGAATGCGGGCATGCACTTGCGCTTTCCTCCAGAGCGGTAGCAGCAGTGTCACGCAGTCCGCCGCGTGGATCAAAGGATCTATGGTTTTCCCTCGAGTCTTTCCCACGAGGCCTTCCCACGAGACTTTCCCACAGGGCTGTCCCACGTGCACACGTGGTGGGAGTCGATCCTCGGCTTGAACGTCAAGGCAGTGCAGGGAAAACAGGTTCCTCTGGAATGGACTGACACATCTGGGGGACTCTTGGAATGGTGGCACGACCCTGGAGTTCCTCTCGCCTTTCCTGTGGAGAGCGCCTCCTCTTGAGATGCGACGGGAACGCCGGGAATTCTTTCCCTACGAAACAGGGAAAGGATCCCTCATCTCGTGCTAGGAGGCGGAAACGGGGCTCCCCTGGATGTGTGCGGGACACCACGTGCTTCCTCTCGAGTGGAGACAGGTATGTCGGGGAACTTCTTGAGTTGCAGCAATGGTGTGAAGGACCCTTTGGAAGTTCCAGTGGTTAGATGTGATTGGCCTCGAGAAGCCTCAGCGGATATGGGCCTCATCTCGCCTGGAGGGCAAAACCTCCTGGATTTTCTCGAGTTGCGGCAGGTGCTCTCGACTTACGACGGGGACCTCAGGGACCCGCTCTGGTGGCCTCAGGAAAGGCCAGTCCCCATGCGAGTTCCTCGGGGGCCTCTCGGGATTCCTCTCCCGTCGATGTCGGGGCCTAAGACCTTGTGTGGAGTCGGGGCCGGAACCTGAGGATTCCTCTCCAGTGCTGACATGGATCTTGGGGTACTTCTGGAGTCTCCCCAGGGGAGTCAGTCCTCGTCTCGAATGCGGGCATGCACTTGCGCTTTCCTCCAGAGCGGTAGCAGCAGTGTCACGCAGTCCGCCGCGTGGATCGAAGGATCTATGGTTTTCCCTCGAGTCTTTCCCACGAGGCTTTCCCACGAGGCTTTCCCACAGGGCTGTCCCACGTGCACACGTGGTGGGAGTCGATCCTCGGCTTGAACGTCAAGGCAGTGCAGGGAAAACAGGTTCCTCTGGAATGGACTGACACATCTGGGGGACTCTTGGAATGGTGGCATGACCCTGGAGTTCCTCTCGCCTTTCCTGTGGAGAGCGCCTCCTCTTGAGATGCGACGGGAACGCCGGGAATTCTTTCCCTTCGAAACAGGGAAAGGATCCCTCATCTCGAGCTAGGAGGCGGAAACGGGGCTCCCCTGGATGTGTGCGGGACCCCACGTGCTTCCTCTCGAGTGGAGACGGGTATGTCGGGGAACTTCTTGAGTTGCAGCAATGGTGTGAAGGACCCTTTGGAAGTTCCAGTGGTTAGATGTGATTGGCCTCGAGAAGCCTCAGCGGAAATGGGCCTCATCTCGCCTGGAGGGCAAAACCTCCTGGATTTTCTCGAGTTGCGGCAGGTGCTCTCGACTTACGACGGGGACCTCAGGGACCCGCTCTGGTGGCCTCAGGAAAGGCCAGTCCCCATGCGAGTTCCTCGGGGGCCTCTCGGGATCCCTATCCCGTCGATGCCAGGGCCTAAGACCTTGTGTGGAGTCGGGGCTGGAACCTGAGGATTCCTCTCCAGTGCTGACATGGATCTTGGGGTACTTCTGGAGTCTCCCCAGGGGAGTCAGTCCTCGTCTCGAATGCGGGCATGCACTTGCGCTTTCCTCCAGAGCGGTAGCAGCAGTGTCACGCAGTCCGCCGCGTGGATCAAAGGATCTATGGTTTTCCCTCGAGTCTTTCCCACGAGGCCTTCCCACGAGACTTTCCCACAGGGCTGTCCCACGTGCACACGTGGTGGGAGTCGATCCTCGGCTTGAACGTCAAGGCAGTGCAGGGAAAACAGGTTCCTCTGGAATGGACTGACACATCTGGGGGACTCTTGGAATGGTGGCACGACCCTGGAGTTCCTCTCGCCTTTCCTGTGGAGAGCGCCTCCTCTTGAGATGCGACGGGAACGCCGGGAATTCTTTCCCTACGAAACAGGGAAAGGATCCCTCATCTCGTGCTAGGAGGCGGAAACGGGGCTCCCCTGGATGTGTGCGGGACACCACGTGCTTCCTCTCGAGTGGAGACAGGTATGTCGGGGAACTTCTTGAGTTGCAGCAATGGTGTGAAGGACCCTTTGGAAGTTCCAGTGGTTAGATGTGATTGGCCTCGAGAAGCCTCAGCGGATATGGGCCTCATCTCGCCTGGAGGGCAAAACCTCCTGGATTTTCTCGAGTTGCGGCAGGTGCTCTCGACTTACGACGGGGACCTCAGGGACCCGCTCTGGTGGCCTCAGGAAAGGCCAGTCCCCATGCGAGTTCCTCGGGGGCCTCTCGGGATTCCTCTCCCGTCGATGTCGGGGCCTAAGACCTTGTGTGGAGTCGGGGCCGGAACCTGAGGATTCCTCTCCAGTGCTGACATGGATCTTGGGGTACTTCTGGAGTCTCCCCAGGGGAGTCAGTCCTCGTCTCGAATGCGGGCATGCACTTGCGCTTTCCTCCAGAGCGGTAGCAGCAGTGTCACGCAGTCCGCCGCGTGGATCGAAGGATCTATGGTTTTCCCTCGAGTCTTTCCCACGAGGCTTTCCCACGAGGCTTTCCCACAGGGCTGTCCCACGTGCACACGTGGTGGGAGTCGATCCTCGGCTTGAACGTCAAGGCAGTGCAGGGAAAACAGGTTCCTCTGGAATGGACTGACACATCTGGGGGACTCTTGGAATGGTGGCATGACCCTGGAGTTCCTCTCGCCTTTCCTGTGGAGAGCGCCTCCTCTTGAGATGCGACGGGAACGCCGGGAATTCTTTCCCTTCGAAACAGGGAAAGGATCCCTCATCTCGAGCTAGGAGGCGGAAACGGGGCTCCCCTGGATGTGTGCGGGACCCCACGTGCTTCCTCTCGAGTGGAGACGGGTATGTCGGGGAACTTCTTGAGTTGCAGCAATGGTGTGAAGGACCCTTTGGAAGTTCCAGTGGTTAGATGTGATTGGCCTCGAGAAGCCTCAGCGGAAATGGGCCTCATCTCGCCTGGAGGGCAAAACCTCCTGGATTTTCTCGAGTTGCGGCAGGTGCTCTCGACTTACGACGGGGACCTCAGGGACCCGCTCTGGTGGCCTCAGGAAAGGCCAGTCCCCATGCGAGTTCCTCGGGGGCCTCTCGGGATCCCTATCCCGTCGATGCCAGGGCCTAAGACCTTGTGTGGAGTCGGGGCTGGAACCTGAGGATTCCTCTCCAGTGCTGACATGGATCTTGGGGTACTTCTGGAGTCTCCCCAGGGGAGTCAGTCCTCGTCTCGAATGCGGGCATGCACTTGCGCTTTCCTCCAGAGCGGTAGCAGCAGTGTCACGCAGTCCGCCGCGTGGATCAAAGGATCTATGGTTTTCCCTCGAGTCTTTCCCACGAGGCTTTCCCACGAGACTTTCCCACAGGGCTGTCCCACGTGCACACGTGGTGGGAGTCGATCCTCGGCTTGAACGTCAAGGCAGTGCAGGGAAAACAGGTTCCTCTGGAATGGACTGACACATCTGGGGGACTCTTGGAATGGTGGCACGACCCTGGAGTTCCTCTCGCCTTTCCTGTGGAGAGCGCCTCCTCTTGAGATGCGACGGGAACGCCGGGAATTCTTTCCCTACGAAACAGGGAAAGGATCCCTCATCTCGTGCTAGGAGGCGGAAACGGGGCTCCCCTGGATGTGTGCGGGACACCACGTGCTTCCTCTTGAGTGGAGACGGGTATGTCGGGGAACTTCTTGAGTTGCAGGAATGGTGTGAAGGACCCTTTGGAAGTTCCAGTGGTTAGATGTGATTGGCCTCGAGAAGCCTCAGCGGAAATGGGCCTCATCTCGCCTGGAGGGCAAAACCTCCTGGATTTTCTCGAGTTGCGGCAGGTGCTCTCGACTTACCACGGGGACCTCAGGGATTCGCTCTGGTGGCCTCAGGAAAGGCCAGTCCCCATGCGAGTTCCTCGGGGGCCTCTCGGGATTCCTCTCCCGTCGATGCCGGGGCCTAAGACCTTGTGTGGAGTCGGGGCCGGAACCTGAGGATTCCTCTCCAGTGCTGACATGGATCTTGGGGTACTTCTGGAGTCTCCCCAGGGGAGTCAGTCCTCGTCTCGAATGCGGGCATGCACTTGCGCTTTCCTCCAGAGCGGTAGCAGCAGTGTCACGCAGTCCGCCGCGTGGATCAAAGGATCTATGTTTTTCCCTCGAGTCTTTCCCACGAGGCTTTCCCACGAGGCTTTCCCACAGGGCTGTCCCACGTGCACACGTGGTGGGAGTCGATCCTCGGCTTGAACGTCAAGGCAGTGCAGGGAAAACAGGTTCCTCTGGAATGGACTGACACATCTGGGGGACTCTTGGAATGGTGTCACGACCCTGGAGTTCCTCTCGCCTTTCCTTTGGAGAGCGCCTCCTCTTGAGATGCGACGGGAACGCCGGGAATTCTTTCCCTTCGAAACAGGGAAAGGATCCCTCATCTCGAGCTAGGAGGCGGAAACGGGGCTCCCCTGGATGTGTGCGGGACCCCACGTGCTTCCTCTCGAGTGGAGACGGGTATGTCGGGGAACTTCTTGAGTTGCAGCAAGGGTGTGAAGGACCCTTTGGAAGTTCCAGTGGTTAGACGTGATTAGCCTCGAGAAGCCTCAGCGGAAATGGTCCTCATCTCGCCTGGAGGGCAAAACCTCCTGGATTTTCTCGAGTGGCGGCAGGTGCTCTCGACTTACGACGGGGACCTCAGGGACCCGCTCTGGTGGCCTCAGGAAAGGCCAGTCCCCATGCGAGTTCCTCGGGGGCCTCTCGGGATTCCTCTCCCGTCGATGCCGGGGCCTAAGACCTTGTGTGGAGTCGGGGCCGGAACCTGAGGATTCCTCTCCAGTGCTGACATGGATCTTGGGGTACTTCTGGAGTCTCCCCAGGGGAGTCAGTCCTCGTCTGGAATGCGGGCATGCACTTGCGCTTTCCTCCAGAGCGGTAGCAGCAGTGTCACGCAGTCCGCCACGTGCATCAAAGGATCTATGGTTTTCCCTCGAGTCTTTCCCACGAGGCTTTCCCACGAGGCTTTCCCACAGGGCTGTCCCACGTGCACACGTGGTGGGAGTCGATCCTCGGCTTGAACGTCAAGGCAGTGCAGGGAAAACAGGTTCCTCTGGAATGGACCGACACATCTGGGGGACTCTTGGAATGGTGGCACGACCCTGGAGTTCCTCTCGCCTTTCCTGTGGAGAGCGCCTCCTCTTGAGATGCGACGGGAACGCCGGGAATTCTTTCCCTAAGAAACAGGGAAAGGATCCCTCATCTCGAGCTAGGAGGCGGAAACGGGGCTACCCTGGATGTGTGCGGGACCCCACGTGCTTCCTCTCTAGTGGAGACGGGTATGTCGGGGAACTTCTTGAGTTGCAGCAAGGGTGTGAAGGACCCTTTGGAAGTTCCAGTGGTTAGATGTGATTGGCCTCGAGAAGCCTCAGCGGATATGGGCCTCATCTCGCCTGGAGGGCAAAACCTCCTGGATTTTCTCGAGTTGCGGCAGGTGCTCTCGACTTACGACGGGGACCTCAGGGACCCGCTCTGGTGGCCTCAGGAAAGGCCAGTCCCCATGCGAGTTCCTCGGGGGCCTCTCGGGATTCCTCTCCCGTCGATGTCGGGGCCTAAGACCTTGTGTGGAGTCGGGGCCGGAACCTGAGGATTCCTCTCCAGTGCTGACATGGATCTTGGGGTACTTCTGGAGTCTCCCCAGGGGAGTCAGTCCTCGTCTCGAATGCGGGCATGCACTTGCGCTTTCCTCCAGAGCGGTAGCAGCAGTGTCACGCAGTCCGCCGCGTGGATCAAAGGATTTATGGTTTTCCCTCGAGTCTTTCCCACGAGGCTTTCCCACGAGGCTTTCCCACAGGGCTGTCCCACGTGCACACGTGGTGGGAGTCGATCCTCGGCTTGAACGTCAAGGCAGTGCAGGGAAAACAGGTTCCTCTGGAATGAACTGACACATCTGGGGGACTCTTGGAATGGTGGCATGACCCTGGAGTTCCTCTCGCCTTTCCTGTGGGGAGCGCCTCCTCTTGAGATGCGACGGGAACGCCGGGAATTCTTTCCCTACGAAACAGGGAAAGGATCCCTCATCTCGAGCTAGGAGGCGGAAACGGGGCTTCCCTGGATGTGTGCGGGACCCCACGTGCTTCCTCTCGAGTGGAGACGGGTATGTCGGGGAACTTCTTGAGTTGCAGCAAGGGTGTGAAGGACCCTTTGGAAGTTCCAGTGGTTAGATGTGATTGTCCTCGAGAAGCCTCAGCGGAAATGGGCCTCATCTCGCCTGGAGGGCAAAACCTCCTGGATTTTCTCGAGTTGCGGCAGGTGCTCTCGACTTACGACGGGGACCTCAGGGACCCGCTCTGGTGGCCTCAGGAATGGCCAGTCCCCATGCGAGTTCCTCGGGGGCCTCTCGGGATTCCTCTCCCGTCGATGCCGGGGCCTAAGACCTTGTGTGGAGTCGGGGCCGGAACCTGAGGATTCCTCTCCAGTGCTGACATGGATCTTGGGGTACTTCTGGAGTCTCCCCAGGGGAGTCAGTCCTCGTCTCGAATGCGGGCATGCACTTGCGCTTTCCTCCAGAGCGGTAGCAGCAGTGTCACGCAGTCCGCCGCGTGGATCAAAGGATCTATGGTTTTCCCTCGAGTCTTTCCCACGAGGCTTTCCCACGAGGCTTTCCCACAGGGCTGTCCCACGTGCACACGTGGTGGGAGTCGATCCTCGGCTTGAACGTCAAGGCAGTGCAGGGAAAACAGGTTCCTCTGGAATGGACTGACACATCTGGGGGACTTTTGGAATGGTGGCACGACCCTGGAGTTCCTCTCGCCTTTCCTGTGGAGAGCGCCTCCTCTTGAGATGCGACGGGAACGCCGGGAATTCTTTCCCTACGAAACAGGGAAAGGATCCCTCATCTCGTGCTAGGAGGCGGAAACGGGGCTCCCCTGGATGTGTGCGGGACACCACGTGCTTCCTCTCGAGTGCAGACGGGTATGTCGGGGAACTTCTTGAGTTGCAGCAAGGGTGTGAAGGACCCTTTGGAAGGTCCAGTGGTTAGATGTGATTGGCCTCGATAAGCCTCAGCGGAAATGGGCCTCATCTCGCCTGGAGGGCAAAACCTCCTGGATTTTCTCGAGTTGCGGCAGGTGCTCTCGACTTAGGACGGGGACCTCAGGGACCCGCTCTGGTGGCCTCAGGAAAGGCCAGTCCCCATGCGAGTTCCTCGGGGGCCTCTCGGGATTCCTCTCCCGTCGATGCCAGGGCCTAAGACCTTGTGTGGAGTCGGGGCCGGAACCTGAGGATTCCTCTCCAGTGCTGACATGGATCTTGGGGTACTTCTGGAGTCTCCGCAGGGGAGTCAGTCCTCGTCTCGAATGCGGGCATGCACTTGCGCTTTCCTCCAGAGCGGTAGCAGCAGTGTCACGCAGTCCGCCGCGTGGATCAAAGGATCTATGGTTTTCCCTCGAGTCTTTCCCACGAGGCTTTCCCACGAGGCTTTCCCACAGGGCTGTCCCACGTGCACACGTGGTGGGAGTCGATCCTCGGCTTGAACGTCAAGGCAGTGCAGGGAAAACAGGTTCCTCTGGAATGGACTGACACATCTGGGGGACTCTTGGAATGGTGGCACGACCCTGGAGTTCCTCTCGCCTTTCCTGTGGAGAGCGCCTCCTCTTGAGATGCGACGGGAACGCCGGGAATTCTTTCCCTACGAAACAGGGAAAGGATCCCTCATCTCGAGCTAGGAGGCGGAAACGGGGCTCCCCTGGATGTGTGCGGGACCCCACGTGCTTCCTCTCGAGTGGAGACGGGTATGTCGGGGAACTTCTTGAGTTGCAGCAAGGGTGTGAAGGACCCTTTGGAAGTTCCAGTGGTTAGACGTGATTAGCCTCGAGAAGCCTCAGCGGAAATGGGCCTCATCTCGCCTGGAGGGCAAAACCTCCTGGATTTTCTCGAGTTGCGGCAGGTGCTCTCGACTTACGACGGGGACCTCAGGGACCCGCCCTGGTGGCCTCAGGAAAGGCCAGTCCCCATGCCAGTTCCTCGGGGGCCTCTCGGGATTCCTCTCCCGTCGATGCCGGGGCCTAAGACCTTGTGTGGAGTCGGGGCCGGAACCTGAGGATTCCTCTCCAGTGCTGACATGGATCTTGGGGTACTTCTGGAGTCTCCCCAGGGGAGTCAGTCCTCGTCTGGAATGCGGGCATGCACTTGCGCTTTCCTCCAGAGCGGTAGCAGCAGTGTCACGCAGTCCGCCGCGTGCATCAAAGGATCTATGGTTTTCCCTCGAGTTTTTCCCACGAGGCTTTCCCACGAGGCTTTCCCACAGGGCTGTCCCACGTGCACACGTGGTGGGAGTCGATCCTCGGCTTGAACGTCAAGGCAGTGCAGGGAAAACAGGTTCCTCTGGAATGGACCGACACATCTGGGGGACTCTTGGAATGGTGGCACGACCCTGGAGTTCCTCTCGCCTTTCCTGTGGAGAGCGCCTCCTCTTGAGATGCGACGGGAACCCCGGGAATTCTTTCCCTACGAAACAGGGAAAGGATCCCTCATCTCGAGCTAGGAGGTGGAAACGGGGCTCCCCTGGATGTGTGCGGGACCCCACGTGCTTCCTCTCTAGTGGAGACGGGTATGTCGGGGAACTTCTTGAGTTGCAGCAAGGGTGTGAAGGACCCTTTGGAAGTTCCAGTGGTTAGATGTGATTGGCCTCGAGTAGCCTCAGCGGAAATGGGCCTCATCTCGCCTGGAGGGCAAAACCTCCTGGATTTTCTCGAGTTGCGGCAGGTGCTCTCGACTTACGACGGGGACCTCAGGGACCCGCTCTGGTGGCCTCAGGAAAGGCCAGTCCCCATGCGAGTTCCTCGGGGGCCTCTCGGGATTCCTCTCCCGTCGATGTCGGGGCCTAAGACCTTGTGTGGAGTCGGGGCCGGAACCTGAGGATTCCTCTCCAGTGCTGACATGGATCTTGGGGTACTTCTGGAGTCTCCCCAGGGGAGTCAGTCCTCGTCTCGAATGCGGGCATGCACTTGCGCTTTCCTCCAGAGCGGTAGCAGCAGTGTCACGCAGTCCGCCGCGTGGATCAAAGGATCTATGGTTTTCCCTCGAGTCGTTCCCACGAGGCTTTCCCACGAGGCTTTCCCACAGGGCTGTCCCACGTGCACACGTGGTGGGAGTCGATCCTCGGCTTGAACGTCAAGGCAGTGCAGGGAAAACAGGTTCCTCTGGAATGGACTGACACATCTGGGGGACTCTTGGAATGGTGGCACGACCCTGGAGTTCCTCTCGCCTTTCCTGTGGAGAGCGCCTGCTCTTGAGATGCGACGGGAACGCCGGGAATTCTTTCCCTACGAAACAGGGAAAGGATCCCTCATCTCGAGCTAGGAGGCGGAAACGGGGCTCCCCTGGATGTGTGCGGGACACCACGTGCTTCCTCTCGAGTGGAGACGGGTATGTCGGGGAACTTCTTGAGTTGCAGCAAGGGTGTGAAGGACCCTTTGGAAGTTCCAGTGGTTAGATGTGATTGTCCTCGAGAAGCCTCAGCGGAAATGGGCCTCATCTCGCCTGGAGGGCAAAACCTCCTGGATTTTCTCGAGTTGCGGCAGGTGCTCTCGACTTACGACGGGGACCTCAGGGACCCGCTCTGGTGGCCTCAGGAATGGCCAGTCCCCATGCGAGTTCCTCGGGGGCCTCTCGGGATTCCTCTCCCGTCCATGCCGGGGCCTAAGACCTTGTGTGGAGTCGGGGCCGGAACCTGAGGATTCCTCTCCAGTGCTGACATGGATCTTGGGGTACTTCTGGAGTCTCCCCAGGGGAGTCAGTCCTCGTCTCGAATGCGGGCATGCACTTGCGCTTTCCTCCAGAGCGGTAGCAGCAGTGTCACGCAGTCCGCCGCGTGGATCAAAGGATCTATGGTTTTCCCTCGAGTCTTTCCCACGAGGCTTTCCCACGAGGCTTTCCCACAGGGCTGTCCCACGTGCACACGTGGTGGGAGTCGATCCTCGGCTTGAACGTCAAGGCAGTGCAGGGAAAACAGGTTCCTCTGGAATGGACTGACACATCTGGGGGACTTTTGGAATGGTGGCACGACCCTGGAGTTCCTCTCGCCTTTCCTGTGGAGAGCGCCTCCTCTTGAGATGCGACGGGAACGCCGGGAATTCTTTCCCTACGAAACAGGGAAAGGATCCCTCATCTCGTGCTAGGAGGCGGAAACGGGGCTCCCCTGGATGTGTGCGGGACACCACGTGCTTCCTCTCGAGTGCAGACGGGTATGTCGGGGAACTTCTTGAGTTGCAGCAAGGGTGTGAAGGACCCTTTGGAAGGTCCAGTGGTTAGATGTGATTGGCCTCGATAAGCCTCAGCGGAAATGGGCCTCATCTCGCCTGGAGGGCAAAACCTCCTGGATTTTCTCGAGTTGCGGCAGGTGCTCTCGACTTAGGACGGGGACCTCAGGGACCCGCTCTGGTGGCCTCAGGAAAGGCCAGTCCCCATGCGAGTTCCTCGGGGGCCTCTCGGGATTCCTCTCCCGTCGATGCCAGGGCCTAAGACCTTGTGTGGAGTCGGGGCCGGAACCTGAGGATTCCTCTCCAGTGCTGACATGGATCTTGGGGTACTTCTGGAGTCTCCCCAGGGGAGTCAGTCCTCGTCTCGAATGCGGGCATGCACTTGCGCTTTCCTCCAGAGCGGTAGCAGCAGTGTCACGCAGTCCGCCGCGTGGATCAAAGTATCTATGGTTTTCCCTCGAGTCTTTCCCACGAGGCTTTCCCACGAGGCTTTCCCACAGGGCTGTCCCACGTGCACACGTGGTGGGAGTCGATCCTCGGCTTGAACGTCAAGGCAGTGCAGGGAAAACAGGTTCCTCTGGAATGGACTGACACATCTGGGGGACTTTTGGAATGGTGGCACGACCCTGGAGTTCCTCTCGCCTTTCCTGTGGAGAGCGCCTCCTCTTGAGATGCGACGGGAACGCCGGGAATTCTTTCCCTACGAAACAGGGAAAGGATCCCTCATCTCGTGCTAGGAGGCGGAAACGGGGCTCCCCTGGATGTGTGCGGGACACCACGTGCTTCCTCTCGAGTGCAGACGGGTATGTCGGGGAACTTCTTGAGTTGCAGCAAGGGTGTGAAGGACCCTTTGGAAGGTCCAGTGGTTAGATGTGATTGGCCTCGATAAGCCTCAGCGGAAATGGGCCTCATCTCGCCTGGAGGGCAAAACCTCCTGGATTTTCTCGAGTTGCGGCAGGTGCTCTCGACTTACGACGGGGACCTCAGGGACCCGCTCTGGTGGCCTCAGGAAAGGCCAGTCCCCATGCGAGTTCCTCGGGGGCCTCTCGGGATTACTCTCCCGTCGATGCCAGGGCCTAAGACCTTGTGTGGAGTCGGGGCCGGAACCTGAGGATTCCTCTCCAGTGCTGACATGGATCTTGGGGTACTTCTGGAGTCTCCGCAGGGGAGTCAGTCCTCGTCTCGAATGCAGGCATGCACTTGCGCTTTCCTCCAGAGCGGTAGCAGCAGTGTCACGCAGTCCGCCGCGTGGATCAAAGGATCTATGGTTTTCCCTCGAGTCTTTCCCACGAGGCTTTCCCACGAGGCTTTCCCACAGGGCTGTCCCACGTGCACACGTGGTGGGAGTCGATCCTCGGCTTGAACGTCAAGGCAGTGCAGGGAAAACAGGTTCCTCTGGAATGGACTGACACATCTGGGGGACTCTTGGAATGGTGGCACGACCCTGGAGTTCCTCTCGCCTTTCCTGTGGAGAGCGCCTCCTCTTGAGATGCGACGGGAACGCCGGGAATTCTTTCCCTACGAAACAGGGAAAGGATCCCTCATCTCGAGCTAGGAGGCGGAAACGGGGCTCCCCTGGATATGTGCGGTACACCACGTGCTTCCTCTCGAGTGCAAACGGGTATGTTGGGGAACTTCTTGAGTTGCAGCAAGGGTGTGAAGGACCCTTTGGAAGTTCCAGTGGTTAGATGTGATTGGCCTCGAGAAGCCTCAGCGGAAATGGGCCTCATCTCGCCTGGAGGGCAAAACCTCCTGGATTTTCTCGAGTTGCGTCAGGTGCTCTCGACTTACGACGGGGACCTCAGGGACCCGCTCTGGTGGCCTGAGGAAAGGCCAGTCCCCATGCTAGTTCCTCGGGGGCCTCTCGGGATTCCTCTCCCGTCGATGCCGGGGCCTAAGACCTTGTGTGGAGTCGGGGCAGGAACCTGAGGATTCCTCTCCAGTGCTGACATGGATCTTGGGGTACTTCTGGAGTCTCCTCAGGGGAGTCAGTCCTCGTCTCGAATTCGGGCATGCACTTGCGCTTTCCTCCAGAGCGGTAGCAGCAGTGTCACGCAGTCCGCCGCGTGGATCAAAGGATCTATGGTTTTCCCTCGAGCTTTCCCACGAGGCTTTCCCACGAGGCTTTCCCACAGGGCTGTCCCACGTGCACACGTGGTGGGAGTCGATCCTCGGCTTGAACGTGAAGGCAGTGCAGGGAAAACAGGTTCCTCTGGAATGGACTGACACATCTGGGGGTCTCTTGGAATGGTGCCACGACCCTGGAGTTCCTCTAGCCTTTCCTGTGGAGAGCGCCACCTCTTGAGATGCGACGGGAACGACGGGAATTCTTTCCCTATGAAACAGGGAAAGGATCCCTCATCTCTAGCTAGGAGGCGGAAACGGGGCTCCCCTGGATGTGTGCGGGACCCCACGTGCTTCCTCTCGAGTGGAGACGGGTATGTCGCGGAACTGCTTGAGTTGCAGCAAGGGTGTAAGGACCCTTTGGAAGTTCCAGTGGTTAGATGTGATTAGCCTCGACAAGCCTCAGCGGAAATGGGCCTCATCTCACCTGGAGGGCAAAACCTCCTGGATTTTCTCGAGTTGCAGCAGGAGCTCTCGACTTACGATGGGGACCTCAGGGACCCGCCCTGGTGGCCTCAGGAAAGGCCAGTCCCCATGCGAGTTCCTCGGGGGCCTCTCGGCATTCTTCTCCCGTCGATGCCAGGGCCTAAGACCTTGTGTGGAGTCGGGGCCGGAACCTGAGGATTCCTCTCTAGTGCTGACATGGATCTTGGGGTACTTCTGGAGTCTCCCAGGGGAGTCAGTCCTCGTCTCGAATGCGGGCATGCACTTGCGCTTTCCTCCAGAGCGGTAGCAGCAGTGTCACGGAGTCCGCCGCGTGGATCAAAGGATCTATGGTTTTCCCTCGAGTCTTTCCCACGAGGCTTTCCCACGAGGCTTTCCCACAGGGCTGTCCCACGTGCACACGTGGTGGGACTCGATCCTCGGCTTGAACGTCAAGGCAGTGCAGGGAAAACAGGTTCCTCTGGAATGGACTGACACATCTGGGGGACTCTTGGAATGGTGGCACGACCCTGGAGTTCCTCTTGCCTTTCCTGTGGAGAGCGGCTCCTCTTGAGATGCAACGGGAACGCCGGGAATTCTTTCCCTACGAAACAGGGAAAGGATCCCTCATCTCGAGCTAGGAGGCGGAAACGGGTCTCCCCTGGATGTGTGCGGGACCTTTGTGCTTCCTCTCGAGTGGAGACGGGTATGTCGGGGAACTTCTTGAGTTGCAGTAAGGGTGTGAAGGACCCTTTGGAAGTTCCAGTGGTTAGATGTGATTAGCCTCGAGAAGCCTCAGGGAAATGGGCCTCATCTCGCCTGGAGGTCAAAACCTCCTGGATTTTCTCGAGTTGCGGTAGGTGCTCTGGACTTACGACGGGGACCTCGGGGACCCGCTCTGGTGGCCTCAGGAAAGGCCAGTCCCCATGCGAGTTCCTCGGGGGCCTCTCGGGATTCCTCTCCCGTCGATGCCGGGTCCTAAGACCTTGTGTGGAGTCGGGGCCGGAACCTGAGGATTCCTCTCCAGTGCTGACATGGATCTTGGGGTACTTCTGGAGTCTCCCCAGGGGAGTCAGTCCTCGTCTCGAATGCGGGCATGCACTTGCGCTTTCCTCCAGAGCGGTAGCAGCAGTGTCACGCATTCCGCCGCGTGGATCAAAGGATCTATGCTTTTCCCTCGAGTCTTTCCCACGAGGCTTTCCCACGAGGCTTTCCCACAGGGCTGTCCCACGTGCACACGTGGTGGGAGTCGATCCTCGGCTTGAACGTCAAGGCAGTGCAGGGAAAACAGTTTCCTCTGGAATGGACTGACACATCTGGGGGACTCTTGGAATGGTGGCACGACCCTGGAGTTCCTCTCGCCTTTCCTGTGGAGAGCGCCTCCTCTTGAGATGCGACGGGAACGCCGGGAATTCTTTCCCTACGAAACAGGGAAAGGATCCCTCATCTCGAGCTAGGAGGCGGAAACGGGGCTCCCCTGGATGTGTGCGGGACACCACGTGCTTCCTCTCGAGTGGAGATGGGTATGTCGGGGAACTTCTTGAGTTGCAGCAAGGGTGTGAAGGACCCTTTGGAAGTTCCAGTGGTTAGATGTGATTGTCCTCGAGAAGCCTCAGCGGAAATGGGCCTCATCTCGCCTGGAGGGCAAAACCTCCTGGATTTTCTCGAGTTGCGGCAGGTGCTCTCGACTTACGACGGGGACCTCAGGGACCCGCTCTGGTGGCCTCAGGAAAGGCCAGTCCCCATGCGAGTTCCTCGGGGGCCTCTCGGGATTCCTCTCCCGTCGATGCCGGGGCCTAAGACCTTGTGTGGAGTCAGGGCCGGAACCTGAGGATTCCTCTCCAGTGCTGACATGGATCTTGGGGTACTTCTGGAGTCTCCCCAGGGGAGTCAGTCCTCGTCTCGAATGCGGGCATGCACTTGCGCTTTCCTCCAGAGCGGTAGCAGCAGTGTCACGCAGTCCGCCGCGTGGATCAAAGGATCTATGGTTTTCCCTCGAGTCTTTCCCACGAGGCTTTCCCACGAGGCTTTCCCACAGGGCTGTCCCACGTGCACACGTGGTGGGAGTCGATCCTCGGCTTGAATGTCAAGGCAGTGCAGGGAAAACAGGTTCCTCTGGAATGGACTGACACATCTGGGGGACTCTTGGAATGGTGTCACGACCCTGGAGTTCCTCTCGCCTTTCCTGTGGAGAGCGCCTCCTCTTGAGATGCGACGGGAACGCCGGGAATTCTTTCCCTACGAAACAGGGAAAGGATCCCTCATCTCGAGCTAGGAGGCGGAAACGGGGCTCCCCTGGATGTGTGCGGGACCCCACGTGCTTCCTCTCGAGTGGAGACGGGTATGTCGGGGAACTTCTTGAGTTGCAGCAAGGGTGTGAAGGACCCTTTGGAAGTTCCAGTGGTTAGATGTGATTGGCCTCGAGAAGCCTCAGAGGAAATGGGCCTCATCTCGCCTGGAGGGCAAAACCTCCTGGATTTTCTCGAGTTGCGGCATGTGCTCTCGACTTACGACGGGGACCTCGGGGACCCGCTCTGGTGGCCTCAGGAAAGGCCAGTCCCCATGCGAGTTCCTCGGGGGCCGCTCGGGATTCCTCTCCCATCGATGCCGGGGCCTAAGACCTTGTGTGGAGTCGGGGCCGGAACCTGAGGATTCCTCTCCAGTGCTGACATGGATCTTGGGGTACTTCTGGAGTCTCCCCAGGGGAGTCAGTCCTCGTCTCGAATGCGGGCATGCACTTGCGCTTTCCTCCAGAGCGGTAGCAGCAGTGTCACGCAGTCCGCCGCGTGGATCAAAGGATCTATGGTTTTCCCTCGAGCTTTCGCACGAGGCTTTCCCACGAGGCTTTCCCACAGGGCTGTCCCACGTGCACACGTGGTGGGAGTCGATCCTCGGCTTGAACGTCAAGGCAGTGCAGGGAAAACAGATTCCTCTGGAATGGACTGACACATCTGGGGGTCTCTTGGAATGGTGCCACGACCCTGGAGTTCCTCTAGCCTTTCCTGTGGAGAGCGCCACCTCTTGAGATGCGACGGGAACGCCGGGAATTCTTTCCCTACGAAACAGGGAAAGGATCCCTCATCTCGAGCTAGGAGGCGGAAACGGGGCTCCCCTGGATGTGTGCGGGACCCCACGTGCTTCCTCTCGAGTGGAGACGGGTATGTCGCGGAACTGCTTGAGTTGCAGCAAGGGTGTAAGGACCCTTTGGAAGTTCCAGTGGTTAGATGTGATTAGCCTCGACAAGCCTCAGCGGAAATGGGCCTCATCTCTCCTGGAGGGCAAAACCTCCTGGATTTTCTCGAGTTGCGGCAGGTGCTCTCGACTTACGATGGGGACCTCAGGGACCCGCCCTGGTGGCCTCAGGAAAGGCCAGTACCCATGCGAGTTCCTCGGGGGCCTCTCGGCATTCTTCTCCCGGCGATGCCGGGGCCTAAGACCTTGTGTGGAGTCGGGGCCGGAACCTGAGGATTCCTCTCTAGTGCTGACATGGATCTTGGGGTACTTCTGGAGTCTCCCAGGGGAGTCAGTCCTCGTCTCGAATGCGGGCATGCACTTGCGCTTTCCTCCAGAGCGGTAGCAGCAGTGTCACGCAGTCCGCCGCGTGGATCAAAGGATCTATGGTTTTCCCTCGAGTCTTTCCCAAGAGGCTTTCCCACGAGGCTTTCCCACAGGGCTGTCCCACGTGCACACGTGGTGGGAGTCGATCCTCGGCTTGAACGTCAAGGCAGTGCAGGGAAAACAGGTTCCTCTGGAATGGACTGACACATCTGTGGGACTCTTGGAATGGTGGCACGACCCTGGAGTTCCTCTTGCCTTTCCTGTGGAGAGCGGCTCCTCTTGAGATGCAACGGGAACGCCGGGAATTCTTTCCCTACGAAACAGGGAAAGGATCCCTCATCTCGAGCTAGGAGGCGGAAACGGGTCTCCCCTGGATGTGTGCGGGACCCTCGTGCTTCCTCTCGAGTGGAGACGGGTATGTCGGGGAACTTCTTGAGTTGCAGTAAGGGTGTGAAGGACCCTTTGGAAGTTCCAGTGGTTAGATGTGATTAGCCTCGAGAAGCCTCAGAGGAAATGGGCCTCATCTCGCCTGGAGGTCAAAACCTCCTGGATTTTCTCGAGTTGCGGTAGGTGCTCTGGACTTACGACGGGGACCTCGGGGACCCGCTCTGGTGGCCTCAGGAAAGGCCAGTCCACATGCGAGTTCCTCGGGGGCCTCTCGGGATTCCTCTCCCGTCGATGCCGGGGCCTAAGACCTTGTGTGGAGTCGGGGCCGGAACCTGAGGATTCCTCTCCAGTGCTGACATGGATCTTGGGGTACTTCTGGAGTCTCCCCAGGGGAGTCAGTCCTCGTCTCGAATGCGGGCATGCACTTGCGCTTTCCTCCAGAGCGGTAGCAGCAGTGTCACGCAGTCCGCCGCTTGGATCAAAGGATCTATGGTTTTCCCTCGAGTCTTTCCCACGAGGCTTTCCCACGAGGCTTTCCCACAGGGCTGTCCCACGTGCACACGTGGTGGGAGTCGATCCTCGGCTTGAACGTCAAGGCAGTGCAGGGAAAACAGGTTCCTCTGGAATGGACTGACACATCTGGGGGACTCTTGGAATGGTGGCACGACCCTGGAGTTCCTCTCGCCTTTCCTGTGGAGAGCGCCTCCTCTTGAGATGCGACGGGAACGCCGGGAATTCTTTCCCTACGAAACAGGGAAAGGATCCCTCATCTCGAGCTAGGAGGCGGAAACGCGTCTCCCCTGGATGTGTGCGGGACCCACGTGCTTCCTCTCGAGTGGAGACGGGTATGTCGGGGAACTTCTAGAGTTGCAGCAAGGGTGTGAAGGACCCTTTGGAAGTTCCAGTGGTTAGACGTGATTAGCCTCGAGAAGCCTCAGCGGAAATGGGCCTCATCTCGCCTGGAGGGCAAAAGCTCCTGGATTTTCTCGAGTTGCGGCAGGTGCTCTCGACTTACGACGGGGACCTCAGGGACCCGCTCTGGTGGCCTCAGGAAAGGCCAGTCCCCATGCGAGTTCCTCGGGGTCCTGTCGGGATTCCTCTCCCGTCGATGCCGGGGCCTAAGACCTTGTGTGGAGTCGGGGCCGGAACCTGAGGATTCCTCTCCAGTGCTGACATGGATCTTGGGGTACTTCTGGAGTCTCCCCAGGGGAGTCAGTCCTCGTCTCGAATGCGGGCATGCACTTGCGCTTTCCTCCAGAGCGGTAGCAGCAGTGTCACGCAGTCCGCCGCGTGGATCAAAGGATCTATGGTTTTCCCTCGAATCTTTCCCACGAGGCTTTCCCACGAGGCTTTCCCACAGGGCTGTCCCACGTGCACACGTGGTGGGAGTCGATCCTCGTCTTGAACGTGAAGGCAGTGCAGGGAAAACAGGTTCCTCTGGAATGGACTGACACATCTGGGGGACTCTTGGAATGGTGGCACGACCCTGGAGTTCCTATCGCCTTTCCTGTGGAGAGCGCCTCCTCTTGAGATGCGACGGGAACGCCGGGAATTCTTTCCCTACGAAACAGGGAAAGGATCCCTCATCTCGAGCTAGGAGGCGGAAACGGGGCTCCCCTGGATGTGTGCGGGACCCCACGTGCTTCCTCTCGAGTGGAGACGGGTATGTCGCGGAACTGCTTGAGTTGCAGCAAGGGTGTAAGGACCCTTTGGAAGTTCCAGTGGTTAGATGTGATTAGCCTCGACAAGCCTCAGAGGAAATGGGCCTCATCTCTCCTGGAGGGCAAAACCTCCTGGATTTTCTCGAGTTGCGGCAGGTGCTCTCGACTTACGATGGGGACCTCAGGGACCCGCCCTGGTGGCCTCAGGAAAGGCCAATCCCCATGGGAGTTCCTCGGGGGCCTCTCGGCATTCTTCTCCCGTCGATGCCGGGGCCTAAGACCTTGTGTGGAGTCGGGGCCGGAACCTGAGGATTCCTCTCTAGTGCTGACATGGATCTTGGGGTACTTCTGGAGTCTCCCAGGGGAGTCAGTCCTCGTCTCGAATGCGGGCATGCACTTGCGCTTTCCTCCAGAGCGGTAGCAGCAGTGTCACGCAGTCTGCCGCGTGGATCAAAGGATCTATGGTTTTCCCTCGAGTCTTTCCCACGAGGCTTTCCCACGAGGCTTTCCCACAGGGCTGTCCCACGTGCACACGTGGTGGGAGTCGATCCTCGGCTTGAACGTCAAGGCAGTGCAGGGAAAACAGGTTCCTCTGGAATGGACTGACACATCTGGGGGACTCTTGGAATGGTGGCACGACCCTGGAGTTCCTCTTGCCTTTCCTGTGGAGAGCGGCTCCTCTTGAGATGCAACGGGAACGCCGGGAATTCTTTCCCTACGAAACAGGGAAAGGATCCCTCATCTCGAGCTAGGAGGCGGAAACGGGGCTCCCCTGGATGTGTGCGGGACACCACGTGCTTCCTCTCGAGTGGAGATGGGTATGTCGGGGAACTTCTTGAGTTGCAGCAAGGGTGTGAAGGACCCTTTGGAAGTTCCAGTGGTTAGATATGATTGTCCTCGAGAAGCCTCAGCGGAAATGGGCCTCATCTCGCCTGGAGGGCAAAACCTCCTGGATTTTCTCGAGTTGCGGCAGGTGCTCTCGACTTACGACGGGGACCTCAGGGACCCGCTCTGGTGGCCTCAGGAAAGGCCAGTCCCCATGCGAGTTCCTCGGGGGCCTCTCGGGATTCCTCTCCCGTCGATGCCGGGGCCTAAGACCTTGTGTGGAGTCGGGGCCGGAACCTGAGGATTCCTCTCCAGTGCTGACATGGATCTTGGGGTACTTCTGGAGTCTCCCCAGGGGAGTCAGTCCTCGTCTCGAATGCGGGCATGCACTTGCGCTTTCCTCCAGAGCGGTAGCAGCAGTGTCACGCAGTCCGCCGCGTGGATCAAAGGATCTATGGTTTTCCCTCGAGTCTTTCCCACGAGGCTTTCCCACGAGGCTTTCCCACAGGGCTGTCCCACGTGCACACGTGGTGGGAGTCGATCCTCGGCTTGAACGTCAAGGCAGTGCAGGGAAAACAGGTTCCTCTGGAATGGACTGACACATCTGGGGGACTCTTGGAATGGTGGCACGACCCTGGAGTTCCTCTCGCCTTTCCTGTGGAGAGCGCCTCCTCTTGAGATGCGACGGGAACGCCGGGAATTCTTTCCCTACGAAACAGGGAAAGGATCCCTCATCTCGAGCTAGGAGGCGGAAACGCGTCTCCCCTGGATGTGTGCGGGACCCACGTGCTTCCTCTCGAGTGGAGACGGGTATGTCGGGGAACTTCTAGAGTTGCAGCAAGGGTTTGAAGGACCCTTTGGAAGTTCCAGTGGTTAGACGTGATTAGCCTCGAGAAGCCTCAGCGGAAATGGGCCTCATCTCGCCTGGAGGGCAAAACCTCCTGGATTTTCTCGCGTTGCGGCAGGTGCTCTCGACTTACGACGGGGACCTCAGGGACCCGCTCTGGTGGCCTCAGGAAAGGCCAGTCCCCATGCGAGTTCCTCGGGGGCCTCTCGGGATTCCTCTCCCGTCGATGCCGGGGCCTAAGACCTTGTGTGGAGTCGGGGCCGGAACCTGAGGATTCCTCTCCAGTGCTGACATGGATCTTGGGGTACTTCTGGAGTCTCCCCAGGGGAGTCAGTCCTCGTCTCGAATGCGGGCATGCACTTGCGCTTTCCTCCAGAGCGGTAGCAGCAGTGTCACGCAGTCCGCCGCGTGGATCAAAGGATCGATGGTTTTCCCTCGAGTCGTTCCCACGAGGCTTTCCCACGAGGCTTTCCCACAGGGCTGTCCCACGTGCACACGTGGTGGGAGTCGATCCTCGGCTTGAACGTCAAGGCAGTGCAGGGAAAACAGGTTCCTCTGGAATGGACTGACACATCTGGGGGACTCTTGGAATGGTGGCATGACCCTGGAGTTCCTCTCGCCTTTCCTGTGGAGAGCGCCTCCTCTTGAGATGCAACGGGAACGCCGGGAATTCTTTCCCTACGAAACAGGGAAAGGATCCCTCATCTCGAGCTAGGAGGCGGAAACGGGGCTCCCCTGGATGTGTGCGGGACACCACGTGCTTCCTGTCGAGTGCAGACGGGTATGTCGGGGAACTTCTTGAGTTGCAGCAATGGTGTGAAGGACCCTTTGGAAGTTCCAGTGGTTAGACGTGATTGGCCTCGAGAAGCCTCAACGGAAATGGGCCTCATCTCGCCTGGAGGGCAAAACCTCCTGGATTTTCTCGAGTTGCGGCAGGTGCTCTCGACTTACGACGGGGACCTCAGGGACCCGCTCTGGTGGCCTCAGGAAAGGCCAGTCCCCATGCGAGTTCCTCGGGGGCCTCTCGGGATTCCTCTCCCTTCGATGCCGGGGCCTAAGACCTTGTGTGGAGTCGGGGCCGGAACCTGAGGATTCCTCTCCAGTGCTGACATGGATCTTGGGGTACTTCTGGAGTCTCCCCAGGGGAGTCAGTCCTCGTCTCGAATGCGGGCATGCACTTGCGCTTTCCTCCAGAGCGGTAGCAGCAGTGTCACGCAGTCCGCCGCGTGGATCAAAGGATCTATGGTTTTCCCTCGAGTCGTTCCCACGAGGCTTTCCCACAGGGCTGTCCCACGTGCACACGTGGTGGGAGTCGATCCTCGGCTTGAACGTCAAGGCAGTGCAGGGAAAACAGGTTCCTCTGGAATGGACTGACACATCTGGGGGACTCTTGGAATGGTGGCACGACCCTGGAGTTCCTCTCGCCTTTCCTGTGGAGAGCGCCTCCTCTTGAGATGCGACGGGAACGCCGGGAATTCTTTCCCTACGAAACAGGGAAAGGATCCCTCATCTCGAGCTAGGAGGCGGAAACGGGGCTCCCCTGGATGTGTGCGGGACCCCACGTGCTTCCTCTCGAGTGGAGACGGGTATGTCGCGGAACTGCTTGAGTTGCAGCAAGGGTGTAAGGACCCTTTGGAAGTTCCAGTGGTTAGATGTGATTGGCCTCGACAAGCCTCAGCGGAAATGGGCCTCATCTCTCCTGGAGGGCAAAACCTCCTGGATTTTCTCGAGTTGCGGCAGGTGCTCTCGACTTACGATGGGGACCTCAGGGACCCGCCCTGGTGGCCTCAGGAAAGGCCAGTCCCCATGCGAGTTCCTCGGGGGCCTCTCGGCATTCTTCTCCCGTCGATGCCGGGGCCTAAGACCTTGTGTGGAGTCGGGGCCGGAACATGAGGATTCCTCTCTAGTGCTGACATGGATCTTGGGGTACTTCTGGAGTCTCCCAGGGGAGTCAGTCCTCGTCTCGAATGCGGGCATGCACTTGCGCTTTCCTCCAGAGCGGTAGCAGCAGTGTCACGCAGTCCGCCGCGTGGATCAAAGGATCTATGGTTTTCCCTCGAGTCTTTCCCACGAGGCTTTCCCACGAGGCTTTCCCACAGGGCTGTCCCACGTGCACACGTGGTGGGAGTCGATCCTCGGCTTGAACGTCAAGGCAGTGCAGGGAAAACAGGTTCCTCTGGAATGGACTGACACATCTGGGGGACTCTTGGAATGGTGGCACGACCCTGGAGTTCCTCTTGCCTTTCCTGTGGAGAGCGGCTCCTCTTGAGATGCAACGGGAACGCCGGGAATTCTTTCCCTACGAAACAGGGAAAGGATCCCTCATCTCGAGCTAGGAGGCGGAAACGGGTCTCCCCTGGATGTGTGCGGGACCCTCGTGCTTCCTCTCGAGTGGAGACGGGTATGTCGGGGAACTTCTTGAGTTGCAGTAAGGGTGTGAAGGACCCTTTGGAAGTTCCAGTGGTTAGATGTGATTAGCCTCGAGAAGCCTCAGCGGAAATGGGCCTCATCTCGCCTGAAGGTCAAAACCTCCTGGATTTTCTCGAGTTGCGGTAGGTGCTCTGGACTTACGACGGGGACCTCGGGGACCCGCTCTGGTGGCCTCAGGAAAGGCCAGTCCACATGCGAGTTCCTCGGGGGCCTCTCGGGATTCCTCTCCCGTCGATGCCGGGTCCTAAGACCTTGTGTGGAGTCGGGGCCGGAACCTGAGGATTCCTCTCCAGTGCTGACATGGATCTTGGGGTACTTCTGGAGTCTCCCCAGGGGAGTCAGTCCTCGTCTCGAATGCGGGCATGCACTTGCGCTTTCCTCCAGAGCGGTAGCAGCAGTGTCACGCAGTCCGCCGCGTGGATCAAAGGATCTATGGTTTTCCCTCGAGTCTTTCCCACGAGGCTTTCCCACGAGGCTTTCCCACAGGGCTGTCCCACGTGCACACGTGGTGGGAGTCGATCCTCGGCTTGAACGTCAAGGCAGTGCAGGGAAAACAGGTTCCTCTGGAATGGACTGACACATCTGGGGGATTCTTGGAATGGTGGCACGACCCTGGAGTTCCTCTCGCCTTTCCTGTGGAGAGCGCCTCCTCTTGAGATGCGACGGGAACGCCGGGAAATCTTTCCCTACGAAACAGGGAAAGGATCCCTCATCTCGAGCTAGGAGGCGGAAACGGGGCTCCCCTGGATATGTGCGGGACACCACGTGCTTCCTCTCGAGTGGAGATGGGTATGTCGGGGAACTTCTTGAGTTGCAGCAAGGGTGTGAAGGACCCTTTGGAAGTTCCAGTGGTTAGATGTGATTGTCCTCGAGAAGCCTCAGCGGAAATGGGCCTCATCTCGCCTGAAGGGCAAAACCTCCTGGATTTTCTCGAGTTGCGGCAGGTGCTCTCGACTTACGACGGGGACCTCAGGGACCCGCTCTGGTGGCCTCAGGAAAGGCCAGTCCCCATGCGAGTTCCTCGGGGGCCTCTCGGGATTCCTCTCCCGTCGATGCCGGGGCCTAAGACCTTGTGTGGAGTCGGGGCCGGAACCTGAGGATTCCTCTCCAGTGCTGACATGGATCTTGGGGTACTTCTGGAGTCTCCCCAGGGGAGTCAGTCCTCGTCTCGAATGCGGGCATGCACTTGCGCTTTCCTCCAGAGCGGTAGCAGCAGTGTCACGCAGTCCGCCGCGTGGATCAAAGGATCTATGGTTTTCCCTCGAGTCTTTCCCACGAGGCTTTCCCACGAGGCTTTCCCACAGGGCTGTCCCACGTGCACACGTGGTGGGAGTCGATCCTCGGCTTGAACGTCAAGGCAGTGCAGGGAAAACAGGTTCCTCTGGAATGGACTGACACATCTGGGGGACTCTTGGAATGGTGGCATGACCCTGGAGTTCCTCTCGCCTTTCCTGTGGAGAGCGCCTCCTCTTGAGATGCAACGGGAACGCCGGGAATTCTTTCCCTACGAAACAGGGAAAGGATCCCTCATCTCGAGCTAGGAGGCGGAAACGGGGCTGCCCTGGATGTGTGCGGGACACCACGTGCTTCCTGTCGAGTGCAGACGGGTATGTCGGGGAACTTCTTGAGTTGCAGCAATGGTGTGAAGGACCCTTTGGAAGTTCCAGTGGTTACACGTGATTGGCCTCGAGAAGCCTCAACGGAAATGGGCCTCATCTCGCCTGGAGGGCAAAACCTCCTGGATTTTCTCGAGTTGCGGCAGGTGCTCTCGACTTACGACCGGGACCTCAGGGACCCGCTCTGGTGGCCTCAGGAAAGGCCAGTCCCCATGCGAGTTCCTCGGGGGCCTCTCGGGATTCCTCTCCCGTCGATGCCGGGGCCTAAGACCTTGTGTGGAGTCGGGGCCGGAACCTGAGGATTCCTCTCCAGTGCTGACATGGATCTTGGGGTACTTCTGGAGTCTCCCCAGGGGAGTCAGTCCTCGTCTCGAATGCGGGCATGCACTTGCGCTTTCCTCAAGAGCGGTAGCAGCAGTGTCACGCAGTCCGCCGCGTGGATCAAAGGATCTATGGTTTTCCCTCGAGTCGTTCCCACGAGGCTTTCCCACAGGGCTGTCCCACGTGCACACGTGGTGGGAGTCGATCCTCGGCTTGAACGTCAAGGCAGTGCAGGGAAAACAGGTTCCTCTGGAATGGACTGACACATCTGGGGGACTCTTGGAATGGTGGCACGACCCTGGAGTTCCTCTCGCCTTTCCTGTGGAGAGCGCCTCCTCTTGAGATGCGACGGGAACGCCGGGAATTCTTTCCCTACGAAACAGGGAAAGGATCCCTCATCTCGAGCTAGGAGGCGGAAACGGGGCTCCCCTGGATGTGTGCGGGACCCCACGTGCTTCCTCTCGAGTGGAGACGGGTATGTCGGGGAACTTCTTGAGTTGCAGCAATGGTGTGAAGGACCCTTTGGAAGTTCCAGTGGTTAGATGTGATTGGCCTCGAGAAGCCTCAGCGGAAATGGGCCTCATCTCGCCTGGAGGGCAAAACCTCCTGGATTTTCTCGAGTTGAGGCAGGTGCTCTCGACTTACGACGGGGACCTCAGGGACCCGCTCTGGTGGCCTCAGGAAAGGCCAGTCCCCATGCGAGTTCCTCGGGGGCGTCTCGGGATTCCTCTCCCGTCGATGCCGGGGCCTAAGACCTTGTGTGGAGTCGGGGCCGGAACTTGAGGATTCCTCTCCAGTGCTGACATGGATCTTGGGGTACTTCTGGAGTCTCCCCAGGGGAGTCAGTCCTCGTCTCGAATGCGGGCATGCACTTGCGCTGTCCTCCAGAGCGGTAGCAGCAGTGTCACGCAGTCCGCCGCGTGGATCAAAGGATCTATGGTTTTCCCTCGAGTCTCTCCCACGAGGCGTTCCCAGGAGGCTTTCCCACAGGGCTGTCCCACGTGCACACGTGGTGGGAGTCGATTCTCGGCTTGAACGTCAAGGCAGTGCAGGGAAAACAGGTTCCTCTGGAATGGACTGACACATCTGGGGGACTCTTGGAATGGTGGCACGACCCTGGAGTTCCTCTCGCCTTTCCTGTGGAGAGCGCCTCCTCTTGAGATGCGACGGGAACGCCGGGAATTCTTTCCCTATGAAACAGGGAAAGGATCCCTCATCTCGAGCTAGGAGGCGGAAACGGGGCTCCCCTGGATGTGTGCGGGACACCACGTGCTTCCTCTCAAGTGGAGATGGGTATGTCGGGGAACTTCTTGAGTTGCAGCAATGGTGTGAAGGACCCTTTGGAAGTTCCAGTGGTTAGATGTGATTGGCCTCGAGAAGCCTCAGAGGAAATGGGCCTCACCTCGCCTGGAGGGCAAAACCTCCTGGATTTTCTCGAGTTGCGGCAGGTACTCTCGACTTACGACGGGGACCTCAGGGACCCGCTCTGGTGGCCTCAGGAAAGGCCAGTCCCCATGCGAGTTCCTCGGGGGCCTCTCTGGATTCCTCTCCAGTCGATGCCGGTGCCTAAGACCTTGTGTGGAGTCGGGGCCGGAACCTGAGGATTCCTCTCCAGTGCTGACATGGATCTTGGGGTACTTCTGGAGTCTCCCCAGGGGAGTCAGTCCTCGTCTCGAATGCGGGCATGCACTTGCGCTTTCCTCCAGAGCGGTAGCAGCAGTGTCACGCAGCACGCCGCGTGGATCAAAGGATGTATGGTTTTCCCTCGAGTTTTTCCCACGAGGCTTTCCCACGAGGCTTTCCCACAGTGCTGTCCCACGTGGACACGTTGTGGGAGTCGATCCTCGGCTTGAACGTCAAGCAGTGCAGGGAAAACAGGTTCCTCTGGAATGGACTGACACATCAGGGGGACTATTGGAATGGTGGCACGACCCTGGAGTTCCTCTCGCCTTTCCTGTGGAGAGCGCCTCCTCTTGAGATGCGAGGGGAACGCCGGGAATTCTTTCCCTACGAAACAGGGAAAGGATCCCTCATCTCGAGCTAGGAGGCGGAAACGGGGCTCCCCTGGATGTGTGCGGGACACCACGTGCTTCCTCTCGAGTGGAGACGGGTATGTCGGGGAACTACTTGAGTTGCAGCAAGGGTGTGAACGATCCTTTGGAAGTTCCAGTGGTTAGATGAGATTGGCCTCGAGAAGCCTCAGCGGAAATGGGCCTCATCTCGCCTGGAGGGCAAAACCTCCTGGATTTTCTCGAGTTGCGACAGGTGCCCTCGACTTACGACGGGGACCTCAGGGATCTGCTCTGGTGTCCTCAGGAAAGGCCAGTCCCCATGCGAGTTCCTCGGGGGCGTCTCGGGATTCCTCTCCCGACGATGCCGGGGCCTAAGACCTTGTGTGGAGTCGGGGCCGGAACCTGAGGATTCCTCTCCAGTGCTGACATGGATCTTGGGGTACTTCTGGAGTCTCCCCAGGGGAGTCAGTCCTCGTCTCGAATGCGGGCATGCACTTGCGCTTTCCTCCAGAGCGGTAGCAGCAGTGTCACGCAGTCCGCCGCGTGGATCAAAGGATCTATGTTTTTCCCTCGAGTCTTTCCCACGAGGCTTTCCCACGAGGCTTTCCCACAGGGCTGTCCCACGTGCACACGTGGTGGGAGTCGATCCTCGGCTTGAACGTCAAGGCAGTGCAGGGAAAACAGATTCCTCTGGAATGGACTGACACATCTGGGGGTCTCTTGGAATGGTGGCACGACCCTGGAGTTCCTCTAGCATTTCCTGTGGAGAGCGCCACCTCTTGAGATGCGACGGGAACGACGGGAATTCTTTCCCTACGAAACAGGGAAAGGATCCCTCATCTCGAGCTAGGAGGCGGAAACGGGGCTCCCCTGGATGTGTGCGGGACACCACGTGCTTCCTCTCGAGTGGAGACGGGTATGTCGGGGAACTACTTGAGTTGCAGCAAGGGTGTGAACGATCCTTTGGAAGTTCCAGTGGTTAGATGAGATTGGCCTCGAGAAGCCTCAGCGGAAATGGGCCTCATCTCGCCTGGAGGGCAAAACCTCCTGGATTTTCTCGAGTTGCGGCAGGTGCTCTCGACTTACGACAGGGACCTCAGGGACCCGCTCTGGTGGCCTCAGGAAAGGCCAGTCCCCATGCGAGTTCCTCGGGGGCCTCTCGGGATTCCTCTCCCGTCTATGCCGGGGCCTAAGACCTTGTGTGGAGTCGGGGCCGGAACCTGAGGATTCCTCTCCAGTGCTGACATGGATCTTGGGGTACTTCTGGAGTCTCCCCAGGGGAGTCAGTCCTCGTCTCGAATGCGGGCATGCACTTGCGCTTTCCTCCAGAGCGGTAGCAGCAGTGTCACGCAGTCCGCCGCGTGGATCAAAGGATCTATGGTTTTCCCTCGAGTCGTTCCCACGAGGCTTTCCCACAGGGCTGTCCCACGTGCACACGTGGTGGGAGTCGATCCTCGGCTTGAACGTCAAGGCAGTGCAGGGAAAACAGGTTCCTCTGGAATGGACTGACACATCTGGGGGACTCTTGGAATGGTGGCACGACCCTGGAGTTCCTCTCGCCTTTCCTGTGGAGAGCGCCTCCTCTTGAGATGCGACGGGAACGCCGGGAATTCTTTCCCTACGAAACAGGGAAAGGATCCCTCATCTCGAGCTAGGAGGCGGAAACGGGGCTCCCCTGGATGTGTGCGGGACCCCACGTGCTTCCTCTCGAGTGGAGACGGGTATGTCGGGGAACTTCTTGAGTTGCAGCAATGGTGTGAAGGACCCTTTGGAAGTTCCAGTGGTTAGATGTGATTGGCCTCGAGAAGCCTCAGCGGAAATGGGCCTCATCTCGCCTGGAGGGCAAAACCTCCTGGATTTTCTCGAGTTGAGGCAGGTGCTCTCGACTTACGACGGGGACCTCAGGGACCCGCTCTGGTGGCCTCAGGAAAGGCCAGTCCCCATGCGAGTTCCTCGGGGGCGTCTCGGGATTCCTCTCCCGTCGATGCCGGGGCCTAAGACCTTGTGTGGAGTCGGGGCCGGAACTTGAGGATTCCTCTCCAGTGCTGACATGGATCTTGGGGTACTTCTGGAGTCTCCCCAGGGGAGTCAGTCCTCGTCTCGAATGCGGGCATGCACTTGCGCTGTCCTCCAGAGCGGTAGCAGCAGTGTCACGCAGTCCGCCGCGTGGATCAAAGGATCTATGGTTTTCCCTCGAGTCTCTCCCACGAGGCGTTCCCAGGAGGCTTTCCCACAGGGCTGTCCCACGTGCACACGTGGTGGGAGTCGATTCTCGGCTTGAACGTCAAGGCAGTGCAGGGAAAACAGGTTCCTCTGGAATGGACTGACACATCTGGGGGACTCTTGGAATGGTGGCACGACCCTGGAGTTCCTCTCGCCTTTCCTGTGGAGAGCGCCTCCTCTTGAGATGCGACGGGAACGCCGGGAATTCTTTCCCTATGAAACAGGGAAAGGATCCCTCATCTCGAGCTAGGAGGCGGAAACGGGGCTCCCCTGGATGTGTGCGGGACACCACGTGCTTCCTCTCAAGTGGAGATGGGTATGTCGGGGAACTTCTTGAGTTGCAGCAATGGTGTGAAGGACCCTTTGGAAGTTCCAGTGGTTAGATGTGATTGGCCTCGAGAAGCCTCAGAGGAAATGGGCCTCACCTCGCCTGGAGGGCAAAACCTCCTGGATTTTCTCGAGTTGCGGCAGGTACTCTCGACTTACGACGGGGACCTCAGGGACCCGCTCTGGTGGCCTCAGGAAAGGCCAGTCCCCATGCGAGTTCCTCGGGGGCCTCTCTGGATTCCTCTCCAGTCGATGCCGGTGCCTAAGACCTTGTGTGGAGTCGGGGCCGGAACCTGAGGATTCCTCTCCAGTGCTGACATGGATCTTGGGGTACTTCTGGAGTCTCCCCAGGGGAGTCAGTCCTCGTCTCGAATGCGGGCATGCACTTGCGCTTTCCTCCAGAGCGGTAGCAGCAGTGTCACGCAGCACTCCGCGTGGATCAAAGGATGTATGGTTTTCCCTCGAGTTTTTCCCACGAGGCTTTCCCACGAGGCTTTCCCACAGTGCTGTCCCACGTGGACACGTTGTGGGAGTCGATCCTCGGCTTGAACGTCAAGCAGTGCAGGGAAAACAGGTTCCTCTGGAATGGACTGACACATCAGGGGGACTATTGGAATGGTGGCACGACCCTGGAGTTCCTCTCGCCTTTCCTGTGGAGAGCGCCTCCTCTTGAGATGCGAGGGGAACGCCGGGAATTCTTTCCCTACGAAACAGGGAAAGGATCCCTCATCTCGAGCTAGGAGGCGGAAACGGGGCTCCCCTGGATGTGTGCGGGACACCACGTGCTTCCTCTCGAGTGGAGACGGGTATGTCGGGGAACTACTTGAGTTGCAGCAAGGGTGTGAACGATCCTTTGGAAGTTCCAGTGGTTAGATGAGATTGGCCTCGAGAAGCCTCAGCGGAAATGGGCCTCATCTCGCCTGGAGGGCAAAACCTCCTGGATTTTCTCGAGTTGCGACAGGTGCCCTCGACTTACGACGGGGACCTCAGGGATCTGCTCTGGTGTCCTCAGGAAAGGCCAGTCCCCATGCGAGTTCCTCGGGGGCGTCTCGGGATTCCTCTCCCGACGATGCCGGGGCCTAAGACCTTGTGTGGAGTCGGGGCCGGAACCTGAGGATTCCTCTCCAGTGCTGACATGGATCTTGGGGTACTTCTGGAGTCTCCCCAGGGGAGTCAGTCCTCGTCTCGAATGCGGGCATGCACTTGCGCTTTCCTCCAGAGCGGTAGCAGCAGTGTCACGCAGTCCGCCGCGTGGATCAAAGGATCTATGTTTTTCCCTCGAGTCTTTCCCACGAGGCTTTCCCACGAGGCTTTCCCACAGGGCTGTCCCACGTGCACACGTGGTGGGAGTCGATCCTCGGCTTGAACGTCAAGGCAGTGCAGGGAAAACAGATTCCTCTGGAATGGACTGACACATCTGGGGGTCTCTTGGAATGGTGGCACGACCCTGGAGTTCCTCTAGCATTTCCTGTGGAGAGCGCCACCTCTTGAGATGCGACGGGAACGACGGGAATTCTTTCCCTACGAAACAGGGAAAGGATCCCTCATCTCGAGCTAGGAGGCGGAAACGGGGCTCCCCTGGATGTGTGCGGGACACCACGTGCTTCCTCTCGAGTGGAGACGGGTATGTCGGGGAACTACTTGAGTTGCAGCAAGGGTGTGAACGATCCTTTGGAAGTTCCAGTGGTTAGATGAGATTGGCCTCGAGAAGCCTCAGCGGAAATGGGCCTCATCTCGCCTGGAGGGCAAAACCTCCTGGATTTTCTCGAGTTGCGGCAGGTGCTCTCGACTTACGACAGGGACCTCAGGGACCCGCTCTGGTGGCCTCAGGAAAGGCCAGTCCCCATGCGAGTTCCTCGGGGGCCTCTCGGGATTCCTCTCCCGTCTATGCCGGGGCCTAAGACCTTGTGTGGAGTCGGGGCCGGAACCTGAGGATTCCTCTCCAGTGCTGACATGGATCTTGGGGTACTTCTGGAGTCTCCCCAGGGGAGTCAGTCCTCGTCTCGAATGCGGGCATGCACTTGCGCTTTCCTCCAGAGCGGTAGCAGCAGTGTCACGCAGTCCGCCGCGTGGATCAAAGGATCTATGGTTTTCCATCGAGTCGTTCCCACGAGGCTTTCCCACGAGGCTTTCCCACAGGGCTGTCCCACGTGCACACGTGGTGGGAGTCGATCCTCGGCTTGAATGTCAAGGCAGTGCAGGGAAAACAGGTTCCTCTGGAATGGACTGACACATCTGGGGGACTCTTGGAATGGTGTCACGACCCTGGAGTTCCTCTCGCCTTTCCTGTGGAGAGCGCCTCCTCTTGAGATGCGACGGGAACGCCGGGAATTCTTTCCCTACGAAACAGGGAAAGGATCCCTCCTCTCGAGCTAGGAGGCGGAAACGGGGCTCCCCTGGATGTGTGCGGGACCCCACGTGCTTCCTCTCGAGTGGAGACGGGTATGTCGGGGAACTTCTTGAGTTGCAGCAAGGGTGTGAAGGACCCTTTGGAAGTTCCAGTGGTTAGATGTGATTGTCCTCGAGAAGCCTCAGCGGAAATGGGCCTCATCTCGCCTGGAGGGCAAAACCTCCTGGATTTTCTCGAGTTGCGGCAGGTGCTCTCGACTTACGACGGGGACCTCAGGGACCCGCTCTGGTGGCCTCAGGAAAGGCCAGTCCCCATGCGAGTTCCTCGGGGGCCTCTCGGGATTCCTCTCCCGTCGATGCCGGGGCCTAAGACCTTGTGTGGAGTCGGGGCCGGAACCTGAGGATTCCTCTCCAGTGCTGACATGGATCTTGGGGTACTTCTGGAGTCTCCCCAGGGGAGTCAGTCCTCGTCTCGAATGCGGGCATGCACTTGCTCTTTCCTCCAGAGCGGTAGCAGCAGTGTCACGCAGTCCGCCGCGTGGATCAAAGGATCTATGGTTTTCCCTCGAGTCTTCCCCACGAGGCTTTCCCACGAGGCTTTCCCACAGGGCTGTCCCACGTGCACACGTGGTTGGAGTCGATCCTCGGCTTGAATGTCAAGGCAGTGCAGGGAAAACAGGTTCCTGTGGAATGGACTGACACATCTGGGGGACTCTTGGAATGGTGTCACGACCCTAGAGTTCCTCTCGCCTTTCCTGTGGAGAGCGCCTCCTCTTGAGATGCGACGGAAACGCCGGGAATTCTTTCCCTACGAAACAGGGAAAGGATCCCTCATCTCGAGCTAGGAGGCGGAAACGGGGCTCCCCTGGATGTGTTCGGGACCCCACGTGCTTCCTCTAGAGTGGAGACGGGTATGTCGGGGAACTTCTTGAGTTGCAGCAAGGGTGTGAAGGACCCTTTGGAAGTTCCAGTGGTTAGATGTGATTGGCCTCGAGTAGCCTCAGAGGAAATGGGCCTCATCTCGCCTGGAGGGCAAAACCTCCTGGATTTTCTCGAGTTGCGGCAGGTGCTCTCGACTTACGACGGGGACCTCAGGGACCCGCTCTGGTGGCCTCAGGAAAGGCCAGTCCCCATGCGAGTTCCTCGGGGGCCTCTCGGGATTCCTCTCCCGTCCATGCCAGGGCCTAAGACCTTGTGTGGAGTCGGGGCCGGAACCTGAGGATTCCTCTCCAGTGCTGACATGGATCTTGGGGTACTTCTGGAGTCTCCCCAGGGGAGTCAGTCCTCGTCTCGAATGCGGGCATGCACTTGCGCTTTCCTCCAGAGCGGTAGCAGCAGTGTCACGCAGTCCGCCGCGTGGATCAAAGGATCTATGGTTTTCCCTCGAGTTTTTCCCACGAGGCTATCCCACGAGGCTTTCCCACAGGGCTGTCCCACGTGGACACGTTGTGGGAGTCGATCCTCGGCTTGAACGTCAAGGCAGTGCAGGGAAAACAGGTTCCTCTGGAATGGACTGACACATCAGGGGGACTATTGGAATGGTGGCACGACCCTGGAGTTCCTCTCGCCTTTCCTGTGGAGAGCGCCTCCTCTTGAGATGCGACGGCAACGCCGGGAATTCTTTCCCTACGAAACAGGGAAAGGATCCCTCATCTCGAGCTAGGAGGCGGAAACGGGGCTCCCCTGGATGTGTGCGGGACCCCACGTGCTTCCTCTCGAGTGGAGACGGGTATGTCGGGGAACTTCTTGAGTTGCAGCAAGGGTGTGAAGGACCCTTTGGAAGTTCCAGTGGTTAGATGTGATTGGCCTCGAGAAGCCTCAGCGGAAATGGGCCTCATCTCGCCTGGAGGGCAAAAGCTCCTGGATTTTCTCGAGTTGCGGCAGGTGCTCTCGACTTACGACGGGGACCTCAGGGACCCGCTCTGGTGGCCTCAGGAAAGGCCAGTCCCCATGCGAGTTCCTCGGGGGCCTCTCGGGATTCCTCTCCCGTCGATGCCGGGGCCTAAGACCTTGTGTGGAGTCGGGGCCGGAACCTGAGGATTCCTCTCCAGTGCTGACATGGATCTTGGGGTACTTCTGGAGTCTCCCCAGGGGAGTCAGTCCTCGTCTCGAATGCGGGCATGCACTTGCGCTTTCCTCCAGAGCGGTAGCAGCAGTGTCACGCAGTCCGCCGCGTGGATCAAAGCATCTATGGTTTTCCCTCGAGTCTTTCCCACGAGGCTTTCCCACGAGGCTTTCCCACAGGGCTGTCCCACGTGCACACGTGGTGGGAGTCGATCCTCGGCTTGAATGTCAAGGCAGTGCAGGGAAAACAGGTTCCTCTGGAATGGACTGACACATCTGGGGGACTCTTGGAATGGTGTCACGACCCTGGAGTTCCTCTCGCCTTTCCTGTGGAGAGCGCCTCCTCTTGAGATGCGACGGGAACGCCGGGAATTCTTTCCCTACGAAACAGGGAAAGGATCCCTCCTCTCGAGCTAGGAGGCGGAAACGGGGCTCCCCTGGATGTGTGCGGGACCCCACGTGCTTCCTCTCGAGTGGGGACGGGGATGTCGGGGAACTTCTTGAGTTGCAGCAAGGGTGTGAAGGACCCTTTGGAAGTTCCAGTGGTTAGATGTGATTGGCCTCGAGTAGCCTCAGAGGAAATGGGCCTCATATCGCCTGGAGGGCAAAACCTCCTGGATTTTCTCGAGATGCGGCAGGTGCTCTCGACTTACGACGGGGACCTCAGGGACCCGCTCTGGTGGCCTCAGGAAAGGCCAGTCCCCATGCGAGTTCCTCAGGGGCCTCTCGGGATTCCTCTCCCGTCCATGCCGGGGCCTAAGACCTTGTGTGGAGTCGGGGCCGGAACCTGAGGATTCCTCTCCAGTGCTGACATGGATCTTGGGGTACTTCTGGAGTCTCCCCAGGGGAGTCAGTCCTCGTCTCAAATGCGGGCATGCACTTGCGCTTTCCTCCAGAGCGGTAGCAGCAGTGTCACGCAGTCCGCCGCGTGGATCAAAGGATCTATGGTTTTCCCTCGAGTTTTTCCCACGAGGCTTTCCCACGAGGCTTTCCCACAGGGCTGTCCCACGTGCACACGTGGTGGGAGTCGATCCTCGGCTTGAACGTCAAGGCAGTGCAGGGAAAACAGGTTCCTCTGGAATGGACTGACACATCTGGGGGACTCTTGGAATGGTGGCACGACCCTGGAGTTCCTCTCGCCTTTCCTGTGGAGAGCGCCTCCTCTTGAGATGCGACGGGAACGCCGGGAATTCTTTCCCTACGAAACAGGGAAAGGATCCCTCATCTCGAGCTAGGAGGCGGAAACGGGGCTCCCCTGGATGTGTGCGGGACCCCACGTGCTTCCTCTCGAGTGGAGACGGGTATGTCGGGGAACTACTTGAGTTGCAGCAATGGTGTGAAGGACCCTTTGGAAGTTCCAGTGGTTAGATGTGATTGGCCTCGAGAAGCCTCAGCGGAAATGGGCCTCATCTCGCCTGGAGGGCAAAACCTCCTGGATTTTCTCGAGTTGAGGCAGGTGCTCTCGACTTACGACGGGGACCTCAGGGACCCGCTCTGGTGGCCTCAGGAAAGGCCAGTCCCCATGCGAGTTCCTCGGGGGCGTCTCGGGATTCCTCTCCCGTCGATGCCGGGGCCTAAGACCTTGTGTGGAGTCGGGGCCGGAACTTGAGGATTCCTCTCCAGTGCTGACATGGATCTTGGGGTACTTCTGGAGTCTCCCCAGGGGAGTCAGTCCTCGTCTCGAATGAGGGCATGCACTTGCGCTTTCCTCCAGAGCGGTAGCAGCAGTGTCACGCAGTCCGCCGCGTGGATCAAAGGATCTATGGTTTTCCCTCGAGTCTTTCCCACGAGGCTTTCCCACGAGGCTTTCCCACAGGGCTGTCCCACGTGCACACGTGGTGGGAGTCGATCCTCGGCTTGAACGTCAAGGCAGTGCAGGGAAAACAGGTTCCTCTGGAATGGACTGACACATCTGGGGGACTCTTGGAATGGTGGCACGACCCTGGAGTTCCTCTCGCCTTTCCTGTGGAGAGCGCCTCCTCTTGAGATGCGACGGGAACGCCGGGAATTCTTTCCCTACGAAACAGGGAAAGGATCCCTCATCTCGAGCTAGGAGGCGGAAACGGGGCTCCCCTGGATGTGTGCGGGACCCCACGTGCTTCCTCTCGAGTGGAGACGGGTATGTCGGGGAACTACTTGAGTTGCAGCAATGGTGTGAAGGACCCTTTGGAAGTTCCAGTGGTTAGATGTGATTGGCCTCGAGAAGCCTCAGCGGAAATGGGCCTCATCTCGCCTGGAGGGCAAAACCTCCTGGATTTTCTCGAGTTGAGGCAGGTGCTCTCGACTTACGACGGGGACCTCAGGGACCCGCTCTGGTGGCCTCAGGAAAGGCCAGTCCCCATGCGAGTTCCTCGGGGGCGTCTCGGGATTCCTCTCCCGTCGATGCCGGGGCCTAAGACCTTGTGTGGAGTCGGGGCCGGAACTTGAGGATTCCTCTCCAGTGCTGACATGGATCTTGGGGTACTTCTGGAGTCTCCCCAGGGGAGTCAGTCCTCGTCTCGAATGAGGGCATGCACTTGCGCTTTCCTCCAGAGCGGTAGCAGCAGTGTCACGCAGTCCGCCGCGTGGATCAAAGGATCTATGGTTTTCCCTCGAGTCTTTCCCACGAGGCTTTCCCACGAGGCTTTCCCACAGGGCTGTCCCACGTGCACACGTGGTAAGAGTCGATCCTCGGCTTGAACGTCAAGGCAGTGCAGGGAAAACAGGTTCCTCTGGAATGGACTGACACATCTGGGGGACTCTTGGAATGGTGGCACGACCCTGGAGTTCCTCTCGCCTTTCCTGTGGAGAGCGCCTCCTCTTGAGATGCGACGGGAACGCCGGGAATTCTTTCCCTACGAAACAGGGAAAGGATCCCTCCTCTCGAGCTAGGAGGCGGAAACGGGGCTCCCCTGGATGTGTGCGGGACCCCACGTGCTTCCTCTCGAGTGGGGACGGGGATGTCGGGGAACTTCTTGAGTTGCAGCAAGGGTGTGAAGGACCCTTTGGAAGTTCCAGTGGTTAGATGTGATTGGCCTCGAGTAGCCTCAGAGGAAATGGGCCTCATATCGCCTGGAGGGCAAAACCTCCTGGATTTTCTCGAGATGCGGCAGGTGCTCTCGACTTACGACGGGGACCTCAGGGACCCGCTCTGGTGGCCTCAGGAAAGGCCAGTCCCCATGCGAGTTCCTCAGGGGCCTCTCGGGATTCCTCTCCCGTCGATGCCGGGGCCTAAGACCTTGTGTGGAGTCGGGGCCGGAACCTGAGGATTCCTCTCCAGTGCTGACATGGATCTTGGGGTACTTCTGGAGTCTCCCCAGGGGAGTCAGTCCTCGTCTCAAATGCGGGCATGCACTTGCGCTTTCCTCCAGAGCGGTAGCAGCAGTGTCACGCAGTCCGCCGCGTGGATCAAAGGATCTATGGTTTTCCCTCGAGTTTTTCCCAAGAGGCTTTCCCACGAGGCTTTCCCACAGGGCTGTCCCACGTGCACACGTGGTGGGAGTCGATCCTCGGCTTGAACGTCAAGGCAGTGCAGGGAAAACAGGTTCCTCTGGAATGGACTGACACATCTGGGGGACTCTTGGAATGGTGGCACGACCCTGGAGTTCCTCTCGCCTTTCCTGTGGAGAGCGCCTCCTCTTGAGATGCGACGGGAACGCCGGGAATTCTTTCCCTACGAAACAGGGAAAGGATCCCTCATCTCGAGCTAGGAGGCGGAAACGGGGCTCCCCTGGATGTGTGCGGGACCCCACGTGCTTCCTCTCGAGTGGAGACGGGTATGTCGGGGAACTTCTTGAGTTGCAGCAATGGTGTGAAGGACCCTTTGGAAGTTCCAGTGGTTAGATGTGATTGGCCTCGAGAAGCCTCAGCGGAAATGGGCCTCATCTCGCCTGGAGGGCAAAACCTCCTGGATTTTCTCGAGTTGAGGCAGGTGCTCTCGACTTACGACGGGGACCTCAGGGACCCGCTCTGGTGGCCTCAGGAAAGGCCAGTCCCCATGCGAGTTCCTCGGGGGCGTCTCGGGATTCCTCTCCCGTCGATGCCGGGGCCTAAGACCTTGTGTGGAGTCGGGGCCGGAACTTGAGGATTCCTCTCCAGTGCTGACATGGATCTTGGGGTACTTCTGGAGTCTCCCCAGGGGAGTCAGTCCTCGTCTCGAATGCGGGCATGCACTTGCGCTTTCCTCCAGAGCGGTAGCAGCAGTGTCACGCAGTCCGCCGCGTGGATCAAAGGATCTATGGTTTTCCCTCGAGTCTTTCCCACGAGGCGTTCCCAGGAGGCTTTCCCACAGGGCTGTCCCACGTGCACACGTGGTGGGAGTCGATTCTCGGCTTGAACGTCAAGGCAGTGCAGGGAAAACAGGTTCCTCTGGAATGGACTGACACATCTGGGGGACTCTTGGAATGGTGGCACGACCCTGGAGTTCCTCTCGCCTTTCCTGTGGAGAGCGCCTCCTCTTGAGATGCGACGGGAACGCCGGGAATTCTTTCCCTATGAAACAGGGAAAGGATCCCTCATCTCGAGCTAGGAGGCGGAAACAGGGCTCCCCTGGATGTGTGCGGGACACCACGTGCTTCCTCTCAAGTGGAGATGGGTATGTCGGGGAACTTCTTGAGTTGCAGCAATGGTGTGAAGGACCCTTTGGAAGTTCCAGTGGTTAGATGTGATTGGCCTCGAGAAGCCTCAGAGGAAATGGGCCTCACCTCGCCTGGAGGGCAAAACCTCCTGGATTTTCTCGAGTTGCGGCAGGTGCTCTCGACTTACGACGGGGACCTCAGGGACCCGCTCTGGTGGCCTCAGGAAAGGCCAGTCCCCATGCGAGTTCCTCGGGGCCTCTCTGGATTCCTCTCCAGTCGATGCCGGGGCCTAAGACCTTGTGTGGAGTCGGGGCCGGAACCTGAGGATTCCTCTCCAGTGCTGACATGGATCTTGGGGTACTTCTGGAGTCTCCCCAGGGGAGTCAGTCCTCGTCTCGAATGCGGGCATGCACTTGCGCTTTCCTCCAGAGCGGTAGCAGCAGTGTCACGCAGTCCGCCGCGTGGATCAAAGGATGTATGGTTTTCCCTCGAGTTTTTCCCACGAGGCTTTCCCACGAGACTTTCCCACAGTGCTGTCCCACGTGGACACGTTGTGGGAGTCGATCCTCGGCTTGAACGTCAAGGCAGTGCAGGGAAAACAGGTTCCTCTGGAATGGACTGACACATCAGGGGGACTATTGGAATGGTGGCACGACCCTGGAGTTCCTCTCGCCTTTCCTGTGGAGAGCGCCTCCTCTTGAGATGCGAGGGTAACGCCGGGAATTCTTTCCCTACGAAACAGGGAAAGGATCCCTCATCTCGAGCTAGGAGGCGGAAACGGGGCTCCCCTGGATGTGTGCGGGACACCACGTGCTTCCTCTCGAGTGGAGACGGGTATGTCGGGGAACTACTTGAGTTGCAGCAAGGGTGTGAACGATCCTTTGGAAGTTCCAGTGGTTAGATGAGATTGGCCTCGAGAAGCCTCAGCGGAAATGGGCCTCATCTCGCCTGGAGGGCAAAACCTCCTGGATTTTCTCGAGTTGCGGCAGGTGCCCTCGACTTACGACGGGGACCTCAGGGACCTGCTCTGGTGTCCTCAGGAAAGGCCAGTCCCCATGCGAGTTCCTCGGGGGCGTCTCGGGATTCCTCTCCCGTCGATGCCGGGGCCTAAGACCTTGTGTGGAGTCGGGGCCGGAACCTGAGGATTCCTCTCCAGTGCTGACATGGATCTTGGGGTACTTCTGGAGTCTCCCCAGGGGAGTCAGTCCTCGTCTCGAATGCGGGCATGCACTTGCGCTTTCCTCCAGAGCGGTAGCAGCAGTGTCACGCAGTCCGCCGCGTGGATCAAAGGATCTATGGTTTTCCCTCGAGTCTTTCCCACGAGGCTTTCCCACGAGGCTTTCCCACAGGGCTGTCCCACGTGCACACGTGGTGGGAGTCGATCCTCGGCTTGAACGTCAAGGCAGTGCAGGGAAAACAGATTCCTCTGGAATGGACTGACACATCTGGGGGTCTCTTGGAATGGTGGCACGACCCTGGAGTTCCTCTAGCATTTCCTGTGGAGAGCGCCACCTCTTGAGATGCGACGGGAACGACGGGAATTCTTTCCCTACGAAACAGGGAAAGGATCCCTCATCTCGAGCTAGGAGGCGGAAACGGGGCTCCCCTGGATGTGTGCGGGACACCACGTGCTTCCTCTCGAGTGGAGACGGGTATGTCGGGGAACTACTTGAGTTGCAGCAAGGGTGTGAACGATCCTTTGGAAGTTCCAGTGGTTAGATGAGATTGGCCCCGAGAAGCCTCAGCGGAAATGGGCCTCATCTCGCCTGGAGGGCAAAACCTCCTGGATTTTCTCGAGTTGCGGCAGGTGCTCTCGACTTACGACAGGGACCTCAGGGACCCGCTCTGGTGGCCTCAGGAAAGGCCAGTCCCCATGCGAGTTCCTCGGGGGCCTCTCGGGATTCCTCTCCCGTCGATGCCGGGGCCTAAGACCTTGTGTGGAGTCGGGGCCGGAACCTGAGGATTCCTCTCCAGTGCTGACATGGATCTTGGGGTACTTCTGGAGTCTCCCCAGGGGAGTCAGTCCTCGTCTCGAATGCGGGCATGCACTTGCGCTTTCCTCCAGAGCGGTAGCAGCAGTGTCACGCAGTCCGCCGCGTGGATCAAAGGATCTATGGTTTTCCCTCGAGTCTTTCCCACGAGGCTTTCCCACGAGGCTTTCCCACAGGGCTGTCCCACGTGCACACGTGGTGGGAGTCGATCCTCGGCTTGAACGTCAAGGCAGTGCAGGGAAAACAGGTTCCTCTGGAATGGACTGACACATCTGGGGGACTCTTGGAATGGTGTCACGACCCTGGAGTTCCTCTCGCCTTTCCTGTGGAGAGCGCCTCCTCTTGAGATGCGACGGGAACGCCGGGAATTCTTTCCCTACGAAACAGGGAAAGGATCCCTCATCTCGAGCTAGGAGGCGGAAACGGGTCTCACCTGGATGTGTGCGGGACCCACGTGCTTCCTCTCGAGTGGAGACGGGTATGTCGGGGAACTTCTAGAGTTGCAGCAAGGGTGTGAAGGACCCTTTGGAAGTTCCAGTGTTTAGACGTGATTAGCCTCGAGAAGCCTCAGCGGAAATGGGCCTCATCTCTCCTGGAGGGCAAAACCTCCTGGATTTTCTCGAGTTGCGGCAGGTGCTCTCGACTTACGACGGGGACCTCAGGGACCCGCTCTGGTGGCCTCAGGAAAGGCCAGTCCCCATGCGAGTTCCTCGGGGGCCTCTCGGGATTCCTCTCCCGTCGATGCCGGGGCCTAAGACCTTGTGTGGAGTCGGGGCCGGAACCTGAGGATTCCTCTCCAGTGCTGACATGGATCTTGGGGTACTTCTGGAGTCTCCCCAGGGGAGTCAGTCCTCGTCTCGAATGCGGGCATGCACTTGCGCTTTCCTCCAGAGCGGTAGCAGCAGTGTCACGCAGTCCGCCGCGTGGATCAAAGGATCTATGGTTTTCCCTCGAGTCTTTCCCACGAGGCTTTCCCACGAGGCTTTCCCACAGGGCTGTCCCACGTGCACACGTGGTGGGACTCGATCCTCGGCTTGAATGTCAAGGCAGTGCAGGGAAAACAGGTTCCTCTGGAATGGACTGACACATCTGGGGGACTCTTGGAATGGTGTCACGACCCTGGAGTTCCTCTCGCCTTTCCTGTGGAGAGCGCCTCCTCTTGAGATGCGACGGGAACGCCGGGAATTCTTTCCCTAAGAAACAGGGAAAGGATCCCTCCTCTCGAGCTAGGAGGCGGAAACGGGGCTCCCCTGGATGTGTGCGGGACCCCACGTGCTTCCTCTCGAGTGGGGACGGGTATGTCGGGGAACTTCTTGAGTTGCAGCAAGGGTGTGAAGGACCCTTTGGAAGTTCCAGTGGTTAGATGTGATGGGCCTCGAGTAGCCTCAGAGGAAATGGGCCTCATATCGCCTGGAGGGCAAAACCTCCTGGATTTTCTCGAGATGCGGCAGGTGCTCTCGACTTACGACGGGGACCTCAGGGACCCGCTCTGGTGGCCTCAGGAAAGGCCAGTCCCCATGCAAGTTCCTCAGGGGCCTCTCGGGATTCCTCTCCCGTCGATGCCGGGGCCTAAGACCTTGTGTGGAGTCGGGGCCGGAACCTGAGGATTCCTCTCCAGTGCTGACATGGATCTTGGGGTACTTCTGGAGTCTCCCCAGGGGAGTCAGTCCTCGTCTCAAATGCGGGCATGCACTTGCGCTTTCCTCCAGAGCGGTAGCAGCAGTGTCACGCAGTCCGCCGCGTGGATCAAAGGATCTATGGTTTTCCCTCGAGTTTTTCCCACGAGGCTTTCCCACGAGGCTTTCCCACAGGGCTGTCCCACGTGCACACGTGGTGGGAGTCGATCCTCGGCTTGAACGTCAAGGCAGTGCAGGGAAAACAGGTTCCTCTGGAATGGACTGACACATCTGGGGGACTCTTGGAATGGTGGCACGACCCTGGAGTTCCTCTCGCCTTTCCTGTGGAGAGCGCCTCCTCTTGAGATGCGACGGGAACGCCGGGAATTCTTTCCCTACGAAACAGGGAAAGGATCCCTCATCTCGAGCTAGGAGATGGAAACGGGTCTCACCTGGATGTGTGCGGGACCCACGTGCTTCCTCTCGAGTGGAGACGGGTATGTCGGGGAACTTCTAGAGTTGCAGCAAGGGTGTGAAGGACCCTTTGGAAGTTCCAGTGGTTAGACGTGATTAGCCTCGAGAAGCCTCAGCGGAAATGGGCCTCATCTCGCCTGGAGGGCAAAACCTCCTGGATTTTCTCGAGTTGCGGCAGGTGCTCTCGACTTACGATGGGGACCTCAGGGACCCGCTCTGGTGGCCTCAGGAAAGGCCAGTCCCCATGCGAGTTCCTCGGGGGCCTCTCGGGATTCCTCTCCCGTCCATGCCGGGGCCTAAGACCTTGTGTGGAGTCGGGGCCGGAACCTGAGGATTCCTCTCCAGTGCTGACATGGATCTTGGGGTACTTCTGGAGTCTCCCCAGGGGAGTCAGTCCTCGTCTCGAATGCGGGCATGCACTTGCGCTTTCCTCCAGAGCGGTAGCAGCAGTGTCACGCAGTCCGCCGCGTGGATCAAAGGATCTATGGTTTTCCCTCGAGTCTTTCCCACGAGGCTTTCCCACGAGGCTTTCCCACAGGGCTGTCCCACGTGCACACGTGGCGGGAGTCGATCCTCGGCTTGAATGTCAAGGCAGTGCAGGGAAAACAGGTTCCTCTGGAATGGACTGACACATCTGGGGGACTCTTGGAATGGTGTCACGACCCTGGAGTTCCTCTCGCCTTTCCTGTGGAGAGCGCCTCCTCTTGAGATGCGACGGGAACGCCGGGAATTCTTTCCCTACGAAACAGGGAAAGGATCCCTCCTCTCGAGCTAGGAGGCGGAAACGTGGCTCCCCTGGATGTGTGCGGGACCCCACGTGCTTCCTCTCGAGTGGAGACGGGTATGTCGGGGAACTTCTTGAGTTGCAGCAAGGGTGTGAAGGACCCTTTGGAAGTTCCAGTGGTTAGATGTGATTGGCCTCGAGTAGCCTCAGAGGAAATGGGCCTCATATCGCCTGGAGGGCAAAACCTCCTGGATTTTCTTGAGTTGCGGCAGGTGCTCTCGACTTACGACGGGGACCTCAGGGACCCGCTCTGGTGGCCTCAGGAAAGGCCAGTCCCCATGCGAGTTCCTCGGGGGCCTCTCGTGATTGCTCTCCCGTCGATGCCGGGGCCTAAGACCTTGTGTGGAGTCGGGGCCGGAACCTGAGGATTCCTCTCCAGTGCTGACATGGATCTTGGGGTACTTCTGGAGTCTCCCCAGGGGAGTCAGTCCTCGTCTCGAATGCGGGCATGCACTTGCGCTTTCCTCCAGAGCGGTAGCAGCAGTGTCACGCAGTCCGCCGCGTGGATCAAAGGATCTATGGTTTTCCCTCGAGTCTTCCCCACGAGGCTTTCCCACGAGGCTTTCCCACAGGGCTGTCCCACGTGCACACGTGGTGGGAGTCGATCCTCGGCTTGAATGTCAAGGCAGTGCAGGGAAAACAGGTTCCTCTGGAATGGACTGACACATCTGGGGGACTCTTGGAATGGTGGCACGACCCTGGAGTTCCTCTCGCCTTTCCTGTGGAGAGCGCCTCCTCTTGAGATGCGACGGGAACGCCGGGAATTCTTTCCCTACGAAACAGGGAAAGGATCCCTCATCTCGAGCTAGGAGGCGGAAACGGGGCTCCCCTGGATGTGTTCGGGACCCCACGTGCTTCCTCTCGAGTGGAGACGGGTATGTCGGGGAACTTCTTGAGTTGCAGCAAGGTTGTGAAGGACCCTTTGGAAGTTCCAGTGGTTAGATGTGATTGGCCTCGAGTAGCCTCAGAGGAAATGGGCCTCATCTCGCCTGGAGGGCAAAACCTCCTGGATTTTCTCGAGTTGCGGCAGGTGCTCTCGACTTACGACATGGACCTCAGGGACCCGCTCTGGTGGCCTCAGGAAAGGCCAGTCCCCATGCGAGTTCCTCGGGGGCCTCTCGGGATTCCTCTCCCGTCGATGCCGGGGCCTAAGACCTTGTGTGGAGTCGGGGCCGGAACCTGAGGATTCCTCTCCAGTGCTGACATGGATCTTGGGGTACTTCTGGAGTCTCCCCAGGGGAGTCAGTCCTCGTCTCGAATGCGGGCATGCACTTGCGCTTTCCTCCAGAGCGGTAGCAGCAGTGTCACGCAGTCCGCCGCGTGGATCAAAGGATCTATGGTTTTCCCTCGAGTTTTTCCACGAGGCTTTCCCACGAGGCTTTCCCACAGGGCTGTCCCACGTGGACACGTTGTGGGAGTCGATCCTCGGCTTGAACGTCAAGGCAGTGCATTGAAAACAGGTTCCTCTGGAATGGACTGACACATCAGGGGGACTATTGCAATGGTGGCACGACCCTGGAGTTCCTCTCGCCTTTCCTGTGGAGAGCGCCTCCTTTTGAAATGCGACGGGAACGCCGGGAATTCTTTCCCTACGAAACAGGGAAAGGATCCCTCATCTCGAGCTAGGAGGCGGAAACTGGGCTCCCCTGGATGTGTGCGGGACACCACGTGCTTCCTCTCGAGTGGAGACGGGTATGTCGGGGAACTACTTGAGTTGCAGCAAGGGTGTGAACGATCCTTTGGAAGTTCCAGTGGTTAGATGAGATTGGCCTCGAGAAGCCTCAGCGGAAATGGGCCTCATCTCGCCTGGAGGGCAAAACCTCCTGGATTTCCTCGAGTTGCGGCAGGTGCTCTCGACTTACGACGGGGACCTCATGGACCCGGTCTGGTGGCCTCAGGAAAGGCCAGTCCCCATGCGAGTTCCTCGGGGGCGTCTCGGGATTCCTCTCCCGTCGATGCCGGGGCCTAAGACCTTGTGTGGAGTCGGGGCCGGAACCTGAGGATTCCTCTCCAGTGCTGACATGGATCTTGGGGTACTTCTGGAGTCTCCCCAGGGGAGTCAGTCCTCGTCTCGAATGCGGGCATGCACTTGCGCTTTCCTCCAGAGCGGTAGCAGCAGTGTCACGCAGTCCGCCGCGTGGATCAAAGGATCTATGGTTTTCCCTCGAGTCTTTCCCACGAGGCTTTCCCACGAGGCTTTCCCACAGGGCTGTCCCACGTGCACATGTGGTGGGAGTCGATCCTCGGCTTGAATGTCAAGGCAGTGCAGGGAAAACAGGTTCCTCTGGAATGGACTGACACATCTGGGGGACTCTTGGAATGGTGTCACGACCCTGGAGTTCCTCTCGCCTTTCCTGTGGAGAGCGCCTCCTCTTGAGATGCGACGGGAACGCCGGGAATTCTTTCCCTACGAAACAGGGAAAGGATCCCTCCTCTCGAGCTAGGAGGCGGAAACGGGGCTCCCCTGGATGTGTGCGGGACCCCACGTGCTTCCTCTCGAGTGGAGACTGGTATGTCGGGGAACTTCTTGAGTTGCAGCAAGGGTGTGAAGGACCCTTTGGAAGTTCCAGTGGTTAGATGTGATTGGCCTCGAGTAGCCTCAGAGGAAATGGGCCTCATATCGCCTGGAGGGCAAAACCTCCTGGATTTTCTCGAGTTGCGGCAGGTGCTCTCGACTTACGACGGGGACCTCAGGGACCCGGTCTGGTGGCCTCAGGAAAGGCCAGTCCCCATGCGAGTTCCTCAGGGGCCTCTCGGGATTCCTCTCCCGTCGATGCCGGGGCCTAAGACCTTGTGTGGAGTCGGGGCCGGAACCTGAGGATTCCTCTCCAGTGCTGACATGGATCTTGGGGTACTTCTGGAGTCTCCCCAGGGGAGTCAGTCCTCGTCTCAAATGCGGGCATGCACTTGCGCTTTCCTCCAGAGCGGTAGCAGCAGTGTCACGCAGTCCGCCGCGTGGATCAAAGGATGTATGGTTTTCCCTCGAGTTTTTCCCACGAGGCTTTCCCACGAGGCTTTCCCACAGGGCTGTCCCACGTGCACACGTGGTGGGAGTCGATCCTCGGCTTGAACGTCAAGGCAGTGCAGGGAAAACAGGTTCCTCTGGAATGGACTGACACATCTGGGGGACTCTTGGAATGGTGGCACGACCCTGGAGTTCCTCTCGCCTTTCCTGTGGAGAGCGCCTCCTCTTGAGATGCGACGGGAACGCCGGGAATTCTTTCCCTACGAAACAGGGAAAGGATCCCTCCTCTCGAGCTAGGAGGCGGAATCGTGGCTCCCCTGGATGTGTGCGGGACCCCACGTGCTTCCTCTCGAGTGGAGACGGGTATGTCGGGGAACTTCTTGAGTTGCAGCAAGGGTGTGAAGGACCCTTTGGAAGTTCCAGTGGTTAGACGTGATTAGCCTCGAGAAGCCTCAGCGGAAATGGGCCTCATCTCGCCTGGAGGGCAAAACCTCCTGGATTTTCTCGAGTTGCGGCAGGTGCTCTCGACTTACGATGGGGACATCAGGGACCCGCTCTGGTGGCCTCAGGAAAGGCCAGTCCCCATGCGAGTTCCTCGGGGGCCTCTCGGGATTCCTCTCCCGTCCATGCCGGGGCCTAAGACCTTGTGTGGAGTCGGGGCCGGAACCTGAGGATTCCTCTCCAGTGCTGACATGCATCTTGGGGTACTTCTGGAGTCTCCCCAGGGGAGTCAGTCCTCGTCTCGAATGCGGGCATGCACTTGCGCTTTCCTCCAGAGCGGTAGCAGCAGTGTCACGCAGTCCGCCGCGTGGATCAAAGGATCTATGGTTTTCCCTCGAGTCTTCCCCACGAGGCTTTCCCACGAGGCTTTCCCACAGGGCTGTCCCACGTGCACACGTGGTGGGAGTCGATCCTCGGCTTGAATGTCAAGGCAGTGCAGGGAAAACAGGTTCCTCTGGAATGGACTGACACATCTGCGGACTCTTGGAATGGTGTCACGACCCTGGAGTTCCTCTCGCCTTTCCTGTGGAGAGCGCCTTCTCTTGAGATGCGACGGGAACGCCGGGAATTCTTTCCCTACGAAACAGGGAAAGGATCCCTCATCTCGAGCTAGGAGGCGGAAACGGGGCTCCCCTGGATGTGTGCGGGACCCCACGTGCTTCCTCTCGAGTGGAGACGGGTATGTCGGGGAACTTCTTGAGTTGCAGCAAGGGTGTGAAGGACCCTTTGGAAGTTCCAGTGGTTAGATGTGATTGGCCTCGAGTAGCCTCAGAGGAAATGGGCCTCATCTCGCCTGGAGGGCAAAACCTCCTGGATTTTCTCGAGTTGCGGCAGGTGCTCTCGACTTACGACGGGGACCTCAGGGACCCGCTTTGGTGGCCTCAGGAAAGGCCAGTCCCCATGCGAGTTCCTCGGGGGCCTCTCGGGATTCCTCTCCCGTCGATGCCGGGGCCTAAGACCTTGTGTGGAGTCGGGGCCGGAACCTGAGGATTCCTCTCCAGTGCTGACATGGATCTTGGGGTACTTCTGGAGTCTCCCCAGGGGAGTCAGTCCTCGTCTCGAATGCGGGCATGCACTTGCGCTTTCCTCCAGAGCGGTAGCAGCAGTGTCACGCAGTCCGCCGCGTGGATCAAAGGATCTATGGTTTTCCCTCGAGTTTTTCCACGAGGCTTTCCCACGAGGCTTTCCCACAGGGCTGTCCCACGTGGACACGTTGTGGGAGTCGATCCTCGGCTTGAACGTCAAGGCAGTGCAGGGAAAACAGGTTCCTCTGGAATGGACTGACACATCAGGGGGACTATTGCAATGGTGGCACGACCCTGGAGTTCCTCTCGCCTTTCCTGTGGAGAGCGCCTCCTTTTGAGATGCGACGGGAACGCCGGGAATTCTTTCCCTACGAAACAGGGAAAGGATCCCTCATCTCGAGCTAGGAGGCGGAAACGGGGCTCCCCTGGATGTGTGCGGGACACCACGTGCTTCCTCTCGAGTGGAGACGGGTATGTCGGGGAACTTCTTGAGTTGCAGCAAGGGTGTGAAGGACCCTTTGGAAGTTCCAGTGGTTAGACGTGATTGGCCTCGAGAAGCCTCAGCGGAAATGGGCCTCATCTCGCCTGGAGGGCAAAACCTCCTGGATTTTCTCGAGTTGCGGCAGGTGCTCTCGACTTATGACCGGGACCTCAGGGACCCGCTCTGGTGGCCTCAGGAAAGGCCAGTCCCCATGCGAGTTCCTCGGGGGCCTCTCGGGATTCCTCTCCCGTCCATGCCGGGGCCTAAGACCTTGTGTGGAGTCGGGGCCGGAACCTGAGGATTCCTCTCCAGTGCTGACATGGATCTTGGGGTACTTCTGGAGTCTCCCCAGGGGAGTCAGTCCTCGTCTCGAATGCGGGCATGCACTTGCGCTTTCCTCCAGAGCGGTAGCAGCAGTGTCACGCAGTCCGCCGCGTGGATCAAAGGATCTATGGTTTTCCCTCGAGTCGTTCCCACGAGGCTTTCCCACGAGGCTTTCCCACAGGGCTGTCCCACGTGCACACGTGGTGGGAGTCGATCCTCGGCTTGAACGTCAAGGCAGTGCAGGGAAAACAGGTTCCTCTGGAATGGACTGACACATCTGGGGGACTCTTGGAATGGTGGCACGACCCTGGAGTTCCTCTCGCCTTTCCTGTGGAGAGCGCCTCCTCTTGAGATGCGACGGGAACGCCGGGAATTCTTTCCCTACGAAACAGGGAAAGGATCCCTCATCTCGAGCTAGGAGGCGGAAACGGGGCTCCCCTGGATGTGTGCGGGACCCCACGTGCTTCCTCTCGAGTGGAGACGGGTATGTCGGGGAACTTCTTGAGTTGCAGCAAGGGTGTGAAGGACCCTTTGGAAGTTCCAGTGGTTAGATGTGATTGGCCTCGAGAAGCCTCAGCGGAAATGGGCCTCATCTCGCCTGGAGGGCAAAAGCTCCTGGATTTTCTCGAGTTGCGGCAGGTGCTCTCGACTTACGACGGGGACCTCAGGGACCCGCTCTGGTGGCCTCAGGAAAGGACAGTCCCCATGCGAGTTCCTCGGGGGCCTCTCGGGATTCCTCTCCCGTCGATGCCGGGGCCTAAGACCTTGTGTGGAGTCGGGGCCGGAACCTGAGGATTCCTCTCCAGTGCTGACATGGATCTTGGGGTACTTCTGGAGTCTCCCCAGGGGAGTCAGTCCTCGTCTCGAATGCGGGCATGCACTTGCGCTTTCCTCCAGAGCGGTAGCAGCAGTGTCACGCAGTCCGCCGTGTGGATCAAAGGATCTATGGTTTTCCCTCGAGTCTTTCCCACGAGGCTTTCCCACGAGGCTTTCCCACAGGGCTGTCCCACGTGCACACGTGGTGGGAGTCGATCCTCGGCTTGAATGTCAAGGCAGTGCAGGGAAAACAGGTTCCTCTGGAATGGACTGACACATCTGGGGGACTCTTGGAATGGTGTCACGACCCTGGAGTTCCTCTCGCCTTTCCTGTGGAGAGCGCCTCCTCTTGAGATGCGACGGGAACGCCGGGAATTCTTTCCCTACGAAACAGGGAAAGGATCCCTCCTCTCGAGCTAGGAGGCGGAAACGGGGCTCCCCTGGATGTGTGCGGGACCCCACGTGCTTCCTCTCGAGTGGAGACGGGTATGTCGGGGAACTTCTTGAGTTGCAGCAAGGGTGTGAAGGACCCTTTGGAAGTTCCAGTGGTTAGATGTGATTGGCCTCGAGTAGCCTCAGATGAAATGGGCCTCATATCGCCTGGAGGGCAAAACCTCCTGGATTTTCTCGAGTTGCGGCAGGTGCTCTCGACTTACGACGGGGACCTCAGGGACCCGCTCTGGTGGCCTCAGGAAAGGCCAGTCCCCATGCGAGTTCCTCGGGGGCCTCTCGGGATTCCTCTCCCGTCGATGCCGGGGCCTAAGACCTTGTGTGGAGTCGGGGCCGGAACCTGAGGATTCCTCTCCAGTGCTGACATGGATCTTGGGGTACTTCTGGAGTCTCCCCAGGGGAGTCAGTCCTCGTCTCAAATGCGGGCATGCACTTGCGCTTTCCTCCAGAGCGGTAGCAGCAGTGTCACGCAGTCCGCCGCGTGGATCAAAGGATGTATGGTTTTCCCTCGAGTTTTTCCCACGAGGCTTTCCCACGAGGCTTTCCCACAGGGCTGTCCCACGTGCACACGTGGTGGGAGTCGATCCTCGGCTTGAACGTCAAGGCAGTGCAGGGAAAACAGGTTCCTCTGGAATGGACTGACACATCTGGGGGACTCTTGGAATGGTGGCACGACCCTGGAGTTCCTCTCGCCTTTCCTGTGGAGAGCGCCTCCTCTTGAGATGCGACGGGAACGCCGGGAATTCTTTCCCTACGAAACAGGGAAAGGATCCCTCATCTCGAGCTAGGAGGCGGAAACGGGTCTCACCTGGATGTGTGCGGGACCCACGTGCTTCCTCTCGAGTGGAGACGGGTATGTCGGGGAACTTCTAGAGTTGCAGCAAGGGTGTGAAGGACCCTTTGGAAGTTCCAGTGGTTAGACGTGATTAGCCTCGAGAAGCCTCAGCGGAAATGGGCCTCATCTCGCCTGGAGGGCAAAACCTCCTGGATTTTCTCGAGTTGCGGCAGGTGCTCTCGACTTACGACGGGGACCTCAGGGACCCGCTCTGGTGGCCTCAGGAAAGGCCAGTCCCCATGCGAGTTCCTCGGGGGCCTCTCGGGATTCCTCTCCCGTCCATGCCGGGTCCTAAGACCTTGTGTGGAGTCGGGGCCGGAACCTGAGGATTCCTCTCCAGTGCTGACATGGATCTTGGGGTACCTCTGGAGTCTCCCCAGGGGAGTCAGTTCTCGTCTCGAATGCGGGCATGCACTTGCGCTTTCCTCCAGAGCGGTAGCAGCAGTGTCACGCAGTCCGCCGCGTGGATCAAAGGATCTATGGTTTTCCCTCGAGTCGTTCCCACGAGGCTTTCCCACGAGGCTTTCCCACAGGGCTGTCCCACGTGCACACGTGGTGGGAGTCGATCCTCGGCTTGAACGTCAAGGCAGTGCAGGGAAAACAGGTTCCTCTGGAATGGACTGACACATCTGGGGGACTCTTGGAATGGTGGCACGACCCTGGAGTTCCTCTCGCCTTTCCTGTGGAGAGCGCCTCCTCTTGAGATGCGACGGGAACGCCGGGAATTCTTTCCCTAAGAAACAGGGAAAGAATCCCTCATCTCGAGCTAGGAGGCGGAAACGGGGCTCCCCTGGATGTGTGCGGGACACCACATGCTTCCTCCCGAGTGGAGACGGGTATGTCGGGGAACTTCTTGAGTTGCAGCAAGAGTGTGAAGGACCCTTTGGAAGTTCCAGTGGTTAGACGTGATTGGCCTCGAGAAGCCTCAGCGGAAATGGGCCTCATCTCGCCTGGAGGGCAAAACCTCCTGGATTTTCTCGAGTTGCGGCAGGTGCTCTCGACTTATGACCGGGACCTCAGGGACCCGCTCTGGTGGCCTCAGGAAAGGCCAGTCCCCATGCGAGTTCCTCGGGGGCCTCTCGGGATTCCTCTCCCGTTATTGCCGGGGCCTAAGACCTTGTGTGGATTCGGGGCCGGAACCTGAGGATTCCTCTCCAGTGCTGACATGGATCTTGGGGTACTTCTGGAGTCTCCCCAGGGGAGTCAGTCCTCGTCTCGAATGCGGGCATGCACTTGCGCTTTCCTCCAGAGCGGTAGCAGCAGTGTCACGCAGTCCGCCGCGTGGATCAAAGGATCTATGGTTTTCCCTCGAGTCTTTCCCACGAGGCTTTCCCACGAGGCTTTCCCACAGGGCTGTCCCACGTGCACACGTGGTGGGAGTCGATCCTCGGCTTGAACGTCAAGGCAGTGCAGGGAAAACAGGTTCCTCTGGAATGGACTGACACATCTGGGGGACTCTTGGAATGGTGGCACGACCCTGGAGTTCCTCTCGCCTTTCCTGTGGAGAGCGCCTCCTCTTGAGATGCGACGGGAACGCCGGGAATTCTTTCCCTATGGAACAGGTAAAGGATCCCTCATCTCGAGCTAGGAGGCGGAAACGGGGCTCCCCTGGATGTGTGCGGGACCCCACATGCTTCCTCTCGGGTGGAGACGGGTATGTCGGGGAACTTCTTGAGTTGCAGCAAGGGTGTGAAGGACCCTTTGGAAGTTCCAGTGGTTAGATGTGATTGGCCTCGAGAAGCCTCAGCGGAAATGGGCCTCATCTCGCCTGGAGGGCAAAACCTCCTGGATTTTCTCGAGTTGCGGCTGGTGCTCTCGACTTACGACCGGGACCTCAGGGACCCGCTCTGGTGGCCTCAGGAAAGGCCAGGCCCCATGCGAGTTCCTCGTGGGCCTCTCGGGATTCCTCTCCCGTCGATGCCGGGGCCTAAGACCTTGTGTGGAGTCGGGGCCGGAACCTGAGGATTCCTCTCCAGTGCTGACATAGATCTTGGGGTACTTCTGGAGTCTCCCCAGGGGAGTCAGTCCTCGTCTCGAATGCGGGCATGCACTTGCGCTTTCCTCCAGAGCGGTAGCAGCAGTGTCACGCAGTCCGCCGCGTGGATCAAAGGATCTATGGTTTTCCCTCGAGTCTTTCCCACGAGGCTTTCCCACGAGGCTTTCCCACAGGGCTGTCCCACGTGCACACGTGGTGGGAGTCGATCCTCGGCTTGAACGTCAAGGCAGTGCAGGGAAAACAGGTTCCTCTGGAATGGACTGACACATCTGGGGGACTCTTGGAATGGTGTCACGACCCTGGAGTTCCTCTCGCCTTTCCTGTGGAGAGCGCCTCCTCTTGAGATGCGACGGGAACGCCGGGAATTCTTTCCCTATGAAACAGGGAAAGGATCCCTCATCTCGAGCTAGGAGGCGGAAACGGGGCTCCCCTGGATGTGTGCGGGACCCCACGTGCTTCCTCTCGAGTGGAGACAGGTATGTCGGGGAACTTCTTGAGTTGCAGCAATGGTGTGAAGGTCCCTTTGGAAGTTCCAGTGGTTAGATGTGATTGGCCTCGAGAAGCCTCAGCGGAAATGGGCCTCATCTCGCCTGGAGGGAAAAACCTCCTGGATTTTCTCGAGTTGCCGCAGGTGCTCTCGACATACGACGGGGACCTCAGGGAACCGCTCTGGTGGCCTCAGGAAAGGCCAGTCCCCATGCGAGTTCCTCGGGGGCCTCTTGGGATTCCTCTCCCGTCGATGCCGGGGCCTAAGACCTTGTGTGGAGTCGGGGCCGGAACCTGAGGATTCCTCTCCAGTGCTGACATGGATCTTGGGGTACTTCTGGAGTCTCCCCAGGGGAGTCAGTCCTCGTCTCGAATGCGAGCATGCACTTGCGCTTTCCTCCAGAGCGGTAGCAGCAGTGTCACGCAGTCCGCCACGTGGATCAAAGGATCTATGGTTTTCCCTCGAGTCTTTCCCACGAGGCTTTCCCACGAGGCTTTCCCACAGGGCTGTCCCACGTGCACACGTGGTGGGAGTCGATCCTCGGCTTGAACGTCAAGGCAGTGCAGGGAAAACAGGTTCCTCTGGAATGGACTGACACATCTGGGGTCTCTTGGAATGGTGGCACGACCCTGGAGTTCCTCTCGCCTTTCCTGTGGAGAGCGCCTCCTCTTGAGATGCGACGGGAACGCCGGGAATTCTTTCCCTACGAAACAGGGAAAGGATCCCTCATATCGAGCTAGGAGGCGGAAAAGGGGCTCCCCTGGATGTGTGCGGGACCCACGTGCTTCCTCTCGAGTGGAGACGGGTATGTCGGGGAACTTCCTGAGTTGCAGCAAGGGTGTGAAGGACCCTTTGGAAGTTCCAGTGGTTAGATGTGATTGGCCTCGAGAATCCTCAGCGGAAATGGGCCTCATCTCGCCTGGAGGGCAAAACCTCCTGGATTTTCTCGAGTTGCGGCAAGTGCTCTCGACTTACGACGGGGACCTCAGGGAACCGCTCTGGTGGCCTCAGGAAAGGCCAGTCCCCATGCGAGTTCCTCGGGGGCCTCTCGGGATTCCTCTCCCATCGATGCCGGGGCCTAAGACCTTGTGTGGAGTCGGGGCCGGAACCTGATTATTCCTCTCCAGTGCTGACATGGATCTTGGGGTACTTCTGGAGTCTCCCCAGGGGAGTCAGTCCTCGTCTCGAATGCGGGCATGCACTTGCGCTTTCCTCCAGAGCGGTAGCAGCAGTGTCACGCAGTCCACCGCGTGGATCAAAGGATCTATGTTTTTCCCTCGAGTCTTTCCCACGAGGCTTTCCCACGAGGCTTTCCCACAGGGCTGACCCACGTGCACACGTGGTGGGAGTCGATCCTCGGCTTGAACGTCAAGGCAGTGCAGGGAAAACAGGTTCCTCTGGAATGGACTGACACATCTGGGGGACTCTTGGAATGGTGGCACGACCCTGGAGTTCCTCTCGCCTTTCCTGTGGAGAGCGCCTCCTCTTGAGATGCGACGGGAACGCCGGGAATTCTTTCCCTATGAAACAGGGAAAGGATCCCTCATCTCGTGCTAGGAGGCGGAAACGGTGCTCCCCTGGATGTGTGCGGGACACCACCTGCTTCCTCTCGAGTGCAGACGGGTATGTCGGGGAACTTCTTGAGTTGCAGCAAGGGTGTGAAGGACCCTTTGGAAGGTCCAGTGGTTAGATGTGATTGGCCTCGAGAAGCCTCAGCGGAAATGGGCCTCATCTCGCCTGGAGGGCAAAACCTCCTGGATTTTCTCGAGTTGCGGCAGGTGCTCTCGCCTTAGGACGGGGACCTCAGGGACCCGCTCTGGTGGCCTCAGGAAAGGCCAGTCCCCATGCGAGTTCCTCGGGGGCCTCTCGGGATTCCTCTCCCGTCGATGCCAGGGCCTAAGACCTTGTGTGGAGTCGGGGCCGGAACCTGAGGATTCCTCTCCAGTGCTGACATGGATCTTGGGGTACTTCTGGAGTCTCCGCAGGGGAGTCAGTCCTCGTCTCGAATGCGGGCATGCACTTGCGCTTTCCTCCAGAGCGGTAGCAGCAGTGTCACGCAGTCCGCCGCGTGGATCAAAGGATCGATGGTTTTCCCTCGAGTCTTTCCCACGAGGCTTTCCCACGAGGCTTTCCCACAGGGCTGTCCCACGTGCACACGTGGTGGGAGTCGATCCTCGGCTTGAACGTCAAGGCAGTGCAGGGAAAACAGGTTCCTCTGGAATGGACTGACACATCTGGGGGACTCTTGGAATGGTGGCACGACCCTGGAGTTCCTCTCGCCTTTCCTGTGGAGAGCGCCTCCTCTTGAGATGCGACGGGAACGCCGGGAATTCTTTCCCTACGAAACAGGGAAAGGATCCCTCATCTCGAGCTAGGAGGCGGAAACGGGGCTCCCCTGGATGTGTGCGGGACCCCACGTGCTTCCTCTTGAGTGGAGACGGGTATGTCGGGGAACTTCTTGAGTTGCAGGAATGGTGTGAAGGACCCTTTGGAAGTTCCAGTGGTTAGATGTGATTGGCCTCGAGAAGCCTCAGCGGAAATGGGCCTCATCTCGCCTGGAGGGCAAAACCTCCTGGATTTTCTCGAGTTGCGGCAGGTGCTCTCGACTTACCACGGGGACCTCAGGGATTCGCTCTGGTGGCCTCAGGAAAGGCCAGTCCCCATGCGAGTTCCTCGGGGGCCTCTCGGGATTCCTCTCCCGTCGATGCCGGGGCCTAAGACCTTGTGTGGAGTCGGGGCCGGAACCTGAGGATTCCTCTCCAGTGCTGACATGGATCTTGGGGTACTTCTGGAGTCTCCCCAGGGGAGTCAGTCCTCGTCTCGAATGCGGGCATGCACTTGCGCTTTCCTCCAGAGCGGTAGCAGCAGTGTCACGCAGTCCGCCGCGTGGATCAAAGGATCTATGTTTTTCCCTCGAGTCTTTCCCACGAGGCTTTCCCACGAGGCTTTCCCACAGGGCTGTCCCACGTGCACACGTGGTGGGAGTCGATCCTCGGCTTGAACGTCAAGGCAGTGCAGGGAAAACAGGTTCCTCTGGAATGGACTGACACATCTGGGGGACTCTTGGAATGGTGTCACGACCCTGGAGTTCCTCTCGCCTTTCCTTTGGAGAGCGCCTCCTCTTGAGATGCGACGGGAACGCCGGGAATTCTTTCCCTACGAAACAGGGAAAGGATCCCTCATCTCGAGCTAGGAGGCGGAAACGGGGCTCCCCTGGATGTGTGCGGGACCCCACGTGCTTCCTCTCGAGTGGAGACGGGTATGTCGGGGAACTTCTTGAGTTGCAGCAAGGGTGTGAAGGACCCTTTGGAAGTTCCAGTGGTTAGACGTGATTAGCCTCGAGAAGCCTCAGCGGAAATGGGCCTCATCTCGCCTGGAGGGCAAAACCTCCTGGATTTTCTCGAGTTGCGGCAGGTGCTCTCGACTTACGACGGGGACCTCAGGGACCCGCTCTGGTGGCCTCAGGAAAGGCCAGTCCCCATGCGAGTTCCTCGGGGGCCTCTCGGGATTCCTCTCCCGTCGATGCCGGGGCCTAAGACCTTGTGTGGAGTCGGGGCCGGAACCTGAGGATTCCTCTCCAGTGCTGACATGGATCTTGGGGTACTTCTGGAGTCTCCCCAGGGGAGTCAGTCCTCGTCTCGAATGCGGGCATGCACTTGCGCTTTCCTCCAGAGCGGTAGCAGCAGTGTCACGCAGTCCGCCGCGTGCATCAAAGGATCTATGGTTTTCCCTCGAGTCTTTCCCACGAGGCTTTCCCACGAGGCTTTCCCACAGGGCTGTCCCACGTGCACACGTGGTGGGAGTCGATCCTCGGCTTGAACGTCAAGGCAGTGCAGGGAAAACAGGTTCCTCTGGAATGGACCGACACATCTGGGGGACTCTTGGAATGGTGGCACGACCCTGGAGTTCCTCTCGCCTTTCCTGTGGAGAGCGCCTCCTCTTGAGATGCGACGGGAACGCCGGGAATTCTTTCCCTACGAAACAGGGAAAGGATCCCTCATCTCGAGCTAGGAGGCGGAAACGGGGCTACCCTGGATGTGTGCGGGACCCCACGTGCTTCCTCTCTAGTGGAGACGGGTATGTCGGGGAACTTCTTGAGTTGCAGCAAGGGTGTGAAGGACCCTTTGGAAGTTCCAGTGGTTAGATGTGATTGGCCTCGAGAAGCCTCAGCGGATATGGGCCTCATCTCGCCTGGAGGGCAAAACCTCCTGGATTTTCTCGAGTTGCGGCAGGTGCTCTCGACTTAGGACGGGGACCTCAGGGACCCGCTCTGGTGGCCTCAGGAAAGGCCAGTCCCCATGCGAGTTCCTCGGGGGCCTCTCGGGATTCCTCTCCCGTCGATGTCGGGGCCTAAGACCTTGTGTGGAGTCGGGGCCGGAACCTGAGGATTCCTCTCCAGTGCTGACATGGATCTTGGGGTACTTCTGGAGTCTCCCCAGGGGAGTCAGTCCTCGTCTCGAATGCGGGCATGCACTTGCGCTTTCCTCCAGAGCGGTAGCAGCAGTGTCACGCAGTCCGCCGCGTGGATCAAAGGATCTATGGTTTTCCCTCGAGTCTTTCCCACGAGGCTTTCCCACGAGGCTTTCCCACAGGGCTGTCCCACGTGCACACGTGGTGGGAGTCGATCCTCGGCTTGAACGTCAAGGCAGTGCAGGGAAAACAGGTTCCTCTGGAATGGACTGACACATCTGGGGGACTCTTGGAATGGTGGCATGACCCTGGAGTTCCTCTCGCCTTTCCTGTGGAGAGCGCCTCCTCTTGAGATGCGACGGGAACGCCGGGAATTCTTTCCCTAAGAAACAGGGAAAGGATCCCTCATCTCGAGCTAGCAGGCGGAAACGGGGCTTCCCTGGATGTGTGCGGGACCCCACGTGCTTCCTCTCGAGTGGAGACGGGTATGTCGGGGAACTTCTTGAGTTGCAGCAATGGTGTGAAGGACCCTTTGGAAGTTCCAGTGGTTAGATGTGATTGGCCTCGAGAAGCCTCAGCGGAAATGGGCCTCATCTCGCCTGGAGGGCAAAACCTCCTGGATTTTCTCGAGTTGCGGCAGGTGCTCTCGACTTACGACGGGGACCTCAGGGACCCGCTCTGGTGGCCTCAGGAAAGGCCAGTCCCCATGCGAGTTCCTCGGGGGCCTCTCGGGATTCCTCTCCCGTCGATGTCGGGGCCTAAGACCTTGTGTGGAGTCGGGGCCGGAACCTGAGGATTCCTCTCCAGTGCTGACATGGATCTTGGGGTACTTCTGGAGTCTCCCCAGGGGAGTCAGTCCTCGTCTCGAATGCGGGCATGCACTTGCGCTTTCCTCCAGAGCGGTAGCAGCAGTGTCACGCAGTCCGCCGCGTGGATCAAAGGATCTATGGTTTTCCCTCGAGTCTTTCCCACGAGGCTTTCCCACGAGGCTTTCCCACAGGGCTGTCCCACGTGCACACGTGGTGGGAGTCGATCCTCGGCTTGAACGTCAAGGCAGTGCAGGGAAAACAGGTTCCTCTGGAATGGACCGACACATCTGGGGGACTCTTGGAATGGTGGCACGACCCTGGAGTTCCTCTCGCCTTTCCTGTGGAGAGCGCCTCCTCTTGAGATGCGACGGGAACGCCGGGAATTCTTTCCCTACGAAACAGGGAAAGGATCCCTCATCTCGAGCTAGGAGGCGGAAACGGGGCTACCCTGGATGTGTGCGGGACCCCACGTGCTTCCTCTCTAGTGGAGACGGGTATGTCGGGGAACTTCTTGAGTTGCAGCAAGGGTGTGAAGGACCCTTTGGAAGTTCCAGTGGTTAGATGTGATTGGCCTCGAGAAGCCTCAGCGGATATGGGCCTCATCTCGCCTGGAGGGCAAAACCTCCTGGATTTTCTCGAGTTGCGGCAGGTGCTCTCGACTTAGGACGGGGACCTCAGGGACCCGCTCTGGTGGCCTCAGGAAAGGCCAGTCCCCATGCGAGTTCCTCGGGGGCCTCTCGGGATTCCTCTCCCGTCGATGTCGGGGCCTAAGACCTTGTGTGGAGTCGGGGCCGGAACCTGAGGATTCCTCTCCAGTGCTGACATGGATCTTGGGGTACTTCTGGAGTCTCCCCAGGGGAGTCAGTCCTCGTCTCGAATGCGGGCATGCACTTGCGCTTTCCTCCAGAGCGGTAGCAGCAGTGTCACGCAGTCCGCCGCGTGGATCAAAGGATCTATGGTTTTCCCTCGAGTCTTTCCCACGAGGCTTTCCCACGAGGCTTTCCCACAGGGCTGTCCCACGTGCACACGTGGTGGGAGTCGATCCTCGGCTTGAACGTCAAGGCAGTGCAGGGAAAACAGGTTCCTCTGGAATGGACTGACACATCTGGGGGACTCTTGGAATGGTGGCATGACCCTGGAGTTCCTCTCGCCTTTCCTGTGGAGAGCGCCTCCTCTTGAGATGCGACGGGAACGCCGGGAATTCTTTCCCTAAGAAACAGGGAAAGGATCCCTCATCTCGAGCTAGCAGGCGGAAACGGGGCTTCCCTGGATGTGTGCGGGACCCCACGTGCTTCCTCTCGAGTGGAGACGGGTATGTCGGGGAACTTCTTGAGTTGCAGCAATGGTGTGAAGGACCCTTTGGAAGTTCCAGTGGTTAGATGTGATTGGCCTCGAGAAGCCTCAGCGGAAATGGGCCTCATCTCGCCTGGAGGGCAAAACCTCCTGGATTTTCTCGAGTTGCGGCAGGTGCTCTCGACTTACGACGGGGACCTCAGGGACCCGCTCTGGTGGCCTCAGGAAAGGCCAGTCCCCATGCGAGTTCCTCGGGGGCCTCTCGGGATTCCTCTCCCGTCGATGTCGGGGCCTAAGACCTTGTGTGGAGTCGGGGCCGGAACCTGAGGATTCCTCTCCAGTGCTGACATGGATCTTGGGGTACTTCTGGAGTCTCCCCAGGGGAGTCAGTCCTCGTCTCGAATGCGGGCATGCACTTGCGCTTTCCTCCAGAGCGGTAGCAGCAGTGTCACGCAGTCCGCCGCGTGGATCAAAGGATCTATGGTTTTCCCTCGAGTCTTTCCCACGAGGCTTTCCCACGAGGCTTTCCCACAGGGCTGTCCCACGTGCACACGTGGTGGGAGTCGATCCTCGGCTTGAACGTCAAGGCAGTGCAGGGAAAACAGGTTCCTCTGGAATGGACTGACACATCTGGGGGACTCTTGGAATGGTGGCACGACCCTGGAGTTCCTCTCGCCTTTCCTGTGGAGAGCGCCTCCTCTTGAGATGCGACGGGAACGCCGGGAATTCTTTCCCTACGAAACAGGGAAAGGATCCCTCATCTCGTGCTAGGAGGCGGAAACGGGGCTCCCCTGGATGTGTGCGGGACACCACTTGCTTCCTCTCGAGTGCAGACGGGTATGTCGGGGAACTTCTTGAGTTGCAGCAAGGGTGTGAAGGACCCTTTGGAAGGTCCAGTGGTTAGATGTGATTGGCCTCGAGAAGCCTCAGCGGAAATGGGCCTCCTCTCGCCTGGAGGGCAAAACCTCCTGGATTTTCTCGAGTTGCGGCAGGTGCTCTCGACTTAGGACGGGGACCTCAGGGACCCGCTCTGGTGGCCTCAGGAAAGGCCAGTCCCCATGCGAGTTCCTCGGGGGCCTCTCGGGATTCCTCTCCCGTCGATGCCAGGGCCTAAGACCTTGTGTGGAGTCCGGGCCGGAACCTGAGGATTCCTCTCCAGTGCTGACATGGATCTTGGGGTACTTCTGGAGTCTCCGCAGGGGAGTCAGTCCTCGTCTCGAATGCGGGCATGCACTTGCGCTTTCCTCCAGAGCGGTAGCAGCAGTGTCACGCAGTCCGCCGCGTGGATCAAAGGATCTATGGTTTTCCCTCGAGTCTTTCCCACGAGGCTTTCCCACGAGGCTTTCCCACAGGGCTGTCCCACGTGCACACGTGGTGGGAGTCGATCCTCGGCTTGAACGTCAAGGCAGTGCAGGGAAAACAGGTTCCTCTGGAATGGACTGACACATCTGGGGGACTTTTGGAATGGTGGCACGACCCTGGAGTTCCTCTCGCCTTTCCTGTGGAGAGCGCCTCCTCTTGAGATGCGACGGGAACGCCGGGAATTCTTTCCCTCCGAAACAGGGAAAGGATCCCTCATCTCGAGCTAGGAGGCGGAAACGGGGCTCCCCTGGATGTGTGCGGGACCCCACGTGCTTCCTCTCGAGTGGAGACGGGTATGTCGGGGAACTTCTTGAGTTGCAGCAAGGGTGTGAAGGACCCTTTGGAAGTTCCAGTGGTTAGACGTGATTAGCCTCGAGAAGCCTCAGCGGAAATGGGCCTCATCTCGCCCGGAGGGCAAAACCTCCTGGATTTTCTCGAGTTGCGGCAGGTGCTCTCGACTTACGACGGGGACCTCAGGGACCCGCTCTGGTGGCCTCAGGAAAGGCCAGTCCCCATGCCAGTTCCTCGGGGGCCTCTCGGGATTCCTCTCCCGTCGATGCCGGGGCCTAAGACCTTGTGTGGAGTCGGGGCCGGAACCTGAGGATTCCTCTCCAGTGCTGACATGGATCTTGGGGTACTTCTGGAGTCTCCCCAGGGGAGTCAGTCCTCGTCTCGAATGCGGGCATGCACTTGCGCTTTCCTCCAGAGCGGTAGCAGCAGTGTCACGCAGTCCGCCGCGTGCATCAAAGGATCTCTGGTTTTCCCTCGAGTCTTTCCCACGAGGCTTTCCCACGAGGCTTTCCCACAGGGCTGTCCCACGTGCACACGTGGTGGGAGTCGATCCTCGGCTTGAACGTCAAGGCAGTGCAGGGAAAACAGGTTCCTCTGGAATGGACCGACACATCTGGGGGACTCTTGGAATGGTGGCACGACCCTGGAGTTCCTCTCGCCTTTCCTGTGGAGAGCGCCTCCTCTTGAGATGCGACGGGAACCCCGGGAATTCTTTCCCTACGAAACAGGGAAAGGATCCCTCATCTCGAGCTAGGAGGTGGAAACGGGGCTCCCCTGGATGTGTGCGGGACCCCACGTGCTTCCTCTCTAGTGGAGACGGGTATGTCGGGGAACTTCTTGAGTTGCAGCAAGGGTGTGAAGGACCCTTTGGAAGTTCCAGTGGTTAGATGTGATTGGCCTCGAGTAGCCTCAGCGGAAATGGGCCTCATCTCGCCTGGAGGGCAAAACCTCCTGGATTTTCTCGAGTTGCGGCAGGTGCTCTCGACTTACGACGGGGACCTCAGGGACCCGCTCTGGTGGCCTCAGGAAAGGCCAGTCCCCATGCGAGTTCCTCGGGGGCCTCTCGGGATTCCTCTCCCGTCGATGTCGGGGCCTAAGACTTGTGTGGAGTCGGGGCCGGAACCTGAGGATTCCTCTCCAGTGCTGACATGGATCTTGGGGTACTTCTGGAGTCTCCCCAGGGGAGTCAGTCCTCGTCTCGAATGCGGGCATGCACTTGCGCTTTCCTCCAGAGCGGTAGCAGCAGTGTCACGCAGTCCGCCGCGTGGATCAAAGGATCTATGGTTTTCCCTCGAGTCGTTCCCACGAGGCTTTCCCACGAGGCTTTCCCACAGGGCTGTCCCACGTGCACACGTGGTGGGAGTCGATCCTCGGCTTGAACGTCAAGGCAGTGCAGGGAAAACAGGTTCCTCTGGAATGGACTGACACATCTGGGGGACTCTTGGAATGGTGGCACAACCCTGGAGTTCCTCTCGCCTTTCCTGTGGAGAGCGCCTCCTCTTGAGATGCGACGGGAACGCCGGGAATTCTTTCCCTACGAAACAGGGAAAGGATCCCTCATCTCGAGCTAGGAGGCGGAAACGGGGCTCCCCTGGATGTGTGCGGGACCCCACGTGCTTCCTCTCTAGTGGAGACGGGTATGTCGGGGAACTTCTTGAGTTGCAGCAATGGTGTGAAGGACCCTTTGGAAGTTCCAGTGGTTAGATGTGATTGGCCTCGAGAAGCCTCATCGGAAATGGGCCTCATCTCGCCTGGAGGGCAAAACCTCCTGGATTTTCTCGAGTTGAGGCAGGTGCTCTCGACTTACGACGGGGACCTCAGGTACCCGCTCTGGTGGCCTCAGGAAAGGCCAGTCCCCATGCGAGTTCCTCGGGGGCGTCTCGGGATTCCTCTCCCGTCGATGCCGAGGCCTAAGACCTTGTGTGGAGTCGGGGCCGGAACCTGAGGATTCCTCTCCAGTGCTGACATGGATCTTGGGGTACTTCTGGAGTCTCCCCAGGGGAGTCAGTCCTCGTCTCGAATGCGGGCATGCACTTGCGCTTTCCTCCAGAGCAGTAGCAGCAGTGTCGCGCAGTCCGCCGTGTGGATCAAAGGATCTATGGTTTTCCCTCGAGACTTTCCCACGAGGCGTTCCCACGAGGCTTTCCCACAGGGCTGTCCCACGTGCACACGTGGTGGGAGTCGATCCTCGGCTTGAACGTCAAGGCAGTGCAGGGAAAACAGGTTCCTCTGGAATGGACTGACACATCTGGGGGACTCTTGGAATGGTGGCACGACCCTGGAGTTCCTCTCGCCTTTCCTGTGGAGAGCGCCTCCTCTTGAGATGCGACGGGAACGCCGGGAATTCTTTCCCTAGGAAACAGGGAAAGGATCCCTCATCTCGTGCTAGGAGGCGGAAACGGGGCTCCCATGGATGTGTGCGGGACACCACGTGCTTCCTCTCGAGTGCAGACGGGTATGTCGGGGAACTTCTTGAGTTGCAGCAAGGGTGTGAAGGACCCTTTGGAAGGTCCAGTGGTTAGATGTGATTGGCCTCGATAAGCCTCAGCGGAAACGGGCCTCATCTCGCCTGGAGGGCAAAACCTCCTGGATTTTCTCGAGTTGCGGCAGGTGCTCTCGACTTAGGACGGGGACCTCAGGGACCTGCTCTGGTGGCCTCAGGAAAGGCCAGTCCCCATGCGAGTTCCTCGGGGGCCTCTCGGGATTCCTCTCCCGTCGATGCCAGGGCCTAAGACCTTGTGTGGAGTCGGGGCCGGAACCTGAGGATTCCTCTCCAGTGCTGACATGGATCTTGGGGTACTTCTGGAGTCTCCGCAGGGGAGTCAGTCCTCGTCTCGAATGCGGGCATGCACTTGCGCTTTCCTCCAGAGCGGTAGCAGCAGTGTCACGCAGTCCGCCGCGTGGATCAAAGGATCTATGGTTTTCCCTCGAGTCTTTCCCACGAGGCTTTCCCACGAGGCTTTCCCACAGGGCTGTCCCACGTGCACACGTGGTGGGAGTCGATCTTCGGCTTGAACGTCAAGGCAGTGCAGGGAAAACAGGTTCCTCTGGAATGGACCTACACATCTGGGGGACTCTTGGAATGGTGGCACGACCCTGGAGTTCCTCTCGCCTTTCCTGTGGAGAGCGCCTCCTCTTGAGATGCGACGGGAACCCCGGGAATTCTTTCCCTACGAAACAGGGAAAGGATCCCTCATCTCGAGCTAGGAGGTGGAAACGGGGCTCCCCTGGATGTGTGCGGGACCCCACGTGCTTCCTCTCTAGTGGAGACGGGTATGTCGGGGAACTTCTTGAGTTGCAGCAAGGGTGTGAAGGACCCTTTGGAAGTTCCAGTGGTTAGACGTGATTAGCCTCGAGAAGCCTCAGCGGAAATGGGCCTCATCTCGCCTGGAGGGCAAAACCTCCTGGATTTTCTCGAGTTGCGGCAGGTGCTCTCGACTTACGACGGGGACCTCAGGGACCTGCTCTGGTGGCCTCAGGAAAGGCCAGTCCCCATGCCAGTTCCTCGGGGGCCTCTCGGGATTCCTCTCCCGTCGATGCCGGGGCCTAAGACCTTGTGTGGAGTCGGGGCCGGAACCTGAGGATTCCTCTCCAGTGCTGACATGGATCTTGGGGTACTTCTGGAGTCTCCCCAGGGGAGTCAGTCCTCGTCTGGAATGCGAGCATGCACTTGCGCTTTCCTCCAGAGCGGTAGCAGCAGTGTCACGCAGTCCGCCGCGTGCATCAAAGGATCTATGGTTTTCCCTCGAGTCTTACCCACGAGGCTTTCCCACGAGGCTTTCCCACAGGGCTGTCCCACGTGCACACGTGGTGGGAGTCGATCCTCGGCTTGAACGTCAAGGCAGTGCAGGGAAAACAGGTTCCTCTGGAATGGACCGACACATCTGGGGTCTCTTGGAATGGTGGCACGACCCTGGAGTTCCTCTCGCCTTTCCTGTGGAGAGCGCCTCCTCTTGAGATGCTATGGGAACGCCGGGAATTCTTTCCCTACGAAACAGGGAAAGGATCCCTCATCTCGACCTAGGAGGTGGAAACGGGGCTCCCCTGGATGTGTGCGGGACCCCACGTGCTTCCTCTCTAGTGGAGACGGGTATGTCGGGGAACTTCTTGAGTTGCAACAAGGGTGTGAAGGACCCTTTGGAAGTTCCAGTGGTTAGATGTGATTGGCCTCGAGAAGCCTCAGCGGAAATGGGCCTCATCTCGCCTGGAGGGCAAAACCTCCTGGATTTTCTCGAGTTGCGGCAGGTGCTCTCGACTTACGACGGGGACCTCAGGGACCCGCTCTGGTGGCCTCAGGAAAGGCCAGTCCCCATGCGAGTTCCTCGGGGGCCTCTCGGGATTCCTCTCCCGTCGATGTCGGGGCCTAAGACCTTGTGTGGAGTCGGGGCCGGAACCTGAGGATTCCTCTCCAGTGCTGACATGGATCTTGGGGTACTTCTGGAGTCTCCCCAGGGGAGTCAGTCCTCGTCTCGAATGCGGGCATGCACTTGCGCTTTCCTCCAGAGCGGTAGCAGCAGTGTCACGCAGTCCGCCGCGTGGATCAAAGGATCTATGGTTTTCCCTCAAGTCTTTCCCACGAGGCTTTCCCACGAGGCTTTCCCAAAGAGGTGTCCCACGTGCACACGTGGTGGGAGTCGATCCTCGGCTTGAACGTCAAGGCAGTGCAGGGAAAACAGGTTCCTCTGGAATGGACTGACACATCTGGGGGACTCTTGGAATGGTGGCACGACCCTGGAGTTCCTCTCGCCTTTCCTGTGGAGAGCGCCTCCTCTTGAGATGCGACGGGAACGCCGGGAATTCTTTCCCTACGAAACAGGGAAAGGATCCCTCATCTCGAGCTAGGAGGAGGAAACGGGGCTCCCCTGGATGTGTGCGGGACCCACGGGCTTCCTCTCGAGTGGAGACGGGTATGTCGGGGAACTTCTTGAGTTGCAGCAAGGGTGTGAAGGACCCTTTGGAAGTTCCAGTGGTTAGATGTGATTGGCCTCGAGAAGCCTCAGCGGAAATGGGCCTCATCTCGCCTGGAGGGCAAAACTTCCTGGATTTTCTCGAGTTGCGGCAGGTGCTCTCGACTTATGACCGGGACCTCAGGGAACCGCTCTGGTGGCCTCAGGAAAGGCCAGTCCCCATGCGAGTTCCTCGGGGGCCTCTCGGGATCCCTATCCCGTCGATGCCGGGGCCTAAGACCTTGTGTGGAGTCGGGGCCGGAACCTGAGTATTCCTCTCCAGTGCTGACATGGATCTTCGGGTACTTCTGGAGTCTCCCCAGGGGAGTCAGTCCTCGTCTCAAATGCGGGCATGCACTTGCGCTTTCCTCCAGAGCGGAAGCATCAGTGTCACGCAGTCCACCGCGTGGATCAAAGGATCTATGGTTTTCCCTCGAGTCTTTCCCACGAGGCTTTCCCACGAGGCTTTCCCACAGGGCTGTCCCACGTGCACACGTGGTGGGAGTCGATCCTCGGCTTGAACGTCAAGGCAGTGCAGGGAAAACAGGTTCCTCTGGAATGGACTGACACATCTGGGGGACTCTTGGAATGGTGGCACGACCCTGGAGTTCCTCTCGCCTTTCCTGTGGAGAGCGCCTCCTCTTGAGATGCGACGGGAACGCCGGGAATTCTTTCCCTACGAAACAGGGAAAGGATCCCTCATCTCGTGCTAGGAGGCGGAAACGGGGCTCCCCTGGATGTGTGCGGGACACCACGTGCTTCCTCTCGAGTGCAGACGGGTATGTCGGGGAACTTCTTGAGTTGCAGCAAGGGTGTGAAGGACCCTTTGGAAGGTCCAGTGGTTAGATGTGATTGGCCTCGAGAAGGCTCAGCGGAAATGGGCCTCATCTCGCCTGGAGGGCAAAACCTCCTGGATTTTCTCGAGTTGCGGCAGGTGCTCTCGACTTACGAGGGGACCACAGGGACCCGCTCTGGTGGCCTCAGGAAAGGCCAGTCCCCATGCGAGTTCCTCGGGGGCCTCTCGGGATTCCTCTCCCGTCGAGGCCGGGGCCTAAGACCTTGTGTGGAGTCGGGGCCGGAATCTGAGGTTTCCTCTCCAGTGCTGACATGGATCTTGGGGTACTTCTGGAGTCTCCCCAGGGGAGTCAGTCCTCGTCTCGAATGCGGGCATGCACTTGCGCTTTCCTCCAGAGCGGTAGCAGCAGTGTCACGCAGTCCGCCGCGTGGATCAAAGGATCTATGGTTTTCCCTCGAGTTTTTCCCACGAGGCTTTCCCACGAGGCTTTCCCACAGGGCTGTCCCACGTGCACACGTGGTGGGAGTCGATCCTCGGCTTGAACGTCAAGGCAGTGCAGGGAAAACAGGTTCCTCTGGAATGGACTGACACATCTGGGGGACTCTTGGAATGGTGGCACGACCCTGGAGTTCCTCTCGCCTTTCCTGTGGAGAGCGCCTCCTCTTGAGATGCGACGGGAACGCCGGGAATTCTTTCCCTAGGAAACAGGGAAAGGATCCCTCATCTCGTGCTAGGAGGCGGAAACGGGGCTCCCCTGGATGTGTGCGGGACACCACGTGCTTCCTCTCGAGTGCAGACGGGTATGTCGGGGAACTTCTTGAGTTGCATCAAGGGTGTGAAGGACCCTTTGGAAGGTCCAGTGGTTAGATGTGATTGGCCTCGAGAAGCCTCAGCGGAAATGGGCCTCATCTCGCCTGGAGGGAAAACCTCCTGGATTTTCTCGAGTTGCGGCAGGTGCTCTCGACTTAGGACGGGGACCTCAGGGACCCGCTCTGGTGGCCTCAGGAAATGCCAGTCCCCATGCGAGTTCCTCGGGGGCCTCTCGGGATTCCTCTCCCGTCGATGCCAGGGCCTAAGACCTTGTGTGGAGTCGGGGCCGGAACCTGAGGATTCCTCTCCAGTGCTGACATGGATCTTGGGGTACTTCTGGAGTCTCCGCAGGGGAGTCAGTCCTCGTCTCGAATGCGGGCATGCACTTGCGCTTTCCTCCAGAGCGGTAGCAGCAGTGTCACGCAGTCTGCCGCGTGGATCAAAGGATCTATGGTTTTCCCTCGAGACTTTCCCACGAGGCTTTCCTACGAGGCTTTCCCACAGGGCTGTCCCACGTGCACACGTGGTGGGAGTCGATCCTCGGCTTGAACGTCAAGGCAGTGTAGGGAAAACAGGTTCCTCTGGAATGGACTGACACATCTGGGGGACTCTTGGAATGGTGGCACGACCCTGGAGTTCCTCTCGCCTTTCCTGTGGAGAGCGCCTCCTCTTGAGATGCGACGGGAACGCCGGGAATTCTTTCCCTACGGAACAGGGAAAGGATCCCTCATCTCGAGCTAGGAGGCGGAAACGGGGCTCCCCTGGATGTGTGCGGGACCCCACATGCTTCCTCTCGAGTGGAGACGGGTATGTCGGGGAACTTCTTGAGTTGCAGCAAGGGTGTGAAGGACCCTTTGGAAGTTCCAGTGGTTAGATGTGATTGGCCTCGAGAAGCCTCAGCGGAAATGGGCCTCATCTCGCCTGGAGGGCAAAACCTCCTGGATTTTCTCGAGTTGCGGCTGGTGCTCTCGACTTACGACCGGGACCTCAGGGACCCGCTCTGGTGGCCTCAGGAAAGGCCAGGCCCCATGCGAGTTCCTCGGGGGCCTCTCGGGATTCCTCTCCCGTCCATGCCGGGGCCTAAGACCTTGTGTGGATTCGGGGCCGGAACCTGAGGATTCCTCTCCAGTGCTGACATGGATCTTGGGGTACTTCTGGAGTCTCCCCAGGGGAGTCAGTCCTCGTCTCGAATGCGGGCATGCACTTGCGCTTTCCTCCAGAGCGGTAGCAGCAGTGTCACGCAGTCCGCCGCGTGGATCAAAGGATCTATGGTTTTCCCTCGAGTCTTTCCCACGAGGCTTTCACACAGGGCTGTCCCACGTGCACACGTGGTGGGAGTCGAACCTCGGCTTGAACGTCAAGGCAGTGCAGGGAAAAAAGATTCCTCTGGAATGGACTGACACATCTGGGGGACTCTTGGAATGGTGGCACGACCCTGGAGTTCCTCTCGCCTTTCCTGTGGAGAGCGCCTCCTCTTGAGATGCGACGGGAACGCCGGGAATTCTTTCCCTAAGAAACAGGGAAAGAATCCCTCATCTCGAGCTAGGAGTCGGAAACGGGGCTCCCCTGGATGTGTGCGGGACACCACATGCTTCCTCCCGAGTGGAGACGGGTATGTCGGGGAACTTCTTGAGTTGCAGCAAGAGTGTGAAGGACCCTTTGGAAGTTCCAGTGGTTAGACGTGATTGGCCTCGAGAAGCCTCAGCGGAAATGGGCCTCATCTCGCCTGGAGGGCAAAACCTCCTGGATTTTCTCGAGTTGCGGCAGGTGCTCTCGACTTATGACCGGGACCTCAGGGACCCGCTCTGGTGGCCTCAGGAAAGGCCAGTCCCCATGCGAGTTCCTCGGGGGCCTCTCGGGATTCCTCTCCCGTCCATGCCGGGGCCTAAGACCTTGTGTGGATTCGGGGCCGGAACCTGAGGATTCCTCTCCAGTGCTGACATGGATCTTGGGGTACTTCTGGAGTCTCCCCAGGGGAGTCAGTCCTCGTCTCGAATGCGGGCATGCACTTGCGCTTTCCTCCAGAGCGGTAGCAGCAGTGTCACGCAGTCCGCCGCGTGGATCAAAGGATCTATGGTTTTCCCTCGAGTCTTTCCCACGAGGCTTTCCCACGAGGCTTTCCCACAGGGCTGTCCCACGTGCACACGTGGTGGGAGTCGATCCTCGGCTTGAACGTCAAGGCAGTGCAGGGAAAACAGGTTCCTCTGGAATGGACTGACACATCTGGGGGACTCTTGGAATGGTGGCACGACCCTGGAGTTCCTCTCGCCTTTCCTGTGGAGAGCGCCTCCTCTTGAGATGCGACGGGAATGCCGGGAATTCTTTCCCTATGGAACAGGGAAAGGATCCCTCATCTCGAGCTAGGAGGCGGAAACGGGGCTCCCCTGGATGTGTGCGGGACCCCACATGCTTCCTCTCGAGTGGAGACGGGTATGTCGGGGAACTTCTTGAGTTGCAGCAAGGGTGTGAAGGACCCTTTGGAAGTTCCAGTGGTTAGATGTGATTGGCCTCGAGAAGCCTCAGCGGAAATGGGCCTCATCTCGCCTGGAGGGCAAAACCTCCTGGATTTTCTCAAGTTGCGGCTGGTGCTCTCGACTTACGACCGGGACCTCAGGGACCCGCTCTGGTGGCCTCAGGAAAGGCCAGGCCCCATGCGAGTTCCTCGGGGGCCTCTCGGGATTCCTCTCCCGTCCATGCCGGGGCCTAAGACCTTGTGTGGATTCGGGGCCGGAACCTGAGGATTCCTCTCCAGTGCTGACATGGATCTTGGGGTACTTCTGGAGTCTCCCCAGGGGAGTCAGTCCTCGTCTCGAATGCGGGCATGCACTTGCGCTTTCCTCCAGAGCGGTAGCAGCAGTGTCACGCAGTCCGCCGCGTGGATCAAAGGATCTATGGTTTTCCCTCGAGTCTTTCCCACGAGGCTTTCCCACGAGGCTTTCCCACAGGGCTGTCCCACGTGCACACGTGGTGGGAGTCGATCCTCGGCTTGAACGTCAAGGCAGTGCAGGGAAAACAGGTTCCTCTGGAATGGACTGACACATCTGGGGGACTCTTGGAATGGTGGCACGACCCTGGAGTTCCTCTCGCCTTTCCTGTGGAGAGCGCCTCCTCTTGAGATGCGACGGGAACGCCGGGAATTCTTTCCCTATGGAACAGGGAAAGGATCCCTCATCTCGAGCTAGGAGGCGGAAACAGGGCTCCCCTGGATGTGTGCGGGACCCCACATGCTTCCTCTCGGGTGGAGACGGGTATGTCGGGGAACTTCTTGAGTTGCAGCAAGGGTGTGAAGGACCCTTTGGAAGTTCCAGTGGTTAGATGTGATTGGCCTCGAGAAGCCTCAGCGGAAATGGGCCTCATCTCGCCTGGAGGGCAAAACCTCCTGGATTTTCTCGAGTTGCGGCTGGTGCTCTCGACTTACGACCGGGACCTCAGGGACCCGCTCTGGTGGCCTCAGGAAAGGCCAGGCCCCATGCGAGTTCCTCGTGGGCCTCTCGGGATTCCTCTCCCCTCGATGCCGGGGCCTAAGACCTTGTGTGGAGTCGGGGCCGGAACCTGAGGATTCCTCTCCAGTGCTGACATAGATCTTGGGGTACTTCTGGAGTCTCCCCAGGGGAGTCAGTCCTCGTCTCGAATGCGGGCATGCACTTGCGCTTTCCTCCAGAGCGGTAGCAGCAGTGTCACGCAGTCCGCCGCGTGGATCAAAGGATCTATGGTTTTCCCTCGAGTCTTTCCCACGAGGCTTTCCCACGAGGCTTTCCCACAGGGCTGTCCCACGTGCACACGTGGTGGGAGTCGATCCTCGGCTTGAACGTCAAGGCAGTGCAGGGAAAACAGGTTCCTCTGGAATGGACTGACACATCTGGGGGACTCTTGGAATGGTGTCACGACCCTGGAGTTCCTCTCGACTTTCCTGTGGAGAGCGCCTCCTCTTGAGATGCGACGGGAACGCCGGGAATTCTTTCCCTATGAAACAGGGAAAGGATCCCTCATCTCGAGCTAGGAGGCGGAAACGGGGCTCCCCTGGATGTGTGCGGGACCCCACGTGCTTCCTCTCGAGTGGAGACAGGTATGTCGGGGAACTTCTTGAGTTGCAGCAATGGTGTGAAGGTCCCTTTGGAAGTTCCAGTGGTTAGATGTGATTGGCCTCGAGAAGCCTCAGCGGAAATGGGCCTCATCTCGCCTGGAGGGAAAAACCTCCTGGATTTTCTCGAGTTGCCGCAGGTGCTCTCGACATACGACGGGGACCTCAGGGAACCGCTCTGGTGGCCTCAGGAAAGGCCAGTCCCCATGCGAGTTCCTCGGGGGCCTCTTGGGATTCCTCTCCCGTCGATGCCGGGGCCTAAGACCTTGTGTGGAGTCGGGGCCGGAACCTGAGGATTCCTCTCCAGTGCTGACATGGATCTTGGGGTACTTCTGGAGTCTCCCCAGGGGAGTCAGTCCTCGTCTCGAATGCGAGCATGCACTTGCGCTTTCCTCCAGAGCGGTAGCAGCAGTGTCACGCAGTCCGCCACGTGGATCAAAGGATCTATGGTTTTCCCTCGAGTCTTTCCCACGAGGCTTTCCCACGAGGCTTTCCCACAGGGCTGTCCCACGTGCACACGTGGTGGGAGTCGATCCTCGGCTTGAACGTCAAGGCAGTGCAGGGAAAACAGGTTCCTCTGGAATGGACTGACACATCTGGGGTCTCTTGGAATGCTGGCACGACCCTGGAGTTCCTCTCGCCTTTCCTGTGGAGAGCGCCTCCTCTTGAGATGCGACGGGAACGCCGGGAATTCTTTCCCTACGAAACAGGGAAAGGATCCCTCATCTCGAGCTAGGAGGCGGAAAAGGGGCTCCCCTGGATGTGTGCGGGACCCACGTGCTTCCTCTCGAGTGGAGACGGGTATGTCGGGGAACTTCCTGAGTTGCAGCAAGGGTGTGAAGGACCCTTTGGAAGTTCCAGTGGTTAGATGTGATTGGCCTCGAGAAGCCTCAGCGGAAATGGGCCTCATCTCGCCTGGAGGGCAAAACCTCCTGGATTTTCTCGAGTTGCGGCAAGTGCTCTCGACTTACGACGGGGACCTCAGGGAACCGCTCTGGTGGCCTCAGGAAAGGCCAGTCCCCATGCGAGTTCCTCGGGGGCCTCTCGGGATTCCTCTCCCATCGATGCCGGGGCCTAAGACCTTGTGTGGAGTCGGGGCCGGAACCTGATTATTCCTCTCCAGTGCTGACATGGATCTTGGGGTACTTCTGGAGTCTCCCCAGGGGAGTCAGTCCTCGTCTCGAATGCGGGCATGCACTTGCGCTTTCCTCCAGAGCGGTAGCAGCAGTGTCACGCAGTCCACCGCGTGGATCAAAGGATCTATGTTTTTCCCTCGAGTCTTTCCCACGAGGCTTTCCCACGAGGCTTTCCCACAGGGCTGTCCCACGTGCACACGTGGTGGGAGTCGATCCTCGGCTTGAACGTCAAGGCAGTGCAGGGAAAACAGGTTCCTCTGGAATGGACTGACACATCTGGGGGACTCTTGGAATGGTGGCACGACCCTGGAGTTCCTCTCGCCTTTCCTGTGGAGAGCGCCTCCTCTTGAGATGCGACGGGAACGCCGGGAATTCTTTCCCTATGAAACAGGGAAAGGATCCCTCATCTCGTGCTAGGAGGCGGAAACGGTGCTCCCCTGGATGTGTGCGGGACACCACCTGCTTCCTCTCGAGTGCAGACGGGTATGTCGGGGAACTTCTTGAGTTGCAGCAAGGGTGTGAAGGACCCTTTGGAAGGTCCAGTGGTTAGATGTGATTGGCCTCGAGAAGCCTCAGCGGAAATGGGCCTCATCTCGCCTGGAGGGCAAAACCTCCTGGATTTTCTCGAGTTGCGGCAGGTGCTCTCGACTTAGGACGGGGACCTCAGGGACCCGCTCTGGTGGCCTCAGGAAAGGCCAGTCCCCATGCGAGTTCCTCGGGGGCCTCTCGGGATTCCTCTCCCGTCGATTCCAGGGCCTAAGACCTTGTGTGGAGTCGGGGCCGGAACCTGAGGATTCCTCTCCAGTGCTGACATGGATCTTGGGGTACTTCTGGAGTCTCCGCAGGGGAGTCAGTCCTCGTCTCGAATGCGGGCATGCACTTGCGCTTTCCTCCAGAGCGGTAGCAGCAGTGTCACGCAGTCCGCCGCGTGGATCAAAGGATCGATGGTTTTCCCTCGAGTCTTTCCCACGAGGCTTTCCCACGAGGCTTTCCCACAGGGCTGTCCCACGTGCACACGTGGTGGGAGTCTATCCTCGGCTTGAACGTCAAGGCAGTGCAGGGAAAACAGGTTCCTCTGGAATGGACTGACACATCTGGGGGACTCTTGGAATGGTGGCACGACCCTGGAGTTCCTCTCGCCTTTCCTGTGGAGAGCGCCTCCTCTTGAGATGCGACGGGAACGCCGGGAATTCTTTCCCTACGAAACAGGGAAAGGATCCCTCATCTCGAGCTAGGAGGCGGAAACGGGGCTCCCCTGGATGTGTGCGGGACCCCACGTGCTTCCTCTTGAGTGGAGACGGGTATGTCGGGGAACTTCTTGAGTTGCAGGAATGGTGTGAAGGACCCTTTGGAAGTTCCAGTGGTTAGATGTGATTGGCCTCGAGAAGCCTCAGCGGAAATGGGCCTCATCTCGCCTGGAGGGCAAAACCTCCTGGATTTTCTCGAGTTGCGGCAGGTGCTCTCGACTTACCACGGGGACCTCAGGGATTCGCTCTGGTGGCCTCAGGAAAGGCCAGTCCCCATGCGAGTTCCTCGGGGGCCTCTCGGGATTCCTCTCCCGTCGATGCCGGGGCCTAAGACCTTGTGTGGAGTCGGGGCCGGAACCTGAGGATTCCTCTCCAGTGCTGACATGGATCTTGGGGTACTTCTGGAGTCTCCCCAGGGGAGTCAGTCCTCGTCTCGAATGCGGGCATGCACTTGCGCTTTCCTCCAGAGCGGTAGCAGCAGTGTCACGCAGTCCGCCGCGTGGATCAAAGGATCTATGTTTTTCCCTCGAGTCTTTCCCAAGAGGCTTTCCCACGAGGCTTTCCCACAGGGCTGTCCCACGTGCACACGTGGTGGGAGTCGATCCTCGGCTTGAACGTCAAGGCAGTGCAGGGAAAACAGGTTCCTCTGGAATGGACTGACACATCTGGGGGACTCTTGGAATGGTGTCACGACCCTGGAGTTCCTCTCGCCTTTCCTTTGGAGAGCGCCTCCTCTTGAGATGCGACGGGAACGCCGGGAATTCTTTCCCTACGAAACAGGGAAAGGATCCCTCATCTCGAGCTAGGAGGCGGAAACGGGGCTCCCCTGGATGTGTGCGGGACCCCACGTGCTTCCTCTCGAGTGGAGACGGGTATGTCGGGGAACTTCTTGAGTTGCAGCAAGGGTGTGAAGGACCCTTTGGAAGTTCCAGTGGTTAGACGTGATTAGCCTCGAGAAGCCTCAGCGGAAATGGGCCTCATCTCGCCTGGAGGGCAAAACCTCCTGGATTTTCTCGAGTTGCGGCAGGTGCTCTCGACTTACGACGGGGACCTCAGGGACCCGCTCTGGTGGCCTCAGGAAAGGCCAGTCCCCATGCGAGTTCCTCGGGGGCCTCTCGGGATTCCTCTCCCGTCGATGCCAGGGCCTAAGACCTTGTGTGGAGTCGGGGCCGGAACCTGAGGATTCCTCTCCAGTGCTGACATGGATCTTGGGGTACTTCTGGAGTCTCCCCAGGGGAGTCAGTCCTCGTCTCGAATGCGGGCATGCACTTGCGCTTTCCTCCAGAGCGGTAGCAGCAGTGTCACGCAGTCCGCCGCGTGCATCAAAGGATCTATGGTTTTCCCTCGAGTCTTTCCCACGAGGCTTTCCCACGAGGCTTTCCCACAGGGCTGTCCCACGTGCACACGTGGTGGGAGTCGATCCTCGGCTTGAACGTCAAGGCAGTGCAGGGAAAACAGGTTCCTCTGGAATGGACCGACACATATGGGGGACTCTTGGAATGGTGGCACGACCCTGGAGTTCCTCTCGCCTTTCCTGTGGAGAGCGCCTCCTCTTGAGATGCGACGGGAACGCCGGGAATTCTTTCCCTACGAAACAGGGAAAGGATCCCTCATCTCGAGCTAGGAGGCGGAAACGGGGCTACCCTGGATGTGTGCGGGACCCCACGTGCTTCCTCTCTAGTGGAGACGGGTATGTCGGGGAACTTCTTGAGTTGCAGCAAGGGTGTGAAGGACCCTTTGGAAGTTCCAGTGGTTAGATGTGATTGGCCTCGAGAAGCCTCAGCGGATATGGGCCTAATCTCGCCTGGAGGGCAAAACCTCCTGGATTTTCTCGAGTTGCGGCAGGTGCTCTCGACTTAGGACGGGGACCTCAGGGACCCGCTCTGGTGGCCTCAGGAAAGGCCAGTCCCCATGCGAGTTCCTCGGGGGCCTCTCGGGATTCCTCTCCCGTCGATGTCGGGGCCTAAGACCTTGTGTGGAGTCGGGGCCGGAACCTGAGGATTCCTCTCCAGTGCTGACATGGATCTTGGGGTACTTCTGGAGTCTCCCCAGGGGAGTCAGTCCTCGTCTCGAATGCGGGCATGCACTTGCGCTTTCCTCCAGAGCGGTAGCAGCAGTGTCACGCAGTCCGCCGCGTGGATCAAAGGATCTATGGTTTTCCCTCGAGTCTTTCCCACGAGGCTTTCCCACGAGGCTTTCCCACAGGGCTGTCCCACGTGCACACGTGGTGGGAGTCGATCCTCGGCTTGAACGTCAAGGCAGTGCAGGGAAAACAGGTTCCTCTGGAATGGACTGACACATCTGGGGGACTCTTGGAATGGTGGCATGACCCTGGAGTTCCTCTCGCCTTTCCTGTGGAGAGCGCCTCCTCTTGAGATGCGACGGGAACGCCGGGAATTCTTTCCCTAAGAAACAGGGAAAGGATCCCTCATCTCGAGCTAGCAGGCGGAAACGGGGCTTCCCTGGATGTGTGCGGGACCCCACGTGCTTCCTCTCGAGTGGAGACGGGTATGTCGGGGAACTTCTTGAGTTGCAGCAATGGTGTGAAGGACCCTTTGGAAGTTCCAGTGGTTAGATGTGATTGGCCTCGAGAAGCCTCAGCGGAAATGGGCCTCATCTCGCCTGGAGGGCAAAACCTCCTGGATTTTCTCGAGTTGCGGCAGGTGCTCTCGACTTACGACGGGGACCTCAGGGACCCGCTCTGGTGGCCTCAGGAAAGGCCAGTCCCCATGCGAGTTCCTCGGGGGCCTCTCGGGATTCCTCTCCCGTCGATGTCGGGGCCTAAGACCTTGTGTGGAGTCGGGGCCAGAACCTGAGGATTCCTCTCCAGTGCTGACATGGATCTTGGGGTACTTCTGGAGTCTCCCCAGGGGAGTCAGTCCTCGTCTCGAATGCGGGCATGCACTTGCGCTTTCCTCCAGAGCGGTAGCAGCAGTGTCACGCAGTCCGCCGCGTGGATCAAAGGATCTATGGTTTTCCCTCGAGTCTTTCCCACGAGGCTTTCCCACGAGGCTTTCCCACAGGGCTGTCCCACGTGCACACGTGGTGGGAGTCGATCCTCGGCTTGAACGTCAAGGCAGTGCAGGGAAAACAGGTTCCTCTGGAATGGACTGACACATCTGGGGGACTCTTGGAATGGTGGCACGACCCTGGAGTTCCTCTCGCCTTTCCTGTGGAGAGCGCCTCCTCTTGAGATGCGACGGGAACGCCGGGAATTCTTTCCCTACGAAACAGGGAAAGGATCCCTCATCTCGTGCTAGGAGGCGGAAACGGGGCTCCCCTGGATGTGTGCGGGACACCACTTGCTTCCTCTCGAGTGCAGACGGGTATGTCGGGGAACTTCTTGAGTTGCAGCAAGGGTGTGAAGGACCCTTTGGAAGGTCCAGTGGTTAGATGTGATTGGCCTCGAGAAGCCTCAGCGGAAATGGGCCTCATCTCGCCTGGAGGGCAAAACCTCCTGGATTTTCTCGAGTTGCGGCAGGTGCTCTCGACTTAGGACGGGGACCTCAGGGACCCGCTCTGGTGGCCTCAGGAAAGGCCAGTCCCCATGCGAGTTCCTCGGGGGCCTCTCGGGATTCCTCTCCCGTCGATGCCAGGGCCTAAGACCTTGTGTGGAGTCCGGGCCGGAACCTGAGGATTCCTCTCCAGTGCTGACATGGATCTTGGGGTACTTCTGGAGTCTCCGCAGGGGAGTCAGTCCTCGTCTCGAATGCGGGCATGCACTTGCGCTTTCCTCCAGAGCGGTAGCAGCAGTGTCACGCAGTCCGCCGCGTGGATCAAAGGATCTATGGTTTTCCCTCGAGTCTTTCCCACGAGGCTTTCCCACGAGGCTTTCCCACAGGGCTGTCCCACGTGCACACGTGGTGGGAGTCGATCCTCGGCTTGAACGTCAAGGCAGTGCAGGGAAAACAGGTTCCTCTGGAATGGACTGACACATCTGGGGGACTTTTGGAATGGTGGCACGACCCTGGAGTTCCTCTCGCCTTTCCTGTGGAGAGCGCCTCCTCTTGAGATGCGACGGGAACGCCGGGAATTCTTTCCCTCCGAAACAGGGAAAGGATCCCTCATCTCGAGCTAGGAGGCGGAAACGGGTCTCCCCTGGATGTGTGCGGGACCCCACGTGCTTCCTCTCGAGTGGAGACGGGTATGTCGGGGAACTTCTTGAGTTGCAGCAAGGGTGTGAAGGACCCTTTGGAAGTTCCAGTGGTTAGACGTGATTAGCCTCGAGAAGCCTCAGCGGAAATGGGCCTCATCTCGCCCGGAGGGCAAAACCTCCTGGATTTTCTCGAGTTGCGGCAGGTGCTCTCGACTTACGACGGGGACCTCAGGGACCCGCTCTGGTGGCCTCAGGAAAGGCCAGTCCCCATGCCAGTTCCTCGGGGGCCTCTCGGGATTCCTCTCCCGTCGATGCCGGGGCCTAAGACCTTGTGTGGAGTCGGGGCCGGAACCTGAGGATTCCTCTCCAGTGCTGACATGGATCTTGGGGTACTTCTGGAGTCTCCCCAGGGGAGTCAGTCCTCGTCTCGAATGCGGGCATGCACTTGCGCTTTCCTCCAGAGCGGTAGCAGCAGTGTCACGCAGTCCGCCGCGTGCATCAAAGGATCTCTGGTTTTCCCTCGAGTCTTTCCCACGAGGCTTTCCCACGAGGCTTTCCCACAGGGCTGTCCCACGTGCACACGTGGTGGGAGTCGATCCTCGGCTTGAACGTCAAGGCAGTGCAGGGAAAACAGGTTCCTCTGGAATGGACCGACACATCTGGGGGACTCTTGGAATGGTGGCACGACCCTGGAGTTCCTCTCGCCTTTCCTGTGGAGAGCGCCTCCTCTTGAGATGCGACGGGAACCCCGGGAATTCTTTCCCTACGAAACAGGGAAAGGATCCCTCATCTCGAGCTAGGAGGTGGAAACGGGGCTCCCCTGGATGTGTGCGGGACCCCACGTGCTTCCTCTCTAGTGGAGACGGGTATGTCGGGGAACTTCTTGAGTTGCAGCAAGGGTGTGAAGGACCCTTTGGAAGTTCCAGTGGTTAGATGTGATTGGCCTCGAGTAGCCTCAGCGGAAATGGGCCTCATCTCGCCTGGAGGGCAAAACCTCCTGGATTTTCTCGAGTTGCGGCAGGTGCTCTCGACTTACGACGGGGACCTCAGGGACCCGCTCTGGTGGCCTCAGGAAAGGCCAGTCCCCATGCGAGTTCCTCGGGGGCCTCTCGGGATTCCTCTCCCGTCGATGTCGGGGCCTAAGACCTTGTGTGGAGTCGGGGCCGGAACCTGAGGATTCCTCTCCAGTGCTGACATGGATCTTGGGGTACTTCTGGAGTCTCCCCAGGGGAGTCAGTCCTCGTCTCGAATGCGGGCATGCACTTGCGCTTTCCTCCAGAGCGGTAGCAGCAGTGTCACGCAGTCCGCCGCGTGGATCAAAGGATCTATGGTTTTCCCTCGAGTCGTTCCCACGAGGCTTTCCCACGAGGCTTTCCCACAGGGCTGTCCCACGTGCACACGTGGTGGGAGTCGATCCTCGGCTTGAACGTCAAGGCAGTGCAGGGAAAACAGGTTCCTCTGGAATGGACTGACACATCTGGGGGACTCTTGGAATGGTGGCACAACCCTGGAGTTCCTCTCGCCTTTCCTGTGGAGAGCGCCTCCTCTTGAGATGCGACGGGAACGCCGGGAATTCTTTCCCTACGAAACAGGGAAAGGATCCCTCATCTCGAGCTAGGAGGCGGAAACGGGGCTCCCCTGGATGTGTGCGGGACCCCACGTGCTTCCTCTCTAGTGGAGACGGGTATGTCGGGGAACTTCTTGAGTTGCAGCAATGGTGTGAAGGACCCTTTGGAAGTTCCAGTGGTTAGATGTGATTGGCCTCGAGAAGCCTCATCGCAAATGGGCCTCATCTCGCCTGGAGGGCAAAACCTCCTGGATTTTCTCGAGTTGAGGCAGGTGCTCTCGACTTACGACGGGGACCTCAGGTACCCGCTCTGGTGGCCTCAGGAAAGGCCAGTCCCCATGCGAGTTCCTCGGGGGCGTCTCGGGATTCCTCTCCCGTCGATGCCGAGGCCTAAGACCTTGTGTGGAGTCGGGGCCGGAAACTGAGGATTCCTCTCCAGTGCTGACATGGATCTTGGGGTACTTCTGGAGTCTCCCCAGGGGAGTCAGTCCTCGTCTCGAATGCGGGCATGCACTTGCGCTTTCCTCCAGAGCAGTAGCAGCAGTGTCGCGCAGTCCGCCGTGTGGATCAAAGGATCTATGGTTTTCCCTCGAGACTTTCCCACGAGGCGTTCCCACGAGGCTTTCCGACAGGGCTGTCCCACGTGCACACGTGGTGGGAGTCGATCCTCGGCTTGAACGTCAAGGCAGTGCAGGGAAAACAGGTTCCTCTGGAATGGACTGACACATCTGGGGGACTCTTGGAATGGTGGCACGACCCTGGAGTTCCTCTCGCCTTTCCTGTGGAGAGCGCCTCCTCTTGAGATGCGACGGGAACGCCGGGAATTCTTTCCCTAGGAAACAGGGAAAGGATCCCTCATCTCGTGCTAGGAGGCAGAAACGGGGCTCCCCTGGATGTGTGCGGGACACCACGTGCTTCCTCTCGAGTGCAGACGGGTATGTCGGGGAACTTCTTGAGTTGCAGCAAGGGTGTGAAGGACCCTTTGGAAGGTCCAGTGGTTAGATGTGATTGGCCTCGATAAGCCTCAGCGGAAATGGGCCTCATCTCGCCTGGAGGGCAAAACCTCCTGGATTTTCTCAAGTTGCGGCAGGTGCTCTCGACTTAGGACGGGGACCTCAGGGACCTGCTCTGGTGGCCTCAGGAAAGGCCAGTCCCCATGCGAGTTCCTCGGGGGCCTCTCGGGATTCCTCTCCCGTCGATGCCAGGGCCTAAGACCTTGTGTGGAGTCGGGGCCGGAACCTGAGGATTCCTCTCCAGTGCTGACATGGATCTTGGGGTACTTCTGGAGTCTCCGCAGGGGAGTCAGTCCTCGTCTCGAATGCGGGCATGCACTTGCGCTTTCCTCCAGAGCGGTAGCAGCAGTGTCACGCAGTCCGCCGCGTGGATCAATGGATCTATGGTTTTCCCTCGAGTCTTTCCCACGAGGCTTTCCCACGAGGCTTTCCCACAGGGCTGTCCCACGTGCACACGTGGTGGGAGTCGATCCTCGGCTTGAACGTCAAGGCAGTGCAGGGAAAACAGGTTCCTCTGAAATGGACTGACACATCCGGGGGACTCTTGGAATGGTGGCAAGACCCTGGAGTTCCTCTCGCCTTTCCTGTGGAGAGCGCCTCCTCTTGAGATGCGACGGGAACGCCGGGAATTCTTTCCCTACGAAACAGGGAAAGGATCCCTCATCTCGAGCTAGGAGGCGGAAACGGGGCTCCCCTGGATGTGTGCGGGACCCCACGTGCTTCCTCTCGAGTGGAGACGGGTATGTCGGGGAACTTCTTGAGTTGCAGCAAGGGTGTGAAGGACCCTTTGGAAGTTCCAGTGGTTAGACGTGATTAGCCTCGAGAAGCCTCAGCGGAAACGGGCCTCATCTCGCCTGGAGGGCAAAACCTCCTGGATTTTCTCGAGTTGCGGCAGGTGCTCTCGACTTACGACGGGGACCTCAGGGACCCGCTCTGGTGGCCTCAGGAAAGGCCAGTCCCCATGCCAGTTCCTCGGGGGCCTCTCGGGATTCCTCTCCCGTCGATGCCGGGGCCTAAGACCTTGTGTGGAGTCGGGGCCGGAACCTGAGGATTCCTCTCCAGTGCTGACATGGATCTTGGGGTACTTCTGGAGTCTCCCCAGGGGAGTCAGTCCTCGTCTCGAATGCGGGCATGCACTTGCGCTTTCCTCCAGAGCGGTAGCAGCAGTGTCACGCAGTCCGCCGCGTGCATCAAAGGATCTATGGTTTTCCCTCGAGTCTTTCCCACGAGGCTTTCCCACGAGGCTTTCCCACAGGGCTGTCCCACGTGCACACGTGGTGGGAGTCGATCTTCGGCTTGAACGTCAAGGCAGTGCAGGGAAAACAGGTTCCTCTGGAATGGACCTACACATCTGGGGGACTCTTGGAATGGTGGCACGACCCTGGAGTTCCTCTCGCCTTTCCTGTGGAGAGCGCCTCCTCTTGAGATGCGACGGGAACCCCGGGAATTCTTTCCCTACGAAACAGGGAAAGGATCCCTCATCTCGAGCTAGGAGGTGGAAACGGGGCTCCCCTGGATGTGTGCGGGACCCCACGTGCTTCCTCTCTAGTGGAGACGGGTATGTCGGGGAACTTCTGGAGTTGCAGCAAGGGTGTGAAGGACCCTTTGGAAGTTCCAGTGGTTAGACGTGATTAGCCTCGAGAAGCCTCAGCGGAAATGGGCCTCATCTCGCCTGGAGGGCAAAACCTCCTGGATTTTCTCGAGTTGCGGCAGGTGCTCTCGACTTACGACGGGGACCTCAGGGACCTGCTCTGGTGGCCTCAGGAAAGGCCAGTCCCCATGCCAGTTCCTCGGGGGCCTCTCGGGATTCCTCTCCCGTCGATGCCGGGGCCTAAGACCTTGTGTGGAGTCGGGGCCGGAACCTGAGGATTCCTCTCCAGTGCTGACATGGATCTTGGGGTACTTCTGGAGTCTCCCCAGGGGAGTCAGTCCTCGTCTGGAATGCGAGCATGCACTTGCGCTTTCCTCCAGAGCGGTAGCAGCAGTGTCACGCAGTCCGCCGCGTGCATCAAAGGATCTATGGTTTTCCCTCGAGTCTTACCCACGAGGCTTTCCCACGAGGCTTTCCCACAGGGCTGTCCCACGTGCACACGTGGTGGGAGTCGATCCTCGGCTTGAACGTCAAGGCAGTGCAGGGAAAACAGGTTCCTCTGGAATGGACCGACACATCTGGGGGACTCTTGGAATGGTGGCACGACCCTGGAGTTCCTCTCGCCTTTCCTGTGGAGAGCGCCTCCTCTTGAGATGCTATGGGAACGCCGGGAATTCTTTCCCTACGAAACAGGGAAAGGATCCCTCATCTCGACCTAGGAGGTGGAAACGGGGCTCCCCTGGATGTGTGCGGGACCCCACGTGCTTCCTCTCTAGTGGAGACGGGTATGTCGGGGAACTTCTTGAGTTGCAACAAGGGTGTGAAGGACCCTTTGGAAGTTCCAGTGGTTAGATGTGATTGGCCTCGAGAAGCCTCAGCGGAAATGGGCCTCATCTCGCCTGGAGGGCAAAACCTCCTGGATTTTCTCGAGTTGCGGCAGGTGCTCTCGACTTACGACGGGGACCTCAGGGACCCGCTCTGGTGGCCTCAGGAAAGGCCAGTCCCCATGCGAGTTCCTCGGGGGCCTCTCGGGATTCCTCTCCCGTCGATGTCGGGGCCTAAGACCTTGTGTGGAGTCGGGGCCGGAACCTGAGGATTCCTCTCCAGTGCTGACATGGATCTTGGGGTACTTCTGGAGTCTCCCCAGGGGAGTCAGTCCTCGTCTCGAATGCGGGCATGCACTTGCGCTTTCCTCCAGAGCGGTAGCAGCAGTGTCACGCAGTCCGCCGCGTGGATCAAAGGATCTATGGTTTTCCCTCGAGTCTTTCCCAGGAGGCTTTCCCACGAGGCTTTCCCACAGAGCTGTCCCACGTGCACACGTGGTGGGAGTCGATCCTCGGCTTGAACGTCAAGGCAGTGCAGGGAAAACAGGTTCCTCTGGAATGGACTGACACATCTGGGGGACTCTTGGAATGGTGGCACGACCCTGGAGTTCCTCTCGCCTTTCCTGTGGAGAGCGCCTCCTCTTGAGATGCGACGGGAACGCCGGGAATTCTTTCCCTACGAAACAGGGAAAGGATCCCTCATCTCGAGCTAGGAGGAGGAAACGGGGCTCCCCTGGATGTGTGCGGGACCCACGGGCTTCCTCTCGAGTGGAGACGGGTATGTCGGGGAACTTCTTGAGTTGCAGCAAGGGTGTGAAGGACCCTTTGGAAGTTCCAGTGGTTAGATGTGATTGGCCTCGAGAAGCCTCAGCGGAAATGGGCCTCATCTCGCCTGGAGGGCAAAACTTCCTGGATTTTCTCGAGTTGCGGCAGGTGCTCTCGACTTACGACGGGGACCTCAGGGAACCGCTCTGGTGGCCTCAGGAAAGGCCAGTCCCCATGCGAGTTCCTCGGGGGCCTCTCGGGATCCCTATCCCGTCGATGCCGGGGCCTAAGACCTTGTGTGGAGTCGGGGCCGGAACCTGAGGATTCCTCTCCAGTGCTGACATGGATCTTCGGGTACTTCTGGAGTCTCCCCAGGGGAGTCAGTCCTCGTCTCGAATGCGGGCATGCACTTGCGCTTTCCTCCAGAGCGGAAGCATCAGTGTCACGCAGTCCACCGCGTGGATCAAAGGATCTATGGTTTTCCCTCGAGTCTTTCCCACGAGGCTTTCCCACGAGGCTTTCCCACAGGGCTGTCCCACGTGCACACGTGGTGGGAGTCGATCCTCGGCTTGAACGTCAAGGCAGTGCAGGGAAAACAGGTTCCTCTGGAATGGACTGACACATCTGGGGGACTCTTGGAATGGTGGCACGACCCTGGAGTTCCTCTCGCCTTTCCTGTGGAGAGCGCCTCCTCTTGAGATGCGACGGGAACGCCGGGAATTCTTTCCCTACGAAACAGGGAAAGGATCCCTCATCTCGAGCTAGGAGGAGGAAACGGGGCTCCCCTGGATGTGTGCGGGACCCACGGGCTTCCTCTCGAGTGGAGACGGGTATGTCGGGGAACTTCTTGAGTTGCAGCAAGGGTGTGAAGGACCCTTTGGAAGTTCCAGTGGTTAGATGTGATTGGCCTCGAGAAGCCTCAGCGGAAATGGGCCTCATCTCGCCTGGAGGGCAAAACTTCCTGGATTTTCTCGAGTTGCGGCAGGTGCTCTCGACTTACGACGGGGACCTCAGGGAACCGCTCTGGTGGCCTCAGGAAAGGCCAGTCCCCATGCGAGTTCCTCGGGGGCCTCTCGGGATCCCTATCCCGTCGATGCCGGGGCCTAAGACCTTGTGTGGAGTCGGGGCCGGAACCTGAGGATTCCTCTCCAGTGCTGACATGGATCTTCGGGTACTTCTGGAGTCTCCCCAGGGGAGTCAGTCCTCGTCTCGAATGCGGGCATGCACTTGCGCTTTCCTCCAGAGCGGAAGCATCAGTGTCACGCAGTCCACCGCGTGGATCAAAGGATCTATGGTTTTCCCTCGAGTCTTTCCCACGAGGCTTTCCCACGAGGCTTTCCCACAGGGCTGTCCCACGTGCACACGTGGTGGGAGTCGATCCTCGGCTTGAACGTCAAGGCAGTGCAGGGAAAACAGGTTCCTCTGGAATGGACTGACACATCTGGGGGACTCTTGGAATGGTGGCACGACCCTGGAGTTCCTCTCGCCTTTCCTGTGGAGAGCGCCTCCTCTTGAGATGCGACGGGAACGCCGGGAATTCTTTCCCTACGAAACAGGGAAAGGATCCCTCATCTCGTGCTAGGAGGCGGAAACGGGGCTCCCCTGGATGTGTGCGGGACACCACGTGCTTCCTCTCGAGTGCAGACGGGTATGTCGGGGAACTTCTTGAGTTGCAGCAAGGGTGTGAAGGACCCTTTGGAAGGTCCAGTGGTTAGATGTGATTGGCCTCGAGAAGCCTCAGCGGAAATGGGCCTCATCTCGCCTGGAGGGCAAAACCTCCTGGATTTTCTCGAGTTGCGGCAGGTGCTCTCGACTTACGAGGGGACCACAGGGACCCGCTCTGGTGGCCTCAGGAAAGGCCAGTCCCCATGCGAGTTCCTCGGGGGCCTCTCGGGATTCCTCTCCCGTCGATGCCGGGGCCTAAGACCTTGTGTGGAGTCGGGGCCGGAATCTGAGGATTCCTCTCTAGTGCTGACATGGATCTTGGGGTACTTCTGGAGTCTCCCCAGGGGAGTCAGTCCTCGTCTCGAATGCGGGCATGCACTTGCGCTTTCCTCCAGAGCGGTAGCAGCAGTGTCACGCAGTCCGCCGCGTGGATCAAAGGATCTATGGTTTTCCCTCGAGTCTTTCCCACGAGGCTTTCCCACGAGGCTTTCCCACAGGGCTGTCCCACGTGCACACGTGGTGGGAGTCGATCCTCGGCTTGAACGTCAAGGCAGTGCAGGGAAAACAGGTTCCTCTGGAATGGACTGACACATCTGGGGGACTCTTGGAATGGTGGCACGACCCTGGAGTTCCTCTCGCCTTTCCTGTGGAGAGCGCCTCCTCTTGAGATGCGACGGGAACGCCGGGAATTCTCTCCCTACGAAACAGGGAAAGGATCCCTCATCTCGTGCTAGGAGGCGGAAACGGGGCTCCACTGGATGTGTGCGGGACACCACGTGCTTCCTCTCGAGTGCAGACGGGTGTGTCGGGGAACTTCTTGAGTTGCATCAAGGGTGTGAAGGACCCTTTGGAAGGTCCAGTGGTTAGATGTTATTGGCCTCGAGAAGCCTCAGCGGAAATGGGCCTCATCTCGCCTGGAGGGCAAAACCTCCTGGATTTTCTCGAGTTGCGGCAGGTGCTCTCGACTTAGGACGGGGACCTCAGGGACCCGCTCTGGTGGCCTCAGGAAAGGCCAGTCCCCATGCGAGTTCCTCGGGGGCCTCTCGGGATTCCTCTCCGGTCGATGCCAGGGCCTAAGACCTTGTGTGGAGTCGGGGCCGGAACCTGAGGATTCCTCTCCAGTGCTGACATGGATCTTGGGGTACTTCTGGAGTCTCCGCAGGGGAGTCAGTCCTCGTCTCGAATGCGGGCATGCACTTGCGCTTTCCTCCAGAGCGGTAGCAGCAGTGTCACGCAGTCCGCCGCGTGGATCAAAGGATCTATGGTTTTCCCTCGAGTCTTTCCCACGAGGCTTTCCCACGAGGCTTTCCCACAGGGCTGTCCCACGTGCACACGTGGTGGGAGTCGATCCTTGGCTTGAACGTCAAGGCAGTGCAGGGAAAACAGGTTCCTCTGGAATGGACTGACACATCTGGGGGACTCTTGGAATGGTGTCACGACCCTGGAGTTCCTCTCGCCTTTCCTGTGGAGAGCGCCTCCTCTTGAGATGCGACGGGAACGCCGGGAATTCTTTCCCTACGAAACAGGGAAAGGATCCCTCATCTCGAGCTAGGAGGCGGAAACGGGGCTCCCCTGGATGTGTGCGGGACACCACGTGCTTCCTCTCGAGTGCAGACGGGTATGTCGGGAACTTCTTGAGTTGCAGCTAGGGTGTGAAGGACCCTTTGGAAGTTCCAGTGGTTAGATGTGATTGGCCTCGAGAAGCCTCAGCGGAAATGGGCCTCATCTCGCCTGGAGGGCAAAACCTCCTGGATTTTCTCGAGTTGCGGCAGGTGCTCTCTACTTACGACGGGGACCTCGGGGACCCGCTCTGGTGGCCTCAGGAAAGGCCAGTCCCCATGCGAGTTCCTCGGGGGCCGCTCGGGATTCCTCTGCCATCGATGCCGGGGCCTAAGACCTTGTGTGGAGTCGGGGCCGGAACCTGAGGATTCCTCTCCAGTGCTGACATGGATCTTGGGGTACTTCTGGAGTTTCCCCAGGGGAGTCAGTCCTCATCTCGAATGCGGGCATGCACTTGCGCTTTCCTCCAGAGCGGTAGCCGCAGTGTCACGCAGTCCGCCGCGTGGATCAAAGGATCTATGGTTTTCCCTCGAGTCTTTCCCACGAGGCTTTCCCACGAGGGTTTCCCACAGGGCTGTCCCACGTGCACACGTGGTGGGAGTCGATCCTCGGCTTGAACGTCAATGCAGTGCAGGGAAAACAGGTTCCTCTGGAATGGACTGACACATCTGGGGGACTCTTTGAATGGTGGCACGACCCTGGAGTTCCTCTCGCCTTTCCAGTGGAGAGCGCCTCCTCTTGAGATGCGACGGGAACGCCGGGAATTCTTTCCCTACGAAACAGGGAAAGGATCCCTCATCTCGAGCTAGGAGGCGGAAACGGGGCTCCCCTGGATGTGTGCGGGACACCACGTGCTTCCTCTCGAGTGGAGACGGGTATGTCGGGGAACTTCTTGAGTTGCAGCAAGGGTGTTAAGGACCCTTTGGAAGTTCCAGTGGTTAGACGTGATTAGCCTCGAGAAGCCTCAACGGAAATGGGCCTCATCTCGCCTGGAGGGCAAAACCTCCTGGATTTTCTCGAGTTGCGGCAGGTGCTCTCGACTTACGACGGGGACCTCAGGGACCCGCTCTGGTGGCCTCAGGAAAGGCCAGTCCCCATGTGAGTTCCTCGGGGGCCGCTCGGGATTCCTCTCCCGTCGATGCCTGGGCCTAAGACCTTGTGTGGAGTCGGGGCGGGAAACTGAGGATTCCTCTCCAGTGCTGACATGGATCTTGGGGTACTTCTCGAGTCTCCGAAGGGGAGTCAGTCCTCGTCTCGAATGCGGGCATGCACTTGCGCTTTCCTCCAGAGCGGTAGCAGCAGTGTCACGCAGTCCGCCGCGTGCATCAAAGGATCTATGGTTTTCCCTCGAGTCTTTCCACGAGGCTTTCCCACGAGGCTTTCCCACAGGGCTGTCCCCCGTGCACACGTGGTGGGAGTCGATCCTCGGCTTGAACGTCACGGCAGTGCAGGGAAAACAGGTTCCTCTGGAATGGACTGACACATCTGGGGGACTCTTGGAATGGTGGCATGACCCTGGAGTTCCTCTCGCCTTTCCTGTGGAGAGCGCCTCCTCTTGAGATGCGACGGGAACGCCGGGTATTCTTTCCCTACGAAACAGGGAAAGGATCCCTCATCTCGTGCTAGGAGGCGGAAACGGGCCTCCCCTGGATGTGTGCGGGACACCACGTGCTTCCTCTCGAGTGCAGACGGGTATGTCGGGGAACTTCTTGAGTTGCAGCAAGGGTGTGAAGGACCCTTTGGAAGGTCCAGTGGTTAGATGTGATTGGCCTCGAGAAGCCTCAGCGGAAATGGGCCTCATCTCGCCTGGAGGGCAAAACCTCCTGGATTTTCTCGAGTTGCGGCAGGTGCTCTCGACTTACGACGGGGACCTCAGGGACCCGCTCTGGTGGCCTCAGGAAAGGCCAGTCCCCATGCGAGTTCCTCGGGGGCCTCTCGGGATTCCTCTCCCGTCGATGCCGGGGCCTAAGACCTTGTGTGGAGTCGGGGCCGGAACCTGAGGATTCCTGTCCAGTGCTGACATGGATCTTGGGGTACTTCTGGAGTCTCCCCAGGGGAGTCAGTCCTCGTCTCGAATGCGGGCATGCACTTGCGCTTTCCTCCAGAGCGGTAGCAGCAGTGTCACGCAGTCCGCCCCGTGGATTAAAGGATCTATGGTTTTCCCTCGAGTCTTTCCCACGAGGCTTTCCCACGAGGCTTTCCCACAGGGCTGTCCCACGTGCACACGTGGTGGGAGTCGATCCTCGGCTTGAACGTCAAGGCAGTGCAGGGAAAACAGGTTCCTCTGAAATGGACTGACACATCTGGGGGACTCTTGGAATGGTGGCATGACCCTGGAGTTCCTCTCGCCTTTCCTGTGGAGAGCGCCTCCTCTTGAGATGCGACGGGAACGCCGGGAATTCTTTCCCTACGAAACAGGGAAAGGATCCCTCATCTCGAGCTTGGAGGCGGAAATGGGGCTCCCCTGGATGTGTGCGGGACACCACGTGCTTCCTGTCGAGTGCAGACGGGTATGTCGGGGAACTTCTTGAGTTGCAGCAAGGGTGTGAAGGACCCTTTGGAAGTTCCAGTGGTTAGATGTGATTGGCCTCGAGAAGCCTCAGCGGAAATGGGCCTCATCTCGCCTGGAGGGCAAAACCTCCTGGATTTTCTCGAGTTGCGGCAGGTGCTCTCGACTTACGACGGGGACCTCGGGGACCCGCTCTGGTGGCCTCAGGAAAGGCCAGTCCCCATGCGAGTTCCTCGGGGGCCGCTCGGGATTCCTCTCCCATCGATGCCGGGGCCTAAGACCTTGTGTGGAGTCGGGGCCGGAACCTGAGGATTCCACTCCAGTGCTGACATGGATCTTGGGGTACTTCTCGAGTCTCCCCAGGGGAGTCAGTCCTCGTCTCGAATGCGGGCATGCACTTGCGCTTTCCTCCAGAGCGGTAGCAGCAGTGTCACGCAGTCCGCCGCGTGGATCAAAGGATCTATGGTTTTCCCTCGAGTCTTTCCCACGAGGCTTTCCCACGAGGCTTTCCCACAGGGCTGTCCCACGTGCACACGTGGTGGGAGTCGATCCTCGGCTTGAACGTCAAGGCAGTGCAGGGAAAACAGGTTCCTCTGGAATGGACTGACACATCTGGGGGACTCTTGGAATGGTGGCACGACCCTGGAGTTCCTCTCGCCTTTCCTGTGGAGAGCGCCTCCTCTTGAGATGCGACGGGAACGCCGGGAATTCTTTCCCTACGAAACAGGGAAAAGATCCCTCATCTCGAGCTAGGAGGCGGAAACGGGGCTCCCCTGGATGTTTGCGGGACACCACGTGCTTCCTCTCGAGTGGAGACGGGTATGTCGGGGAACTTCTTGAGTTGCAGCAATGGTGTGAAGGTCCCTTTGGAAGTTCCAGTGGTTAGATGTGGTTGGCCTCGAGAAGCCTCAGCGGAAATGGGCCTCCTCTCGCCTGGAGGGCAAAACCTCCTGGATTTTCTCGAGTTGCGGCAGGTGCTCTCGACTTACGACGGGGACCTCAGGGACCCGCTCTGGTGGCCTCAGGAAAGGCCAGTCCCCATGCGAGTTCCTCGGGGGCCTCTCGGGATTCCTCTCCCTTCGATGCCGGGGCCTAAGACCTTGTGTGGAGTCGGGGCCGGAACCTGAGGATTCCTCTCCAGTGCTGACATGGATCTTGGGGTACTTCTGGAGTCTCCCCAGGGGAGTCAGTCCTCGTCTCGAATGCGGGCACGCACTTGCGCTTTCCTCCAGAGCGGTAGCAGCAGTGTCACGCAGTCCGCCGCGTGGATCAAAGGATCTATGGTTTTCCCTCGAGTCTTTCCCACGAGGCTTTCCCACGAGGCTTTCCCACAGGTCTGTCCCCCGTGCACACGTGGTGGGAGTCGATCCTCGGCTTGAACGTCAAGGCAGTGCAGGGAAAACAGGTTCCTCTGGAATGGATTGACCCATCTGGGGGACTCTTGGAATGGTGTCACGACCCTGGAGTTCCTCTCGCCTTTCCTGTGGAGAGCGCCTCCTCTTGAGATGCGACGGGAACGCCGGGAATTCTTTCCCTACGAAGCAGGGAAAGGATCCCTCATCTCGAGCTAGGAGGCGGAAACGGGGCTCCCTTGGATGTGTGCGGGACCCCACGTGCTTCCTCTCGGGTGGAGACGGGTATGTCGGGGAACTTCTTGAGTTGCAGCAATGGTGTGAAGGACCCTTTGGAAGTTCCAGTGGTTAGATGTGGTTGGCCTCGAGAAGCCTCAGCGGAAATGGGCCTCCTCTTGCATGGAGGGCAAAACCTCCTGGATTTTCTCGAGTTGCGGCAGGTGCTCTCGACTTACGACGGGGACCTCAGGGACCCGCTCTGGTGGCCTCAGGAAAGGCCAGTCCCCATGCGAGTTCCTCGGGGGCCTCTCGGGATTCCTCTCCCGTCGATGCCGGGGCCTAAGACCTTGTGTGGAGTCGGGGCCGGAACCTGAGGATTCCTCTCCAGTGCTGACATGGATCTTGGGGTACTTCTGGAGTCTCCCCAGGGGAGTCAGTCCTCGTCTCGAATGCGGGCATGCACTTGCGCTTTCCTCCAGAGCGGTAGCAGCAGTGTCACGCAGTCCGCCGCGTGGATCAAAGGATCTATGGTTTTCCCTCGAGTCTTTCCCACGAGGCTTTCCCACGAGGCTTTCCCACAGGTCTGTCCCCCGTGCACACGTGGTGGGAGTCGATCCTCGGCTTGAACGTCAAGGCAGTGCAGGGAAAACAGGTTCCTCTGGAATGGACTGACACATCTGGGGGACTCTTGGAATGGTGTCATGACCCTGGAGTTCCTCTCGCCTTTCCTGTGGAGAGCGCCTCCTCTTGAGATGCGACGGGAACGCCGGGAATTCCTTCCCTACGAAACAGGGAAAGGATCCCTCATCTCGAGCTAGGAGGCGGAAACGGGGCTCCCCTGGATGTGTGCGGGACCCCACGTGCTTCCTCTCGAGTGGAGACGGGTATGTCGGGGAACTTCTTGAGTTGCAGCAATGGTGTGAAGGACCCTTTGGAAGTTCCAGTGGTTAGATGTGATTGGCCTCGAGAAGCCTCAGCGGAAATGGGCCTCATCTCGCCTGGAGGGCAAAACCTCCTGGATTTTCTCGAGTTGAGGCAGGTGCTCTCGACTTACGACGGGGACCTCAGGGACCCGCTCTGGTGGCCTCAGGAAAGGCCAGGCTCAATGCGAGTTCCTCGGGGGCCTCTCGGGATTCCTCTCCCTTCGATGCCGGGGCCTAAGACCTTGTGTGGAGTCGGGGCCGGAACCTGAGGATTCCTCTCCAGTGCTGACATGGATCTTGGGCTACTTGAGGAGTCTCCCCAGGGGAGTCAATCCTCGTCTCGAATGCGGGCATGCACTTGCGCTTTCCTCCAGAGCGGTAGCAGCAGTGTCACGCAGTCCGCCGCGTGGATCAAAGGATCTATGGTTTTCCCTCGAGTCTTTCCCACGAGGCTTTCCCACGAGGCTTTCGCACAGGGCTGTCCCACGTGCACACGTGGTGGGAGTCGATCCTCGGCTTGAACGTCAAGGCAGTGCAGGGAAAACAGGTTCCTCTGGAATGGACTGACACATCTGGGGGACTCTTGGAATGGTGTCTCGACCCTGGAGTTCCTCTCGCCTTTCCTGTGGAGAGCGCCTCCTCTTGAGATGCGACGGGAACGCCGGGAATTCTTTCCCTACGAAACAGGGAAAGGATCCCTCATCTCGAGCTAGGAGGCGGAAACGGGGCTCCCCTGGATGTGTGCGGGACCCACGTGCTTCCTCTCGAGTGGAGTCGGGTATGTCGGGGAACTTCTTGAGTTGCAGCAAGGGTGTGAAGGACCCTTTGGAAGTTCCAGTGGTTAGATGTGATTAGCCTCGAGAAGCCTCAGCGGAAATGGGCCTCATCTCGCCTGGAGGGCAAAACCTCCTGGATTTTCTCAAGTTGCGGCAGGTGCTCTCGACTTACGTCGGGGACCTCAGGGACCCGCTCTGGTGGCCTCAGGAAAGGCCAGTCCCCATGCGAGTTCCTCGGGGGCCTCTCGGGATTCCTCTCCAGTCGATGCCGGGGCCTAAGACCTTGTGTGGAGTCGGGGCCGGAACCTGAGGATTCCTCTCCAGTGTTGACATGGATCTTGGGGTTCTTCTGGAGTCTCCCCAGGGAAGTCAGTCCTCGTCTCGAATGCCGGCATGCACTTGCGCTTTCCTCCAGAGCGGTAGCAGCAGTGTCACGCAGTCCGCCGCGTAGATCAAAGGATCTATGGTTTTCCCTCGAGTCTTTCCCACAAGGCTTTCCCAGGAGGCTTTCCCACAGGGCTGTCGCACGTGCACACGTGGTGGGAGTCGATCCTCGGCTTGAACGTCAAGGCAGTGCAGGGAAAACAGGTTCCTCTGGAATGGACTGACACATCTGGGGGACTCTTGGAACGGTGGCACGACCCTGGAGTTCCTCTCGCCTTTCCTGTGGAGAGCGCCTCCTCTTGAGATGCGACGAGAACGCCGGGAAGTCTTTCCCTACGAAACAGGGAAAGGATCCCTCATCTCTAGCTAGGAGGTGGAAACGGGGCTCCCCTGGATGTGTGCGGGACCCTCGTGCTTCCTCTCGAAGGGAGACGGGTATGTCGGGGAACTTCTTGAGTTGCAGCAAGGGTGTGAAGGACCCTTTTGAAGTTCCAGTGGTTAGATGTGATTAGCCTCGAGAAGCCTCAGCGGAAATGGGCCTCATCTCTCCTGGAGGGCAAAACCTCCTGGATTTTCTCGAGTTGCGGCAGGTGCTGTCGACTTACGACGGGGACCTCAGGGACCCGCTCTGGTGGCCTCAGGAAATTCCACTCCCCATGCGAGTTCCTCGGGGGCCTCTCGGGATTCCTCTCCCGTCGATGCCGGGGCCTAAGACCTAGTGTGGAGTCGGGGCCGGAACCTGAGGTTTCCTCTCCAGTGCTGACATGGATCTTGGAGTACTTCTGGAGTCTCCCCAGGGGAGTCAGTCCTCGTCTCGAATGCGGGCATGCACTTGCGCTTTCCTCCAGAGCGGTAGCAGCAGTGTCACGCAGTCCGCCGCGTGGATCAAAGGATCTATGGTTTTCCCTCGAGTCTTTCCCACGAGGCTTTCCCACGAGGCTTTCCCACAGGGCTGTCCCATGTGCACACGTGGAGGGAGTCGATCCTCGGCTTGAACGTCAAGGCAGTTCAGGGAAAACAGGTTCCTCTGGAATGGACTGACACATCTGGGGGACTCTTGGAATGGTGGCACGACCTTGGAGTTCCTCTCGCCTTTCCTGTGGAGAGCGCCTCCTGTTGAGATGCGACGGGAACGCCGGGAATTCTTTCCCTACGAAAAAGGGAAAGGATCCCTCATCTCGAGCTAGGAGGCAGAAACGGGGCTCCCCTGGAAGTGCTCGGGACCCTCGTGCTTCCTCTCGAGTGGAGACGGGCATGTCAGGGAACTTCTTGAGTTGCAGCAAGGGTGTGAAGGACCCTTTGGAAGTTCCAGTGGTTAGATGTGATTAGCCTCGAGAAGCCTCAGCGGAAATGGGCCTCATCTCGCCTGGAGGGCAAAACCTCCTGGATTTTCTCGAGTTGCGGCAGGTGCTCTCGACTTACGACGGGGACCTCAGGGACCCGCTCTGGTGGCCTCAGGAAAGGCCAGTCCCCGTGCTAGTTCCTCGGGGGCCTCTCGGGATTCCTCTCCCGTCGATGCCGGGGCCTAAGACCTTGTGTGGAGTCGGGGCCGGAACCTGAGGTTTCCTCTCCAGTGCTGACATGGATCTTGGGGTACTTCCGGAGTCTCCCCAGGGGAGTCAGTCCTCGTCTCGAATGCGGGCATGCACTTGCGCTTTCCTCCAGAGCAGTAGCAGCAGTGTCATGCAGTCCGCCGCGTGGATCAAAGGATCTATGGTTTTCCCTCGAGTCTTTCCCACGAGGCTTTCCCACGAGGCTTTCCCACAGGGCTGTCCCACGTGCACACGTGGTGGGAGTCGATCCTCGGCTTGAACGTCAAGGCAGTGCAGGGAGAGCAGGTTCCTCTGGAATGGACTGACACATCTGGGGGACTCTTGGAATGGTGGCACGACCCTGGAGTTCCTCTCGCCTTTCCTGTGGAGAGCGCCTCCTCTTGAGATGCGACGGGAACGCCGGGAATTCTTTCCCTTCGAAACAGGGAAAGGATCCCTCATCTCGAGCTAGGAGGCGGAAACGGGGCTCCCCTGGATGTGTGCGGGACCCTCGTGCTTCCTCTCGAGTGGAGACGGGTATGTCGGGGAACTTCTTGACTTGCAGCAAGGGTGTGAAGGACCCTTTGGAAGTTCCAGTGATTAGATGTGATTAGCCTTGAGAAGCCTCAGCGGAAATGGGCCTCATCTCGCCTGGAGGGCAAAACCTCCTGGATTTTCTCGAGTTGCGGCAGGTGCTCTCGACTTACGACGGGGACCTCAGGGACCCGCTCTGGTGGCCTCAGGAAATGCCTGTCCCCATGCGAATTCCTCTGGGGCCTCTCGGGATTCCTCTCCCGTCGATACCGGATCCTAAGACCTTGTGTGGAGTCGGGGCCGGAACTTGAGGATTCCTCACCAGTGTTTACACGGATCTTGGGGTTTTTCTGGAGTCTCCCCAGGGGAGTCAGTCCTCGTCTCGAATGCGGGCATGCACTTGCGCTTTCCTCCAGAGCGGTAGCAGCAGTGTCACGCATTCCGCTGCGTGGATCAAAGGATCTAAGTTTTTCCCTCGAGTCTTTCCCACGAGGCTTTGCCACGAGGCTTTCCCACAGGGCTGTCCCACGTGCACACGTGGAGAGAGTCCATCCTCAGCTTGAACGTCAAGGCAGTGCAGGGAAAACATTTTCCTCTGGAATGGACTGACACCTCTGGGGGACTCTTGGAATGGTGGCACGACCCTGGAGTTCCTCTCGCCTTTCCTGTGGAGAGCGCCACCTCTTGAGATGGGACGGGAACGCCGGGAATTCTTTCCCTACGAAACAGGGAAAGGATCCCTCATTTCGAGCTACGAGGCGGAAACGGGGCTCCCCTGGATGTGTGCGGGACCCTCGTTCTTCCTCTCGAGTGGAGACGGGTATGTCGGGGAACTTCTTGAGTTGCAGCAAGGGTGTGAAGGACCCTTTGGAAGTTCCAGTGGTTAGATGTGATTAGCCTCGAGAAGCCTCAGCGGAAATGGGCCTCATCTCGCCTGGAGGGCAAAACCTCCTGGATTTTCTCGAGTTGCCGCAGGTCCTTTCGACTTACGACGGGGACCTCAGGGACCCGCTCTGGTGGCCTCAGGAAAGGGCAGTCCCCATGCGAGTTCCTTTGGGACCTCTCGGGATTCCTCTCCCGTCGATGCCGGGGCCTAAGGCCTTGTGTGGAGTCGGGGCCGGAACCTGAGGATTCCTCTCCAGTGCTGACATGGATCTTGGGGTACTTCTGGAGTCTCCCCAGGGGAGTCTGTCCTCGTCTCGAAAGCGGGCATGCTCTTGCGCTTTCCTCCAGAGCGGTAGCAGCAGTGTCACGCAGTCCGCCGCGTGAATCAAAGGATCTATGGTTTTCCCTCGAGTCTTTCACACGAGTCTTTCCCACGAGGCTTTCCCACAGGGCTGTCCCATGTGCATACGTGGAGGGAGTCGATCCTCGGCTTGAACGTCAAGGCAGTGCAGGGAAAACAGGTTCCTCTGGAATGGACTGACACATCTGGGGGACTCTTGGAAAGGTGGCACGACCCTGGAGTTCCTCTCGCCTTTCCTGTGGAGAGCGCCTCCTCTTGAGATGCGACGGGAACGACGGGAATTCTTTCCCTACGGAACAGGGAAAGGATCCCTCATCTCGAGTTAGGAGGCGGAAACGGGGCTCCCCTGGATGTGTGCGGGACCCTCGTGCTTCCTCTCGAGTGGAGACGGGTATGTCGGGGAACTTGTTGAGTTGCGCCAAGGGTGTGAAGGACCCTTTGGAAGTTCCAGTGGTTAGATGTGATTAGCCTTGAAAAGCCTCAGCGGAAATGGGCCTCATCTCGCCTGGAGGGCAAAACCTCCTGGATTTTCTCGAGTTGCGGCAGGTGCTCTCGACTTACGACGGGGACCTCAGGGACCCGCTCTGGTGGCCTCAGGAAAGGCCAGTCCCCATGCGAGTTCCTCAGGGGCCTCTCGGCATTCCTCTCCCGTCGATGCCGGGGCCTAAGACCTTGTGTGGAGTCGGGGCCGGAACCTGAGGATTCCTCTCCAGTGCTGACATGGATCTTGGGGTACTTCTGGAGTCACCCCAGGGGAGTCAGTCCTCGTCTCGAATGCGGGCATGCACTTGCGCTTTCCTCCAGAGCAGTAGCAGCAGTGTCACGCAGTCTGCCGCGTGGATCAAAGGATCTATGGTTTTCCTTGGAGTCTTTCCCACGAGGCTTTCCCACGAGGCTCTCCCACAGGGCTGTCCCACGTGCACACGTGGTGGGAGTCGATCCTCTGCTTGAACGTCAAGGCAGTGCAGGGAAAACAGGTTCCGCTGGAATGGACTGACACATCTGGGGGACTCTTGGAATGGTGGCACGACCCTGGAGTTCCTCTCGCCTTTCCTGTGGAGAGCGCCTCCTCTTGAGATGTGACGGGAACGCCGGGAATTCTTTCCCTACGAAACAGGGAAAGGATCCCTCATCTCGAGCTAGGAGGCGGAAACAGGGCTCCCCTGGATGTGTGCGGGACCCTCGTGCTTCCTCTCGAGTGGAGACGGGTATGTCGGGGAACTTCTTGAGTTGCAGCAAGGGTGTGAAGGACCCTTTGGAAGTCCCAGTGGTTAGATGTGATTAGCCTCGAGAAGCCTCAGCGGAAATGGGCCTCATCTCGCCTGAAGGGCAAAACCTCCTGGATTTTCTCGAGTTGCGGCAGGTGCTCTCGACTTACGCCGGGGACCTCAGGGACCCGCTCTGGTGGCCTCAGGAAAGGCCAGTCCCCATGCGAGTTCCTCGGGGGCCTCTCAGGATTCCTCTCCCGTCGATGCTGGGGCCTAAGACCTTGTGTGGAGTCGGGGCCGTAACCTGAGGATTCCTCTCTAGTGTTGACATGGATCTTGGGGTACTTCTGGAGTCTCCGCAGGGGAGTCAGTCCTCGTCTCGAATGCGGGCATGCACTTGCGCTTTCCTTCAGAGCAGTTGCAGCACTGTCATGCAGTCCGCCGCGTGGATCAAAAGATCTAAGGTTTTCCCTCGAGTCTTTCCCACGAGGCTTTCCCACGAGGCTTTCCCAAGGGCTGTCCACGTGCACACGTGGAGATAGTCCATCCTCAGCCTGAATGTCAAGGCAGTGCAGGGAAAACAGGTTCCTCTGGAATGGACTGACCCATCTGGGGGACTCTTGGAATGGTGGCACGACCCTGGAGTTCCTCTCGCCTTTCCTGTGGAGAGCGCCTCCTCTTGAGATGCGACGGGAACGACGGGAATTCTTTCCCTACGGAACAGGGAAAGGATCCCTCATCTCGAGTTAGGAGGCGGAAACGGGGCTCCCCTGGATGTGTGCGGGACCCTCGTGCTTCCTCTCGAGTGGAGACGGGTATGTCGGGAAACTTCTTGAGTTGCAGCAAGGGTGTGAAGGACCCTTTGGAAGTTCCAGTCTTTAGATGTGATTAGCTTCGAGAAGCCTCAGCGGAAATGGGCCTCATCTCGCCTGGAGGGCAAAACCTCCTGGATTTTCTCGAGTTGCGGCAGGTGCTCTCGACTTACGACTGGGACCTCAGGGACCCGCTCTGGTGGCCTCAGGAAAGGCAGGTCCCCATGCGAGTTCCTCGGGGGCCTCTCGGGATTCCTCTCCCGTCGATGCCGGGCCTAGGAACTTGTGTGGATTCGGGGCCGGAACCTGAGGTTTCCTCTCCAGTGCTGACATCGATCTTGGGGTACTTCTGAGTCTCCCCAGGGGGTCAGTCCTCGTCTCCAATGCGGGCATGCACTTGCGCTTTCCTCCAGAGCGGTAGCAGCAGTGTCACGCAGTCCGCCGCGTGGATCAAAGGATCTATGGTTTTCCCTCGAGCCTTTCCCGCGAGGCTTTCCCACGAGGCTTTCCCACAGGGCTGTACCACGTGCACACGTGGTGGGAGTCGATCCTCGGCTTGAACGTCAAGGCAGTGCAGGGAAAACATGTTCCTCTGGAATGGACTGACACATCTGGGGGACTCTTGGAATGGTGGCACGTCCCTGGAGTTCCTCTCGCCTTTCCTGTGGAGAGCGCCTCCTCTTGAGATGCGACGGGAACGCCGGGAATTCTTTCCCTACGAAACAGGGAAAAGATTCCTCATCTCGAGCTAGGAGGCGGAAACGGGGCTCCCCTGGATGTGTGCGGGACCCTCGTGCTTCCTCTCGAGTGGAGACGGGTATGTCGGGGAACTTGTTGAGTTGCAGCAAGCGTGTGAAGGACCCTTTGGAAGTTCCAGTGGTTAGATGTGATTAGCCTCGAGAAGCCTCAGCGGAAATGGGCCTCATCTCGCCTGGAGGGCAAAACCTCCTGGATTTTCTCGAGTTGTGGCAGGTGCTCTCGACTTACGACAGGGACCTCAGGGACCCGCTCTGGTGGCCTCAGGAAAGGCCTGTCCCCATGCGAGTTCCTCGGGGGCCTCCCGGGATTCCTCTCCCGTCGATGCCGGGGCCTAAGACCTTGTGTGGAGTCGGGGCCGGAACCTGAGGTTTCCTCACCAGTGTTTACACGGATCTTGGGGTTCTTCTGGAGTCTCCCCAGGGGAGTCAGTCCTCGGCTCGAATGCGGGCATGCACTTGCGCTTTCCTCCAGAGCGGTAGCAGCAGTGTCACGCAGTCCGCCGCGTGAATCAAAGGATCTAAGGTTTTCCCTCGAGCCTTTCCCACGAGGCTTTCCCACGAGGCTTTCCCACAGGGCTGTACCACGTGCACACGTGGTGGGAGTCGATCCTCGGCTTGAACGTCAAGCAGTGCAGGGAAAACAGGTTCCTCTGGAATGGACTGACACATCTGGGGGACTCTTGGAATGGTGGCACGTCCCTGGAGTTCCTCTCGCCTTTCGTGTGGAGAGCGCCTCCTCTTGAGATGCGACGGGAACGCGGGAAATTCTTTCCCTTCGAAACAGGGAAAGTATCCCTCATCTCGAGCTAGGAGGCGGAAACGGGGCTCCCCTGGATGTGTGCGGGACCCTCGTGCTTCCTGTCGAGTGGAGACGGGTATGTCGGGGAACTTCTTGAGTTGCAGCAAGGGTGTGAAGGACCCTTTGGAAGTTCCAGCGGTTAGATGTGATTAGCCTGGAGAAGCCTCAGCGGAAATGGGCCTCATCTCGCCTGGAGGGCAAAACCTCCTGGATTTTCTCGAGTTGCGGCAGGTGCTCTCGCCTTACGACGGGGACCTCAGGGACCCGCTCTGGTGGCCTCAGGAAAGGCCAGTCCCCATGCGAGATCCTCGGGGGCCTCTCGGGATTCCTCTCCCGTCGATGCTGGGGCCTAAGACGGTGTGTGGAGTCGGGGCCGGAACCTGAGGATTCCTCTCCAGTGCTGACATGGATCTTGGGGTACTTCTGGAGTCTCCCATGGGGAGTCAGTCCTCGTCTCGAATGCAGACATGCACTTGCGCTTCCCTCCAGAGCGGTAGCAGCAGTGTCACGCATTCCGCCGCGTGCATCAAGGGATCTATGTCTTTCCCTCGTGGCTTTCCCAAGAGGCTTTCCCACAGGGCTGTCCCACGTGCACACGTGGTGGGAGTCGATCCTCGGCTTGAACGTCAAGGCAGTGCAGGGTAAACAGGTTCCTCTGGAATGGATTGACACATCTGGGTGACTCTTGGAATGGTGGCACGGCCCTGGAGTTCCTCTCGCCTTTCCTGTGGAGAGCGCCTCCTCTTGAGATGCGACGGGAACGCCGGGAATTCTTTCCCTACGAAACAGGGAAAGGATCCCTCATCTCGAGCTAGGAGGCGGAAACGGGGCTCCCCTGGATGTGTGCGGGACCCTCGTGCTTCCTCTCGAGTGGAGACGGGTATGTCCGGGAAATTCTTGAGTTGCAGCAAGGGTGTGAAGGACCCTTTGGAAGTCCCAGCGGTTAGATGTGATTAGCCTCGAGAAGCCTCAGCGGAAATGGGCCTCATCTCGCCTGGAGGGCAAAACCTCCTGGATTTTCTCGAGTTGCGGCAGGTGCTCTCGACTTACGAGGGGGACTTCAGGGACCCGCTCTGGTGGCCTCAGGAAAGGCCAGTCCCCATGCGAGTTCCTCGGGGGCCTCTCGGGATTCCTCTCCCGTCGATGCCGGGTCCTAAGACCTTGTGTGGAGACGGGGCTGGACCCTGAGGATTCCTCTCCAGTGCTGACATGGATCTTGGGGTACTTCTGGAGTCTCCCCAGGGGAGTCAGGCCTCGTCTCGAATGCGGGCATGCACTTGCGCTTTCCTCCAGAGCGGTAGTAGCAGTGTCACGCATTCTGCCGAGTGGATCAAGGGATCTATGGCTTTCCCTCGAGGCTTTCCCACGAGGGTTTCCCACAGGGCTGTCCCACGTGCACACGTGGTGGGAGTCGATCCTCGGCTTGAACGTCGAGGCAGTGCAGGGAAAACAGGTTCCTCTGGAATGGACGGACACATCTGGGGGACTCTTGGAATGGTGGCACGACCCTGGAGTTCCTCTCGCCTTTCCTGTGGAGAGCGCCTCCTCTTGAGATGCGACGGGAACGCCGGGAATTCTTTCCCTTCGAAAAAGGGAAAGGATCCCTCGCCTCGAGCTAGGAGGCGGAAACGGGGCTCCCCTGGATGTGTGCGGGACCCTCGTTCTTCCTCTCGAGTGGAGTCGGGTATGTCGGGGAACTTCTTGAGTTGCAGCAAGGGTGTGAAGGACCCTTTGGAAGTTCCAGTGTTTAGATGTGATTAGCCTCGAGAAGCCTCAATGGAAATGGGCCTCATCTCGCCTGGAGGGCAAAACCTCCTGGATTTTCTCGAGTTGCGGCAGGTGCTCTCAACTTACGACGGGGACCTCCGGGACCCGCTCTGGTGGCCTCAGGAAAGGCCAGTCCCCATGCGAGGTCCTTGGGGGCCTCTCGGGTTTCCTCTCCCGTCGATGCCGGGGCCTAAGACCTTGTGTGGAGTCGCGGCCGGAACCTGAGGATTCCTCTCCAGTGCTGACATGGATCTTGGGGTACTTATGGAGTCTCCCCAGGGGAGTCAGTCCTCATCTCGAATGCAGACATGCACTTGCGCTTCCCTCCAAAGCGGTAGCAGCAGTGTCACGCATTCCGCCGCGTGCATCAAGGGATCTATGGCTTTCCCTCGAGGCTTTCCCAAGAGGCTTTCCCACAGGGCTGTCCCACGTGCACACGTGGTGGGAGTCGATCCTCGGCTTGAACGTCAAGGCAGTGCAGGGAAAACAGGTTCCTCTGGAATGGACTGACACATCTGGGGGACTCTTGGAATGGTGGCACGACCCTGGATTTCCTCTCGCCTTTCCTGTGGAGAACGCCTACTCTTGAGATGCGACGGGAACGCCGGGAATTCTTTCCCAACGAAGCAGGGAAAGAATCCCTCATCTCGAGCTACGAGGCGGAAACGGGGCTCCCCTGGATGTGTGCGGGACCCTCGTGCTTCCTCTCGAGTGGAGACGGGTATGTTCGGGAACTTCTTGAGTTGCAGCAAGGGTGTGAAGGACCCTTTGGAAGTTCCAGTGGTTAGATGTGATTAGCCTCGAGAAGCCTCAGCGGAAATGGGCCTCATCTCGCCTGGAGGGCAAAACCTCCTGGATTTTCTCGAGTTGCGGCAGGTGCTCTCGACTTACGACGGGGACCTCAGGGACCCGCTCTGGTGGCCTCAGGAAAGGCCAGTCCCCATGCGAGTTCCTCGGGGGGCTCTCGGGATTCCTCTCCCGGCGATGCCGGGGCCTAAGACCTTGTGTGGAGTCGGGCCCGGAACCTGAGGATTCCTCTCCAGTGCTGACATGGATTTTGGGCTACTTCTGGAGTCTCCCCAGGGGAGTCAGTCCTCGTCTCGAATGCGGGCATGCACTTGCGCTTTCCTCCAGAGCGGTAGCAGCAGTGTCACGCAGTCCGCCGCGTGGATCAAAGGATCTATGGTTTTCCCTCGTGTCTTTCCCACGAGGCTTTCCCACGAGGCTTTCCCACAGGGCTGTCCCACGTGCACACGTGGTAAGAGTCGAACCTCGGCTTGAACGTCAAGGCAGTGCAGGGAAAACAGGTTCCTCTGGAATGGACGGACACATCTGGCTGACTCTTGGAATGGTGGCACGACCCTGGAGTTCCTCTCGCCTTTCCTGTGGAGAGCGCCTCCTCTTGAGATGCGACGGGAACGCCGGGAATTCTTTCCCTACGAAACAGGGAAAGGATCCCTCATCTCGAGCTAGGAGGCGGAAACGGGGCTCCCCTGGATGTGTGCGGGACACTCGTGCTTCCTCTCGAGTGGACACGGGTATGTCGGGGAACTTCTGGACTTGCAGCAAGGGTGTGAAGGACCCTTTGTAAGTTCCAGTGGTTAGATGTGTTTAGCCTCGAGAAGCCTCAGCGGAAATGGGCCTCATCTCGCTTGGAGGGCAAAACCTCCTGGATTTTCTCGAGTTGCGGCAGGTGCTCTCGACTTACGACGGGGACCTCAGGGACCCGCTCTGGTGGCCTCAGGAAAGGCCAGTCCCCATGCGAGTTCCTCGGGGGCCTCTTGGGATTCCTCTCCCGTCGATGCCGGGGCCTAAGACCTTGTGTGGAGTCGGGGCTGGAACCTGAGGATTCCTCTCCAGTGCTGACATGGATCTTGGGGTACTTCTGGAGTCTCCCCAGAGGAGTCAGTCCTCGTCTCGAATGCGGGCATGCACTTGCGCTTTCCTCCAGAGCGGTAGCAGCAGTGTCACGCATTCTGCCAAGTGGATCAAGGGATTTATGGCTTTCCCTCGAGGCTTTCCCACGAGGGTTTCCCACAGGGCTGTCCCACGTGGACACGTTGTGGGAGTCGATCCTCGGCTTGAACGTCAAGGCAGTGCAGGGAAAACAGGTTCCTCTGGAATGGACTGACACATCTGGGGGACTCTTGGAATGGTGGCACGACCCTGGAGTTCCTCTCGCCTTTCCTGTGGAGAGCGCCTCCTCTTGAGATGCGACGGGAATGCCGGGAATTCTTTCCCTACGAAACAGGGAAAGGATCCCTCATCTCGAGCTAGGAGGCGGAAACGGGGCTCCCCTGGATGTGTGCGGGACCCTCGTGCTTCCTCTCGAGTGGAGACGGGTATGTTGGGGAACTTCTTGAGATGCAGCAAGGGTGTGAAGGACCCTTTGGAAGTTCCAGCGGTTAGATGTGATTAGCCTCGAGAATCCTCAGCGGAAATGGGCCTCATCTCGCCTGGAGGGCAAAACCTCCTGGATTTTCTCGAGTTGCGGCAGGTGCTCTCGACTTACAACGGGGACCTCAGGGACCCGTTCTGGTGGCCTCAGGAAAGGCCAGTCCCCATGCGAGTTCCTCGGGGGCCTCTCGGGATTCCTCTCCCGTCGATGCCGGGGCCTAAGACCTTGTGTGGAGTCGGGGCCGGAACCTGAGGATTCCTCTCCAGTGCTGACATGGATCTTGGGGTACTTCTGGAGTCTCCCCAGGGGAGTCAGTCCTCATCTCGAATGCGGGCATGCACTTGCGCTTTCCTCCAGAGCGGTAGCAGCAGTGTCACGCAGTCCGCCGCGTGGATCAAAGGATCTATGGTTTTCCCTCGAGTGTTTCTCACGAGGCTTTCCCACGAGGCTTTCACACAGGGCTGTGCCACGTGCACACGTTGTGGGAGTCGATCCTCGGCTTGAACGTCAAGGCAGTGCAGGGATAACAGGTTCCTCTGGAATGGACTGACACATCTGGGGGACTCTTGGAATGGTGGCACGACCCTGGAGTTCCTCTCGCCTTTCCTGTGGAGAGCGCCTCCTCTTGAGATGCGACGGGAACGCCGGGAATTCCTTCCCTACGAAACAGGGAAAGGATCCCTCATCTCGAGCTAGGAGGCGAAAACGGGGCTCGCCTGGATGTGTGCGGGACCCTCGTGCTTCCTCTCGAGTGGAGACGAGTATGTCGGGGAACTTCTTGAGTTGCAGCAAGGGTGTGAAGGACCCTTTGGAAGTTCCAGCGGTTAGACGTGATTAGCCTCGAGAAGCCTCAGCGGAAATGGGCCTCATCTCTCCTGGAGGGCAAAACCTCCTGGATTTTCTCGAGTTGCGGCAGGTGCTCTCGACTTACGACGGGGACCTCAGGGACCCGCTCTGGTGGCCTCAGGAAAGGCCAGTCCCCATGCGAGTTCCACGGGGGCCTCTCGGGATTCCTCTCCCGTCGATACCGGGGCCTAAGACCTTGTGTGGAGTCGGGGCCGGAACCTGAGGATTCCTCTCCAGTGCTGACATGGATCTTGGGGTACTTCTGGAGTCTCCCCAGGGGAGTCAGTCCTCGTCTCGAATGCGGGCATGCACTTGCGCTTTCCTCCAGAGCGGTAGCAGCAGTGTCACGCAGTCCGCCGCGTGGATCAAAGGATCTATGGTTTTCCCTCGAGTTTTTCCCACGAGGCTTTCCCACGAGGCTTTCCCACAGGGCTGTCCCACGTGCACACGTGGTGGGAGTCGATCCTCGGCTTGAACGTCAAGGCAGTGCAGGGTAAACAGGTTCCTCTGGAATGGATTGACACATCTGGGTGACTCTTGGAATGGTGGCACGGCCCTGGAGTTCCTCTCGCCTTTCCTGTGGAGAGCGCCTCCTCTTGAGATGCGACGGGACCGCCGGGAATTCTTTCCCTACGAAACAGGGAAAGGATCCCTCATCTCGAGCTTGGAGGCGGAAACGGGGCTCCCCTGGATGTGTGCGGGACCCTCGTGCTTCCTCTCGAGTGGAGACGGGTATGTCCGGGAAATTCTTGAGTTGCAGCAAGGGTGTGAAGGACCCTTTGGAAGTCCCAGCGGTTAGATGTGATTAGCCTCGAGAAGCCTCAGCGGAAATGGGCCTCATCTCGCCTGGAGGGCAAAACCTCCTGGATTTTCTCGAGTTGCGGCAGGTGCTCTCGACTTACGAGGGGGACTTCAGGGACCCGCTCTGGTGGCCTCAGGAAAGGCCAGTCCCCATGCGAGTTCCTCGGGGGCCTCTCTGGATTCCTCTCCCGTCGATGCCGGGTCCTAAGACCTTGTGTGGAGACGGGGCTGGACCCTGAGGATTCCTCTCCAGTGCTGACATGGATCTTGGGGTACTTCTGGAGTCTCCCCAGGGGAGTCAGGCCTCGTCTCGAATGCGGGCATGCACTTGCGCTTTCCTCCAGAGCGGTAGTAGCAGTGTCACGCATTCTGCCGAGTGGATCAAGGGATCTATGGCTTTCCCTCGAGGCTTTCCCACGAGGGTTTCCCACAGGGCTGTCCCACGTGCACACGTGGTGGGAGTCGATCCTCGGCTTGAACGTCGAGGCAGTGCAGGGAAAACAGGTTCCTCTGGAATGGACGGACACATCTGGGGGACTCTTGGAATGGTGGCACGACCCTGGAGTTCCTCTCGCCTTTCCTGTGGAGAGCGCCTCCTCTTGAGATGCGACGGGAACGCCGGGAATTCTTTCCCTTCGAAAAAGGGAAAGGATCCCTCGCCTCGAGCTAGGAGGCGGAAACGGGGCTCCCCTGGATGTGTGCGGGACCCTCGTTCTTCCTCTCGAGTGGAGTCGGGTATGTCGGGGAACTTCTTGAGTTGCAGCAAGGGTGTGAAGGACCCTTTGGAAGTTCCAGTGTTTAGATGTGATTAGCCTCGAGAAGCCTCAATGGAAATGGGCCTCATCTCGCCTGGAGGGCAAAACCTCCTGGATTTTCTCGAGTTGCGGCAGGTGCTCTCGACTTACGACGGGGACCTCCGGGACCCGCTCTGGTGGCCTCAGGAAAGGCCAGTCCCCATGCGAGGTCCTTGGGGGCCTCTCGGGTTTCCTCTCCCGTCGATGCCGGGGCCTAAGACCTTGTGTGGAGTCGCGGCCGGAACCTGAGGATTCCTCTCCAGTGCTGACATGGATCTTGGGGTACTTATGGAGTCTCCCCAGGGGAGTCAGTCCTCATCTCGAATGCAGACATGCACTTGCGCTTCCCTCCAAAGCGGTAGCAGCAGTGTCACGCATTCCGCCGCGTGCATCAAGGGATCTATGGCTTTCCCTCGAGGCTTTCCCAAGAGGCTTTCCCACAGGGCTGTCCCACGTGCACACGTGGTGGGAGTCGATCTTCGGCTTGAACGTCAAGGCAGTGCAGGGAAAACAGGTTCCTCTGGAATGGACTGACACATCTGGGGGACTCTTGGAATGGTGGCACGACCCTGGATTTCCTCTCGCCTTTCCTGTGGAGAACGCCTACTCTTGAGATGCGACGGGAACGCCGGGAATTCTTTCCCAACGAAGCAGGGAAAGAATCCCTCATCTCGAGCTACGAGGCGGAAACGGGGCTCCCCTGGATGTGTGCGGGACCCTCGTGCTTCCTCTCGAGTGGAGACGGGTATGTTCGGGAACTTCTTGAGTTGCAGCAAGGGTGTGAAGGACCCTTTGGAAGTTCCAGTGGTTAGATGTGATTAGCCTCGAGAAGCCTCAGCGGAAATGGGCCTCATCTCGCCTGGAGGGCAAAACCTCCTGGATTTTCTCGAGTTGCGGCAGGTGCTCTCGACTTACGACGGGGACCTCAGGGACCCGCTCTGGTGGCCTCAGGAAAGGCCAGTCCCCATGCGAGTTCCTCGGGGGGCTCTCGGGATTCCTCTCCCGGCGATGCCGGGGCCTAAGACCTTGTGTGGAGTCGGGCCCGGAACCTGAGGATTCCTCTCCAGTGCTGACATGGATTTTGGGCTACTTCTGGAGTCTCCCCAGGGGAGTCAGTCCTCGTCTCGAATGCGGGCATGCACTTGCGCTTTCCTCCAGAGCGGTAGCAGCAGTGTCACGCAGTCCGCCGCGTGGATCAAAGGATCTATGGTTTTCCCTCGTGTCTTTCCCACGAGGCTTTCCCACGAGGCTTTCCCACAGGGCTGTCCCACGTGCACACGTGGTAAGAGTCGAACCTCGGCTTGAACGTCAAGGCAGTGCAGGGAAAACAGGTTCCTCTGGAATGGACGGACACATCTGGCTGACTCTTGGAATGGTGGCACGACCCTGGAGTTCCTCTCGCCTTTCCTGTGGAGAGCGCCTCCTCTTGAGATGCGACGGGAACGCCGGGAATTCTTTCCCTACGAAACAGGGAAAGGATCCCTCATCTCGAGCTAGGAGGCGGAAACGGGGCTCCCCTGGATGTGTGCGGGACACTCGTGCTTCCTCTCGAGTGGACACGGGTATGTCGGGGAACTTCTGGACTTGCAGCAAGGGTGTGAAGGACCCTTTGTAAGTTCCAGTGGTTAGATGTGTTTAGCCTCGAGAAGCCTCAGCGGAAATGGGCCTCATCTCGCTTGGAGGGCAAAACCTCCTGGATTTTCTCGAGTTGCGGCAGGTGCTCTCGACTTACGACGGGGACCTCAGGGACCCGCTCTGGTGGCCTCAGGAAAGGCCAGTCCCCATGCGAGTTCCTCGGGGGCCTCTTGGGATTCCTCTCCCGTCGATGCCGGGGCCTAAGACCTTGTGTGGAGTCGGGGCTGGAACCTGAGGATTCCTCTCCAGTGCTGACATGGATCTTGGGGTACTTCTGGAGTCTCCCCAGAGGAGTCAGTCCTCGTCTCGAATGCGGGCATGCACTTGCGCTTTCCTCCAGAGCGGTAGCAGCAGTGTCACGCATTCTGCCAAGTGGATCAAGGGATTTATGGCTTTCCCTCGAGGCTTTCCCACGAGGGTTTCCCACAGGGCTGTCCCACGTGGACACGTTGTGGGAGTCGATCCTCGGCTTGAACGTCAAGGCCGTGCAGGGAAAACAGGTTCCTCTGGAATGGACTGACACATCTGGGGGACTCTTGGAATGGTGGCACGACCCTGGAGTTCCTCTCGCCTTTCCTGTGGAGAGCGCCTCCTCTTGAGATGCGACGGGAATGCCGGGAATTCTTTCCCTACGAAACAGGGAAAGGATCCCTCATCTCGAGCTAGGAGGCGGAAACGGGGCTCCCCTGGATGTGTGCGGGACCCTCGTGCTTCCTCTCGAGTGGAGACGGGTATGTTGGGGAACTTCTTGAGATGCAGCAAGGGTGTGAAGGACCCTTTGGAAGTTCCAGCGGTTAGATGTGATTAGCCTCGAGAATCCTCAGCGGAAATGGGCCTCATCTCGCCTGGAGGGCAAAACCTCCTGGATTTTCTCGAGTTGCGGCAGGTGCTCTCGACTTACAACGGGGACCTCAGGGACCCGTTCTGGTGGCCTCAGGAAAGGCCAGTCCCCATGCGAGTTCCTCGGGGGCCTCTCGGGATTCCTCTCCCGTCGATGCCGGGGCCTAAGACCTTGTGTGGAGTCGGGGCCGGAACCTGAGGATTCCTCTCCAGTGCTGACATGGATCTTGGGGTACTTCTGGAGTCTCCCCAGGGGAGTCAGTCCTCATCTCGAATGCGGGCATGCACTTGCGCTTTCCTCCAGAGCGGTAGCAGCAGTGTCACGCAGTCCGCCGCGTGGATCAAAGGATCTATGGTTTTCCCTCGAGTGTTTCTCACGAGGCTTTCCCACGAGGCTTTCACACAGGGCTGTGCCACGTGCACACGTTGTGGGAGTCGATCCTCGGCTTGAACGTCAAGGCAGTGCAGGGATAACAGGTTCCTCTGGAATGGACTGACACATCTGGGGGACTCTTGGAATGGTGGCACGACCCTGGAGTTCCTCTCGCCTTTCCTGTGGAGAGCGCCTCCTCTTGAGATGCGACGGGAACGCCGGGAATTCCTTCCCTACGAAACAGGGAAAGGATCCCTCATCTCGAGCTAGGAGGCGAAAACGGGGCTCGCCTGGATGTGTGCGGGACCCTCGTGCTTCCTCTCGAGTGGAGACGAGTATGTCGGGGAACTTCTTGAGTTGCAGCAAGGGTGTGAAGGACCCTTTGGAAGTTCCAGCGGTTAGACGTGATTAGCCTCGAGAAGCCTCAGCGGAAATGGGCCTCATCTCTCCTGGAGGGCAAAACCTCCTGGATTTTCTCGAGTTGCGGCAGGTGCTCTCGACTTACGACGGGGACCTCAGGGACCCGCTCTGGTGGCCTCAGGAAAGGCCAGTCCCCATGCGAGTTCCACGGGGGCCTCTCGGGATTCCTCTCCCGTCGATACCGGGGCCTAAGACCTTGTGTGGAGTCGGGGCCGGAACCTGAGGATTCCTCTCCAGTGCTGACATGGATCTTGGGGTACTTCTGGAGTCTCCCCAGGGGAGTCAGTCCTCGTCTCGAATGCGGGCATGCACTTGCGCTTTCCTCCAGAGCGGTAGCAGCAGTGTCACGCAGTCCGCCGCGTGGATCAAAGGATCTATGGTTTTCCCTCGAGTTTTTCCCACGAGGCTTTCCCACGAGGCTTTCCCACAGGGCTGTCCCACGTGCACACGTGGTGGGAGTCGATCCTCGGCTTGAACGTCAAGGCAGTGCAGGGAAAACAGGTTCCTCTGGAATGGACTGACACATCTGGGGGACTCTTGGAATGGTGGCACGACCCTGGAGTTCCTCTCGCCTTTCCTGTGGAGAGCGCCTCCTCTTGAGATGCGACGGGAACGCCGGGAATTCTTTCCCTACGAAACAGGGAAAGGATCCCTCATCTCGTGCTCGGAGGCGGAAACGGGGCTCCCCTGGATGTGTGCGGGACCCTCGTGCTTCCTCTCGAGTGCAGACGGGTATGTCGGGGAACTTCTTGAGTTGCAGCAAGGGTGTGAAGGACCCTTTGGAAGGTCCAGTGGTTAGATGTGATTAGCCTCGAGAAGCCTCAGCGGAAATGGGCCTCATCTCGCCTGGAGGGCAAAACCTCCTGGATTTTCTCGAGTTGCGGCATGTGCTCTCGACTTACGACGGGGACCTCAGGGACCCGCTCTGGTGGCCTCAGGAAAGGCCAGTCGCCATCTGAGATCCTCGGGGGCCTCTCAGGATTCCTCTCCCGTCGATGCTGGGGCCTAAGACCTTGTGTGGAGTCGGGGCCGGAACCTGAGGATTCCTCTCCAGTGCTGACATGGATCTTGGGGTACTTCTGGAGTCTCCCATGGGGAGTCAGTCCTCGTCTCGAATGCAGACATGCACTTGCGCTTCCCTCCAGAGCGGTAGCAGCAGTGTCACGCATTCCGCCGGGTGCATCAAGGGATCTATGTCTTTCCCTCGTGGCTTTCCCCCGAGGCTTTCCCACAGGGCTGTCCCACGTGCACACGTGGTGGGAGTCGATCCTCGGCTTGAACGTCGAGGCAGTGCAGGGAAAACAGGTTCCTCTGGAATGGACGGACACATCTGGGGGACTCTTGGAATGGTGGCAAGACCCTGGAGTTCCTCTCGCCTTTCCTGTGGAGAGCGCCTCCTCTTGAGATGCGACGGGAACGCCGGGAATTCTTTCCCTTCGAAACAGGGAAAGGATCCCTCATCTCGAGCTAGGAGGCGGAAACGGGGCTCCCCTGGATGTGTGCGGGACCCTCGTTCTTCCTCTCGAGTGGAGTCGGGTATGTCGGGGAACTTCTTGAGTTGCAGCAAGGGTGTGAAGGACCCTTTGGAAGTTCCAGTGGTTAGATGTGATTAGCCTCGAGAAGCCTCAGCGGAAATGGGCCTCATCTCGCCTGGAGGGCAAAACCTCCTGGATTTTCTCGAGTTGCGGCAGGTGCTCTCGACTTACGACGGGGACCTCAGGGACCCGCTCTGGTGGCCTCAGGAAAGGCCAGTCCCCATGCGAGTTCTTTGGGGGCCTCTCGGGTTTCCTCGCCCGTAGATGCCGGGGCCTAAGACCTTGTGTGGAGTCGCGGCCGGAACCTGAGGATTCCATTCCAATGCTGACATGGATCTTGGGGTACTTCTGGAGTCTCCCCAGGGGAGTCAGTCCTCATCTCGAATGCAGACATGCACTTGCGCTTCCCTCCAAAGCGGTAGCAGCAGTGTCACGCAGTCCGCCGCGTGCATCAAGGGATCTATGGCTTTCCCTCGAGGCTTTCCCAAGAGGCTTTCCCACAGGGCTGTCCTACGTGCACACGTGGTGGGAGTCGATCCTCGGCTTGAACGTCAAGGCAGTGCAGGGAAAACAGATTCCTCTGGAATGGATTGACACATCTGGGTGACTCTTGGAATGGTGGCACGGCCCTGGAGTTCCTCTCCCCTTTCCTGTGGAGAGCGCCTCCTCTTGAGATGCGACGGGAACGCCAGGAATTCTTTCCCTTCGAAACAGGGAAAGGATCCCTCATCTCGAGCTAGGAGGCGGAAACGGGGCTCCCCTGGATGTGTGCGGGACCCTCGTGCTTCCTCTCGAGTGGAGACGGGTATGTCGGGGAACTTCTTGAGATGCAGCAAGGGTGTGAAGGACCCTTTGGAAGTTCCTGCGGTTAGATGTGATTAGCCTCGAGAATCCTCAGCGGAAATGGGCCTCATCTCGCCTGGAGGGCAAAACCTCCTGGATTTTCTCGAGTTGCGGCAGGTGCTCTCGACTTACAACGGGGACCTCAGGGACCCGCTCTGGTGGCCTCAGGAAAGGCCAGTCCCCGTGCGAGTTCCTCGGGGGGCTCTCGGGATTCCTCTCCCGTCGATGCCGGGGCCTAAGACCTTGTGTGGAGTCGGGGCCTGAACCTGAGGATTCCTCTCCAGTGCTGACATGGATCTTGGGGTACTTCTGGAGTCTCCCCAGGGGAGTCAGTCCTCGTCTCGAATGTGGGCATGCACTTGCGCTTTCCTCCAGAGCGGTAGCAGCAGTGTCACGCAGTCCGCCGCGTGGATCAAAGGATCTATGGTTTTCCCTCGAGTGTTTCTCACGAGGCTTTCCCACGAGGCTTTCCCACAGGGCTGTCCCACGTGCACACGTTGTGGGAGTCGATCCTCGGCTTGAACGATAAGGCAGTGCAGGGAAAACAGGTTCCTTTTGAATGGACTGACACATCTGGGGGACTCTTGGAATGGTGGCACGACCTTGGAGTTCCTCTCGCCTTTCCTGTGGAGAGCGCCTCCTCTTGACATGCGACGGGAACGCCGGGAATTCCTTCCCTTCGAAACAGGGAAAGGATCCCTCATCTCGAGCTAGGAGGCGGAAACGGGGCTCCCCTGGATGTGTGCGGGACCCACGTGCTTCCTCTCGAGTGGAGACGGGTATGTCGGGGAACTTCTTGAGATGCAGCAAGGGTGTGAAGGACCCTTTGGAAGTTCCAGCGGTTAGATGTGATTAGCCTCGAGAATCCTCAGCGGAAATGGGCCTCATCACGCCTGGAGGGCAAAACCTCCTGGATTTTCTCGAGTTGCGGCAGATGCTCTCGACTTACAACGGGGACCTCAGGGACCCGTTCTGGTGGCCTCAGGAAAGGCCAGTCCCCATGCGAGTTCCTCGGGGGCCTCTCGGGATTACTCTCCCGTCGATGCCGGGGCCTAAGACCTTGTGTGGAGTCGGGGCCGGAACCTGAGGATTCCTCTCCAGTGCTGACATGGATCTTGGGGTACTTCTGGAGTCTCCCCAGGGGAGTCAGTCCTCGTCTCGAATGCGGGCATGCACTTGCGCTTTCCTCCAGAGCGGTAGCAGCAGTGTCACACATTCCGCCGCGTGGATCAAAGGATCTATGGTTTTCCCTCGAGTGTTTCTCACGAGGCTTTCCCACGAGGCTTTCGCACAGGGCTGTCCCACGTGCACACGTGGTGGGAGTCGATCCTCGGCTTGAACGTAAAGGCAGTGCAGGGAAAACAGGTTCCTCTGGAATGGACTGACACATCTGGGGGACTCTTGGAATGGTGGCACGACCCTGGAGTTCCTCTCGCCTTTCCTGTGGAGAGCGCCTCCTCTTGAGATGCGACGGGAACGCCGGGAATTCCTTCCCTACGAAACAGGGAAAGGATCCCTCATCTCGAGCTTGGAGGCGAAAACGGGGCTCCCCTGGATGTGTGCGGGACCCTCGTGCTTCCTCTCGAGTGGAGACGAGTATGTCGGGGAACTTCTTGAGTTGCAGCAAGTGTGTGAAGGACCCTTTGGAAGTTCCAGCGGTTAGACGTGATTAGCCTCAAGAAGCCTCAGCGGAAATGGGCCTCATCTCGCCTGGAGGGCAAAACCTCCTGGATTTTCTCGAGTTGCGGCAGGTGCTCTCGCCTTATGACGGGGACCTCAGGGACCCGCTCTGGTGGCCTCAGGAAAGGCCAGTCCCCATGCGAGTTCCTCGGGGGCCTCTCGGGATTCCTCTCCCGTCAATGCCGGGGCCTAAGACCTTGTGTGGAGTCGGGGCCGGAACCTGAGGATTCCTCTCCAGTGCTGACATGGATCTTGGGGTACTTCTGGAGTCTCCCCAGGGGAGTCAGTCCTCGTCTCGAATGCGGGCATGCACTTGCGCTTTCCTCCAGAGCGGTAGCAGCAGTGTCACGCAGTCCGCCGCGTGGATCAAAGGATCTATGGTTTTCCCTCGAGTCTTTCCCACGAGGCTTTCCCACGAGGCTTTCCCACAGGGCTGTCCCACGTACACACGTGGTGGGAGTCGATCCTCGGCTTGAACGTCGAGGCAGTGCAGGGAAAACAGGTTCCTCTGGAATGGACGGACACATCTGGGGGACTCTTGGAATGGTGGCACGACCCTGGAGTTCCTCTCTCCTTTCCTGTGGAGAGCGCCTCCTCTTGAGATGCGACGGGAACGCCGGGAATTCTTTCCCTTCGAAAAAGGGAAAGGATCCCTCATCTCGAGCTAGGAGGCAGAAACGGGGCTCCCCTCGATGTGTGCGGGACCCTCGTACTTCCTCTCGAGTGGAGTCGGGTATGTCGGGGAACTTGTTGAGTTGCAGCAAGGGTGTGAAGGACCCTTTGGAAGTTCCAGTGGTTAGATGTGATTAGCCTCGAGAAGCCTCAGCGGAAATGGGCCTCATCTCGCCTGGAGGGCAAAACCTCCTGGATTTTCTCGAGTTGCGGCAGGTGCTCTCGACTTACGACGGGGACCTCAGGGACCCGCTCTGGTGGCCTCAGGAAAGGCCAGTCCCCATGCGAGTTCCTCGGGGGGCTCTCGGGATTCCTCTCCCGGCGATGCCGGGGCCTAAGACCTTGTGTGGAGTCGGGCCCGGAACCTGAGGATTCCTCTCCAGTGCTGACATGGATTTTGGGCTACTTCTGGAGTCTCCCCAGGGGAGTCAGTCCTCGTCTCGAATGCGGGCATGCACTTGCGCTTTCCTCCAGAGCGGTAGCAGCAGTGTCACGCAGTCCGCCGCGTGGATCAAAGGATCTATGGTTTTCCCTCGAGTCTTTCCCACGAGGCTTTCCCACGAGGCTTTCCCACAGGGCTGTCCCACGTGCACACGTGGTAAGAGTCGAACCTCGGCTTGAACGTCAAGGCAGTGCAGGGAAAAAAGGTTCCTCTGGAATGGACTTACACATCTGGCTGACTCTTGGAATGGTGGCACGACCCTGGAGTTCCTCTCGCCTTTCCTGTGCAGAGCGCCTCCTCTTGAGATGCGACGGGAACGCCGGGAATTCTTTCCCTACGAAACAGGGAAAGGATCCCTCATCTCGAGCTAGGAGCCGGAAACGGGGCTCCCCTGGATGTGTGCGGGACCCTCGTGCTTCCTCTCGAGTGGAGACGAGTATGTCGGGGAACTTCTTGAGTTGCAGCAAGTGTGTGAAGGACCCTTTGGAAGTTCCAGCGGTTAGACGTGATTAGCCTCGAGAAGCCTCAGCAGAAATGGGCCTCATCTCGCCTGGAGGGCAAAACCTCCTGGATTTTCTCGAGTTGCGGCAGGTGCTCTCGCCTTATGACGGGGACCTCAGGGACCCGCTCTGGTGGCCTCAGGAAGGGCCAGTCCCCATGCGAGTACCTCGGGGGCCTCTCGGGATTCCTCTCCCGTCGATGCCGGGCCCTAAGACCTAGTGTGGAGTCGGGGCCGGAACCTGAGGATTCCTCTCCAGTGCTGACATGGATCTTGGGGTACTTCTGGAGTCTCCCCAGGGGAGTCAGTCCTCGTCTCGAATGCGGGCATGCACTTGCGCTTTCCTCCAGAGCGGTAGCAGCAGTGTCACGCAGTCCGCCGCGTGGATCAAAGGATCTATGGTTTTCCCTCGAGTCTTTCCCACGAGGCTTTCCCACGAGGCTTTCCCACAGGGCTGTCCCACGTACACACGTGGTGGGAGTCGATCCTCGGCTTGAACGTCGAGGCAGTGCAGGGAAAACAGGTTCCTCTGGAATGGACGGACACATCTGGGGGACTCTTGGAATGGTGGCACGACCCTGGAGTTCCTCTCGCCTTTCCTGTGGAGAGCGCCTCCTCTTGAGATGCGACGGGAACGCCGGGAATTCTTTCCCTTCGAAAAAGGGAAAGGATCCCTCATCTCGAGCTAGGAGGCAGAAACGGGGCTCCCCTCGATGTGTGCGGGACCCTCGTACTTCCTCTCGAGTGGAGTCGGGTATGTCGGGGAACTTGTTGAGTTGCAGCAAGGGTGTGAAGGACCCTTTGGAAGTTCCAGTGGTTAGATGTGATTAGCCTCGAGAAGCCTCAGCGGAAATGGGCCTCATCTCGCCTGGAGGGCAAAACCTCCTGGATTTTCTCGAGTTGCGGCAGGTGCTCTCGACTTACGACGGGGACCTCAGGGACCCGCTCTGGTGGCCTCAGGAAAGGCCAGTCCCCATGCGAGTTCCTTGGGGGCCTCTCGGGTTTCCTCTCCCGTTGATGCCGGGGCCTAAGACCTTGTGTGGAGTCGCGGCCGGAACCTGAGGATTCCTCTCCAGTGCCAACATGGATCTTAGGGTACTTCTGGAGTCTCCCCAGGGGAGTCAGTCCTCATCTCGAATGCAGACATGCACTTGCGCTTCCCTCCAGAGCGGTAGCAGCAGTGTCACGCAGTCCGCCGCGTGCATCACGGGATCTATGGCTTTCCCTCGAGGCTTTCCCACGAGGCTTTCCCACAGGGCTGTCCCACGTGCACACGTGGTGGGAGTCGATCCTCGGCTTGAACGTCAAGGCAGTGCAGGGAAAACAGGTTCCTCTGGAATGGACTGACACATCTGGGGGACTCTTGGAATGGTGGAACGACCCTGGAGTTCCTCTCGCCTTTCCTGTGGAGAGCGCCTCCTCTTGAGATGCGACGGGAACGCCGGGAATTCTTTCCCTACGAAACAGGGAAAGGATCCCTCATCTCGAGCTAGGAGGCGGAAACGGGGCTCCCCTGGATGTGTGCGGGACCCTCGTGCTTCCTCTCGAGTGGAGACGGGTATGTCCGGGAAATTCTTGAGTTGCAGCAAGGGTGTGAAGGACCCTTTGGAAGTCCCAGCGGTTAGATGTGATTAGCCTCGAGAAGCCTCAGCGGAAATGGGCCTCATCTCGCCTGGAGGGCAAAACCTCCTGGATTTTCTCGAGTTGCGGCAGGTGCTCTCGACTTACGAGGGGGACTTCAGGGACCCGCTCTGGTGGCCTCAGGAAAGGCCAGTCCCCATGCGAGTTCCTCGGGGGCCTCTCGGGATTCCTCTCCCGTCGATGCCGGGTCCTAAGACCTTGTGTGGAGACGGGGCTGGACCCTGAGGATTCGTCTCCAGTGCTGACATGGATCTTGGGGTACTTCTGGAGTCTCCCCAGGGGAGTCAGGCCTCGTCTCGAATGCGGGCATGCACTTGCGCTTTCCTCCAGAGCGGTAGTAGCAGTGTCACGCATTCTGCCGAGTGGATCAAGGGATCTATGGCTTTCCCTCGAGGCTTTCCCACGAGGGTTTCCCACAGGGCTGTCCCACGTGCACACGTGGTGGGAGTCGATCCTCGGCTTGAACGTCGAGGCAGTGCAGGGAAAACAGGTTCCTCTGGAATGGACGGACACATCTGGGGGACTCTTGGAATGGTGGCACGACCCTGGAGTTCCTCTCGCCTTTCCTGTGGAGAGCGCCTCCTCTTGAGATGCGACGGGAACGCCGGGAATTCTTTCCCTTCGAAAAAGGGAAAGGATCCCTCGCCTCGAGCTAGGAGGCGGAAACGGGGCTCCCCTGGATGTGTGCGGGACCCTCTTTCTTCCTCTCGAGTGGAGTCGGGTATGTCGGGGAACTTCTTGAGTTGCAGCAAGGGTGTGAAGGACCCTTTGGAAGTTCCAGTGTTTAGATGTGATTAGCCTCGAGAAGCCTCAATGGAAATGGGCCTCATCTCGCCTGGAGGGCAAAACCTCCTGGATTTTCTCGAGTTGCGGCAGGTGCTCTCGACTTACGACGGGGACCTCCGGGACCCGCTCTGGTGGCCTCAGGAAAGGCCAGTCCCCATGCGAGTTCCTTGGGGGCCTCTAGGGTTTCCTCTCCCGTCGATGCCGGGGCCTAAGACCTTGTGTGGAGTCGCGGCCGGAACCTGAGGATTCCTCTCCAGTGCTGACATGGATTTTGGGGTACTTATGGAGTCTCCCCAGGGGAGTCAGTCCTCATGTCGAATGCAGACATGCACTTGCGCTTCCCTCCAAAGCGGTAGCAGCAGTGTCACGCATTCCGCCGCGTGCATCAAGGGATCTATGGCTTTCCCTCGAGGCTTTCCCAAGAGGCTTTCCCACAGGGCTGTCCCACGTGCACACGTGGTGGGAGTCGATCTTCGGCTTGAACGTCAAGGCAGTGCAGGGAAAACAGGTTCCTCTGGAATGGACTGACACATCTGGGGGACTCTTGGAATGGTGGCACGACCCTGGATTTCCTCTCGCCTTTCCTGTGGAGAGCGCCTACTCTTGAGATGCGACGGGAACGCCGGGAATTCTTTCCCAACGAAGCAGGGAAAGAATCCCTCATCTCGAGCTACGAGGCGGAAACTGGGCTCCCCTGGATGTGTGCGGGACCCTCGTGCTTCCTCTCGAGTGGAGACGGGTATGTCGGGGAACTTCTTGAGTTGCAGCAAGGGTGTGAAGGACCCTTTGGAAGTTCCAGTGGTTAGATGTGATTAGCCTCGAGAAGCCTCAGCGGAAATGGGCCTCATCTCGCCTGGAGGGCAAAACCTCCTGGATTTTCTCGAGTTGCGGCAGGTGCTCTCGACTTACGACGGGGACCTCAGGGACCCGCTCTGGTGGCCTCAGGAAAGGCCAGTCCCCATGCGAGTTCCTCGGGGGGCTCTCGGGATTCCTCTCCCGGCGATGCCGGGGCCTAAGACCTTGTGTGGAGTCGGGGCCGGAACCTGAGGATTCCTCTCCAGTGCTGACATGGATTTTGGGCTACTTCTGGAGTCTCCCCAGGGGAGTCAGTCCTCGTCTCGAATGCGGGCATGCACTTGCGCTTTCCTCCAGAGCGGTAGCAGCAGTGTCACGCAGTCCGCCGCGTGGATCAAAGGATCTATGGTTTTCCCTCGAGTCTTTCCCACGAGGCTTTCCCACGAGGCTTTCCCACAGGGCTGTCCCACGTGCACACGTGGTAAGAGTCGAACCTCGGCTTGAACGTCAAGGCAGTGCAGGGAAAAAAGGTTCCTCTGGAATGGACTTACACATCTGGCTGACTCTTGGAATGGTGGCACGACCCTGGAGTTCCTCTCGCCTTTCCTGTGGAGAGCGCCTCCTCTTGAGATGCGACGGGAACGCCGGGAATTCTTTCCCTACGAAACAGGGAAAGGATCCCTCATCTCGAGCTAGGAGGCGGAAACGGGGCTCCCCTGGATGTGTGCGGGACCCTCGTGCTTCCTCTCGAGTGGACACGGGTATGTCGGGGAACTTCTGGACTTGCAGCAAGGGTGTGAAGGACCCTTTGTAAGTTCCAGTGGTTAGATGTGTTTAGCCTCGAGAAGCCTCAGCGGAAATTGGCCTCATCTCGCTTGGAGGGCAAAACCTCCTGGATTTTCTCGAGTTGCGGCAGGTGCTCTCGACTTACGACGGGGACCTCAGGGACCCGCTCTGGTGGCCTCAGGAAAGGCCAGTCCCCATGCGAGTTCCTCGGGGGCCTCTCGGGATTCCTCTCCCGTCGATGCCGGGGCCTAAGACCTTGTGTGGAGTCGGGGCTGGAACCTGAGGATTCCTCTCCAGTGCTGACATGGATCTTGGGGTACTTATGGAGTCTCCCCAGGGGAGTCAGTCCTCATCTCGAATGCAGACATGCACTTGCGCTTCCCTCCAAAGCGGTAGCAGCAGTGTCACGCATTCCGCCGCGTGCATCAAGGGATCTATGGCTTTCCCTCGAGGCTTTCCCAAGAGGCTTTCCCACAGGGCTGTCCCACGTGCACACGTGGTGGGAGTCGATCCTCGGCTTGAACGTCAAGGCAGTGCAGGGAAAACAGGTTCCTCTGGAATGGACTGACACATCTGGGGGACTCTTGGAATGGTGGCACGACCCTGGAGTTCCTCTCGCCTTTCCTGTGGAGAGCGCCTACTCTTGAGATGCGACGGGAACGCCGGGAATTCTTTCCCAACGAAGCAGGGAAAGAATCCCTCATCTCGAGCTAGGAGGCGGAAACGGGGCTCCCCTGGATGTGTGCGGGACCCTCGTGCTTCCTCTCGAGTGGAGACGGGTATGTCGGGGAACTTCTTGAGTTGCAGCAAGGGTGTGAAGGTCCCTTTGGAAGTTCCAGTGGTTAGATGTGATTAGCCTCGAGAAGCCTCAGCGGAAATGGGCCTCATCTCGCCTGGAGGGCAACACCTCCTGGATTTTCTCGAGTTGCGGCAGGTGCTCTCGACTTACGACGGGGACCTCAGGGACCCGCTCTGGTGGCCTCAGGAAAGGCCAGTCCCCATGCGAGTTCCTCGGGGGGCTCTCGGGATTCCTCTCCCGGCGATGCCGGGGCCTAAGACCTTGTGTGGAGTCGGGGCCGGAACCTGAGGATTCCTCTCCAGTGCTGACATGGATTTTGGGCTACTTCTGGAGTCTCCCCAGGGGAGTCAGTCCTCGTCTCGAATGCGGGCATGCACTTGCGCTTTCCTCCAGAGCGGTAGCAGCAGTGTCACGCAGTCCGCCGCGTGGATCAAAGGATCTATGGTTTTCCCTCGAGTCTTTCCCACGAGGCTTTCCCACGACGCTTTCCCACAGGGCTGTCCCACGTGCACACGTGGTGGGAGTCGATCCTCGGCTTGAACGTCGAGGTAGTGCAGGGAAAACAGGTTCCTCTGGAATGGACGGACACATCTGGGGAACTCTTGGAATGGTGGCACGACCCTGGAGTTCCTCTCGCCTTTCCTGTGGAGAGCGCCTCCTCTTGAGATATGACGGGAATGCCGGGAATTCTTTCCCTTCGAAAAAGGGAAAGGATCCCTCATTTCGAGCTATGAGGCGGAAACGGGGCTCCCCTGGATGTGTGCGGGACCCTCGTTCTTCCTCTCGAGTGGCGTCGGGTATGTCGGGGAACTTCTTGAGTTGCACCATGGGTGTGAAGGACCCTTTGGAAGTTCCAGTGGTTAGGTGTGATTAGCCTCGAGAAGGCTCAGCGGAAATGGGCCTCATCTCGCCTGGAGGGCAAAACCTCCTGGATTTACTCGAGTTGCGGCAGGTGCTCTCGACTTACGACGGGGACCTCAGGGACCCGCTCTGGTGGCCTCAGGAAAGGCCAGTCCCCATGCGAGTTCCACGGGGGCCTCTCGGGTTTCCTCTCCCATCGATGCCGGGGCCTAAGAACTTGTGTGGAGTCGGGGCCGGAACCTGAGGATTCCTCTCCAGTGCTGACATGGATCTTTGGGTACTTCTGGAGTCTCCCCAGGGGAGTCAGTCCTCGTCTCGAATGCAGACATGCACTTGCGCTTCCCTCAAGAGCGGTAGCAGTAGTGTCACGCATTCCGCTGCGTGCATCAAGGGATCTATGTCTTTCCCTCGAGGCTTTCCCACGAGGCTTTCCCACAGGGCTGTCCCACGTGCACACGTGGTGGGAGTCGATCCTCAGCTTGAACGTCAAGGCAGTGCACGGAAAACAGGTTCCTCTGGAATGGACTGACCCATCTGGGGGACTCTTGGAATGGTGGCACGACCCTGGAGTTCCTCTCGCCTTTCCTGTGGAGAGCGCCTTCTCTTGAGATGCGACGGGAACGCCGGGAATTCTTTCCCTGCGAAACAGGGAAAGGATCCCTCATCTCGAGCTAGGAGGCGGAAACGGGGCTCCCCTGGATGTGTGCGGGAACCTCGTGCTTCCTCTCGAGTGGAGACGGGTATGTCGGGGAACTTCGTGAGTTGCAGCAAGGGTGTGAAGGACCGTTTGGAAGTTCCAGCGGTTAGATGTGATTAGCCTCGAGAAGCCTCAGCGGAAATGGGCCTCATCTCGCCTGGAGGGCAAAACCTCCTGGATTTTCTCGAGTTGCGGCAGGTGCTCTCGACTTACGACGGGGACCTCAGGGACCCGCTCTGGTGGCCTCAGGAAAGTCCAGTCCCCATGCGAGTTCCTCGGGGGCCTCTCGGGATTCCTCTCCCGTCGATGCCGGGGCCTAAGACATTGTGTGGAGTCGGGGCCGGAACCTGAGGATTCCTCTCCAGTGCTGACATGGATCTTGGGGTACTTCTGGAGTCTCCCCAGGGGAGTCAGTCCTCGTCTCGAATGCGGGCATACACTTGCGCTTTCCTCCAGAGTAGTAGCAGCAGTGTCACGCAGTCCGCCGCGTGGATCAAAGGATCTATGGTTTTCCCTCGAGTCTTTCCCACGAGGCTTTCCCACGAGGCTTTCCCACAGGGCTGTCCCACGTGCACACGTGGTGGGAGTCAATCCTCGGCTTTGACGTCAAGGCAGTGCAGGGAAAACAGGTTCCTCTGGAATGGACTGACACATCTGGGGGACTCTTGGAATGGTGGCACGACCCTGGAGTTCCTCTCGCCTTTCCTGTGGAGAGCGCCTTCTCTTGAGATGCGACGGGAACGCCGGGAATTCTTTCCCTGCGAAACAGGGAAAGGATCCCTCATCTCGAGCTAGGAGGCGGAAACGGGGCTCCCCTGGATGTGTGCGGGAACCTCGTGCTTCCTCTCGAGTGGAGACGGGTATGTCGGGGAACTTCTGGACTTGCAGCAAGGGTGTGAAGGACCCTTTGGAAGTTCCAGAGGTTAGATGTGATTAGCCTCGAGAAGCCTCAGCGGAAATGGGCCTCATCTCGCCTGGAGGGCAAAACCTCCTGGATTTTCTCGAGTTGCGGCAGGTGCTCTCTACTTACGACGGGGACCTCAGGGACCCGCTCTGGTGGCCTCAGGAAAGGCCAGTCCCCATGCGAGTTCCTCGGGGGCCTCTCGGGATTCCTGTCCCGTCGATGCCGGGGCCTAAGACCTTGTGTGGAGTCGGGGCCAGAACCTGAGGATGCCTCTCCAGTGCTGACATGGATCTTGGGCTACTTCTGGAGTCTCCCCAGGGGAGTCAGTCCTCGTCTCGAACGCGGGCATGCACTTGCGCTTTCCTCCAGAGCGGTAGCAGCAGTGTCACGCAGTCCGCCGCGTGGATCAAAGGATCTATGGTTTTCCCTCGAGTGTTTCTCACGAGGCTTTCCCACGAGGCTTTCGCACAGGGCTGTCCCACGTGCACACGTGGTGGGAGTCGATCCTCGGCTTGAACGTCAAGGCAGTGCAGGGAAAACAGGTTCCTCTGGAATGGACTGACACATCTGGGGGACTCTTGGAATGGTGGCACGACCCTGGAGTTCCTCTCGCCTTTCCTGTGGAGAGCGCCTCCTCTTGAGATGCGACGGTAACGCCGGGAATTCTTTCCCTACGAAACAGGGAAAGGATCCCTCATCTCGAGCTAGGAGGCGGAAACGTGGATTACCTGGATGTGTGCGGGACCCCACGTACTTCCTCTCGAGTGGAGACGGGTATGTCGGGGAACTTCTTGAGTTGCAGCAAGGGTGTGAAGGACCCTTTGGAAGTTCCAGTGGTTAGATGTGATTAGCCTCGAGAAGCCTCAGCGGAAATGGGCCTCATCTCGCCTGGAGGGCAAAACCTCCTGGATTTTCTCGAGTTGCGGCAGGTGCTCTCGACTTACGACGGGGACCTCAGGGACCCGCTCTGGTGGCCTCAGGAAAGGCCAGTCCCCATGCGAGTTCCTCGGGGTCCTCTCGGGATTCCTCTCCCGTCGATGCCGGGGCCTAAGACCTTGTGTTGGGTCAGGTCCGGAACCTGAGGATTCCTCTCCATTGCTGACATGGATCTTGGGGTACTTCTGGAGTCTCCCCAGGGGAGTCAGTCCTCGTCTCGAATGCAGGCATGCACTTGTGCTTTCCTCCAGAGCGGTAGCAGCAGTGTCACGCAGTCCGACGCGGGGATCAAAGGATCTATGGTTTTCCCTCGAGTCTTTCCCTCGATGCTTTCCCACGAGGCTTGCCCTCAGGGCGGTCCCACGTGCACACGTGGTGGGCGTCGATCCTCCGCTTGAACGTCAAGGCAGTGCAGGGAAGACAGGTTCCTCTGGAATGGACTGACATATCTGGGGGACTCTTGGAATGGTGGCACGACCCTGGAGTTCCTCTCGCCTTTCCTGTGGGGAGCGCCTCCTCTTGAGATGCGACGGGAATGCCGGGAATTCTTTCCCTACGAAACAGGGAAAGGATCCCTCACCTCGAGCTAGGAGGCGGAAACGGGGCTCCCCTGGATGTGTGCGGGACTCTCGTGCTTCCTCTCGAGTGGAGACGGGTATGTCGGGGAACTTCTTGATTTGCAGCAACGGTGTGAAGGACCCTTTGGAAGTTCCAGTGGTTAGATGTGATTAGCCTCGAGAAGCCTCAGCGGAAATGGGCCTCATCTCGCCTGGAGGGCAAAACCTCCTGGATTTTCTCGAGTTGCGGCAGGTGCTCTCGACTTTTGACGGGGACCTCCGGGACCCGCTCTGGTGGCCTCAGGAAAGGCCAGTCCCCATGCGAGTTCCTCGGGGGCCTCTCGGGATTCCTCTCCCGTCGATGCCGGGTCTTAAGACCTTGTGTGGAGTCGGGGCCGGAACCTGAGGATTCCTCTCCAGTGCTGACATGGATCTTGGGGTACTTCTGGAGTCTCCCCAGGGGAGTCAGTCCACGTCTCGAATGCGGGCATGCACTTGCGCTTTCCTCCAGAGCGGTAGCAGCAGTGTCACACAGTCTGCCGCGTGGTCAAATGATCTATGGTTTTCCCTCGAGTCTTTCCCACGAGGCTTTCCCAGGAGGCTTTCCCACAGGGCTGTAACACGAGCACACGTGGTGGGTGCCGATACTGGGCTTGAACGTCAAGGCAGTGCAGGGAAAACAGGTTCCTCTGGAATGGACTGACACGTCTGGGGGACTCTTCGAATGGTGGCAGGATCCTGGAGTTCCTCTCGCCTTTCCTGTGGAGAGAGCCTCCTCTTGAGATGCGACGGTAACGCCAGGAATTCTTTCCCTATGAAACAGGGAAAGGATCCCTCATCTCGAGCTAGGAGGCGGAAACGGGGCTCCCCTGGATGTGTGCGGGACTCTCGTGCTTCCTCTCGAGTGGAGACGGGTATGTCGGGGAACTTCTTGAGTTGCAGCAAGGGTGTGAAGGACCCTTTGGAAGTTCCAGTGGTTAGATGTGATTAGCCACGAGAAACCTCAGCGGAAATGGGCCTCATCTCGCCTGGAGGGCAAAACCTCCTGGATTTTCTCGAGTTGCGGCAGGTGCTCTCGCCTTAAGACGGGGACCTCAGGACCCGCTCTGGTGGCCTCAGGAAAGGCCAGTCCCCATGCGAGTTCCTCGGGGGCCTGTCGGGATTCCTCTGCCGTCGATGCCGGGGCCTAAGACCTTGTGTGGAGTCGGGGCCGGAACCTGATTATTCCTCTCCAGTGCTGACATGGATCTTGGGGTACTTCTGGAGTTTCCCCAGGGGAGTCAGTGCTCGTCTAGAATGCGGGCATGCATTTGTGATTTCCTCCAGAGCGGTAGCAGCAGTGTCACGCAGTCCGCCGCGTGGATCAAAGGATCTATGGTTTTCCCTCGAGTCTTTCCCACGAGGCTTTCCCACGAGGCTTTCCCACAGGGCTGTCCCACGTGCACACGTGGTGGGAGTCGATCCTCGGCTTGAACGTCAAGGCAGTGCAGGGAAAACAGGTTCCTCTGGAATGGACTGACACATCTGGGGGACTCTTGGAATGGTGGCACGACCCTGGAGTTCCTCTCGCCTTTCCTGTGGAGAGCGCCTCCTCTTGAGATGCGACGGGAACGCCGGGAATGCTTTCCCTACGAAACAGGGACAGGATCCCTCATCTCGAGCTAGGAGGCGGAAACGTGGATTACCTGGATGTGTACGGGACCCCACGTACTTCCTCTCGAGTGGAGACGGGTATGTCGGGGAACTTCTTGAGTTGCAGCAAGAGTGTGAAGGACCCTTAGGAAGTTCCAGTGGTTAGATGTGATTAGCCTCGAGAAGCCTCAGTGGAAATGGGCCTCATCTGTCCTGGAGGGCAAAACCTCCTGGATTTTTTCGAGTTGTGGCAGGTGCTCTCGACTTACGATGGGGACCTCAGGGACCCGCTCTGGTGGCCTCAGGAAAGGCCAGTCCCCATGCGAGTTCCTCGGGGGCCTCTCGGGATTCCTCTCCCGTCGATGCCGGGGCCTAAGACCTTGTGTGGAGGCGGGGCTGGAACCTGAGGATTCCTCTCCAGTGCTGACATGGATCTTGGGGTACTTCTGGAGTCTCCCCTGGGGAGTCAGTCCTCGTCTCGAATGCGGGCATGCACTTGAGCTTTCCTCCAGAGCGGTAGCAGCAGTGTCACGCAGTCCGCCGCGTGGATCAAAGGATCTATGGTTTTCCCTCGAGGCTTTCCCACGAGGCTTTCCCACGAGGCTTTCCCACAGGGCTGTCCCACGTGCACACGTGGTGGGAGTCGACCCTCGGCTTGAACGTCAAGGCAGTGCAGGGAAATCAGGTTCCTCTGGAATGGACTGACCCATCTGGGGGACTCTTGGAATGGTGGCTCGACCCTGGAGTTCCTCTCGCCTTTCCTGTGGAAAGCGCCTCCTCTTGAGATGCGAAGGGAACGCCGGGAATTCTTTCCCTACGAAAGAGGGAAAGGATCCCTCATCTCGAGCTAGGAGGCGGAAACGGGGCTCCCCTGGATGTTTGCGGGACCCCACGTGCTTCCTCTCGAGTGGAGATGGTTATTTCAGGGAACTTCTTGAGTTGCAGCAAGGGTGTGAATGACCCTTTGGAAGTTCCAGTGGTTAGATGTGATTAGCCTCGAGAATCCTCAGCGGAAGTGGGCCTCATCTCGCCTGGAGGGCAAAACCTCCTGGATTTTCTCGAGGTGCGGCAGGTGCTCTAGACTTACGACGGGGACCTCAGGGACCCGCTCTGGTGGCCTCAAGAAAGGCCAGTCCCCATGCGAGTTCCTCGGTGGCCTCTCGGGATTCCTCTCCCGTCGATGCCTGGGCCTAAGACCTTGTGTGGAGTCGGGGCCGGAACCTGAGGATTCCTCTCCAGTGCTGACATGGATCTTGGGGTACTTCTGGAGTCTCCCCTGGGGAGTCAGTCCTCGTCTCGAATGCGGGCATGCACTTGAGCTTTCCTCCAGAGCGGTAGCAGCAGTGTCACGCAGTCCGCCGCGTGGATCAAAGGATCTATGGTTTTCCCTCGAGGCTTTCCCACGAGGCTTTCCCACGAGGCTTTCCCACAGGGCTGTCCCACGTGCACACGTGGTGGGAGTCGACCCTCGGCTTGAACGTCAAGGCAGTTCAGGGAAATCAGGTTCCTCTGGAATGGACTGACCCATCTGGGGGACTCTTGGAATGGTGGCTCGACCCTGGAGTTCCTCTCGCCTTTCCTGTGGAAAGCGCCTCCTCTTGAGATGCGAAGGGAACGCCGGGAATTCTTTCCCTACGAAACAGGGAAAGGATCCCTCATCTCGAGCTAGGAGGCGGAAACGGGGCTCCCCTGGATGTTTGCGGGACCCCACGTGCTTCCTCTCGAGTGGAGATGGTTATTTCGGGGAACTTCTTGAGTTGCAGCAAGGGTTTGAATGACCCTTTGGAAGTTCCAGTGGTTAGATGTGATTAGCCTCGAGAATCCTCAGCGGAAGTGGGCCTCATCTCGCCTGGAGGGCAAAACCTCCTGGATTTTCTCGAGTTGCGGCAGGTGCTCTCGACTTACGACGGGGACCTCAGGGACCCGCTCTGTTGGCCTCAGGAAAGGCCAGTCCATATACGAGTTCCTCGGGGGCCTCTCGGGATTCCTCTCCCGTCGATTCCGGGGCCTAAGACCTTGTGTGGAGTCGGGGCCGGAACCTGAGGATTCCTCTCCAGTGCTGACATGGATCTTGGGGTTCTTCTGGAGTCTCCCCATTGGAGTCAGTCCTCGTCTCGAATGCGGGCATGCACTTGCGCTTTCCTCCAGAGCGGTAGCAGCAGTGTCACGCAGTCCGCCGCGTGGATCAAAGGATCTATGGTTTTCCCTCGAGTCTTTCCCACGAGGCTTTCCCATGAGGCTTTCCCACAGGGCTGTCCCACGTGCACACGTGGTGGGAGTCGATCCTCGGCTTGAACGTCAAGGCAGTGCAGGGAAAACAGGTTCCTCTGGAATGGACTGACACATCTGGGGGACTCTTGGAATGGTGCCACGACCCTGGAGTTCCTCTCGCCTTTCCTGTGGAGAGCGCCTCCTCTTGAGATGCGACGGGAACGCCGGGAAATCTTTCCCTACGAAACAGGGAAAGGATCCCTCATCTCGAGCTAGGAGGCGGAAACGGGGCTCCCCTGGATGTGTGCGGGACCCCACGTGCTTCCTCTAGAGTGGAGACGGGTATGTCGCGGAACTGCTTGAGTTGCAGCAAGGGTGTGAAGGACCCTTTGGAAGTTCCAGTGGTTAGATGTGATTGGCCTCGAGAAGCCTCAGCGGAAATGGCCTCATCTCGCCTGAAGGGCAAAACTTCCTTGATTTTCTCGAGTTGCGGCAGGTGCTCTCAACTTACGACGGGGACCTCAGGGACCCGCTCTGGTGGCCTCAGGAAAGGCCAGTCCCCATGTGAGTTCCTCCGGGGCCTCTGGGGATTCCTCTCCCTTCGATGCCGGGTCCTAAGACCTTGTGTGGGGTCGAGGCCGGAAACTGAGGATTCCTTTCAGTGCTGACATGGATCTTGGGGTACTTCTGGAGTCTCCCCAGGGGAGTCAGTCCTCGTCTCGAATGCGGGCATGCACTTGTGCTTTCCTCCAGAGCGGTAGCAGCAGTGTCACGCAGTCCGCCGCGTGGATAAAAGGATCTATGGTTTTCCCTCGAGTCTTTCCCACGAGGCTTTCCCACGAGGCTTTCCCACAGGGCTGTCACACGTGCACACGTGGTGGGAGTCGATCCTCGGCTTGAACGTCAAGGCAGTGCAGGGAAAACAGGTTCCTCTGGAATGGACTGACACATCTGGGGGACTCTTGGAATGGTGGCACGACCCTGGAGTTCCTCTCGCCCTTCCTGTGGAGAGCGCCTCCTCTTGAGTTGCGACGGGAAAGCCGGGAATTCTTTCCCTACGAAACAGGGAAAGGATCCCTCATCTCGAGCTAGGAGGCGGAAACGGGGCTCCCCTGGATGTGTGCGGGACCCTCGTGCTTCCTCTCGAGTGGAGACGGGTATGTCGGGGAACTTCTTGAGTTGCAGCAAGGGTGTGAAGGACCCTTTAGAAGTTCCAGTGGTTAGAGGTGATTAGCCTCGAGAAGGCTCAGCGGAAATGGGTCTCATCTCGCCTGAAGTGCAAAACCTCCTGGATTTTCTCGAGTTGCGGCAGGTGCTCTCGACTTACGACGGGGACCTCAGGGACCCGCTCTGGTGGCCTCAGGAAAGGCCAGTCCCCATGCGAGTTCCTCGGGGGCATCTCGGGATTCCTCTCCCGTCGATGCCGGGGCCTAAGACCTTGTGTGGAGTCGGGGCCGGAACCTGAGGTTTCCTCTCCAGTGGTGACATGGATCTTGGGGTACTTCTGGAGTCTCCCCAGGGGAGTCAGTCCTCGTCTCGAATGCGGGCATGCACTTGCGCTTTCCTCCAGAGCGGTAGCAGCAGTGTCACGCAGTCCGCCGCGTGGATCAAAGGATCTATGGTTTTCCCTCGAGTCTTTCCCACGAGGCTATCCCACAGGGCTGTCCCACGTGCACACGGGGTCGGACTCGATCCTCGGCTTGAACGTCAAGGCAGTGCAGGGAAAACAGGTTCCTCTGGAATGGACTGACACATCTAGGGGACTCTTGGAATGGTGGCACGACCCTGGAGTTCCTTTCGCCTTTCCTGTGGAGAGCGCCTCCTCTTGAGATGCGACGGGAAAGCCGGGAATTCTTTCCCTAAGAAATAGGGAAAGGATCACTATGAAACAGGGAAAGGATACCTCATCTCGAGCTAGGAGGCAGAAACGGGGCTCCCCTGGATGTGTGCGGGACCCCACGTGCTTCCCCTCGATTGAAGATGGGTAGGTCGGGGAACTTCTTGAGTTGCAGCAATGGTGTGAAGGACCCTTTGGAAGTTCCAGTGGTTATATGTGATTGGCCTCGAGAAGCCTCAGCGGAAATGGGCCTCATCTCGCCTGGAGGGCAAAACCTCCTGGATTTTCTCGAGTTGCGGCAGGTGCTCTCGACTTACGACGGGGACCTCAGGGACTGCTCTGGTGGCCTCAGGAAAGGCCAGTCCCCTTGCGAGTTCCTCGGGGGCCTCTCGGGATTCCTCTCCCGTCGATGCCGGGGCCTAAGACCTTGTGTGGAGTCGGGGCCGGAACCTGAGGATTCCTCTCCAGTGCTGACATGGATCTTGGGGTACTTCTGGAGTCTCCCCAGGGGAGTCAGTCCTCGTCTCGATTGCGGGCATGCACTTGCGCTTTCCTCCAGAGCGGTAGCAGCAGTGTCACGCAGTCCTCCGCGTGGATCAAAGGATCTATGGTTTTCCCTCGAGTCTTTCCCACGAGGCTTTCCCACGAGGCTTTCCCACAGGGCTGTCCCACGTGCACACGTGGTGGGAGTCGATCCTCGGCTTGAACGTCATGGCAGTGCAGGGAAAACAGGTTCCTCTGGAATGGACTGACACATCTGGGGGACTCTTGGAATGGTGGCATGACCCTGGAGTTCCTCTCGCCTTTCCTGTGGAGAGCGCCTCCTCTTGAGATGCGACGGGAACGCCGGGAATTCTTTCCCTACGAAACAGGGAAAGCATCCCTCATCTCGAGCTAGGAGGCGGAAACGGGGCTCCCCTGGATGTGTGCGGGACACCACGTGCTTCCTCTCGAGTGCAGACGGGTATGTCGGGGAACTTCTTGAGTTACAGCAAGGGTGTGAAGGACCCTTTGGAAGTTCCAGTGGTTAGATGTGATTGGCCTCGAGAAGCCTCAGCGGAAATGGGCCTCATCTCGCCTGGAGGGCAAAACCTCCTGGATTTTCTCGAGTTGCGGCAGGTGCTCTCGACTTACGACGGGGACCTCAGGGACCCGCTCTGGTGGCCTCAGGAAAGGCCAGTCCCCATGCGAGTTCCTCGGGGGCCTCTCGGGATTCCTCTCCCGTCGATGCCGGGGCCTAAGTCCTTGTGTGGAGTCGGGGCCGGAACCTGAGGATTCCTCTCCAGTGCTGACATGGATCTTGGGGTACTTCTGGAGTCTCCCCAGGGGAGTCAGTCCTCGTCTCGAATGCGGGCATGCACTTGCGCTTTCCTCCAGAGCGGTAGCAGCAGTGTCACGCAGTCCGCCGCGTGGATCAAAGGATCTATGGTTTTCCCTCGAGTCTTTCCCACGAGGCTTTCCCACGAGGCTTTCCCACAGGGCTGTCCCACGTGCACACGTGGTGGGAGTCGATCCTCGGCTTGAACGTCAAGGCAGTGCAGGGAAAACAGGTTCCTCTGGAATGGACTGACACATCTGGGGGACTCTTGGAATGGTGTCACGACCCTGGAGTTCCTCTCGCCTTTCCTGTGGAGAGCGCCTCCTCTTGAGATGCGACGGGAACGCCGGGAATTATTTCCCTACGAAACAGGGAAAGGATCCCTCATCTCGAGCTAGGAGGCCGAAACGGGGCTCCCCTGGATGTGTGCGGGACCCCACGTGCTTCCTCTCGTGTGAAGACGGGTATGTCGGGGAACTTCTTGAGTTGCAGCAATGGTGTGAAGGACCCTTTGGAAGTTCCAGTGGTTAGATGTGATTGGCCTCGAGAAGCCTCAGCGGAAATAGGCCTCATCTCGCCTGGAGGGCAAAACCTCCTGGATTTTCTCGAGTTGCGGCAGGTGCTCTCGACTTACGTCGGGGACCTCATGGACCCGCTCTGGTGGCCTCAGGAAAGGTCAGTCCCCATGCGAGTTCCTCGGGGGCCTCTCGGGATTCCTCTCCCGTCGATGCCGGGGCCTAAGACCTTGTGTGGAGTCGGGGCCGGAACCTGAGGATTCCTCTCTAGTGCTGACATGGATCTTGGGGTACTTCTGGAGTCTCCCCAGGGGAGTCAGTCCTCGTCTCGAATGCGGGCATGCACTTGCGCTTTCCTCCACAGCGGTAGCAGCAGTGTCACGCAGTCCGCCGCGTGGATCAAAGGATCTATGGTTTTCCCTCGAGTCTTTCCCACGAGGCTTTCCCACGAGGCTTTCCCACAGGGCTGTCCCACGTGCACACGTGGTGGGAGTCGATCCTCGGCTTGAAAGTCAATGCAGTGCAGGGAAAACAGGTTCCTCTGGAATGGACGGACACATCTGGGGGACTCTTGGAATGGTGTCACGACCCTGGAGTTCCTCTCGCCTTTCCTGTGGAGAGCGCCTCCTCTTGAGATGCGACGGGAACGCCGGGAATTCTTTCCCTACGAAACAGGGAAAGGATCCCTCATCTCGAGCTAGGAGGCGGAAACGGGGCTCCCCTGGATGTGTGCGGGACCCCACGTGCTTCCTCTCGAGTGCAGACGGGTATGTCGGGGAACTTCTTGAGTTGCAGCAATGGTGTGAAGGACCCTTTGGAAGTTCCAGTGGTTAGATGTGATTGGCCTCGAGAAGCCTCAGCGGAAATGGGCCTCATCTCGCCTGGAGGGCAAAACTTCCTGGATTTTCTCGAGTTGCGGCAGGTGCTCTCGACTTATGACGGGGACCTCAGGGACCCGCTCTGGTGGCCTCAGGAAAGGCCAGTCCCCATGCGAGTTCCTCGGGGGCCTCTCGAGATTCCTCTCCCGTCGATGCCGGGGCCTAAGACCTTGTGTGGAGTCGGGGCCGGAACCTGAGGATTCCTCTCCAGTGCTGACATGGATCTTGGGGTACTTCTGGAGTCTCCCCAGGGGAGTCAGTCCTCGTCTCGAATGCGGGCATGCACTTGCGCTTTCCTCCAGAGCGGTAGCAGCAGTGTCACGCAGTCCGCCGCGTGGATCAAAGGATCTATGGTTTTCCCTCGAGTCTTTCCCACGAGGCTTTCCCACGAGGCTTTCCCACAGGGCTGTCCCACGTGCACACGTGGTGGGAGTCGATCCTCGGCTTGAACGTCAAGGCAGTGCAGGGAAAACAGGTTCCTCTGGAATGGACTGACACATCTGGGGGACTCTTGGAATGGTGGCACGACCCTGGAGTTCCTCTCGCCTTTCCTGTGGAGAGCGCATCCTCTTGAGATGCGACGGGAACGCCGGGAATTCTTTCCCTACGAAACAGGGAAAGGATCCCTCATCTCGAGCTAGGAGGCGGAAACGGAGCACCCCTGGATGTGTGCGGGACCCCACGTGCTTCCTCTCGAGTGGAGACGGGTATGTCGGGGAACTTCTTGAGTTCAGCAATGGTGTGAAGGACCCTTTGGAAGTTCCAGTGGTTATATGTGATTGGCCTCGAGAAGCCTCAGCGGAAATGGGCCTCATCTCGCCTGGAGGGCAAAACCTCCTGGATTTTCTCGAGTTGCGGCAGGTGCTCTCGACTTACGACGGGGACCTCAGGGACCCGCTCTGGTGGCCTCAGGAAAGGTCAGTCCCCATGCGAGTTCCTCGGGAGCCTCTCGGGATTCCTCTCCCGTCGATGCCGGGGCCTAAGACCTTGTGTGGAATCGGGGCCGGAACCTGAGGATTCCTCTCCAGTGCTGACATGGATCTTGGGGTACTTCTGGAGTCTCCCCAGGGGAGTCAGTCCTTGTCTCGAATGCGGGCATGCACTTGCGCTTTCCTCCAGAGCGGTAGGAGCAGTGTCACGCAGTCCGCCGCGTGGATCAAAGGATCTATGGTTTTCCCTCGAGTCTTTCCCACGAGGCTTTCCCACGAGGCTTTCCCACAGGGCTGTCCCACGTGCACACGTGGTGGGAGTCGATCCTCGGCTTGAACGTCAAGGCAGTGCAGGGAAAACAGGTTCCTCTGGAATGGACTGACACATCTGGGGGCTCTTGGAATGGTGGCATGACCCTGGAGTTCCTCTCGCCTTTCCTGTGGAGAGCGCCTCCTCTTGAGATGCGACGGGAACGCCGGGAATTCTTTCCCTAGGAAACAGGGAAAGGATCCCTCATCTCGAGCTAGGAGGCGGAAACGGGGCTCCCCTTGATGTGTGCGGGACACCACGTGCTTCCTCTCGAGTGCAGACTTGTACGTCGGGGAACTTCTTGAGTTGCAGAAAGGGTGTGAAGGACCCTTTGGAAGTTCCAGTGGTTAGATGGGATTGGCCTCGAGATGCCTCAGCGGAAATGGGCCTCATCTCGCCTGGAGGGCAAAACCTCCTGGATTTTCTCGAGTTGCGGCAGGTGCTCTCGACTTACGACGGGGACCTCAGGGACCCGCTTGGTGGCCTCAAGAAAGGCCAGTCCCCATGCGAGTTCCTCGGGGGCCTCTCGGGATTCCTCTCCCGTCGATGCCGGGGCCTAAGACCTTGTGTGGAGTCGGGGCCGGAACCTGAGAATTCCTCTCCAGTGCTGACATGGATCTTGGGGTACTTCTGGAGTCTCCCCAGGGGAGTCAGTTCTCGTCTCGAATGCGGGCATGCACTTGCGCTTTCCTCCAGAGCGGTAGCAGCAGTGTCACGCCGTCCGCCGCGTGGGTCAAAGGATCTATGGTTTTCCCTCGAGTCTTTCCCCCGAGGCTTTCCCACGAGGCTTTCCCACAGGGCTGTCCCACGTGCACACGTGGTGGGAGTCGATCCTCGGCTTGAACGTCAAGGCAGTGCAGGGAAAACAGTTTCCTCTGGAATGGACTGACACATCTGGGGGACTCTTGGAATGGTGTCACGACCCTGGAGTTCCTCTCGCCTTTCCTGTGGAGAGCGCCTCCTCTTGAGATGCGACGGGAACGCCGGGAATTCTTTCCCTTCGAAACAGGGAAAGGATCTCTCATCTGGAGCTAGGAGGCGGAAACGGAGCTCCCCTGGATGTGTGCGGGACCCCACGTGCTTCCTCTCGAGTGGAGACGGGTATGTCGGGGAACTTCTTGAGTTGCAGCAATGGTGTGAAGGACCCTTTGGAAGTTCCAGTGGTTAGATGTGATTGGCCTCGAGAAGCCTCAGCGGAAATGGGCCTCATCTCGCCTGGAGGGCAAAACCTCCTGGATTTTCTCGAGTTGCGGCAGGTGATCTCGACTTACAACGGGGACCTCAGGGAACCGCTCTGGTGGCCTCAGGAAAGGCCATTCCCCATGCGAGTTCCGCGGGGGCGTCTCGGGATTCCTCTCCCGTCGATGCCGGGGCCTAAGTCCTTGTGTGGAGTCGGGGCCGGAACCTGAGGATTCCTCTCCAGTGGTGACATGGATCTTGGGGTACTTCTGGAGTCTCCCCAGGGGAGTCAGTCCTCGTCTCGAATGCGGGCATGCACTTGCGCTTTCCTCCAGAGCGGTAGCAGCATTGTCACACAGTCCGCCGCGTGGGTCAAAGGATCTATGATTTTCCCTCGAGTCTTTCCCACGAGGCTTTCAGACGAGGCTTTCCCACAGGGCTGTCCCACGTGCACACGTGGTGGGAGTCGATCTTCGGCTTGAACGTCAAGGCAGTGCAGGGAAAACAGGTTCCTCTGGAATGGACGACACATCTGGGGGACTCTTGGAATGGTGGCACGACCCTGGAGTTCCTCTCGCCTTTCCTGTGGAGAGCGCCTCCTCTTGAGATGCGACGGGAACGCCGGGAATTCTTTCCCTACGAAACAGGGAAAGGATCCCTCATCTCGAGCTAGGAGGTGGAAACGGGGCTCCCCTGGATGTGTGCGGGACCCACGTGCTTCCTCTCGAGTGGAGACGGGTATGTTGGGGAACTTCTTGAGTTGCAGCAAGGGTGTGAAGGACCCTTTGGAAGTTTCAGTGGTTAGACGTGATTAGCCTCGAGAAGCCTCAGCGGAAATGGGCCTCATCTCGCCTGGAGGTGAAAACCTCCTGGATTTTCTCGAGTTATGGCAGGTGCTCTCGACTTACGACGGGGACCTCAGGGACCCGCTCTGGTGGCCTCAGGAAAGGCCAGTCCCCATGAGAGTTCCTCGGGGGCCTCTCGGGATTCCTCTCCCGTCGATGCCGGGGCCTAAGACCTTGTGTGGAGTCGGGGCCGGAACCTGAGGATTCCTCTCCAGTGCTGACATGGATCTTGGGGTACTTCTGGAGTCTCCCTAGGGGAGTCAGTCCTCGTCTCGAATGCGGGCATGCACTTGCGCTTTCCTCCAGAGCGGTAGGAGCAGTGTCACGCAGTCCGCCGCGTGGATCAAAGGATCTATGGTTTTCCCTCGAGTCTTTCCCACGAGGCTTTCCCACGAGGCTTTCCCACAGGGCTGTCCCACGTGCACACGTGGTGGGAGTCGATCCTCGGCTTGAACGTCAAGGCAGTGCAGGGAAAACAGGTTCCTCTGGAATGGACTGACACATCTGGGGGCTCTTGGAATGGTGGCATGACCCTGGAGTTCCTCTCGCCTTTCCTGTGGAGAGCGCCTCCTCTTGAGATGCGACGGGAACGCCGGGAATTCTTTCCCTAGGAAACAGGGAAAGGATCCCTCATCTCGAGCTAGGAGGCGGAAACGGGGCTCCCCATGATGTGTGCGGGACACCACGTGCTTCCTCTCGAGTGCAGACTTGTACGTCGGGGAACTTCTTGAGTTGCAGAAAGGGTGTGAAGGACCCTTTGGAAGTTCCAGTGGTTAGATGTGATTGGCCTCGAGATGCCTCAGCGGAAATGGGCCTCATCTCGCCTGGAGGGCAAAACCTCCTGGATTTTCTCGAGTTGCGGCAGGTGCTCTCGACTTACGACGGGGACCTCAGGGACCCGCTTGGTGGCCTCAGGAAAGGCCAGTCCCCATGCGAGTTCCTCGGGGGCCTCTCGGGATTCCTCTCCCGTCGATGCCGGGGCCTAAGACCTTGTGTGGAGTCGGGGCCGGAACCTGAGAATTCCTCTCCAGTGCTGACATGGATCTTGGGGTACTTCTGGAGTCTCCCCAGGGGAGTCAGTTCTCGTCTCGAATGCGGGCATGCACTTGCGCTTTCCTCCAGAGCGGTAGCAGCAGTGTCACGCAGTCCGCATCGTGGATCAAAGGATCTATGGTTTTCCCTCGAGTCTTTCCCATGAGGCTTTCCCACGAGGCTTTCCCACAGGGCTGTCCCACGTGCACAAGTGGTGGGAGTCGATCCTCGGCTTGAACGTCAAGGCAGTGCAGGGAAAACAGGTTCCTCTGGAATGGACTGACACATCTGGGGGACTCTTGGAATGGTGTCACGACCCTGGAGTTCCTCTCGCCTTTCCTGTTGAGAGCGCCTCCTCTTGAGATGCGACGGGAACGCCGGGAATTCTTTCCCTACGAAACAGGGAAAGGATCCCTCACCTCGAGCTAGGGGGCGGAAACGGAGCTCCCCTGGATGTGTGCGGGACCCCACGTGCTTCCTCTCGAGTGGAGACTGGTATGTCGGGGAACTTCTTGATTTGCAGCAATGGTGTGAAGGACCCTTTGGAAGTTCCAGTGGTTAGATGTGATTGGCCTCGAGAAGCCTCAGCGGAAATGGGCCTCATCTCGCCTGGAGGGCAAAACCTCCTGGATTTTCTCGAGTTGCGGCAGGTGCTCTCGACTTACGACGGGGACCTCAGGGACCCGCTCTGGTGGCCTCAGGAAAGGCCAGTCCCCATGCGAGTTCCTCGGGGGCCTCTCGGGATTCCTCTCCCATCGATGCCGGGGCCTAAGACCTTGTGTGGAGTCGGGGCCGGAACCTGAGGATTCCTCTCCAGTGCTGACATGGATCTTGGGGTACTTCTGGAGTCTCCCCAGGGGAGTCAGTCCTCGTCTCGAATGCGGGCATGCACTTGCGCTTTCCTCCAGAGCGGTAGGAGCAGTGTCACGCAGTCCGCCGCGTGGATCAAAGGATCTATGGTTTTCCCTCGAGTCTTTCCCAAGAGGCTTTCCCACGAGGCTTTCCCACAGGGCTGTCACACGTGCACACGTGGTGGGAGTCGATCCTCGGCTTGAACGTCAAGGCAGTGCAGGGAAAACAGGTTCCTCTGGAATGTACTGACACATCTGGGGGACTCTTGGAATGGTGGCATGACCCTGGAGTTCCTCTCGCCTTTCCTGTGGAGAGCGCCTCCTCTTGAGATGCGACGGGAACGCCGGGAATTCTTTCCCTACGAAACAGGGAAAGGATCCCTCATCTCGAGCTAGGAGGCGGAAACGGGGCTCCCCTGGATGTGTGCGGGACACCACGTGCTTCCTCTGGAGTGGAGATGGGTATGTCGGGAAACTTCTTGAGTTGCAGCAAGGGTGTGAAGGACCCTTTGGAAGTTCCAGTGGTTAGATGTGATTGGCCTCGAGAAGCCTCAGCGGAAATGGGCCTCATCTCGCCTGGAGGGCAAAACCTCCTGGATTTTCTCGAGTTGCGGCAGGTGCTCTCGACTTACGACGGGGACCTCAGGGACCCGCTCTGGTGGCCTCAGGAAAGGCCAGTCCCCATGCGAGTTCCTCGGTGGCGTCTCGGGATTCCTCTCCCGTCGATGCCGGGGCCTAAGACCTTGTGTGGAGTCGGGGCCGGAACCTGAGGATTCCTCTCCAGTGCTGACATGGATCTTGGGGTACTTCTGGAGTCTCCCCAGGGGAGTCAGTCCTCGTTTCGAATGAGGGCATGCACTTGCGCTTTCCTCCAGAGCGGTAGCAGCAGTGTCACGCAGTCCGCCGCATGGATCAAAGGATCTATGGTTTTCCCTCGAGTCTTTCCCACGAGGCTTTCCCACGAGGCGTTCCCACAGGGCTGTCCCACGTGCACACGTGGTGGGAGTCGATCCTCGGCTTGAACGTCAAGGCAGTGCAGGGAAAACAGGTTCCTCTGGAATGGACTGACACATCTGGGGGACTCTTGGAATGGTGGCAGGACCCTGGAGCTCCTCCCGCCTTTCCTGTGGAGAGCGCCTCCTCTTGAGATGCGACGGGAACGCCGGGAATTCTTTCCCTACGAAACAGGGAAAGGATCCCTCACCTCGAGCTAGGGGGCGGAAACGGAGCTCCCCTGGATGTGTGCGGGACCCCACGTGCTTCCTCTCGAGTGGAGACTGGTATGTCGGGGAACTTCTTGAGTTGCAGCAAGGGTGTGAAGGACCCTTTGGAAGTTCCAGTGGTTAGATGTGATTGGCCTCGAGAAGCCTCAGCGGAAATGGGCCTCATCTCGCCTGGAGGGCAAAACCTCCTGGATTTTCTCGAGTTGCGGCAGGTGCTCTCGACTTACGACGGTGACCTGAGGGACTGGCTCTGGTGGCCTCAGGAAAGGCCAGTCCCCATGCGAGTTCCTCGTGGGCTTCTCGGGATTCATCTGCCCTCGATGCCGGGGCCTAAGACCTTGTGTGGAGTCGGGGCCGGAACCTGAGGATTCCTCTCCAGTGCTGACATGGATCTTGGGGTACTTCTGGAGTCTCCCCAGGGGAGTCAGTCCTCGTCTCGAATGCGGGCATGCACTTGCGCTTTCCTCCAGAGCGGTAGCAGCAGTGTCACGCAGTCTGCCGCGTGGATCAAAGGATCTATGGTTTTCCCTCGAGTCTTTCCCACGAGGCTTTCACACAGGGCTGTCCCACGTGCACACGTGGTGGGAGTCGAACCTCGGCTTGAACGTCAAGGCAGTGCAGGGAAAACAGGTTCCTCTTGAATGGACTGACAAATCTGGGGGACTCTTGGAATGGTGGCACGACCCTGGAGTTCCTCTCGCCTTTCCTGTGTAGAGCGCCTCCTCTTGAGAAGCGACGGGAACGCCGGGAATTCTTTCCCTACGAAACAGGGAAAGGATCCCTCATCTCGAGCTAGGAGGCGGAAACGGGGCTCCCCTGGAAGTGTGCGGGACCCCACGTGCTTCCTCTCGAGGGGAGACGGGTATGTCGGGGAACTTCTTGAGTTGCAGCAAGGGTGTGAAGGACCCTTTGGAAGTTCCAGTGGTTAGACGTGATTGGCCTCGAGAAGCCTCAGCGGAAATGGGCCTCATCTCGCCTGGAGGGCAAAACCTCCTGGATTTTCTCGAGTTGCGGCAGGTGCTCTCGACTTACGACGGGGACCTCAGGGACCCGCTCTGGTGGCCTCAGGAAAGGCCAGTCCCCATGCGAGTTCCTCGGGGGCCTCTGGGGATTCCTCTCCCGTCGATGCCAGGGCCTAAGTCCTTGTGTGGAGTCGGGGCCGGAACCTGAGGATTCCTCTCCAGTGCTGACATGGATCTTGGGGTATTTCTGGAGTCTCCCCAGGGGAGTCAGTCCTCGTCTCGAATGCGGGCATGCACTTGCGCTTTCCTCCAGAGCGGTAGCAGCAGTGTCACGCAGTTCGCCGCATGGATCAAAGGATCTATGGTTTTCCCTCGAGTCTTTCCCACGAGGCTTTCCCACGAGGCTTTCCCACAGGGCTGTCCCACGTGCACACGTGGTGGGAGTCGATCGTCGGCTTGAACGTCAAGGCAGTGCAGGGAAAACAGGTTCCTCTGGAATGGACTGACACATCTGGGGGACTCTTGGAATGGTGGCATGACCCTGGAGTTCCTCTCGCCTTTCCTGTGGAGAGCGCCTCCTCTTGAGATGCGACGGGAACGCCGGGATTCTTCCCTACGAAACAGGGAAAGGATCCCTCATCTCGAGCTAGGAGGCGGAAACGGGGCTCCCCTGGATGTGTGCGGGACCCTCTTTCTTCCTCTCGAGTGGAGTCGGGTATGTCGGGGAACTTCTTGAGTTGCAGCAAGGGTGTGAAGGACCCTTTGGAAGTTCCAGTGTTTAGATGTGATTAGCCTCGAGAAGCCTCAATGGAAATGGGCCTCATCTCGCCTGGAGGGCAAAACCTCCTGGATTTTCTCGAGTTGCGGCAGGTGCTCTCGACTTACGACGGGGACCTCCGGGACCCGCTCTGGTGGCCTCAGGAAAGGCCAGTCCCCATGCGAGTTCCTTGGGGGCCTCTAGGGTTTCCTCTCCCGTCGATGCCGGGGCCTAAGACCTTGTGTGGAGTCGCGGCCGGAACCTGAGGATTCCTCTCCAGTGCTGACATGGATTTTGGGGTACTTATGGAGTCTCCCCAGGGGAGTCAGTCCTCATGTCGAATGCAGACATGCACTTGCGCTTCCCTCCAAAGCGGTAGCAGCAGTGTCACGCATTCCGCCGCGTGCATCAAGGGATCTATGGCTTTCCCTCGAGGCTTTCCCAAGAGGCTTTCCCACAGGGCTGTCCCACGTGCACACGTGGTGGGAGTCGATCCTCGGCTTGAACGTCAAGGCAGTGCAGGGAAAACAGGTTCCTCTGGAATGGACTGACACATCTGGGGGACTCTTGGAATGGTGGCACGACCCTGGATTTCCTCTCGCCTTTCCTGTGGAGAGCGCCTACTCTTGAGATGCGACGGGAACGCCGGGAATTCTTTCCCAACGAAGCAGGGAAAGAATCCCTCATCTCGAGCTACGAGGCGGAAACTGGGCTCCCCTGGATGTGTGCGGGACCCTCGTGCTTCCTCTCGAGTGGAGACGGGTATGTCGGGGAACTTCTTGAGTTGCAGCAAGGGTGTGAAGGACCCTTTGGAAGTTCCAGTGGTTAGATGTGATTAGCCTCGAGAAGCCTCAGCGGAAATGGGCCTCATCTCGCCTGGAGGGCAAAACCTCCTGGATTTTCTCGAGTTGCGGCAGGTGCTCTCGACTTACGACGGGGACCTCAGGGACCCGCTCTGGTGGCCTCAGGAAAGGCCAGTCCCCATGCGAGTTCCTCGGGGGGCTCTCGGGATTCCTCTCCCGGCGATGCCGGGGCCTAAGACCTTGTGTGGAGTCGGGGCCGGAACCTGAGGATTCCTCTCCAGTGCTGACATGGATTTTGGGCTACTTCTGGAGTCTCCCCAGGGGAGTCAGTCCTCGTCTCGAATGCGGGCATGCACTTGCGCTTTCCTCCAGAGCGGTAGCAGCAGTGTCACGCAGTCCGCCGCGTGGATCAAAGGATCTATGGTTTTCCCTCGAGTCTTTCCCACGAGGCTTTCCCACGAGGCTTTCCCACAGGGCTGTCCCACGTGCACACGTGGTAAGAGTCGAACCTCGGCTTGAACGTCAAGGCAGTGCAGGGAAAAAAGGTTCCTCTGGAATGGACTTACACATCTGGCTGACTCTTGGAATGGTGGCACGACCCTGGAGTTCCTCTCGCCTTTCCTGTGGAGAGCGCCTCCTCTTGAGATGCGACGGGAACGCCGGGAATTCTTTCCCTACGAAACAGGGAAAGGATCCCTCATCTCGAGCTAGGAGGCGGAAACGGGGCTCCCCTGGATGTGTGCGGGACCCTCGTGCTTCCTCTCGAGTGGACACGGGTATGTCGGGGAACTTCTGGACTTGCAGCAAGGGTGTGAAGGACCCTTTGTAAGTTCCAGTGGTTAGATGTGTTTAGCCTCGAGAAGCCTCAGCGGAAATGGGCCTCATCTCGCTTGGAGGGCAAAACCTCCTGGATTTTCTCGAGTTGCGGCAGGTGCTCTCGACTTACGACGGGGACCTCAGGGACCCGCTCTGGTGGCCTCAGGAAAGGCCAGTCCCCATGCGAGTTCCTCGGGGGCCTCTCGGGATTCCTCTCCCGTCGATGCCGGGGCCTAAGACCTTGTGTGGAGTCGGGGCTGGAACCTGAGGATTCCTCTCCAGTGCTGACATGGATCTTGGGGTACTTATGGAGTCTCCCCAGGGGAGTCAGTCCTCATCTCGAATGCAGACATGCACTTGCGCTTCCCTCCAAAGCGGTAGCAGCAGTGTCACGCATTCCGCCGCGTGCATCAAGGGATCTATGGCTTTCCCTCGAGGCTTTCCCAAGAGGCTTTCCCACAGGGCTGTCCCACGTGCACACGTGGTGGGAGTCGATCCTCGGCTTGAACGTCAAGGCAGTGCAGGGAAAACAGGTTCCTCTGGAATGGACTGACACATCTGGGGGACTCTTGGAATGGTGGCACGACCCTGGAGTTCCTCTCGCCTTTCCTGTGGAGAGCGCCTACTCTTGAGATGCGACGGGAACGCCGGGAATTCTTTCCCAACGAAGCAGGGAAAGAATCCCTCATCTCGAGCTAGGAGGCGGAAACGGGGCTCCCCTGGATGTGTGCGGGACCCTCGTGCTTCCTCTCGAGTGGAGACGGGTATGTCGGGGAACTTCTTGAGTTGCAGCAAGGGTGTGAAGGTCCCTTTGGAAGTTCCAGTGGTTAGATGTGATTAGCCTCGAGAAGCCTCAGCGGAAATGGGCCTCATCTCGCCTGGAGGGCAACACCTCCTGGATTTTCTCGAGTTGCGGCAGGTGCTCTCGACTTACGACGGGGACCTCAGGGACCCGCTCTGGTGGCCTCAGGAAAGGCCAGTCCCCATGCGAGTTCCTCGGGGGGCTCTCGGGATTCCTCTCCCGGCGATGCCGGGGCCTAAGACCTTGTGTGGAGTCGGGGCCGGAACCTGAGGATTCCTCTCCAGTGCTGACATGGATTTTGGGCTACTTCTGGAGTCTCCCCAGGGGAGTCAGTCCTCGTCTCGAATGCGGGCATGCACTTGCGCTTTCCTCCAGAGCGGTAGCAGCAGTGTCACGCAGTCCGCCGCGTGGATCAAAGGATCTATGGTTTTCCCTCGAGTCTTTCCCACGAGGCTTTCCCACGACGCTTTCCCACAGGGCTGTCCCACGTGCACACGTGGTGGGAGTCGATCCTCGGCTTGAACGTCGAGGTAGTGCAGGGAAAACAGGTTCCTCTGGAATGGACGGACACATCTGGGGAACTCTTGGAATGGTGGCACGACCCTGGAGTTCCTCTCGCCTTTCCTGTGGAGAGCGCCTCCTCTTGAGATATGACGGGAATGCCGGGAATTCTTTCCCTTCGAAAAAGGGAAAGGATCCCTCATTTCGAGCTATGAGGCGGAAACGGGGCTCCCCTGGATGTGTGCGGGACCCTCGTTCTTCCTCTCGAGTGGCGTCGGGTATGTCGGGGAACTTCTTGAGTTGCACCATGGGTGTGAAGGACCCTTTGGAAGTTCCAGTGGTTAGGTGTGATTAGCCTCGAGAAGGCTCAGCGGAAATGGGCCTCATCTCGCCTGGAGGGCAAAACCTCCTGGATTTACTCGAGTTGCGGCAGGTGCTCTCGACTTACGACGGGGACCTCAGGGACCCGCTCTGGTGGCCTCAGGAAAGGCCAGTCCCCATGCGAGTTCCACGGGGGCCTCTCGAGTTTCCTCTCCCATCGATGCCGGGGCCTAAGAACTTGTGTGGAGTCGGGGCCGGAACCTGAGGATTCCTCTCCAGTGCTGACATGGATCTTTGGGTACTTCTGGAGTCTCCCCAGGGGAGTCAGTCCTCGTCTCGAATGCAGACATGCACTTGCGCTTCCCTCAAGAGCGGTAGCAGTAGTGTCACGCATTCCGCTGCGTGCATCAAGGGATCTATGTCTTTCCCTCGAGGCTTTCCCACGAGGCTTTCCCACAGGGCTGTCCCACGTGCACACGTGGTGGGAGTCGATCCTCAGCTTGAACGTCAAGGCAGTGCACGGAAAACAGGTTCCTCTGGAATGGACTGACCCATCTGGGGGACTCTTGGAATGGTGGCACGACCCTGGAGTTCCTCTCGCCTTTCCTGTGGAGAGCGCCTTCTCTTGAGATGCGACGGGAACGCCGGGAATTCTTTCCCTGCGAAACAGGGAAAGGATCCCTCATCTCGAGCTAGGAGGCGGAAACGGGGCTCCCCTGGATGTGTGCGGGAACCTCGTGCTTCCTCTCGAGTGGAGACGGGTATGTCGGGGAACTTCGTGAGTTGCAGCAAGGGTGTGAAGGACCGTTTGGAAGTTCCAGCGGTTAGATGTGATTAGCCTCGAGAAGCCTCAGCGGAAATGGGCCTCATCTCGCCTGGAGGGCAAAACCTCCTGGATTTTCTCGAGTTGCGGCAGGTGCTCTCGACTTACGACGGGGACCTCAGGGACCCGCTCTGGTGGCCTCAGGAAAGTCCAGTCCCCATGCGAGTTCCTCGGGGGCCTCTCGGGATTCCTCTCCCGTCGATGCCGGGGCCTAAGACATTGTGTGGAGTCGGGGCCGGAACCTGAGGATTCCTCTCCAGTGCTGACATGGATCTTGGGGTACTTCTGGAGTCTCCCCAGGGGAGTCAGTCCTCGTCTCGAATGCGGGCATACACTTGCGCTTTCCTCCAGAGTAGTAGCAGCAGTGTCACGCAGTCCGCCGCGTGGATCAAAGGATCTATGGTTTTCCCTCGAGTCTTTCCCACGAGGCTTTCCCACGAGGCTTTCCCACAGGGCTGTCCCACGTGCACACGTGGTGGGAGTCAATCCTCGGCTTTGACGTCAAGGCAGTGCAGGGAAAACAGGTTCCTCTGGAATGGACTGACACATCTGGGGGACTCTTGGAATGGTGGCACGACCCTGGAGTTCCTCTCGCCTTTCCTGTGGAGAGCGCCTTCTCTTGAGATGCGACGGGAACGCCGGGAATTCTTTCCCTGCGAAACAGGGAAAGGATCCCTCATCTCGAGCTAGGAGGCGGAAACGGGGCTCCCCTGGATGTGTGCGGGAACCTCGTGCTTCCTCTCGAGTGGAGACGGGTATGTCGGGGAACTTCTGGACTTGCAGCAAGGGTGTGAAGGACCCTTTGGAAGTTCCAGAGGTTAGATGTGATTAGCCTCGAGAAGCCTCAGCGGAAATGGGCCTCATCTCGCCTGGAGGGCAAAACCTCCTGGATTTTCTCGAGTTGCGGCAGGTGCTCTCTACTTACGACGGGGACCTCAGGGACCCGCTCTGGTGGCCTCAGGAAAGGCCAGTCCCCATGCGAGTTCCTCGGGGGCCTCTCGGGATTCCTGTCCCGTCGATGCCGGGGCCTAAGACCTTGTGTGGAGTCGGGGCCAGAACCTGAGGATGCCTCTCCAGTGCTGACATGGATCTTGGGCTACTTCTGGAGTCTCCCCAGGGGAGTCAGTCCTCGTCTCGAACGCGGGCATGCACTTGCGCTTTCCTCCAGAGCGGTAGCAGCAGTGTCACGCAGTTCGCCGCGTGGATCAAAGGATCTATGGTTTTCCCTCGAGTGTTTCTCACGAGGCTTTCCCACGAGGCTTTCGCACAGGGCTGTCCCACGTGCACACGTGGTGGGAGTCGATCCTCGGCTTGAACGTCAAGGCAGTGCAGGGAAAACAGGTTCCTCTGGAATGGACTGACACATCTGGGGGACTCTTGGAATGGTGGCACGACCCTGGAGTTCCTCTCGCCTTTCCTGTGGAGAGCGCCTCCTCTTGAGATGCGACGGTAACGCCGGGAATTCTTTCCCTACGAAACAGGGAAAGGATCCCTCATCTCGAGCTAGGAGGCGGAAACGTGGATTACCTGGATGTGTGCGGGACCCCACGTACTTCCTCTCGAGTGGAGACGGGTATGTCGGGGAACTTCTTGAGTTGCAGCAAGGGTGTGAAGGACCCTTTGGAAGTTCCAGTGGTTAGATGTGATTAGCCTCGAGAAGCCTCAGCGGAAATGGGCCTCATCTCGCCTGGAGGGCAAAACCTCCTGGATTTTCTCGAGTTGCGGCAGGTGCTCTCGACTTACGACGGGGACCTCAGGGACCCGCTCTGGTGGCCTCAGGAAAGGCCAGTCCCCATGCGAGTTCCTCGGGGTCCTCTCGGGATTCCTCTCCCGTCGATGCCGGGGCCTAAGACCTTGTGTTGGGTCAGGTCCGGAACCTGAGGATTCCTCTCCATTGCTGACATGGATCTTGGGGTACTTCTGGAGTCTCCCCAGGGGAGTCAGTCCTCGTCTCGAATGCAGGCATGCACTTGTGCTTTCCTCCAGAGCGGTAGCAGCAGTGTCACGCAGTCCGACGCGGGGATCAAAGGATCTATGGTTTTCCCTCGAGTCTTTCCCTCGATGCTTTCCCACGAGGCTTGCCCTCAGGGCGGTCCCACGTGCACACGTGGTGGGCGTCGATCCTCCGCTTGAACGTCAAGGCAGTGCAGGGAAGACAGGTTCCTCTGGAATGGACTGACATATCTGGGGGACTCTTGGAATGGTGGCACGACCCTGGAGTTCCTCTCGCCTTTCCTGTGGGGAGCGCCTCCTCTTGAGATGCGACGGGAATGCCGGGAATTCTTTCCCTACGAAACAGGGAAAGGATCCCTCACCTCGAGCTAGGAGGCGGAAACGGGGCTCCCCTGGATGTGTGCGGGACTCTCGTGCTTCCTCTCGAGTGGAGACGGGTATGTCGGGGAACTTCTTGATTTGCAGCAACGGTGTGAAGGACCCTTTGGAAGTTCCAGTGGTTAGATGTGATTAGCCTCGAGAAGCCTCAGCGGAAATGGGCCTCATCTCGCCTGGAGGGCAAAACCTCCTGGATTTTCTCGAGTTGCGGCAGGTGCTCTCGACTTTTGACGGGGACCTCCGGGACCCGCTCTGGTGGCCTCAGGAAAGGCCAGTCCCCATGCGAGTTCCTCGGGGGCCTCTCGGGATTCCTCTCCCGTCGATGCCGGGTCTTAAGACCTTGTGTGGAGTCGGGGCCGGAACCTGAGGATTCCTCTCCAGTGCTGACATGGATCTTGGGGTACTTCTGGAGTCTCCCCAGGGGAGTCAGTCCACGTCTCGAATGCGGGCATGCACTTGCGCTTTCCTCCAGAGCGGTAGCAGCAGTGTCACACAGTCTGCCGCGTGGTCAAATGATCTATGGTTTTCCCTCGAGTCTTTCCCACGAGGCTTTCCCAGGAGGCTTTCCCACAGGGCTGTAACACGAGCACACGTGGTGGGTGCCGATACTGGGCTTGAACGTCAAGGCAGTGCAGGGAAAACAGGTTCCTCTGGAATGGACTGACACGTCTGGGGGACTCTTCGAATGGTGGCAGGATCCTGGAGTTCCTCTCGCCTTTCCTGTGGAGAGAGCCTCCTCTTGAGATGCGACGGTAACGCCAGGAATTCTTTCCCTATGAAACAGGGAAAGGATCCCTCATCTCGAGCTAGGAGGCGGAAACGGGGCTCCCCTGGATGTGTGCGGGACACCACTTGCTTCCTCTCGAGTGCAGACGGGTATGTCGGGGAACTTCTTGAGTTGCAGCAAGGGTGTGAAGGACCCTTTGGAAGTTCCAGTGGTTAGATGTGATTAGCCACGAGAAACCTCAGCGGAAATGGGCCTCATCTCGCCTGGAGGGCAAAACCTCCTGGATTTTCTCGAGTTGCGGCAGGTGCTCTCGCCTTAAGACGGGGACCTCAGGACCCGCTCTGGTGGCCTCAGGAAAGGCCAGTCCCCATGCGAGTTCCTCGGGGGCCTGTCGGGATTCCTCTGCCGTCGATGCCGGGGCCTAAGACCTTGTGTGGAGTCGGGGCCGGAACCTGATTATTCCTCTCCAGTGCTGACATGGATCTTGGGGTACTTCTGGAGTTTCCCCAGGGGAGTCAGTGCTCGTCTAGAATGCGGGCATGCATTTGTGATTTCCTCCAGAGCGGTAGCAGCAGTGTCACGCAGTCCGCCGCGTGGATCAAAGGATCTATGGTTTTCCCTCGAGTCTTTCCCACGAGGCTTTCCCACGAGGCTTTCCCACAGGGCTGTCCCACGTGCACACGTGGTGGGAGTCGATCCTCGGCTTGAACGTCAAGGCAGTGCAGGGAAAACAGGTTCCTCTGGAATGGACTGACACATCTGGGGGACTCTTGGAATGGTGGCACGACCCTGGAGTTCCTCTCGCCTTTCCTGTGGAGAGCGCCTCCTCTTGAGATGCGACGGGAACGCCGGGAATGCTTTCCCTACGAAACAGGGACAGGATCCCTCATCTCGAGCTAGGAGGCGGAAACGTGGATTACCTGGATGTGTACGGGACCCCACGTACTTCCTCTCGAGTGGAGACGGGTATGTCGGGGAACTTCTTGAGTTGCAGCAAGAGTGTGAAGGACCCTTAGGAAGTTCCAGTGGTTAGATGTGATTAGCCTCGAGAAGCCTCAGTGGAAATGGGCCTCATCTCGCCTGGAGGGCAAAACCTCCTGGATTTTTTCGAGTTGTGGCAGGTGCTCTCGACTTACGATGGGGACCTCAGGGACCCGCTCTGGTGGCCTCAGGAAAGGCCAGTCCCCATGCGAGTTCCTCGGGGGCCTCTCGGGATTCCTCTCCCGTCGATGCCGGGGCCTAAGACCTTGTGTGGAGGCGGGGCTGGAACCTGAGGATTCCTCTCCAGTGCTGACATGGATCTTGGGGTACTTCTGGAGTCTCCCCTGGGGAGTCAGTCCTCGTCTCGAATGCGGGCATGCACTTGAGCTTTCCTCCAGAGCGGTAGCAGCAGTGTCACGCAGTCCGCCGCGTGGATCAAAGGATCTATGGTTTTCCCTCGAGGCTTTCCCACGAGGCTTTCCCACGAGGCTTTCCCACAGGGCTGTCCCACGTGCACACGTGGTGGGAGTCGACCCTCGGCTTGAACGTCAAGGCAGTGCAGGGAAATCAGGTTCCTCTGGAATGGACTGACCCATCTGGGGGACTCTTGGAATGGTGGCTCGACCCTGGAGTTCCTCTCGCCTTTCCTGTGGAAAGCGCCTCCTCTTGAGATGCGAAGGGAACGCCGGGAATTCTTTCCCTACGAAAGAGGGAAAGGATCCCTCATCTCGAGCTAGGAGGCGGAAACGGGGCTCCCCTGGATGTTTGCGGGACCCCACGTGCTTCCTCTCGAGTGGAGATGGTTATTTCAGGGAACTTCTTGAGTTGCAGCAAGGGTGTGAATGACCCTTTGGAAGTTCCAGTGGTTAGATGTGATTAGCCTCGAGAATCCTCAGCGGAAGTGGGCCTCATCTCGCCTGGAGGGCAAAACCTCCTGGATTTTCTCGAGGTGCGGCAGGTGCTCTAGACTTACGACGGGGACCTCAGGGACCCGCTCTGGTGGCCTCAAGAAAGGCCAGTCCCCATGCGAGTTCCTCGGTGGCCTCTCGGGATTCCTCTCCCGTCGATGCCGGGGCCTAAGACCTTGTGTGGAGTCGGGGCCGGAACCTGAGGATTCCTCTCCAGTGCTGACATGGATCTTGGGGTACTTCTGGAGTCTCCCCTGGGGAGTCAGTCCTCGTCTCGAATGCGGGCATGCACTTGAGCTTTCCTCCAGAGCGGTAGCAGCAGTGTCACGCAGTCCGCCGCGTGGATCAAAGGATCTATGGTTTTCCCTCGAGGCTTTCCCACGAGGCTTTCCCACGAGGCTTTCCCACAGGGCTGTCCCACGTGCACACGTGGTGGGAGTCGACCCTCGGCTTGAACGTCAAGGCAGTTCAGGGAAATCAGGTTCCTCTGGAATGGACTGACCCATCTGGGGGACTCTTGGAATGGTGGCTCGACCCTGGAGTTCCTCTCGCCTTTCCTGTGGAAAGCGCCTCCTCTTGAGATGCGAAGGGAACGCCGGGAATTCTTTCCCTACGAAACAGGGAAAGGATCCCTCATCTCGAGCTAGGAGGCGGAAACGGGGCTCCCCTGGATGTTTGCGGGACCCCACGTGCTTCCTCTCGAGTGGAGATGGTTATTTCGGGGAACTTCTTGAGTTGCAGCAAGGGTTTGAATGACCCTTTGGAAGTTCCAGTGGTTAGATGTGATTAGCCTCGAGAATCCTCAGCGGAAGTGGGCCTCATCTCGCCTGGAGGGCAAAACCTCCTGGATTTTCTCGAGTTGCGGCAGGTGCTCTCGACTTACGACGGGGACCTCAGGGACCCGCTCTGTTGGCCTCAGGAAAGGCCAGTCCATATACGAGTTCCTCGGGGGCCTCTCGGGATTCCTCTCCCGTCGATTCCGGGGCCTAAGACCTTGTGTGGAGTCGGGGCCGGAACCTGAGGATTCCTCTCCAGTGCTGACATGGATCTTGGGGTTCTTCTGGAGTCTCCCCATTGGAGTCAGTCCTCGTCTCGAATGCGGGCATGCGCTTGCGCTTTCCTCCAGAGCGGTAGCAGCAGTGTCACGCAGTCCGCCGCGTGGATCAAAGGATCTATGGTTTTCCCTCGAGTCTTTCCCACGAGGCTTTCCCATGAGGCTTTCCCACAGGGCTGTCCCACGTGCACACGTGGTGGGAGTCGATCCTCGGCTTGAACGTCAAGGCAGTGCAGGGAAAACAGGTTCCTCTGGAATGGACTGACACATCTGGGGGACTCTTGGAATGGTGCCACGACCCTGGAGTTCCTCTCGCCTTTCCTGTGGAGAGCGCCTCCTCTTGAGATGCGACGGGAACGCCGGGAATTCTTTCCCTACGAAACAGGGAAAGGATCCCTCATCTCGAGCTAGGAGGCGGAAACGGGGCTCCCCTGGATGTGTGCGGGACCCCACGTGCTTCCTCTAGAGTGGAGACGGGTATGTCGCGGAACTGCTTGAGTTGCAGCAAGGGTGTGAAGGACCCTTTGGAAGTTCCAGTGGTTAGATGTGATTGGCCTCGAGAAGCCTCAGCGGAAATGGCCTCATCTCGCCTGAAGGGCAAAACTTCCTTGATTTTCTCGAGTTGCGGCAGGTGCTCTCAACTTACGACGGGGACCTCAGGGACCCGCTCTGGTGGCCTCAGGAAAGGCCAGTCCCCATGTGAGTTCCTCCGGGGCCTCTCGGGATTCCTCTCCCTTCGATGCCGGGTCCTAAGACCTTGTGTGGGGTCGAGGCCGGAAACTGAGGATTCCTTTCAGTGCTGACATGGATCTTGGGGTACTTCTGGAGTCTCCCCAGGGGAGTCAGTCCTCGTCTCGAATGCGGGCATGCACTTGTGCTTTCCTCCAGAGTGGTAGCAGCAGTGTCACGCAGTCCGCCGCGTGGATAAAAGGATCTATGGTTTTCCCTCGAGTCTTTCCCACGAGGCTTTCCCACGAGGCTTTCCCACAGGGCTGTCACACGTGCACACGTGGTGGGAGTCGATCCTCGGCTTGAACGTCAAGGCAGTGCAGGGAAAACAGGTTCCTCTGGAATGGACTGACACATCTGGGGGACTCTTGGAATGGTGGCACGACCCTGGAGTTCCTCTCGCCCTTCCTGTGGAGAGCGCCTCCTCTTGAGTTGCGACGGGAAAGCCGGGAATTCTTTCCCTACGAAACAGGGAAAGGATCCCTCATCTCGAGCTAGGAGGCGGAAACGGGGCTCCCCTGGATGTGTGCGGGACCCTCGTGCTTCCTCTCGAGTGGAGACGGGTATGTCGGGGAACTTCTTGAGTTGCAGCAAGGGTGTGAAGGACCCTTTAGAAGTTCCAGTGGTTAGAGGTGATTAGCCTCGAGAAGGCTCAGCGGAAATGGGTCTCATCTCGCCTGAAGTGCAAAACCTCCTGGATTTTCTCGAGTTGCGGCAGGTGCTCTCGACTTACGACGGGGACCTCAGGGACCCGCTCTGGTGGCCTCAGGAAAGGCCAGTCCCCATGCGAGTTCCTCGGGGGCATCTCGGGATTCCTCTCCCGTCGATGCCGGGGCCTAAGACCTTGTGTGGAGTCGGGGCCGGAACCTGAGGTTTCCTCTCCAGTGGTGACATGGATCTTGGGGTACTTCTGGAGTCTCCCCAGGGGAGTCAGTCCTCGTCTCGAATGCGGGCATGCACTTGCGCTTTCCTCCAGAGCGGTAGCAGCAGTGTCACGCAGTCCGCCGCGTGGATCAAAGGATCTATGGTTTTCCCCCGAGTCTTTCCCACGAGGCTATCCCACAGGGCTGTCCCACGTGCACACGGGGTCGGACTCGATCCTCGGCTTGAACGTCAAGGCAGTGCAGGGAAAACAGGTTCCTCTGGAATGGACTGACACATCTAGGGGACTCTTGGAATGGTGGCACGACCCTGGAGTTCCTTTCGCCTTTCCTGTGGAGAGCGCCTCCTCTTGAGATGCGACGGGAAAGCCGGGAATTCTTTCCCTAAGAAATAGGGAAAGGATCACTATGAAACAGGGAAAGGATACCTCATCTCGAGCTAGGAGGCAGAAACGGGGCTCCCCTGGATGTGTGCGGGACCCCACGTGCTTCCCCTCGATTGAAGATGGGTAGGTCGGGGAACTTCTTGAGTTGCAGCAATGGTGTGAAGGACCCTTTGGAAGTTCCAGTGGTTATATGTGATTGGCCTCGAGAAGCCTCAGCGGAAATGGGCCTCATCTCGCCTGGAGGGCAAAACCTCCTGGATTTTCTCGAGTTGCGGCAGGTGCTCTCGACTTACGACGGGGACCTCAGGGACTGCTCTGGTGGCCTCAGGAAAGGCCAGTCCCCTTGCGAGTTCCTCGGGGGCCTCTCGGGATTCCTCTCCCGTCGATGCCGGGGCCTAAGACCTTGTGTGGAGTCGGGGCCGGAACCTGAGGATTCCTCTCCAGTGCTGACATGGATCTTGGGGTACTTCTGGAGTCTCCCCAGGGGAGTCAGTCCTCGTCTCGATTGCGGGCATGCACTTGCGCTTTCCTCCAGAGCGGTAGCAGCAGTGTCACGCAGTCCTCCGCGTGGATCAAAGGATCTATGGTTTTCCCTCGAGTCTTTCCCACGAGGCTTTCCCACGAGGCTTTCCCACAGGGCTGTCCCACGTGCACACGTGGTGGGAGTCGATCCTCGGCTTGAACGTCATGGCAGTGCAGGGAAAACAGGTTCCTCTGGAATGGACTGACACATCTGGGGGACTCTTGGAATGGTGGCATGACCCTGGAGTTCCTCTCGCCTTTCCTGTGGAGAGCGCCTCCTCTTGAGATGCGACGGGAACGCCGGGAATTCTTTCCCTACGAAACAGGGAAAGCATCCCTCATCTCGAGCTAGGAGGCGGAAACGGGGCTCCCCTGGATGTGTGCGGGACACCACGTGCTTCCTCTCGAGTGCAGACGGGTATGTCGGGGAACTTCTTGAGTTACAGCAAGGGTGTGAAGGACCCTTTGGAAGTTCCAGTGGTTAGATGTGATTGGCCTCGAGAAGCCTCAGCGGAAATGGGCCTCATCTCGCCTGGAGGGCAAAACCTCCTGGATTTTCTCGAGTTGCGGCAGGTGCTCTCGACTTACGACGGGGACCTCAGGGACCCGCTCTGGTGGCCTCAGGAAAGGCCAGTCCCCATGCGAGTTCCTCGGGGGCCTCTCGGGATTCCTCTCCCGTCGATGCCGGGGCCTAAGTCCTTGTGTGGAGTCGGGGCCGGAACCTGAGGATTCCTCTCCAGTGCTGACATGGATCTTGGGGTACTTCTGGAGTCTCCCCAGGGGAGTCAGTCCTCGTCTCGAATGCGGGCATGCACTTGCGCTTTCCTCCAGAGCGGTAGCAGCAGTGTCACGCAGTCCGCCGCGTGGATCAAAGGATCTATGGTTTTCCCTCGAGTCTTTCCCACGAGGCTTTCCCACGAGGCTTTCCCACAGGGCTGTCCCACGTGCACACGTGGTGGGAGTCGATCCTCGGCTTGAACGTCAAGGCAGTGCAGGGAAAACAGGTTCCTCTGGAATGGACTGACACATCTGGGGGACTCTTGGAATGGTGTCACGACCCTGGAGTTCCTCTCGCCTTTCCTGTGGAGAGCGCCTCCTCTTGAGATGCGACGGGAACGCCGGGAATTATTTCCCTACGAAACAGGGAAAGGATCCCTCATCTCGAGCTAGGAGGCCGAAACGGGGCTCCCCTGGATGTGTGCGGGACCCCACGTGCTTCCTCTCGTGTGAAGACGGGTATGTCGGGGAACTTCTTGAGTTGCAGCAATGGTGTGAAGGACCCTTTGGAAGTTCCAGTGGTTAGATGTGATTGGCCTCGAGAAGCCTCAGCGGAAATGTGCCTCATCTCGCCTGGAGGGCAAAACCTCCTGGATTTTCTCGAGTTGCGGCAGGTGCTCTCGACTTACGACGGGGACCTCATGGACCCGCTCTGGTGGCCTCAGGAAAGGTCAGTCCCCATGCGAGTTCCTCGGGGGCCTCTCGGGATTCCTCTCCCGTCGATGCCGGGGCCTAAGACCTTGTGTGGAGTCGGGGCCGGAACCTGAGGATTCCTCTCTAGTGCTGACATGGATCTTGGGGTACTTCTGGAGTCTCCCCAGGGGAGTCAGTCCTCGTCTCGAATGCGGGCATGCACTTGCGCTTTCCTCCACAGCGGTAGCAGCAGTGTCACGCAGTCCGCCGCGTGGATCAAAGGATCTATGGTTTTCCCTCGAGTCTTTCCCACGAGGCTTTCCCACGAGGCTTTCCCACAGGGCTGTCCCACGTGCACACGTGGTGGGAGTCGATCCTCGGCTTGAAAGTCAATGCAGTGCAGGGAAAACAGGTTCCTCTGGAATGGACTGACACATGTGGGGGACTCTTGGAATGGTGTCACGACCCTGGAGTTCCTCTCGCCTTTCCTGTGGAGAGCGCCTCCTCTTGAGATGCGACGGGAACGCCGGGAATTCTTTCCCTACGAAACAGGGAAAGGATCCCTCATCTCGAGCTAGGAGGCGGAAACGGGGCTCCCCTGGATGTGTGCGGGACCCCACGTGCTTCCTCTCGAGTGCAGACGGGTATGTCGGGGAACTTCTTGAGTTGCAGCAATGGTGTGAAGGACCCTTTGGAAGTTCCAGTGGTTAGATGTGATTGGCCTCGAGAAGCCTCAGCGGAAATGGGCCTCATCTCGCCTGGAGGGCAAAACCTCCTGGATTTTCTCGAGTTGCGGCAGGTGCTCTCGACTTATGACGGGGACCTCAGGGACCCGCTCTGGTGGCCTCAGGAAAGGCCAGTCCCCATGCGAGTTCCTCGGGGGCCTCTCGAGATTCCTCTCCCGTCGATGCCGGGGCCTAAGACCTTGTGTGGAGTCGGGGCCGGAACCTGAGGATTCCTCTCCAGTGCTGACATGGATCTTGGGGTACTTCTGGAGTCTCCCCAGGGGAGTCAGTCCTCGTCTCGAATGCGGGCATGCACTTGCGCTTTCCTCCAGAGCGGTAGCAGCAGTGTCACGCAGTCCGCCGCGTGGATCAAAGGATCTATGGTTTTCCCTCGAGTCTTTCCCACGAGGCTTTCCCACGAGGCTTTCCCACAGGGCTGTCCCACGTGCACACGTGGTGGGAGTCGATCCTCGGCTTGAACGTCAAGGCAGTGCAGGGAAAACAGGTTCCTCTGGAATGGACTGACACATCTGGGGGACTCTTGGAATGGTGGCACGACCCTGGAGTTCCTCTCGCCTTTCCTGTGGAGAGCGCATCCTCTTGAGATGCGACGGGAACGCCGGGAATTCTTTCCCTACGAAACAGGGAAAGGATCCCTCATCTCGAGCTAGGAGGCGGAAACGGAGCACCCCTGGATGTGTGCGGGACCCCACGTGCTTCCTCTCGAGTGGAGACGGGTATGTCGGGGAACTTCTTGAGTTCAGCAATGGTGTGAAGGACCCTTTGGAAGTTCCAGTGGTTATATGTGATTGGCCTCGAGAAGCCTCAGCGGAAATGGGCCTCATCTCGCCTGGAGGGCAAAACCTCCTGGATTTTCTCGAGTTGCGGCAGGTGCTCTCGACTTACGACGGGGACCTCAGGGACCCGCTCTGGTGGCCTCAGGAAAGGTCAGTCCCCATGCGAGTTCCTCGGGGGCCTCTCGGGATTCCTCTCCCGTCGATGCCGGGGCCTAAGACCTTGTGTGGAATCGGGGCCGGAACCTGAGGATTCCTCTCCAGTGCTGACATGGATCTTGGGGTACTTCTGGAGTCTCCCCAGGGGAGTCAGTCCTTGTCTCGAATGCGGGCATGCACTTGCGCTTTCCTCCAGAGCGGTAGGAGCAGTGTCACGCAGTCCGCCGCGTGGATCAAAGGATCTATGGTTTTCCCTCGAGTCTTTCCCACGAGGCTTTCCCACGAGGCTTTCCCACAGGGCTGTCCCACGTGCACACGTGGTGGGAGTCGATCCTCGGCTTGAACGTCAAGGCAGTGCAGGGAAAACAGGTTCCTCTGGAATGGACTGACACATCTGGGGGCTCTTGGAATGGTGGCATGACCCTGGAGTTCCTCTCGCCTTTCCTGTGGAGAGCGCCTCCTCTTGAGATGCGACGGGAACGCCGGGAATTCTTTCCCTAGGAAACAGGGAAAGGATCCCTCATCTCGAGCTAGGAGGCGGAAACGGGGCTCCCCTTGATGTGTGCGGGACACCACGTGCTTCCTCTCGAGTGCAGACTTGTACGTCGGGGAACTTCTTGAGTTGCAGAAAGGGTGTGAAGGACCCTTTGGAAGTTCCAGTGGTTAGATGGGATTGGCCTCGAGATGCCTCAGCGGAAATGGGCCTCATCTCGCCTGGAGGGCAAAACCTCCTGGATTTTCTCGAGTTGCGGCAGGTGCTCTCGACTTACGACGGGGACCTCAGGGACCCGCTTGGTGGCCTCAAGAAAGGCCAGTCCCCATGCGAGTTCCTCGGGGGCCTCTCGGGATTCCTCTCCCGTCGATGCCGGGGCCTAAGACCTTGTGTGGAGTCGGGGCCGGAACCTGAGAATTCCTCTCCAGTGCTGACATGGATCTTGGGGTACTTCTGGAGTCTCCCCAGGGGAGTCAGTTCTCGTCTCGAATGCGGGCATGCACTTGCGCTTTCCTCCAGAGCGGTAGCAGCAGTGTCACGCCGTCCGCCGCGTGGGTCAAAGGATCTATGGTTTTCCCTCGAGTCTTTCCCCCGAGGCTTTCCCACGAGGCTTTCCCACAGGGCTGTCCCACGTGCACACGTGGTGGGAGTCGATCCTCGGCTTGAACGTCAAGGCAGTGCAGGGAAAACAGTTTCCTCTGGAATGGACTGACACATCTGGGGGACTCTTGGAATGGTGTCACGACCCTGGAGTTCCTCTCGCCTTTCCTGTGGAGAGCGCCTCCTCTTGAGATGCGACGGGAACGCCGGGAATTCTTTCCCTTCGAAACAGGGAAAGGATCTCTCATCTGGAGCTAGGAGGCGGAAACGGAGCTCCCCTGGATGTGTGCGGGACCCCACGTGCTTCCTCTCGAGTGGAGACGGGTATGTCGGGGAACTTCTTGAGTTGCAGCAATGGTGTGAAGGACCCTTTGGAAGTTCCAGTGGTTAGATGTGATTGGCCTCGAGAAGCCTCAGCGGAAATGGGCCTCATCTCGCCTGGAGGGCAAAACCTCCTGGATTTTCTCGAGTTGCGGCAGGTGCTCTCGACTTACAACGGGGACCTCAGGGAACCGCTCTGGTGGCCTCAGGAAAGGCCATTCCCCATGCGAGTTCCGCGGGGGCGTCTCGGGATTCCTCTCCCGTCGATGCCGGGGCCTAAGTCCTTGTGTGGAGTCGGGGCCGGAACCTGAGGATTCCTCTCCAGTGGTGACATGGATCTTGGGGTACTTCTGGAGTCTCCCCAGGGGAGTCAGTCCTCGTCTCGAATGCGGGCATGCACTTGCGCTTTCCTCCAGAGCGGTAGCAGCATTGTCACACAGTCCGCCGCGTGGGTCAAAGGATCTATGATTTTCCCTCGAGTCTTTCCCACGAGGCTTTCAGACGAGGCTTTCCCACAGGGCTGTCCCACGTGCACACGTGGTGGGAGTCGATCCTCGGCTTGAACGTCAAGGCAGTGCAGGGAAAACAGGTTCCTCTGGAATGGACTGACACATCTGGGGGACTCTTGGAATGGTGGCACGACCCTGGAGTTCCTCTCGCCTTTCCTGTGGAGAGCGCCTCCTCTTGAGATGCGACGGGAACGCCGGGAATTCTTTCCCTACGAAACAGGGAAAGGATCCCTCATCTCGAGCTAGGAGGTGGAAACGGGGCTCCCCTGGATGTGTGCGGGACCCACGTGCTTCCTCTCGAGTGGAGACGGGTATGTTGGGGAACTTCTTGAGTTGCAGCAAGGGTGTGAAGGACCCTTTGGAAGTTTCAGTGGTTAGACGTGATTAGCCTCGAGAAGCCTCAGCGGAAATGGGCCTCATCTCGCCTGGAGGTGAAAACCTCCTGGATTTTCTCGAGTTACGGCAGGTGCTCTCGACTTACGACGGGGACCTCAGGGACCCGCTCTGGTGGCCTCAGGAAAGGCCAGTCCCCATGAGAGTTCCTCGGGGGCCTCTCGGGATTCCTCTCCCGTCGATGCCGGGGCCTAAGACCTTGTGTGGAGTCGGGGCCGGAACCTGAGGATTCCTCTCCAGTGCTGACATGGATCTTGGGGTACTTCTGGAGTCTCCCTAGGGGAGTCAGTCCTCGTCTCGAATGCGGGCATGCACTTGCGCTTTCCTCCAGAGCGGTAGGAGCAGTGTCACGCAGTCCGCCGCGTGGATCAAAGGATCTATGGTTTTCCCTCGAGTCTTTCCCACGAGGCTTTCCCACGAGGCTTTCCCACAGGGCTGTCCCACGTGCACACGTGGTGGGAGTCGATCCTCGGCTTGAACGTCAAGGCAGTGCAGGGAAAACAGGTTCCTCTGGAATGGACTGACACATCTGGGGGCTCTTGGAATGGTGGCATGACCCTGGAGTTCCTCTCGCCTTTCCTGTGGAGAGCGCCTCCTCTTGAGATGCGACGGGAACGCCGGGAATTCTTTCCCTAGGAAACAGGGAAAGGATCCCTCATCTCGAGCTAGGAGGCGGAAACGGGGCTCCCCTTGATGTGTGCGGGACACCACGTGCTTCCTCTCGAGTGCAGACTTGTACGTCGGGGAACTTCTTGAGTTGCAGAAAGGGTGTGAAGGACCCTTTGGAAGTTCCAGTGGTTAGATGTGATTGGCCTCGAGATGCCTCAGCGGAAATGGGCCTCATCTCGCCTGGAGGGCAAAACCTCCTGGATTTTCTCGAGTTGCGGCAGGTGCTCTCGACTTACGACGGGGACCTCAGGGACCCGCTTGGTGGCCTCAGGAAAGGCCAGTCCCCATGCGAGTTCCTCGGGGGCCTCTCGGGATTCCTCTCCCGTCGATGCCGGGGCCTAAGACCTTGTGTGGAGTCGGGGCCGGAACCTGAGAATTCCTCTCCAGTGCTGACATGGATCTTGGGGTACTTCTGGAGTCTCCCCAGGGGAGTCAGTTCTCGTCTCGAATGCGGGCATGCACTTGCGCTTTCCTCCAGAGCGGTAGCAGCAGTGTCACGCAGTCCGCATCGTGGATCAAAGGATCTATGGTTTTCCCTCGAGTCTTTCCCATGAGGCTTTCCCACGAGGCTTTCCCACAGGGCTGTCCCACGTGCACAAGTGGTGGGAGTCGATCCTCGGCTTGAACGTCAAGGCAGTGCAGGGAAAACAGGTTCCTCTGGAATGGACTGACACATCTGGGGGACTCTTGGAATGGTGTCACGACCCTGGAGTTCCTCTCGCCTTTCCTGTTGAGAGCGCCTCCTCTTGAGATGCGACGGGAACGCCGGGAATTCTTTCCCTACGAAACAGGGAAAGGATCCCTCACCTCGAGCTAGGGGGCGGAAACGGAGCTCCCCTGGATGTGTGCGGGACCCCACGTGCTTCCTCTCGAGTGGAGACTGGTATGTCGGGGAACTTCTTGATTTGCAGCAATGGTGTGAAGGACCCTTTGGAAGTTCCAGTGGTTAGATGTGATTGGCCTCGAGAAGCCTCAGCGGAAATGGGCCTCATCTCGCCTGGAGGGCAAAACCTCCTGGATTTTCTCGAGTTGCGGCAGGTGCTCTCGACTTACGACGGGGACCTCAGGGACCCGCTCTGGTGGCCTCAGGAAAGGCCAGTCCCCATGCGAGTTCCTCGGGGGCCTCTCGGGATTCCTCTCCCATCGATGCCGGGGCCTAAGACCTTGTGTGGAGTCGGGGCCGGAACCTGAGGATTCCTCTCCAGTGCTGACATGGATCTTGGGGTACTTCTGGAGTCTCCCCAGGGGAGTCAGTCCTCGTCTCGAATGCGGGCATGCACTTGCGCTTTCCTCCAGAGCGGTAGGAGCAGTGTCACGCAGTCCGCCGCGTGGATCAAAGGATCTATGGTTTTCCCTCGAGTCTTTCCCAAGAGGCTTTCCCACGAGGCTTTCCCACAGGGCTGTCACACGTGCACACGTGGTGGGAGTCGATCCTCGGCTTGAACGTCAAGGCAGTGCAGGGAAAACAGGTTCCTCTGGAATGTACTGACACATCTGGGGGACTCTTGGAATGGTGGCATGACCCTGGAGTTCCTCTCGCCTTTCCTGTGGAGAGCGCCTCCTCTTGAGATGCGACGGGAACGCCGGGAATTCTTTCCCTACGAAACAGGGAAAGGATCCCTCATCTCGAGCTAGGAGGCGGAAACGGGGCTCCCCTGGATGTGTGCGGGACACCACGTGCTTCCTCTGGAGTGGAGATGGGTATGTCGGGAAACTTCTTGAGTTGCAGCAAGGGTGTGAAGGACCCTTTGGAAGTTCCAGTGGTTAGATGTGATTGGCCTCGAGAAGCCTCAGCGGAAATGGGCCTCATCTCGCCTGGAGGGCAAAACCTCCTGGATTTTCTCGAGTTGCGGCAGGTGCTCTCGACTTACGACGGGGACCTCAGGGACCCGCTCTGGTGGCCTCAGGAAAGGCCAGTCCCCATGCGAGTTCCTCGGTGGCGTCTCGGGATTCCTCTCCCGTCGATGCCGGGGCCTAAGACCTTGTGTGGAGTCGGGGCCGGAACCTGAGGATTCCTCTCCAGTGCTGACATGGATCTTGGGGTACTTCTGGAGTCTCCCCAGGGGAGTCAGTCCTCGTTTCGAATGAGGGCATGCACTTGCGCTTTCCTCCAGAGCGGTAGCAGCAGTGTCACGCAGTCCGCCGCATGGATCAAAGGATCTATGGTTTTCCCTCGAGTCTTTCCCACGAGGCTTTCCCACGAGGCGTTCCCACAGGGCTGTCCCACGTGCACACGTGGTGGGAGTCGATCCTCGGCTTGAACGTCAAGGCAGTGCAGGGAAAACAGGTTCCTCTGGAATGGACTGACACATCTGGGGGACTCTTGGAATGGTGGCAGGACCCTGGAGCTCCTCCCGCCTTTCCTGTGGAGAGCGCCTCCTCTTGAGATGCGACGGGAACGCCGGGAATTCTTTCCCTACGAAACAGGGAAAGGATCCCTCACCTCGAGCTAGGGGGCGGAAACGGAGCTCCCCTGGATGTGTGCGGGACCCCACGTGCTTCCTCTCGAGTGGAGACTGGTATGTCGGGGAACTTCTTGAGTTGCAGCAAGGGTGTGAAGGACCCTTTGGAAGTTCCAGTGGTTAGATGTGATTGGCCTCGAGAAGCCTCAGCGGAAATGGGCCTCATCTCGCCTGGAGGGCAAAACCTCCTGGATTTTCTCGAGTTGCGGCAGGTGCTCTCGACTTACGACGGTGACCTGAGGGACTGGCTCTGGTGGCCTCAGGAAAGGCCAGTCCCCATGCGAGTTCCTCGTGGGCTTCTCGGGATTCATCTGCCCTCGATGCCGGGGCCTAAGACCTTGTGTGGAGTCGGGGCCGGAACCTGAGGATTCCTCTCCAGTGCTGACATGGATCTTGGGGTACTTCTGGAGTCTCCCCAGGGGAGTCAGTCCTCGTCTCGAATGCGGGCATGCACTTGCGCTTTCCTCCAGAGCGGTAGCAGCAGTGTCACGCAGTCTGCCGCGTGGATCAAAGGATCTATGGTTTTCCCTCGAGTCTTTCCCACGAGGCTTTCACACAGGGCTGTCCCACGTGCACACGTGGTGGGAGTCGAACCTCGGCTTGAACGTCAAGGCAGTGCAGGGAAAACAGGTTCCTCTTGAATGGACTGACAAATCTGGGGGACTCTTGGAATGGTGGCACGACCCTGGAGTTCCTCTCGCCTTTCCTGTGTAGAGCGCCTCCTCTTGAGAAGCGACGGGAACGCCGGGAATTCTTTCCCTACGAAACAGGGAAAGGATCCCTCATCTCGAGCTAGGAGGCGGAAACGGGGCTCCCCTGGAAGTGTGCGGGACCCCACGTGCTTCCTCTCGAGGGGAGACGGGTATGTCGGGGAACTTCTTGAGTTGCAGCAAGGGTGTGAAGGACCCTTTGGAAGTTCCAGTGGTTAGACGTGATTGGCCTCGAGAAGCCTCAGCGGAAATGGGCCTCATCTCGCCTGGAGGGCAAAACCTCCTGGATTTTCTCGAGTTGCGGCAGGTGCTCTCGACTTACGACGGGGACCTCAGGGACCCGCTCTGGTGGCCTCAGGAAAGGCCAGTCCCCATGCGAGTTCCTCGGGGGCCTCTGGGGATTCCTCTCCCGTCGATGCCAGGGCCTAAGTCCTTGTGTGGAGTCGGGGCCGGAACCTGAGGATTCCTCTCCAGTGCTGACATGGATCTTGGGGTATTTCTGGAGTCTCCCCAGGGGAGTCAGTCCTCGTCTCGAATGCGGGCATGCACTTGCGCTTTCCTCCAGAGCGGTAGCAGCAGTGTCACGCAGTTCGCCGCATGGATCAAAGGATCTATGGTTTTCCCTCGAGTCTTTCCCACGAGGCTTTCCCACGAGGCTTTCCCACAGGGCTGTCCCACGTGCACACGTGGTGGGAGTCGATCGTCGGCTTGAACGTCAAGGCAGTGCAGGGAAAACAGGTTCCTCTGGAATGGACTGACACATCTGGGGGACTCTTGGAATGGTGGCATGACCCTGGAGTTCCTCTCGCCTTTCCTGTGGAGAGCGCCTCCTCTTGAGATGCGACGGGAACGCCGGGATTCTTCCCTACGAAACAGGGAAAGGATCCCTCATCTCGAGCTAGGAGGCGGAAACGGGGCTCCCCTGGATGTGTGCGGGACGCCACGTGCTTCCTCTGGAGTGGAGATGGGTATGTCGGGAAACTTCTTGAGTTGCAGCAAGTGTGTGAAGGACCCTTTGGAAGTTCCAGTGGTTAGATGTGATTGGCCTTGAGAAGCCTCAGCGAAAATGGGCCTCATCTCTCCTGGAGGGCAAAACCTCCTGGATTTTCTCGAGTTGCGGCAGGTGCTCTCGACTTACGACGGGGACCTCAGGGAACCGCTCTGGTGGCCTCAGGAAAGGCCAGTCCCCATGCGAGTTCCTCGGGGGCTTCTCGGGATTCCTCTCCCGACGATGCCGGGGCCTAAGACCTTGTGTGGAGTCGGGGCCGGAACCTGAGGATTCCTCTCCAGTGCTGACATGGATCTTGGGGTACTTCTGGAGTCTCCCCAGGGGAGTCAGTCCTCGTGTCGAATGCGGGCATGCACTTGCGCTTTCCTCCAGAGCGGTAGCAGCAGTGTCACGCAGTCCTCCGCGGGGATCAAAGGATCTATGGTTTTCCCTCTAGTCTTTCCCACGAGGCTTTCCCACGAGGCTTTCCCACAGGGCTGTCCCACGTGCACACGCGGTGGGAGTCGATCCTCGGCTTGAACGTCAAGGCAGTGCAGGGAAAAAAGATTCCTCTGGAATGGACTGACACATCTGGGGGACTCTTGGAATGGTGGCACGACCCTGGAGTTCCTCTCGCCTTTCCTGTGGAGAGCGCCTCCTCTTGAGATGCGACGGGAACGCCGGGAATTCTTTCCCTACGAAACAGGGAAAGGATCCCTCATCTCGAGCTAGGAGGCGGAAACGGGGCTCCCCTGGATGTGTGCGGGACCCCACGTGCTTCCTCTCGAGTGGAGACGGGTATGTCGGGGAACTTCTTGAGTTGCAGCAAGGGTGTGAAGGACCCTTTGGAAGTTCCAGTGGTTAGACGTGATTGGCCTCGAGAAGCCTCAGCGGAAATGGGCCTCATCTCGCGTGGAGGGCAAAACCTCCTGGATTTTCTCGAGTTGCGGCAGGTGCTCTCGACTTACGACGGGGACCTCAGGGACCCGCTCTGGTGGCCTCAGGAAAGGCCAGTCCCCATGCGAGTTCCTCGGGGGCCTCTGGGGATTCCTCTCCCGACGATGCCGGGGCCTAAGACCTTGTGTGGAGTCGGGGCCGGAACCTGAGGATTCCTCTCCAGTGCTGACATGGATCTTGGGGTACTTCTGGAGTCTCCCCAGGGGAGTCAGTCCTCGTGTCGAATGCGGGCATGCACTTGCGCTTTCCTCCAGAGCGGTAGCAGCAGTGTCACGCAGTCCTCCGCGGGGATCAAAGGATCTATGGTTTTCCCTCGAGTCTTTCCCACGAGGCTTTCCCACGAGGCTTTCCCACAGGGCTGTCCCACGTGCACACGTGGTGGGAGTCGATCCTCGGCTTGAACGTCAAGGCAGTGCAGGGAAAAAAGATTCCTCTGGAATGGACTGACACATCTGGGGGACTCTTGGAATGGTGGCACGACCCTGGAGTTCCTCTCGCCTTTCCTGTGGAGAGCGCCTCCTCTTGAGATGCGACGGGAACGCCGGGAATTCATTCCCTACCAAACAGGGAAAGGATCCCTCATCTCGAGCTAGGAGGCGGAAACGGGGCTCCCCTGGATGTGTGTGGGACCCCACGTGCTTCCTCTCGAGTGGAGACAGGTATGTCGGGGAACTTCTTGAGTTGCAGCAAGGGTGTGAAGGACCCTTTGGAAGTTCCAGTGGTTAGATCTGATTGGCCTCGAGAAGCCTCAGCGGAAATGGGCCTCATCTCGCCTGGAGGGCAAAACCTCCTGGATTTTCTCGAGTTGCGGCAGGTGCTCTCGACTTACGACGGGGACCTCAGGGACCCGCTCTGGTGGCCTCAGGAAAGGCCAGTCCCCATGCGAGTTCCTCGGGGGCCTCTCGGGATTCCTCTCCCGTCGATGCCGGGGCCTAAGACCTTGTGTGGAGTCGGGGCCGGAACCTGAGGATTCCTCTCCAGTGCTGACATGGATCTTGGGGTACTTCTGGAGTCTCCCCAGGGGAGTCAGTCCTCGTCTCGAATGCGGGCATGCACTTGCGCTTTCCTCCAGAGCGGTAGCAGCAGTGTCACGCAGTCCGCCGCGTGGATCAAAGGATCTATGGTTTTCCCTCGAGTCTTTCCCACGAGGCTTTCCCACGAGGCTTTCCCACAGGGCTGTCCCACGTGCACACGTGGTGGGAGTCGATCCTCGGCTTGAACGTCAAGGCAGTGCAGGGAAAACAGGTTCCTCTGGAATGGACTGACACATCTGGGGGACTCTTGGAATGGTGTCACGACCCTGGAGTTCCTCTCGCCTTTCCTGTGGAGAGCGCCTCCTCTTGAGATGCGACGGGAACGCCGGGAATTCTTTCCCTACGAAACAGGGAAAGGATCCCTCATCTCGAGCTAGGAGGCCGAAACGGGGCTCCCCTGGATGTGTGCGGGACCCCACGTGCTTCCTCTCGTGTGAAGACGGGTATGTCGGGGAACTTCTTGAGTTGCAGCAATGGTGTGAAGGACCCTTTGGAAGTTCCAGTGGTTAGATGTGATTGGCCTCGAGAAGCCTCAGCGGAAATGGGCCTCATCTCGCCTGGAGGGCAAAACCTCCTGGATTTTCTCGAGTTGCGGCAGGTGCTCTCGACTTACGACGGGGACCTCAGGGACCCGCTCTGGTGGCCTCAGGAAAGGCCAGTCCCCATGCGAGTTTCTCGGGGGCCTCTCGAGATTCCTCTCCCGTCGATGCCGGGGCCTAAGACCTTGTGTGGAGTCGGGGCCGGAACCTGAGGATTCCTCTCCAGTGCTGACATGGATCTTGGGGTACTTCTGGAGTCTCCCCAGGGGAGTCAGTCCTCGTCTCGAATGCGGGCATGCACTTGCGCTTTCCTCCAGAGCGGTAGCAGCAGTGTCACGCAGTCCGCCGCGTGGATCAAAGGATCTATGGTTTTCCCTCGAGTCTTTCCCACGAGGCTTTCCCACGAGGCTTTCCCACAGGGCTGTCCCACGTGCACACGTGGTGGGAGTCGATCCTCGGCTTGAACGTCAAGGCAGTACAGGGAAAACAGGTTCCTCTGGAATGGACTGACACATCTGGGGGACTCTTGGAATGGTGTCACGACCCTGGAGTTCCTCTCGCCTTTCCTGTGGAGAGCGCCTCCTCTTGAGATGCGACGGGAACGCCGGGAATTCTTTCCCTACGAAACAGGGAAAGGATCCCTCATCTCGAGCTAGGAGGCCGAAACGGGGCTCCCCTGGATGTGTGCGGGACCCCACGTGCTTCCTCTCGTGTGAAGACGGGTATGTCGGGGAACTTCTTGAGTTGCAGCAAGGGTGTGAAGGACCCTTTGGAAGTTTCAGTGGTTAGACGTGATTAGCCTCGAGAAGCCTCAGAGGAAATGGGCCTCATCTCGCCTGGAGGTGAAAACCTCCTAGATTTTCTCGAGTTACGGCAGGTGCTCTCGACTTACGACGGGGACCTCAGGGACCCGCTCTGGTGGCCTCAGGAAAGGCCAGTCCCCATGCGAGTGCCTCGGGGGCCTCTCGGGATTCCTCTCCCGTCGATGCCGGGGCCTAAGACCTTGTGTGGAGTCGGGGCCGGAACCTGAGGATTCCTCTCCAGTGCTGACATGGATCTTGGGGTACTTCTGGAGTCTCCCTAGGGGAGTCAGTCCTCGTCTCGAATGCGGGCATGCACTTGCGCTTTCCTCCAGAGCGGTAGGAGCAGTGTCACGCAGTCCGCCGCGTGGATCAAAGGATCTATTTTTTTCCCTCGAGTCTTTCCCACGAGGCTTTCCCACGAGGCTTTCCCACAGGGCTGTCCCACGTGCACACGTGGTGGGAGTCGATCCTCGGCTTGAACGTCAAGGCAGTGCAGGGAAAACAGGTTCCTCTGGAATGGACTGACACATCTGGGGGACTCTTGGAATGGTGTCACGACCCTGGAGTTCCTCTCGCCTTTCCTGTGGAGAGCGCCTCCTCTTGAGATGCGACGGGAACGCCGGGAATTCTTTCCCTACGAAACAGGGAAAGGATCCCTCATCTCGAGCTAGGAGGCGGAAACGGGGCTCCCCTGGATGTGTGCGGGACCCCACGTGCTTCCTCTCGAGTGGAGACGGGTATGTCGGGGAACTTCTTGAGTTGCAGCAATGGTGTGAAGGACCCTTTGGAAGTTCCAGTGGTTAGATGTGATTGGCCTCGAGAAGCCTCAGCGGAAATGGGCCTCATCTCGCCTGGAGGGCAAAACCTCCTGGATTTTCTCGAATTGCGGCAGGTGCTCTCGACTTACGACGGGGACCTCAGGGACCCGCTTGGTGGCCTCAGGAAAGGCCAGTCCCCATGCGAGTTCCTCGGGGGCCTCTCGGGATTCCTCTCCCGTCGATGCCGGGGCCTAAGACCTTGTGTGGAGTCAGGGGGGGACCTGAGGATTCCTCTCCAGTGCTGACATGGATCTTGGGGTACTTCTGGAGTCTCCCCAGGGGAGTCAGTCCTCGTCTCGAATGCGGGCATGCACTTGCGCTTTCCTCCAGAGCGGTAGCAGCAGTGTCACGCAGTCCGCCGCGTGGATCAAAGGATCTATGGTTTTCCCTCGAGTCTTTCCCACGAGGCTTTCCCACGAGGCTTTCCCACAGGGCTGTCCCACGTGCACACGTGGTGGGAGTCGATCCTCGGCTTGAACGTCAAGGCAGTGCAGGGAAAACAGGTTCCTCTGGAATGGACTGACACATCTGGGGGCTCTTGGAATGGTGGCATGACCCTGGAGTTCCTCTCGCCTTTCCTGTGGAGAGCGCCTCCTCTTGAGATGCGACGGGAACGCCGGGAATTCTTTTCCTAGGAAACAGGGAAAGGATCCCTCATCTCGAGCTAGGAGGCGGAAACGGGGCTCCCCTTGATGTGTGCGGGACACCACGTGCTTCCTCTCGAGTGCAGACTTGTATGTCGGGGAACTTCTTGAGTTGCAGAAAGGGTGTGAAGGACCCTTTGGAAGTTCCAGTGGTTAGATGTGATTGGCCTCGAGATGCCTCAGCGGAAATGGGCCTCATCTCGCCTGGAGGGCAAAACCTCCTGGATTTTCTCGAGTTGCGGCAGGTGCTCTCGACTTACGACGGGGACCTCAGGGACCCGCTTGGTGGCCTCAGGAAAGGTCAGTCCCCATGCGAGTTCCTCGGGGGCCTCTCGGGATTCCTCTCCCGTCGATGCCGGGGCCTAAGACCTTGTGTGGAGTCGGGGCCGGAACCTGAGAATTCCTCTCCAGTGCTGACATGGATCTTGGGGTACTTCTGGAGTCTCCCCAGGGGAGTCAGTCCTCGTCTCGAATGCGGGCATGCACTTGCGCTTTCCTCCAGAGCGGTAGCAGCAGTGTCACGCAGTCCGCCGCGTGGATCAAAGGATCTATGGTTTTCCCTCGAGTCTTTCCCACGAGGCTTTCCCACGAGGCTTTCCCACAGGGCTGTCCCACGTGCACACGTGGTGGGAGTCGATCCTCGGCTTGAACGTCAAGGCAGTGCAGGGAAAACAGGTTCCTCTGGAATGGACTGACACATCTGGGGGACTCTTGGAATGGTGTCACGACCCTGGAGTTCCTCTCGCCTTTCCTGTGGAGAGCGCATCCTCTTGAGATGCGACGGGAACGCCGGGAATTCTTTCCCTACGAAACAGGGAAAGGATCCCTCACCTCGAGCTAGGGGGCGGAAACGGGGCTCCCCTGGATGTGTGCGGGACCCCACGTGCTTCCTCTCGAGTGGAGACTGGTATGTCGGGGAACTTCTTGATTTGCAGCAATTGTGTGAAGGACCCTTTGGAAGTTCCAGTGGTTAGATGTGATTGGCCTCGAGAAGCCTCAGCAGAAATGGGCCTCATCTCGCCTGGAGGGCAAAACCTCCTGGATTTTCTCGAGTTGCGGCAGGTGCTCTCGACTTACGACGGGGACCTCAGGGACCCGCTCTGGTGGCCTCAGGAAAGGCCAGTCCCCATGCGAGTTCCTCGGGGGCCTCTCGGGATTCCTCTCCCATCGATGCCGGGGCCTAAGACCTTGTGTGGAGTCGGGGCCGGAACCTGAGGATTCCTCTCCAGTGCTGACATGGATCTTGGGGTACTTCTGGAGTCTCCCCAGGGGAGTCAGTCCTCGTCTCGAATGCGGGCATGCACTTGCGCTTTCCTCCAGAGCGGTAGCAGCAGTGTCACGCAGTCCGCCGCGTGGATCAAAGGATCTATGGTTTTCCCTCGAGTCTTTCCCACGAGGCTTTCCCACGAGGCTTTCCCACAGGGCTGTCCCACGTGCACACGTGGTGGGAGTCGATCCTCGGCTTGAACGTCAAGGCAGTGCAGGGAAAACAGGTTCCTCTGGAATGGACTGACACATCTGGGGGCTCTTGGAATGGTGGCATGACCCTGGAGTTCCTCTCGCCTTTCCTGTGGAGAGCGCCTCCTCTTGAGATGCGACGGGAACGCCGGGAATTCTTTCCCTAGGAAACAGGGAAAGGATCCCTCATCTCGAGCTAGGAGGCGGAAACGGGGCTCCCCTTGATGTGTGCGGGACACCACGTGCTTCCTCTCGAGTGCAGACTTGTATGTCGGGGAACTTCTTGAGTTGCAGAATGGGTGTGAAGGACCCTTTGGAAGTTCCAGTGGTTAGATGTGATTGGCCTCGAGATGCCTCAGCGGAAATGGGCCTCATCTCGCCTGGAGGGCAAAACCTCCTGGATTTTCTCGAGTTGCGGCAGGTGCTCTCGACTTACGACGGGGACCTCAGGGACCCGCTTGGTGGCCTCAAGAAAGGCCAGTCCCCATGCGAGTTCCTCGGGGGCCTCTCGGGATTCCTCTCCCGTCGATGCCGGGGCCTAAGACCTTGTGTGGAGTCGGGGCCGGAACCTGAGAATTCCTCTCCAGTGCTGACATGGATCTTGGGGTACTTCTGGAGTCTCCCCAGGGGAGTCAGTTCTCGTCTCGAATGCGGGCATGCACTTGCGCTTTCCTCCAGAGCGGTAGCAGCAGTGTCACGCAGTCCGCATCGTGGATCAAAGGATCTATGGTTTTCCCTCGAGTCTTTCCCACGAGGCTTTCCCACGAGGCTTTCCCACAGGGCTGTCCCACGTGCACACGTGGTGGGAGTCGATCCTCGGCTTGAACGTCAAGGCAGTGCAGGGAAAACAGGTTCCTCTGGAATGGACTGACACATCTGGGGGACTCTTGGAATGGTGGCACGACCCTTGAGTTCCTCTCGCCTTTCCTGTGGAGAGCGCCTCTTCTTGAGATGCGACGGGAACGCCGGGAATTCTTTCCCTACGAAACAGGGAAAGGATCCCTCATCTCGAGCTAGGAGGCGGAAACGGGGCTCCCCTGGATGTGTGCGGGACCCCACGTGCTTCCTCTCGAGTGGAGACGGGTATGTCGGGGAACTTCTTGAGTTGCAGCAAGGGTGTGAAGGACCCTTTGGAAGTTCCAGTGGTTAGACGTGATTAGCCTCGAGAAGCCTCAGCGGAAATGGGCCTCATCTCGCCTGGAGGGCAAAACCTCCTGGATTTTCTCGAGTTGCGGCAGGTGCTCTCGACTTACGACGTGGACCTCAGGGACCCGCTCTGGTGGCCTCAGGAAAGGCCAGTCCCCATGCGAGTTCCACGGGGGCCTCTCGGGATTCCTCTTCCGTCGATGCCGGGGCCTAAGACCTTGTGTGGAGTCGGGGCCGGAACCTGAGGATTCCTCTCCAGTGCTGACATGGATCTTGGGGTACTTCTGGAGTCTCCCCAGGGGAGTCAGTCCTCGTCTCGAATGTGGGCATGCACTTGCGCTTTCCTCCAGAGCGGTAGCAGCAGTGTCACGCAGTCCGCCGCGTGGATCAAAGGATCTATGGTTTTCCATCGAGTCTTTCCCACGAGGCTTTCCCACAGGGCTGTCCCACGTGCACACGTGGTGGGAGTCGATCCTCGGCTTGAACGTCAAGGCAGTGCAGGGAAAACAGGTTCCTCTGGAATGGACTGACACATCCGGGGGAGTCTTGGAATGGTGGCACGACCCTGGAGTTCCTCTCGCCTTTCCTGTGGAGAGCGCCTCCTCTTGAGATGCGACGGGAACGCTGGGAATTCTTTCCCTACGAAACAGGGAAAGGATCCCTCATCTCGAGCTAGGAGGCGGAAACGGGGCTCCCCTGGATGTGTGCGGGACCCCACGTGCTTCCTCTCGAGTGGAGACGGGTATGTCGGGGAACTTCTTGAGTTGCAGCAAGGGTGTGAAGGACCCTTTGGAAGTTCCAGTGGTTAGACGTGATTAGCCTCCAGAAGCCTCAGCGGAAATGGGCCTCATCTCGCCTGGAGGGCAAAACCTCCTGGATTTTCTCGAGTTGCGGCAGGTGCTCTCGACTTACGACGGGGACCTCAGGTACCCGCTCTGGTGGCCTCAGGAAAGGCCAGTCCCCATGCGAGTTCCTCGGGGGCCTCTCGGGATTCCTCTCCCGTCGATGCCGGGGCCTAAGACCTTGTGTGGAGTAGGGGCCGGAACCTGAGGATTGCTCTCCAGTGCTGACATGGATATTGGGGTACTTCTGGAGTCTCCCCAGGGGAGTCAGTCCTCGTCTCGAATGCGGGCATGCACTTGCGCTTTCCTCCAGAGCGGTAGCAGCAGTGTCACGCAGTCCGCCGCGTGGATCAATGGATCTATGGTTTTCCCTCGAGTCTTTCCCACGAGGCTTTCCCACGAGGCTTTCCCACAGGGCTGTCCCACGTGCACACGTGGTGGGAGTCGATCCTCGGCTTGAACGTCAAGGCAGTTCAGGGAAAACAGGTTCCTCTGAAATGGACTGACACATCCGGGGGACTCTTGGAATGGTGGCACGACCCTGGAGTTCCTCTCGCCTTTCCTGTGGAGAGCGCCTCCTCTTGAGATGCGACGGGAACGCCGGGAATTCTTTCCCTACGAAACAGGGAAAGGATCCCTCATCTCGAGCTAGGAGGCGGAAACGGGGCTCCCCTGGATGTGTGCGGGACCCCACGTGCTTCCTCTCGAGTGGAGACGGGTATGTCGGGGAACTTCTTGAGTTGCAGCAAGGGTGTGAAGGACCCTTTGGAAGTTCCAGTGGTTAGACGTGATTAGCCTCGAGAAGCCTCAGCGGAAATGGGCCTCATCTCGCCTGGAGGGCAAAACCTCCTGGATTTTCTCGAGTTGCGGCAGGTGCTCTCGACTTACGACGGGGACCTCACGGACCCGCTCTGGTGGCCTCAGGAAAGGCCAGTCCCCATGCGAGTTCCTGGGGGCCTCTCGGGATTCCTCTCCCGTCAATGCCGGGCCCTAAGACCTTGTGTGGGGTCGGGGCCGGAACCTGAGGATTACTCTCCAGTGCTGACATGGATCTTGGGGTACTTCTGGAGTCTCCCCAGGGGAGTCACTCCTCGTCTCGAATGCGGGCATGCACTTGCGCTTTCCTCCAGAGCGGTAGCAGCAGTGTCACGCAATCTGCCGCGTGGATCAAAGGATCTATGGTTTTCCCTCGAGTCTTTCCCACGAGGCTTTCCCACGAGGCTTTCCCACAGGGCTGTCCCACGTGCACACGTGGTGGGAGTCGATCCTCGGCTTGAACGTCAAGGCAGTGCAGGGAAAACAGATTCCTCTGGAATGGACTGACACATCTGGGCGACTCTTGGAATGGTGGCACGACCCTGGAGTTCCTCTCGCCTTTCCTGTGGAGAGCGCCTCCTCTTGAGATGCGACGGGAACGCCGGGAATTCTTTCCCTACGAAACAGGGAAAGGATCCCTCATCTCGAGCTAGGAGGCGGAAACGGGGCTCCCCTGGATGTGTGCGGGACCCCACGTGCTTCCTCTCGAGTGGAGACGGGTATGTCGGGGAACTTCTTGAGTTGCAGCAAGGGTGTGAAGGACCCTTTGGAAGTTCCAGTGGTTAGACGTGATTAGCCTCGAGAAGCCTCAGCGGAAATGGGCCTCATCTCGCCTGGAGGGCAAAACCTCCTGGATTTTCTCGAGTTGTGGCAGGTGCTCTCGACTTACGACGTGGACCTCAGGGACCCGCTCTGGTGGCCTCAGGAAGGGCCAGTCCCCATGCGAGTTCCTCGGGGGCCTCTCGGGATTCCTCTCCCGTCGATTCCGGGGCCTAAGACCTTGTGTGGAGTCGGGCGCGGAACCTGAGGATTGCTCTCCAGTGCTGACATGGATCTTGGGTTAATTCTGGAGTCTCCCGAGGGGAGTCAGTCCTCGTCTCGAATGCGGGCATGCACTTGCGCTTTCCTCCAGAGCGGTAGCAGCAGTGTCACGCAGTCCGCCGCGTGGATCAAAGGATCTATGGTTTTCCCTCGAGTCTTTCCCACGAGGCTTTCCCACGAGGCTTTCCCACAGGGCTGTCCCACGTGCACACGTGGTGGGAGTCGATCCTCGGCTTGAACGTCAAGGCAGTGCAGGGAAAACAGGTTCCTCTGGAATGGACTGACACATCTGGGGGACTCTTGGAATGGTGGCACGACCCTTGAGTTCCTCTCGCCTTTCCTGTGGAGAGCGCCTCTTCTTGAGATGCGACGGGAACGCCGGGAATTCTTTCCCTACGAAACAGGGAAAGGATCCCTCATCTCGAGCTAGGAGGCGGAAACGGGGCTCCCCTGGATGTGTGCGGGACCCCACGTGCTTCCTCTCGAGTGGAGACGGGTATGTCGGGGAACTTCTTGAGTTGCAGCAAGGGTGTGAAGGACCCTTTGGAAGTTCCAGTGGTTAGACGTGATTAGCCTCGAGAAGCCTCAGCGGAAATGGGCCTCATCTCGCCTGGAGGGCAAAACCTCCTGGATTTTCTCGAGTTGCGGCAGGTGCTCTCGACTTACGACGTGGACCTCAGGGACCCGCTCTGGTGGCCTCAGGAAAGGCCAGTCCCCATGCGAGTTCCACGGGGGCCTCTCGGGATTCCTCTTCCGTCGATGCCGGGGCCTAAGACCTTGTGTGGAGTCGGGGCCGGAACCTGAGGATTCCTCTCCAGTGCTGACATGGATCTTGGGGTACTTCTGGAGTCTCCCCAGGGGAGTCAGTCCTCGTCTCGAATGTGGGCATGCACTTGCGCTTTCCTCCAGAGCGGTAGCAGCAGTGTCACGCAGTCCGCCGCGTGGATCAAAGGATCTATGGTTTTCCATCGAGTCTTTCCCACGAGGCTTTCCCACAGGGCTGTCCCACGTGCACACGTGGTGGGAGTCGATCCTCGGCTTGAACGTCAAGGCAGTGCAGGGAAAACAGGTTCCTCTGGAATGGACTGACACATCCGGGGGAGTCTTGGAATGGTGGCACGACCCTGGAGTTCCTCTCGCCTTTCCTGTGGAGAGCGCCTCCTCTTGAGATGCGACGGGAACGCCGGGAATTCTTTCCCTACGAAACAGGGAAAGGATCCCTCATCTCGAGCTAGGAGGCGGAAACGGGGCTCCCCTGGATGTGTGCGGGACCCCACGTGCTTCCTCTCGAGTGGAGACGGGTATGTCGGGGAACTTCTTGAGTTGCAGCAAGGGTGTGAAGGACCCTTTGGAAGTTCCAGTGGTTAGACGTGATTAGCCTCCAGAAGCCTCAGCGGAAATGGGCCTCATCTCGCCTGGAGGGCAAAACCTCCTGGATTTTCTCGAGTTGCGGCAGGTGCTCTCGACTTACGACGGGGACCTCAGGTACCCGCTCTGGTGGCCTCAGGAAAGGCCAGTCCCCATGCGAGTTCCTCGGGGGCCTCTCGGGATTCCTCTCCCGTCGATGCCGGGGCCTAAGACCTTGTGTGGAGTAGGGGCCGGAACCTGAGGATTGCTCTCCAGTGCTGACATGGATATTGGGGTACTTCTGGAGTCTCCCCAGGGGAGTCAGTCCTCGTCTCGAATGCGGGCATGCACTTGCGCTTTCCTCCAGAGCGGTAGCAGCAGTGTCACGCAGTCCGCCGCGTGGATCAATGGATCTATGGTTTTCCCTCGAGTCTTTCCCACGAGGCTTTCCCACGAGGCTTTCCCACAGGGCTGTCCCACGTGCACACGTGGTGGGAGTCGATCCTCGGCTTGAACGTCAAGGCAGTGCAGGGAAAACAGGTTCCTCTGAAATGGACTGACACATCCGGGGGACTCTTGGAATGGTGGCACGACCCTGGAGTTCCTCTCGCCTTTCCTGTGGAGAGCGCCTCCTCTTGAGATGCGACGGGAACGCCGGGAATTCTTTCCCTACGAAACAGGGAAAGGATCCCTCATCTCGAGCTAGGAGGCGGAAACGGGGCTCCCCTGGATGTGTGCGGGACCCCACGTGCTTCCTCTCGAGTGGAGACGGGTATGTCGGGGAACTTCTTGAGTTGCAGCAAGGGTGTGAAGGACCCTTTGGAAGTTCCAGTGGTTAGACGTGATTAGCCTCGAGAAGCCTCAGCGGAAATGGGCCTCATCTCGCCTGGAGGGCAAAACCTCCTGGATTTTCTCGAGTTGCGGCAGGTGCTCTCGACTTACGACGGGGACCTCACGGACCCGCTCTGGTGGCCTCAGGAAAGGCCAGTCCCCATGCGAGTTCCTGGGGGCCTCTCGGGATTCCTCTCCCGTCAATGCCGGGCCCTAAGACCTTGTGTGGGGTCGGGGCCGGAACCTGAGGATTACTCTCCAGTGCTGACATGGATCTTGGGGTACTTCTGGAGTCTCCCCAGGGGAGTCACTCCTCGTCTCGAATGCGGGCATGCACTTGCGCTTTCCTCCAGAGCGGTAGCAGCAGTGTCACGCAATCTGCCGCGTGGATCAAAGGATCTATGGTTTTCCCTCGAGTCTTTCCCACGAGGCTTTCCCACGAGGCTTTCCCACAGGGCTGTCCCACGTGCACACGTGGTGGGAGTCGATCCTCGGCTTGAACGTCAAGGCAGTGCAGGGAAAACAGATTCCTCTGGAATGGACTGACACATCTGGGCGACTCTTGGAATGGTGGCACGACCCTGGAGTTCCTCTCGCCTTTCCTGTGGAGAGCGCCTCCTCTTGAGATGCGACGGGAACGCCGGGAATTCTTTCCCTACGAAACAGGGAAAGGATCCCTCATCTCGAGCTAGGAGGCGGAAACGGGGCTCCCCTGGATGTGTGCGGGACCCCACGTGCTTCCTCTCGAGTGGAGACGGGTATGTCGGGGAACTTCTTGAGTTGCAGCAAGGGTGTGAAGGACCCTTTGGAAGTTCCAGTGGTTAGACGTGATTAGCCTCGAGAAGCCTCAGCGGAAATGGGCCTCATCTCGCCTGGAGGGCAAAACCTCCTGGATTTTCTCGAGTTGTGGCAGGTGCTCTCGACTTACGACGTGGACCTCAGGGACCCGCTCTGGTGGCCTCAGGAAGGGCCAGTCCCCATGCGAGTTCCTCGGGGGCCTCTCGGGATTCCTCTCCCGTCGATTCCGGGGCCTAAGACCTTGTGTGGAGTCGGGCGCGGAACCTGAGGATTGCTCTCCAGTGCTGACATGGATCTTGGGTTAATTCTGGAGTCTCCCGAGGGGAGTCAGTCCTCGTCTCGAATGCGGGCATGCACTTGCGCTTTCCTCCAGAGCGGTAGCAGCAGTGTCACGCAGTCCGCCGCGTGGATCAAAGGATCTATGGTTTTCCCTCGAGTCTTTCCCACGAGGCTTTCCCACGAGGCTTTCCCACAGGGCTGTCCCACGTGCACACGTGGTGGGAGTCGATCCTCGGCTTGAACGTCAAGGCAGTGCAGGGAAAACAGGTTCCTCTGGAATGGACTGACTCATCTGGGGGACTCTTGGAATGGTGGCACGACCCTGGAGTTCCTCTCGCCTTTCCTGTGGAGAGCGCCTCCTCTTGAGATGCGACGAGAACGCCGGGAATTCTTTCCCTACGAAACAGGGAAAGGATCCCTCATCTCGAGCTAGGAGGCGGAAACGGGGCTCCCCTGGATGTGTGCGGGACCCCACGTGCTTCATCTCGAGTGGAGACGGGTATGTCGGGGAACTTCTTGAGTTGCAGCAAGGGTGTGAAGGACCCTTTGGAAGTCCAGTAGTTAGACGTGATTAGCCTCGAGAAGCCTCAACGGAAATGTGCCTCATCTCGCCTGGAGGGCAAAACCTCCTGGATTTTCTCGAGTTGCGGCAGGTGCTCTCGACTTACGACGGGGACCTCAGGGACCCGCTCTGGTGGCCTCAGGAAAGGCCAGTCCCCATGCCAGTTCCTCGGGGGCCTCTCGGGATTCCTCTCCCGTCGATGCCGGGACCTAAGACCTTGTGTGGAGTCGGGGCCGGAACCTGAGGATTGCTCTCCAGTGCTGACATGGATCTTGGGGTACTTCTGGAGTCTCCCCAGGGGAGTCAGTCCTCGTCTCGAATGCGGGCATGCACTTGCGCTTTCCTCCAGAGCGGTAGCAGCAGTGTCACGCAGTCCGCCGCGTGGATTAAAGGATCTATGATTTTCCCTCGAGTCTTTCCCACGAGGCTTTCCCACGAGGCTTTCCCACAGGGCTGTCCCACGTGCACACGTGGTGGGAGTCGATCCTCGGCTTGAACGTCAAGGCAGTGCAGGGAAAACAGGTTCCTCTGGAATGGACTGACTCATCCGGGGGAGTCTTGGAATGGTGGCACGACCCTGGAGTTCCTCTCGCCTTTCCTGTGTAGAGCGCCTCCTCTTGAGATGCGACGGGAACGCCGGGAATTCTTTCCCTACGAAACAGGGAAAGGATCCCTCATCTCGAGCTAGGAGGCGGAAACGGGGCTCCCCTGGATGTGTGCGGGACCCACGTGCTTCCTCTCGAGTGGAGACGGGTATGTCGGGGAACTTCTTGAGTTGCATCAAGGGTGTGAAGGACCCTTTGGAAGTTCCAGTGGTTAGAAGTGATTAGCCTCGAGAAGCCTCAGCGGAAATGGGCCTCATCTCGCCTGGAGGGCAAAACCTCGTGGATTTTCCCGAGTTGCGGCAGGTGCTCTCGACTTACGACAGGGACCTCAGGGACCCGCTCTGGTGGCCTCAGGAAAGGCCAGTCCCCATGCGAGTTCCTCGGGGGCCTCTCGGGATTCCTCTCCCGTCGATGCCGGGGCCTAAGACCTTGTGTGGAGTCGGGGCCGGAACCTGAGGATTACTCTCCAGTGCTGACATGGATCTTGGGGTACTTCTGGAGTCTCCCGAGGGGAGTCAGTCCTCGTCTCGAATGCGGGCATGCACTTGCGCTTTCCTCCAGAGCGGTAGCAGCAGTGTCACGCAATCCGCCGCGTGGATCAAAGGATCTATGGTTTTCCCTCGAGTCTTTCCCACGAGGCTTTCCCACGAGGCTTTCCCACAGGGCTGTCCCACGTGCACACGTGGTGGGAGTCGATCCTCGGCTTGAACGTCAAGGCAGTGCAGGGAAAACAGGTTCCTCTGGAATGGACTGACACATCTGGGCGACTCTTGGAATGGTGGCACGACCCTGGAGTTCCTCTCACCTTTCCTGTGGAGAGCGCCTCCTCTTGAGATGCGACGGGAACGCCGGGAATTCTTTCCCTACGAAACAGGGAAAGGATCCCTCATCTCGAGCTAGGAGGCGGAAACGGGGCTCCCCTGGATGTGTGTGGGACCCTCATGCTTCCTCTCGAGTAGAGACGGGTATGTCGGGGAACTTCTTGAGTTGCAGCAAGGGTGAGAAGGACCCTTTGGATGTTCAAGTGGTTAGATGTGATTAGCCTCGAGAAGCCTCAGCGGAAATGGGCCTCATCTCGCCTGGAGGGCAAAACCTCCTGGATTTTCTCGAGTTGCGGCAGGTGCTCTCGACTTACGACGGGGACCTCAGGGACCCGCTCTGGTGGCCTCAGGAAAGGCCAGTCCCCATGCGAGTTCCTCGGGGGCCTCTCGGGATTCCTCTCCCGTCGATGCCGGGGCCTAAGACCTTGTGTGGAGTAGGGGCCGGAACCTGAGGATTGCTCTCCAGTGCTGACATGGATCTTGGGGTACTTCTGGAGTCTCCCCAGGGGAGTCAGTCCTCGTCTCGAATGCGGGCATGCACTTGCGCTTTCCTCCAGAGCGGTAGCAGCAGTGTCACGCATTCCGCCGCGTGGATCAATGGATCTATGGTTTTCCCTCGAGTCTTTCCCACGAGGCTTTCCCACGAGGCTTTCCCACAGGGCTGTCCCACGTGCACTCGTGGTGGGAGTCGATCCTCGGCTTGAACGTCAAGGCAGTGCAGGGAAAACAGGTTCCTCTGAAATGGACTGACACATCCGGGGGAGTCTTGGAATGGTGGCACGACCCTGGAGTTCCTCTCGCCTTTCCTGTGGAGAGCGCCTCCTCTTGAGATGCGACGGGAACGCCGGGAATTCTTTCCCTACGAAACAGGGAAAGGATCCCTCATCTCGAGCTAGGAGGCGGAAACGGGGCTCCCCTGGATGTGTGCGGGACCCCACGTGCTTCCTCTCGAGTGGAGACGGGTATGTCGGGGAACTTCTTGAGTTGCAGCAAGGGTGTGAAGGACCCTTTGGAAGTTCCAGTGGTTAGACGTGATTAGCCTCGAGAAGCCTCAGCGGAAATGGGCCTCATCTCGCCTGGAGGGCAAAACCTCCTGGATTTTCTCGAGTTGCGGCAGGTGCTCTCGACTTACGACGGGGACCTCACGGACCCGCTCTGGTGGCCTCAGGAAAGGCCAGTCCCCATGCGAGTTCCTGGGGGCCTCTCGGGATTCCTCTCCCGTCAATGCCGGGCCCTAAGACCTTGTGTGGAGTCGGGGCCGGAACCTGAGGATTACTCTCCAGTGCTGACATGGATCTTGGGGTACTTCTGGAGTCTCCCCAGGGGAGTCAGTCCTCGTCTCGAATGCGGGCATGCACTTGCGCTTTCCTCCAGAGCGGTAGCAGCAGTGTCACGCAATCCGCCGCGTGGATCAAAGGATCTATGGTTTTCCCTCGAGTCTTTCCCACGAGGCTTTCCCACGAGGCTTTCCCACAGGGCTGTCCCACGTGCACACGTGGTGGGAGTCGATCCTCGGCTTGAACGTCAAGGCAGTGCAGGGAAAACAGGTTCCTCTGGAATGGACTGACACATCTGGGGGACTCTTGGAATGGTGGCACGACCCTGGAGTTCCTCTCGCCTTTCCTGTGGAGAGCGCCTCCTCTTGAGATGCGACGGGAACGCCGGGAATTCTTTCCCTACGAAACAGGGAAAGGATCCCTCATCTCGAGCTAGGAGGCGGAAACGGGGCTCCCCTGGATGTGTGCGGGACCCCACGTGCTTCCTCTCGAGTGGAGACGGGTATGTCGGGGAACTTCTTGAGTTGCAGCAAGGGTGTGAAGGACCCTTTGGAAGTTCCAGTGGTTAGATGTGATTGGCCTCGAGAAGCCTCAGCGGAAATGGGCCTCATCTCGCCTGGAGGGCAAAACCTCCTGGATTTTCTCGAGTTGCGGCAGGTGCTCTCGACTTACGACGTGGACCTCAGGGACCCGCTCTGGTGGCCTCAGGAAAGGCCAGTCCCCATGCGAGTTCCTCGGGGGCCTCTCGGGATTCCTCTCCCGTCGATGCCGGGGCCTAAGACCTTGTGTGGAGTCGGGCCCGGAACCTGAGGATTGCTCTCCAGTGCTGACATGGATCTTGGGGTACTTCTGGAGTCTCCCCAGGGGAGTCAGTCCTCGTCTCGAATGCGGGCATGCACTTGCGCTTTCCTCCAGAGCGGTAGCAGCAGTGTCACGCAGTCCGCCGCGTGGATCAAAGGATCTATGGTTTTCCCTCGAGTCTTTCCCACGAGGCTTTCCCACGAGGCTTTCCCACAGGGCTGTCCCACGTGCACACGTGGTGGGAGTCGATCCTCGGCTTGAACGTCAAGGCAGTGCAGGGAAAACAGGTTCCTCTGGAATGGACTGACTCATCTGGGGGACTCTTGGAATGGTGGCACGACCCTGGAGTTCCTCTCGCCTTTCCTGGGGAGAGCGTCTCCTCTTGAGATGCGAAGGGAACGCCGGGAATTCTTTCCCTACGAAACAGGGAAAGGATCCCTCATCTCGAGCTAGGAGGCGGAAACGGGGCTCCCCTGGAAGTGTGCGGGACCCCACGTGCTTCCTCTCGAGTGGAGACGGGTATGTCGGGGAACTTCTTGAGTTGCAGCAAGGGTGTGAAGGACCCTTTGGAAGTTCCAGTGGTTAGACGTGATTAGCCTCGAGAAGCCTCAGCGGAAATGGGCCTCATCTCGCCTGGAGGGCAAAACCTCCTGGATTTTCTCGAGTTGCGGCAGGTGCTCTCGACTTACGACGGGGACCTCAGGGACCCGCTCTGGTGGCCTCAGGAAAGGCCAGACCCCTTGCGAGTTCCTGGGGGCCTCTCGGGATTCCTCTCCCGTCAATGCCGGGCCCTAAGACCTTGTGTGGAGTCGGGGCCGGAACCTGAGGATTCCTCTCCAGTGCTGACATGGATCTTGGTGTACTTCTGGAGTCTCCCCAGGGGAGTCAGTCCTCGTCTCGAATGCGGGCATGCACTTGCGCTTTCCTCCAGAGCGGTAGCAGCAGTGTCACGCACTCCGCCGCGTGGATCAAAGGATCTATGGTTTTCCCTCGAGTCTTTCCCACGAGGCTTTCCCACGAGGCTTTCCCACAGGGCTGTCCCACGTGCACACGTGGTGGGAGTCGATCCTCGGCTTGAACGTCAAGGCAGTGCAGGGAAAACAGGTTCCTCTGGAATGGACTGACACATCTGGGGGACTCTTGGAATCGTGGCACGACCCTGGAGTTCCTCTCGCCTTTCCTGTGGAGAGCGCCTCCTCTTGAGATGCGACGGGAACGCCGGGAATTCTTTCCCTACGAAACAGGGAAAGGATCCCTCATCTCGAGCTAGGACGCGGAAACGGGGCTCCCCTGGATGTGTGCGGGACCCTCATGCTTCCTCTCGAGTGGAGACGGGTATGTCGGGGAACTTCTTGAGTTGCAGCAAGGGTGAGAAGGACCCTTTGGATGTTCCAGTGGTTAGATGTGATTAGCCTCGAGAAGCCTCAGCGGAAATGGGCCTCATCTCGACTGGAGGGCAAAACCTCCTGGATTTTCTCGAGTTGCGGCAGGTGCTCTCGACTTACGACGGGGACCTCAGGGACCCGCTCTGGTGGCCTCAGGAAAGGCCAGTCCCCATGCGAGTTCCTCGGGGGTCTCTCGGGATTCCTCTCCCGTGGATGCCGGGGCCTAAGACCTTGTGTGGAGTCGGGGCCGGAACCTGAGGATTCCTCTCCAGTGCTGACATGGATCTTGGGGTACTTCTGGAGTCTCCCCTGGGAGTCAGTCCTCGTCTCGAATGCGGGCATGCACTTGCTCTTTCCTCCAGAGCGGTAGCAGCAGTGTCACGCAGTCCACCGCGTGGATCAATGGATCTATGGTTTTCCCTCGAGTCTTTCCCACGAGTCTTTCCCACGAGGCTTTCCCACAGGGCTGTCCCACGTGCACACGTGGTGGGAGTCGATCCTCGGCTTGAACGTCAAGGCAGTGCAGGGAAAACAGGTTCCTCTGGAATGGACTGACACATCCGGGGGAGTCTTGGAATGGTGGCACGACCCTGGATTTCCTCTCGCCTTTACTGTGGAGAGCGCCTCCTCTTGAGATGCGACGGGAACGCCGGGAATTCTTTCCCTACGAAACAGGGAAAGGATCCCTCATCTCGAGCTAGGAGGCGGAAACGGGGCTCCCCTGGATGTGTGCGGGACCCCACGTGCTTCCTCTCGAGTGGAGACGGGTATGTCGGGGAACTTCTTGAGTTGCAGCAAGGGTGTGAAGGACCCTTTGGAAGTTCCAGTGGTTAGACGTGATTAGCCTCGAGAAGCCTCAGCGGAAATGGGCCTCATCTCGCCTGGAGGGCAAAACCTCCTGGATTTTCTCGAGTTGCGGCAGGTGTTCTCGACTTACGACGGGGACCTCAGGGACCCGCTCTGGTGGCCTCAGGAAAGGCCAGTCCCCATGCGAGTTCCTCGGGGGCCTCTCGGGATTCCTCTCCCGTCGATGCCGGGGCCTAAGACCTTGTGTGGAGTCGGGGCCGGAACCTGAGGATTCCTCTCCAGTGTTGACATGGATCTTGGGGTACTCCTGGAGTCTCCCCAGGGGAGTCAGTCCTCGTCTCGAATGCGGGCATGCACTTGCGCTTTCCTCCAGGGCGGTAGCAGCAGTGTCACGCAGTCCGCCGCGTGGATCAAAGGATCTATGGTTTTCCCTCGAGTCTTTCCCACGAAGCTTTCCCACGAGGCTTTCCCACAGGGCTGTCCCACGTGCACACGTGGTGTGTGTCGATCCTCGGCTTGAACGTCAAGGCAGTGCAGGGAAAACAGGTTCCTCTGGAATGGACTGACACATCTGGGGGACTCTTGGAATGGTGGCACGACCCTGGAGTTCCTCTCGCCTTTCCTGTTAAGAGCGCCTCCTCTTGAGATGCGACGGGAACGCCGGGAATTCTTTCCCTACGAAACAGGGAAAGGATCCCTCATCTCGAGCTAGCAGGCGGAAACGGGGCTCCCCTGGATGTGTGCGGGACCCCACGTGCTTCCTCTCGAGTGGAGACGGGTATGTCGGGGAACTTCTTGAGTTGCAGCAAGGGTGTGAAGGACCCTTTGGAAGTTCCAGTGGTTAGACGTGATTAGCCTCGAGAAGCCTCAGCGGAAATGGGCCTCATCTCGCCTGGAGGGCAAAACCTCCTGGATATTCTCGAGTTGCGGCAGGTGCTCTCGACTTACGACGGGGACCTCAGGGACCCGCTCTGGTGGCCTCAGGAAAGGCCAGACCCCTTGCGAGTTCCTGGGGGCCTCTCGGGATTCCTCTCCCGTCAATGCCGGGCCCTAAGACCTTGTGTGGAGTCGGGGCCGGAACCTGAGGATTCCTCTCCAGTGCTGACATGGATCTTGGGGTACTTCTGGAGTCTCCCCAGGGGAGTCAGTCCTCGTCTCGAATGCGGGCATGCACTTGCGCTTTCCTCCAGAGCGGTAGCAGCAGTGTCACGCAATCCGCCGCGTGGATCAAAGGATCTATGGTTTTCCCTCGAGTCTTTCCCACGAGGCTTTCCCACGAGGCTTTCCCACAGGGCTGTCCCACGTGCACACGTGGTGGGAGTCGATCCTCGGCTTGAACGTCAAGGCAGTGCAGGGAAAACAGGTTCCTCTGGAATGGACTGACACATCTGGGGGACTCTTGGAATGGTGGCACGACCCTGGAGTTCCTCTCGCCTTTCCTGTGGAGAGCGCCTCCTCTTGAGATTCGACGGGAACGCCGGGAATTCTTTCCCTACGAAACAGGGAAAGGATCCCTCATCTCGAGCTAGGAGGCGGAAACGGGGCTCCCCTGGATGTGTGCGGGACCCTCGTGCTTCCTCTCGAGTGGAGACGGGTATGTGGGGAACTTCTTGAGTTGCAGCAAGGGTGTGAAGGACCCTTTGGAAGTTCCAGTGGTTAGACGTGATTAGCTTCGAGAAGCCTCAGCGGAAATGTGCCTCACCTCGCCTGGAGGGCAAAACCTCCTGGATTTTCTCGAGTTGCGGCAGGTGCTCTCGACTTACGACGGGGACCTCAGGGACCCGCTCTGGTGGCCTCAGGAAAGGCCAGTCCCCATGCCAGTTCCTCGGGGGCCTCTCGGGATTCCTCTCCCGTCGATGCCGGGACCTAAGACCTTGTGTGGAGTCGGGGCCGGAACCTGAGGATTGCTCTCCAGTGCTGACATGGATCTTGGGGTACTTCTGGAGTCTCCCCAGGGGAGTCAGTCCTCGTCTCGAATGCGGGCATGCACTTGCGCTTTCCTCCAGAGCGGTAGCAGCAGTGTCACGCAGTCCGCCGCGTGGATCAAAGGATCTATGGTTTTCCCTCGAGTCTTTCCCACGAGGCTTTCCCACGAGGCTTTCCCACAGGGCTGTCCCACGTGCACACGTGGTGGGAGTCGATCCTCGGCTTGAACGTCAAGGCAGTGCAGGGAAAACAGTTTCCTCTGGAAAGAACTGACACATCCGGGGGAGTCTTGGAATGGTGGCACGACCCTGGAGTTCCTCTCGCCTTTCCTGTGGAGAGCGCCTCCTCTTGAGATGCGACGGGAACGCCGGGAATTCTTTCCCTACGAAACAGGGAAAGGATCCCTCATCTCGAGCTTGGAGGCGGAAACGGGGCTCCCCTGGATGTGTGCGGGACCCCACGTGCTTCCTCTCGAGTGGAGACGGGTATGTCGGGGAACTTCTTGAGTTGCAGCAATGGTGTGAAGGACCCTTTGGAAGTTCCAGTGGTTAGATGTGATTGGCCTCGAGAAGCCTCAGCGGAAATGGGCCTCATCTCGCCTGGAGGGCAAAACCTCCTGGATTTTCTCGAGTTGCGGCAGGTGCTCTCGACTTACGACGGTGACCTGAGGGACTGGCTCTGGTGGCCTCAGGAAAGGCCAGTCCCCATGCGAGTTCCTCGTGGGCTTCTCGGGATTCATCTGCCCTCGATGCCGGGGCCTAAGACCTTGTGTGGAGTCGGGGCCGGAACCTGAGGATTCCTCTCCAGTGCTGACATGGATCTTGGGGTACTTCTGGAGTCTCCCCAGGGGAGTCAGTCCTCGTCTCGAATGCGGGCATGCACTTGCGCTTTCCTCCAGAGCGGTAGCAGCAGTGTCACGCAGTCTGCCGCGTGGATCAAAGGATCTATGGTTTTCCCTCGAGTCTTTCCCACGAGGCTTTCACACAGGGCTGTCCCACGTGCACACGTGGTGGGAGTCGAACCTCGGCTTGAACGTCAAGGCAGTGCAGGGAAAACAGGTTCCTCTTGAATGGACTGACAAATCTGGGGGACTCTTGGAATGGTGGCACGACCCTGGAGTTCCTCTCGCCTTTCCTGTGTAGAGCGCCTCCTCTTGAGAAGCGACGGGAACGCCGGGAATTCTTTCCCTACGAAACAGGGAAAGGATCCCTCATCTCGAGCTAGGAGGCGGAAACGGGGCTCCCCTGGAAGTGTGCGGGACCCCACGTGCTTCCTCTCGAGGGGAGACGGGTATGTCGGGGAACTTCTTGAGTTGCAGCAAGGGTGTGAAGGACCCTTTGGAAGTTCCAGTGGTTAGACGTGATTGGCCTCGAGAAGCCTCAGCGGAAATGGGCCTCATCTCGCCTGGAGGGCAAAACCTCCTGGATTTTCTCGAGTTGCGGCAGGTGCTCTCGACTTACGACGGGGACCTCAGGGACCCGCTCTGGTGGCCTCAGGAAAGGCCAGTCCCCATGCGAGTTCCTCGGGGGCCTCTGGGGATTCCTCTCCCGTCGATGCCAGGGCCTAAGTCCTTGTGTGGAGTCGGGGCCGGAACCTGAGGATTCCTCTCCAGTGCTGACATGGATCTTGGGGTATTTCTGGAGTCTCCCCAGGGGAGTCAGTCCTCGTCTCGAATGCGGGCATGCACTTGCGCTTTCCTCCAGAGCGGTAGCAGCAGTGTCACGCAGTTCGCCGCATGGATCAAAGGATCTATGGTTTTCCCTCGAGTCTTTCCCACGAGGCTTTCCCACGAGGCTTTCCCACAGGGCTGTCCCACGTGCACACGTGGTGGGAGTCGATCGTCGGCTTGAACGTCAAGGCAGTGCAGGGAAAACAGGTTCCTCTGGAATGGACTGACACATCTGGGGGACTCTTGGAATGGTGGCATGACCCTGGAGTTCCTCTCGCCTTTCCTGTGGAGAGCGCCTCCTCTTGAGATGCGACGGGAACGCCGGGATTCTTCCCTACGAAACAGGGAAAGGATCCCTCATCTCGAGCTAGGAGGCGGAAACGGGGCTCCCCTGGATGTGTGCGGGACGCCACGTGCTTCCTCTGGAGTGGAGATGGGTATGTCGGGAAACTTCTTGAGTTGCAGCAAGTGTGTGAAGGACCCTTTGGAAGTTCCAGTGGTTAGATGTGATTGGCCTTGAGAAGCCTCAGCGAAAATGGGCCTCATCTCTCCTGGAGGGCAAAACCTCCTGGATTTTCTCGAGTTGCGGCAGGTGCTCTCGACTTACGACGGGGACCTCAGGGAACCGCTCTGGTGGCCTCAGGAAAGGCCAGTCCCCATGCGAGTTCCTCGGGGGCTTCTCGGGATTCCTCTCCCGACGATGCCGGGGCCTAAGACCTTGTGTGGAGTCGGGGCCGGAACCTGAGGATTCCTCTCCAGTGCTGACATGGATCTTGGGGTACTTCTGGAGTCTCCCCAGGGGAGTCAGTCCTCGTGTCGAATGCGGGCATGCACTTGCGCTTTCCTCCAGAGCGGTAGCAGCAGTGTCACGCAGTCCTCCGCGGGGATCAAAGGATCTATGGTTTTCCCTCTAGTCTTTCCCACGAGGCTTTCCCACGAGGCTTTCCCACAGGGCTGTCCCACGTGCACACGCGGTGGGAGTCGATCCTCGGCTTGAACGTCAAGGCAGTGCAGGGAAAAAAGATTCCTCTGGAATGGACTGACACATCTGGGGGACTCTTGGAATGGTGGCACGACCCTGGAGTTCCTCTCGCCTTTCCTGTGGAGAGCGCCTCCTCTTGAGATGCGACGGGAACGCCGGGAATTCTTTCCCTACGAAACAGGGAAAGGATCCCTCATCTCGAGCTAGGAGGCGGAAACGGGGCTCCCCTGGATGTGTGCGGGACCCCACGTGCTTCCTCTCGAGTGGAGACGGGTATGTCGGGGAACTTCTTGAGTTGCAGCAAGGGTGTGAAGGACCCTTTGGAAGTTCCAGTGGTTAGACGTGATTGGCCTCGAGAAGCCTCAGCGGAAATGGGCCTCATCTCGCGTGGAGGGCAAAACCTCCTGGATTTTCTCGAGTTGCGGCAGGTGCTCTCGACTTACGACGGGGACCTCAGGGACCCGCTCTGGTGGCCTCAGGAAAGGCCAGTCCCCATGCGAGTTCCTCGGGGGCCTCTGGGGATTCCTCTCCCGACGATGCCGGGGCCTAAGACCTTGTGTGGAGTCGGGGCCGGAACCTGAGGATTCCTCTCCAGTGCTGACATGGATCTTGGGGTACTTCTGGAGTCTCCCCAGGGGAGTCAGTCCTCGTGTCGAATGCGGGCATGCACTTGCGCTTTCCTCCAGAGCGGTAGCAGCAGTGTCACGCAGTCCTCCGCGGGGATCAAAGGATCTATGGTTTTCCCTCGAGTCTTTCCCACGAGGCTTTCCCACGAGGCTTTCCCACAGGGCTGTCCCACGTGCACACGTGGTGGGAGTCGATCCTCGGCTTGAACGTCAAGGCAGTGCAGGGAAAAAAGATTCCTCTGGAATGGACTGACACATCTGGGGGACTCTTGGAATGGTGGCACGACCCTGGAGTTCCTCTCGCCTTTCCTGTGGAGAGCGCCTCCTCTTGAGATGCGACGGGAACGCCGGGAATTCATTCCCTACCAAACAGGGAAAGGATCCCTCATCTCGAGCTAGGAGGCGGAAACGGGGCTCCCCTGGATGTGTGTGGGACCCCACGTGCTTCCTCTCGAGTGGAGACAGGTATGTCGGGGAACTTCTTGAGTTGCAGCAAGGGTGTGAAGGACCCTTTGGAAGTTCCAGTGGTTAGATCTGATTGGCCTCGAGAAGCCTCAGCGGAAATGGGCCTCATCTCGCCTGGAGGGCAAAACCTCCTGGATTTTCTCGAGTTGCGGCAGGTGCTCTCGACTTACGACGGGGACCTCAGGGACCCGCTCTGGTGGCCTCAGGAAAGGCCAGTCCCCATGCGAGTTCCTCGGGGGCCTCTCGGGATTCCTCTCCCGTCGATGCCGGGGCCTAAGACCTTGTGTGGAGTCGGGGCCGGAACCTGAGGATTCCTCTCCAGTGCTGACATGGATCTTGGGGTACTTCTGGAGTCTCCCCAGGGGAGTCAGTCCTCGTCTCGAATGCGGGCATGCACTTGCGCTTTCCTCCAGAGCGGTAGCAGCAGTGTCACGCAGTCCGCCGCGTGGATCAAAGGATCTATGGTTTTCCCTCGAGTCTTTCCCACGAGGCTTTCCCACGAGGCTTTCCCACAGGGCTGTCCCACGTGCACACGTGGTGGGAGTCGATCCTCGGCTTGAACGTCAAGGCAGTGCAGGGAAAACAGGTTCCTCTGGAATGGACTGACACATCTGGGGGACTCTTGGAATGGTGTCACGACCCTGGAGTTCCTCTCGCCTTTCCTGTGGAGAGCGCCTCCTCTTGAGATGCGACGGGAACGCCGGGAATTCTTTCCCTACGAAACAGGGAAAGGATCCCTCATCTCGAGCTAGGAGGCCGAAACGGGGCTCCCCTGGATGTGTGCGGGACCCCACGTGCTTCCTCTCGTGTGAAGACGGGTATGTCGGGGAACTTCTTGAGTTGCAGCAATGGTGTGAAGGACCCTTTGGAAGTTCCAGTGGTTAGATGTGATTGGCCTCGAGAAGCCTCAGCGGAAATGGGCCTCATCTCGCCTGGAGGGCAAAACCTCCTGGATTTTCTCGAGTTGCGGCAGGTGCTCTCGACTTACGACGGGGACCTCAGGGACCCGCTCTGGTGGCCTCAGGAAAGGCCAGTCCCCATGCGAGTTTCTCGGGGGCCTCTCGAGATTCCTCTCCCGTCGATGCCGGGGCCTAAGACCTTGTGTGGAGTCGGGGCCGGAACCTGAGGATTCCTCTCCAGTGCTGACATGGATCTTGGGGTACTTCTGGAGTCTCCCCAGGGGAGTCAGTCCTCGTCTCGAATGCGGGCATGCACTTGCGCTTTCCTCCAGAGCGGTAGCAGCAGTGTCACGCAGTCCGCCGCGTGGATCAAAGGATCTATGGTTTTCCCTCGAGTCTTTCCCACGAGGCTTTCCCACGAGGCTTTCCCACAGGGCTGTCCCACGTGCACACGTGGTGGGAGTCGATCCTCGGCTTGAACGTCAAGGCAGTACAGGGAAAACAGGTTCCTCTGGAATGGACTGACACATCTGGGGGACTCTTGGAATGGTGTCACGACCCTGGAGTTCCTCTCGCCTTTCCTGTGGAGAGCGCCTCCTCTTGAGATGCGACGGGAACGCCGGGAATTCTTTCCCTACGAAACAGGGAAAGGATCCCTCATCTCGAGCTAGGAGGCCGAAACGGGGCTCCCCTGGATGTGTGCGGGACCCCACGTGCTTCCTCTCGTGTGAAGACGGGTATGTCGGGGAACTTCTTGAGTTGCAGCAAGGGTGTGAAGGACCCTTTGGAAGTTTCAGTGGTTAGACGTGATTAGCCTCGAGAAGCCTCAGCGGAAATGGGCCTCATCTCGCCTGGAGGTGAAAACCTCCTAGATTTTCTCGAGTTACGGCAGGTGCTCTCGACTTACGACGGGGACCTCAGGGACCCGCTCTGGTGGCCTCAGGAAAGGCCAGTCCCCATGCGAGTGCCTCGGGGGCCTCTCGGGATTCCTCTCCCGTCGATGCCGGGGCCTAAGACCTTGTGTGGAGTCGGGGCCGGAACCTGAGGATTCCTCTCCAGTGCTGACATGGATCTTGGGGTACTTCTGGAGTCTCCCTAGGGGAGTCAGTCCTCGTCTCGAATGCGGGCATGCACTTGCGCTTTCCTCCAGAGCGGTAGGAGCAGTGTCACGCAGTCCGCCGCGTGGATCAAAGGATCTATTTTTTTCCCTCGAGTCTTTCCCACGAGGCTTTCCCACGAGGCTTTCCCACAGGGCTGTCCCACGTGCACACGTGGTGGGAGTCGATCCTCGGCTTGAACGTCAAGGCAGTGCAGGGAAAACAGGTTCCTCTGGAATGGACTGACACATCTGGGGGACTCTTGGAATGGTGTCACGACCCTGGAGTTCCTCTCGCCTTTCCTGTGGAGAGCGCCTCCTCTTGAGATGCGACGGGAACGCCGGGAATTCTTTCCCTACGAAACAGGGAAAGGATCCCTCATCTCGAGCTAGGAGGCGGAAACGGGGCTCCCCTGGATGTGTGCGGGACCCCACGTGCTTCCTCTCGAGTGGAGACGGGTATGTCGGGGAACTTCTTGAGTTGCAGCAATGGTGTGAAGGACCCTTTGGAAGTTCCAGTGGTTAGATGTGATTGGCCTCGAGAAGCCTCAGCGGAAATGGGCCTCATCTCGCCTGGAGGGCAAAACCTCCTGGATTTTCTCGAATTGCGGCAGGTGCTCTCGACTTACGACGGGGACCTCAGGGACCCGCTTGGTGGCCTCAGGAAAGGCCAGTCCCCATGCGAGTTCCTCGGGGGCCTCTCGGGATTCCTCTCCCGTCGATGCCGGGGCCTAAGACCTTGTGTGGAGTCAGGGGGGGACCTGAGGATTCCTCTCCAGTGCTGACATGGATCTTGGGGTACTTCTGGAGTCTCCCCAGGGGAGTCAGTCCTCGTCTCGAATGCGGGCATGCACTTGCGCTTTCCTCCAGAGCGGTAGCAGCAGTGTCACGCAGTCCGCCGCGTGGATCAAAGGATCTATGGTTTTCCCTCGAGTCTTTCCCACGAGGCTTTCCCACGAGGCTTTCCCACAGGGCTGTCCCACGTGCACACGTGGTGGGAGTCGATCCTCGGCTTGAACGTCAAGGCAGTGCAGGGAAAACAGGTTCCTCTGGAATGGACTGACACATCTGGGGGCTCTTGGAATGGTGGCATGACCCTGGAGTTCCTCTCGCCTTTCCTGTGGAGAGCGCCTCCTCTTGAGATGCGACGGGAACGCCGGGAATTCTTTTCCTAGGAAACAGGGAAAGGATCCCTCATCTCGAGCTAGGAGGCGGAAACGGGGCTCCCCTTGATGTGTGCGGGACACCACGTGCTTCCTCTCGAGTGCAGACTTGTATGTCGGGGAACTTCTTGAGTTGCAGAAAGGGTGTGAAGGACCCTTTGGAAGTTCCAGTGGTTAGATGTGATTGGCCTCGAGATGCCTCAGCGGAAATGGGCCTCATCTCGCCTGGAGGGCAAAACCTCCTGGATTTTCTCGAGTTGCGGCAGGTGCTCTCGACTTACGACGGGGACCTCAGGGACCCGCTTGGTGGCCTCAGGAAAGGTCAGTCCCCATGCGAGTTCCTCGGGGGCCTCTCGGGATTCCTCTCCCGTCGATGCCGGGGCCTAAGACCTTGTGTGGAGTCGGGGCCGGAACCTGAGAATTCCTCTCCAGTGCTGACATGGATCTTGGGGTACTTCTGGAGTCTCCCCAGGGGAGTCAGTCCTCGTCTCGAATGCGGGCATGCACTTGCGCTTTCCTCCAGAGCGGTAGCAGCAGTGTCACGCAGTCCGCCGCGTGGATCAAAGGATCTATGGTTTTCCCTCGAGTCTTTCCCACGAGGCTTTCCCACGAGGCTTTCCCACAGGGCTGTCCCACGTGCACACGTGGTGGGAGTCGATCCTCGGCTTGAACGTCAAGGCAGTGCAGGGAAAACAGGTTCCTCTGGAATGGACTGACACATCTGGGGGACTCTTGGAATGGTGTCACGACCCTGGAGTTCCTCTCGCCTTTCCTGTGGAGAGCGCATCCTCTTGAGATGCGACGGGAACGCCGGGAATTCTTTCCCTACGAAACAGGGAAAGGATCCCTCACCTCGAGCTAGGGGGCGGAAACGGAGCTCCCCTGGATGTGTGCGGGACCCCACGTGCTTCCTCTCGAGTGGAGACTGGTATGTCGGGGAACTTCTTGATTTGCAGCAATTGTGTGAAGGACCCTTTGGAAGTTCCAGTGGTTAGATGTGATTGGCCTCGAGAAGCCTCAGCAGAAATGGGCCTCATCTCGCCTGGAGGGCAAAACCTCCTGGATTTTCTCGAGTTGCGGCAGGTGCTCTCGACTTACGACGGGGACCTCAGGGACCCGCTCTGGTGGCCTCAGGAAAGGCCAGTCCCCATGCGAGTTCCTCGGGGGCCTCTCGGGATTCCTCTCCCATCGATGCCGGGGCCTAAGACCTTGTGTGGAGTCGGGGCCGGAACCTGAGGATTCCTCTCCAGTGCTGACATGGATCTTGGGGTACTTCTGGAGTCTCCCCAGGGGAGTCAGTCCTCGTCTCGAATGCGGGCATGCACTTGCGCTTTCCTCCAGAGCGGTAGCAGCAGTGTCACGCAGTCCGCCGCGTGGATCAAAGGATCTATGGTTTTCCCTCGAGTCTTTCCCACGAGGCTTTCCCACGAGGCTTTCCCACAGGGCTGTCCCACGTGCACACGTGGTGGGAGTCGATCCTCGGCTTGAACGTCAAGGCAGTGCAGGGAAAACAGGTTCCTCTGGAATGGACTGACACATCTGGGGGCTCTTGGAATGGTGGCATGACCCTGGAGTTCCTCTCGCCTTTCCTGTGGAGAGCGCCTCCTCTTGAGATGCGACGGGAACGCCGGGAATTCTTTCCCTACGAAACAGGGAAAGGATCCCTCATCTCGAGCTAGGAGGCGGAAACGGGGCTCCCCTTGATGTGTGCGGGACACCACGTGCTTCCTCTCGAGTGCAGACTTGTATGTCGGGGAACTTCTTGAGTTGCAGAATGGGTGTGAAGGACCCTTTGGAAGTTCCAGTGGTTAGATGTGATTGGCCTCGAGATGCCTCAGCGGAAATGGGCCTCATCTCGCCTGGAGGGCAAAACCTCCTGGATTTTCTCGAGTTGCGGCAGGTGCTCTCGACTTACGACGGGGACCTCAGGGACCCGCTTGGTGGCCTCAAGAAAGGCCAGTCCCCATGCGAGTTCCTCGGGGGCCTCTCGGGATTCCTCTCCCGTCGATGCCGGGGCCTAAGACCTTGTGTGGAGTCGGGGCCGGAACCTGAGAATTCCTCTCCAGTGCTGACATGGATCTTGGTGTACTTCTGGAGTCTCCCCAGGGGAGTCAGTTCTCGTCTCGAATGCGGGCATGCACTTGCGCTTTCCTCCAGAGCGGTAGCAGCAGTGTCACGCAGTCCGCATCGTGGATCAAAGGATCTATGGTTTTCCCTCGAGTCTTTCCCACGAGGCTTTCCCACGAGGCTTTCCCACAGGGCTGTCCCACGTGCACACGTGGTGGGAGTCGATCCTCGGCTTGAACGTCAAGGCAGTGCAGGGAAAACAGGTTCCTCTGGAATGGACTGACACATCTGGGGGACTCTTGGAATGGTGGCACGACCCTTGAGTTCCTCTCGCCTTTCCTGTGGAGAGCGCCTCTTCTTGAGATGCGACGGGAACGCCGGGAATTCTTTCCCTACGAAACAGGGAAAGGATCCCTCATCTCGAGCTAGGAGGCGGAAACGGGGCTCCCCTGGATGTGTGCGGGACCCCACGTGCTTCCTCTCGAGTGGAGACGGGTATGTCGGGGAACTTCTTGAGTTGCAGCAAGGGTGTGAAGGACCCTTTGGAAGTTCCAGTGGTTAGACGTGATTAGCCTCGAGAAGCCTCAGCGGAAATGGGCCTCATCTCGCCTGGAGGGCAAAACCTCCTGGATTTTCTCGAGTTGCGGCAGGTGCTCTCGACTTACGACGTGGACCTCAGGGACCCGCTCTGGTGGCCTCAGGAAAGGCCAGTCCCCATGCGAGTTCCACGGGGGCCTCTCGGGATTCCTCTTCCGTCGATGCCGGGGCCTAAGACCTTGTGTGGAGTCGGGGCCGGAACCTGAGGATTCCTCTCCAGTGCTGACATGGATCTTGGGGTACTTCTGGAGTCTCCCCAGGGGAGTCAGTCCTCGTCTCGAATGTGGGCATGCACTTGCGCTTTCCTCCAGAGCGGTAGCAGCAGTGTCACGCAGTCCGCCGCGTGGATCAAAGGATCTATGGTTTTCCATCGAGTCTTTCCCACGAGGCTTTCCCACAGGGCTGTCCCACGTGCACACGTGGTGGGAGTCGATCCTCGGCTTGAACGTCAAGGCAGTGCAGGGAAAACAGGTTCCTCTGGAATGGACTGACACATCCGGGGGAGTCTTGGAATGGTGGCACGACCCTGGAGTTCCTCTCGCCTTTCCTGTGGAGAGCGCCTCCTCTTGAGATGCGACGGGAACGCCGGGAATTCTTTCCCTACGAAACAGGGAAAGGATCCCTCATCTCGAGCTAGGAGGCGGAAACGGGGCTCCCCTGGATGTGTGCGGGACCCCACGTGCTTCCTCTCGAGTGGAGACGGGTATGTCGGGGAACTTCTTGAGTTGCAGCAAGGGTGTGAAGGACCCTTTGGAAGTTCCAGTGGTTAGACGTGATTAGCCTCCAGAAGCCTCAGCGGAAATGGGCCTCATCTCGCCTGGAGGGCAAAACCTCCTGGATTTTCTCGTGTTGCGGCAGGTGCTCTCGACTTACGACGGGGACCTCAGGTACCCGCTCTGGTGGCCTCAGGAAAGGCCAGTCCCCATGCGAGTTCCTCGGGGGCCTCTCGGGATTCCTCTCCCGTCGATGCCGGGGCCTAAGACCTTGTGTGGAGTAGGGGCCGGAACCTGAGGATTGCTCTCCAGTGCTGACATGGATATTGGGGTACTTCTGGAGTCTCCCCAGGGGAGTCAGTCCTCGTCTCGAATGCGGGCATGCACTTGCGCTTTCCTCCAGAGCGGTAGCAGCAGTGTCACGCAGTCCGCCGCGTGGATCAATGGATCTATGGTTTTCCCTCGAGTCTTTCCCACGAGGCTTTCCCACGAGGCTTTCCCACAGGGCTGTCCCACGTGCACACGTGGTGGGAGTCGATCCTCGGCTTGAACGTCAAGGCAGTGCAGGGAAAACAGGTTCCTCTGAAATGGACTGACACATCCGGGGGACTCTTGGAATGGTGGCACGACCCTGGAGTTCCTCTCGCCTTTCCTGTGGAGAGCGCCTCCTCTTGAGATGCGACGGGAACGCCGGGAATTCTTTCCCTACGAAACAGGGAAAGGATCCCTCATCTCGAGCTAGGAGGCGGAAACGGGGCTCCCCTGGATGTGTGCGGGACCCCACGTGCTTCCTCTCGAGTGGAGACGGGTATGTCGGGGAACTTCTTGAGTTGCAGCAAGGGTGTGAAGGACCCTTTGGAAGTTCCAGTGGTTAGACGTGATTAGCCTCGAGAAGCCTCAGCGGAAATGGGCCTCATCTCGCCTGGAGGGCAAAACCTCCTGGATTTTCTCGAGTTGCGGCAGGTGCTCTCGACTTACGACGGGGACCTCACGGACCCGCTCTGGTGGCCTCAGGAAAGGCCAGTCCCCATGCGAGTTCCTGGGGGCCTCTCGGGATTCCTCTCCCGTCAATGCCGGGCCCTAAGACCTTGTGTGGGGTCGGGGCCGGAACCTGAGGATTACTCTCCAGTGCTGACATGGATCTTGGGGTACTTCTGGAGTCTCCCCAGGGGAGTCACTCCTCGTCTCGAATGCGGGCATGCACTTGCGCTTTCCTCCAGAGCGGTAGCAGCAGTGTCACGCAATCTGCCGCGTGGATCAAAGGATCTATGGTTTTCCCTCGAGTCTTTCCCACGAGGCTTTCCCACGAGGCTTTCCCACAGGGCTGTCCCACGTGCACACGTGGTGGGAGTCGATCCTCGGCTTGAACGTCAAGGCAGTGCAGGGAAAACAGATTCCTCTGGAATGGACTGACACATCTGGGCGACTCTTGGAATGGTGGCACGACCCTGGAGTTCCTCTCGCCTTTCCTGTGGAGAGCGCCTCCTCTTGAGATGCGACGGGAACGCCGGGAATTCTTTCCCTACGAAACAGGGAAAGGATCCCTCATCTCGAGCTAGGAGGCGGAAACGGGGCTCCCCTGGATGTGTGCGGGACCCCACGTGCTTCCTCTCGAGTGGAGACGGGTATGTCGGGGAACTTCTTGAGTTGCAGCAAGGGTGTGAAGGACCCTTTGGAAGTTCCAGTGGTTAGACGTGATTAGCCTCGAGAAGCCTCAGCGGAAATGGGCCTCATCTCGCCTGGAGGGCAAAACCTCCTGGAGTTTCTCGAGTTGTGGCAGGTGCTCTCGACTTACGACGTGGACCTCAGGGACCCGCTCTGGTGGCCTCAGGAAGGGCCAGTCCCCATGCGAGTTCCTCGGGGGCCTCTCGGGATTCCTCTCCCGTCGATTCCGGGGCCTAAGACCTTGTGTGGAGTCGGGCGCGGAACCTGAGGATTGCTCTCCAGTGCTGACATGGATCTTGGGTTAATTCTGGAGTCTCCCGAGGGGAGTCAGTCCTCGTCTCGAATGCGGGCATGCACTTGCGCTTTCCTCCAGAGCGGTAGCAGCAGTGTCACGCAGTCCGCCGCGTGGATCAAAGGATCTATGGTTTTCCCTCGAGTCTTTCCCACGAGGCTTTCCCACGAGGCTTTCCCACAGGGCTGTCCCACGTGCACACGTGGTGGGAGTCGATCCTCGGCTTGAACGTCAAGGCAGTGCAGGGAAAACAGGTTCCTCTGGAATGGACTGACTCATCTGGGGGACTCTTGGAATGGTGGCACGACCCTGGAGTTCCTCTCGCCTTTCCTGTGGAGAGCGCCTCCTCTTGAGATGCGACGAGAACGCCGGGAATTCTTTCCCTACGAAACAGGGAAAGGATCCCTCATCTCGAGCTAGGAGGCGGAAACGGGGCTCCCCTGGATGTGTGCGGGACCCCACGTGCTTCATCTCGAGTGGAGACGGGTATGTCGGGGAACTTCTTGAGTTGCAGCAAGGGTGTGAAGGACCCTTTGGAAGTCCAGTAGTTAGACGTGATTAGCCTCGAGAAGCCTCAACGGAAATGTGCCTCATCTCGCCTGGAGGGCAAAACCTCCTGGATTTTCTCGAGTTGCGGCAGGTGCTCTCGACTTACGACGGGGACCTCAGGGACCCGCTCTGGTGGCCTCAGGAAAGGCCAGTCCCCATGCCAGTTCCTCGGGGGCCTCTCGGGATTCCTCTCCCGTCGATGCCGGGACCTAAGACCTTGTGTGGAGTCGGGGCCGGAACCTGAGGATTGCTCTCCAGTGCTGACATGGATCTTGGGGTACTTCTGGAGTCTCCCCAGGGGAGTCAGTCCTCGTCTCGAATGCGGGCATGCACTTGCGCTTTCCTCCAGAGCGGTAGCAGCAGTGTCACGCAGTCCGCCGCGTGGATTAAAGGATCTATGATTTTCCCTCGAGTCTTTCCCACGAGGCTTTCCCACGAGGCTTTCCCACAGGGCTGTCCCACGTGCACACGTGGTGGGAGTCGATCCTCGGCTTGAACGTCAAGGCAGTGCAGGGAAAACAGGTTCCTCTGGAATGGACTGACTCATCCGGGGGAGTCTTGGAATGGTGGCACGACCCTGGAGTTCCTCTCGCCTTTCCTGTGTAGAGCGCCTCCTCTTGAGATGCGACGGGAACGCCGGGAATTCTTTCCCTACGAAACAGGGAAAGGATCCCTCATCTCGAGCTAGGAGGCGGAAACGGGGCTCCCCTGGATGTGTGCGGGACCCACGTGCTTCCTCTCGAGTGGAGACGGGTATGTCGGGGAACTTCTTGAGTTGCATCAAGGGTGTGAAGGACCCTTTGGAAGTTCCAGTGGTTAGAAGTGATTAGCCTCGAGAAGCCTCAGCGGAAATGGGCCTCATCTCGCCTGGAGGGCAAAACCTCGTGGATTTTCCCGAGTTGCGGCAGGTGCTCTCGACTTACGACAGGGACCTCAGGGACCCGCTCTGGTGGCCTCAGGAAAGGCCAGTCCCCATGCGAGTTCCTCAGGGGCCTCTCGGGATTCCTCTCCCGTCGATGCCGGGGCCTAAGACCTTGTGTGGAGTCGGGGCCGGAACCTGAGGATTACTCTCCAGTGCTGACATGGATCTTGGGGTACTTCTGGAGTCTCCCGAGGGGAGTCAGTCCTCGTCTCGAATGCGGGCATGCACTTGCGCTTTCCTCCAGAGCGGTAGCAGCAGTGTCACGCAATCCGCCGCGTGGATCAAAGGATCTATGGTTTTCCCTCGAGTCTTTCCCACGAGGCTTTCCCACGAGGCTTTCCCACAGGGCTGTCCCACGTGCACACGTGGTGGGAGTCGATCCTCGGCTTGAACGTCAAGGCAGTGCAGGGAAAACAGGTTCCTCTGGAATGGACTGACACATCTGGGCGACTCTTGGAATGGTGGCACGACCCTGGAGTTCCTCTCACCTTTCCTGTGGAGAGCGCCTCCTCTTGAGATGCGACGGGAACGCCGGGAATTCTTTCCCTACGAAACAGGGAAAGGATCCCTCATCTCGAGCTAGGAGGCGGAAACGGGGCTCCCCTGGATGTGTGTGGGACCCTCATGCTTCCTCTCGAGTAGAGACGGGTATGTCGGGGAACTTCTTGAGTTGCAGCAAGGGTGAGAAGGACCCTTTGGATGTTCAAGTGGTTAGATGTGATTAGCCTCGAGAAGCCTCAGCGGAAATGGGCCTCATCTCGCCTGGAGGGCAAAACCTCCTGGATTTTCTCGAGTTGCGGCAGGTGCTCTCGACTTACGACGGGGACCTCAGGGACCCGCTCTGGTGGCCTCAGGAAAGGCCAGTCCCCATGCGAGTTCCTCGGGGGCCTCTCGGGATTCCTCTCCCGTCGATGCCGGGGCCTAAGACCTTGTGTGGAGTAGGGGCCGGAACCTGAGGATTGCTCTCCAGTGCTGACATGGATCTTGGGGTACTTCTGGAGTCTCCCCAGGGGAGTCAGTCCTCGTCTCGAATGCGGGCATGCACTTGCGCTTTCCTCCAGAGCGGTAGCAGCAGTGTCACGCATTCCGCCGCGTGGATCAATGGATCTATGGTTTTCCCTCGAGTCTTTCCCACGAGGCTTTCCCACGAGGCTTTCCCACAGGGCTGTCCCACGTGCACTCGTGGTGGGAGTCGATCCTCGGCTTGAACGTCAAGGCAGTGCAGGGAAAACAGGTTCCTCTGAAATGGACTGACACATCCGGGGGAGTCTTGGAATGGTGGCACGACCCTGGAGTTCCTCTCGCCTTTCCTGTGGAGAGCGCCTCCTCTTGAGATGCGACGGGAACGCCGGGAATTCTTTCCCTACGAAACAGGGAAAGGATCCCTCATCTCGAGCTAGGAGGCGGAAACGGGGCTCCCCTGGATGTGTGCGGGACCCCACGTGCTTCCTCTCGAGTGGAGACGGGTATGTCGGGGAACTTCTTGAGTTGCAGCAAGGGTGTGAAGGACCCTTTGGAAGTTCCAGTGGTTAGACGTGATTAGCCTCGAGAAGCCTCAGCGGAAATGGGCCTCATCTCGCCTGGAGGGCAAAACCTCCTGGATTTTCTCGAGTTGCGGCAGGTGCTCTCGACTTACGACGGGGACCTCACGGACCCGCTCTGGTGGCCTCAGGAAAGGCCAGTCCCCATGCGAGTTCCTGGGGGCCTCTCGGGATTCCTCTCCCGTCAATGCCGGGCCCTAAGACCTTGTGTGGAGTCGGGGCCGGAACCTGAGGATTACTCTCCAGTGCTGACATGGATCTTGGGGTACTTCTGGAGTCTCCCCAGGGGAGTCAGTCCTCGTCTCGAATGCGGGCATGCACTTGCGCTTTCCTCCAGAGCGGTAGCAGCAGTGTCACGCAATCCGCCGCGTGGATCAAAGGATCTATGGTTTTCCCTCGAGTCTTTCCCACGAGGCTTTCCCACGAGGCTTTCCCACAGGGCTGTCCCACGTGCACACGTGGTGGGAGTCGATCCTCGGCTTGAACGTCAAGGCAGTGCAGGGAAAACAGGTTCCTCTGGAATGGACTGACACATCTGGGCGACTCTTGGAATGGTGGCACGACCCTGGAGTTCCTCTCGCCTTTCCTGTGGAGAGCGCCTCCTCTTGAGATGCGACGGGAACGCCGGGAATTCTTTCCCTACGAAACAGGGAAAGGATCCCTCATCTCGAGCTAGGAGGCGGAAACGGGGCTCCCCTGGATGTGTGCGGGACCCCACGTGCTTCCTCTCGAGTGGAGACGGGTATGTCGGGGAACTTCTTGAGTTGCAGCAAGGGTGTGAAGGACCCTTTGGAAGTTCCAGTGGTTAGATGTGATTGGCCTCGAGAAGCCTCAGCGGAAATGGGCCTCATCTCGCCTGGAGGGCAAAACCTCCTGGATTTTCTCGAGTTGCGGCAGGTGCTCTCGACTTACGACGTGGACCTCAGGGACCCGCTCTGGTGGCCTCAGGAAAGGCCAGTCCCCATGCGAGTTCCTCGGGGGCCTCTCGGGATTCCTCTCCCGTCGATGCCGGGGCCTAAGACCTTGTGTGGAGTCGGGCCCGGAACCTGAGGATTGCTCTCCAGTGCTGACATGGATCTTGGGGTACTTCTGGAGTCTCCCCAGGGGAGTCAGTCCTCGTCTCGAATGCGGGCATGCACTTGCGCTTTCCTCCAGAGCGGTAGCAGCAGTGTCACGCAGTCCGCCGCGTGGATCAAAGGATCTATGGTTTTCCCTCGAGTCTTTCCCACGAGGCTTTCCCACGAGGCTTTCCCACAGGGCTGTCCCACGTGCACACGTGGTGGGAGTCGATCCTCGGCTTGAACGTCAAGGCAGTGCAGGGAAAACAGGTTCCTCTGGAATGGACTGACTCATCTGGGGGACTCTTGGAATGGTGGCACGACCCTGGAGTTCCTCTCGCCTTTTCTGGGGAGAGCGTCTCCTCTTGAGATGCGAAGGGAACGCCGGGAATTCTTTCCCTACGAAACAGGGAAAGGATCCCTCATCTCGAGCTAGGAGGCGGAAACGGGGCTCCCCTGGAAGTGTGCGGGACCCCACGTGCTTCCTCTCGAGTGGAGACGGGTATGTCGGGGAACTTCTTGAGTTGCAGCAAGGGTGTGAAGGACCCTTTGGAAGTTCCAGTGGTTAGACGTGATTAGCCTCGAGAAGCCTCAGCGGAAATGGGCCTCATCTCGCCTGGAGGGCAAAACCTCCTGGATTTTCTCGAGTTGCGGCAGGTGCTCTCGACTTACGACGGGGACCTCAGGGACCCGCTCTGGTGGCCTCAGGAAAGGCCAGACCCCTTGCGAGTTCCTGGGGGCCTCTCGGGATTCCTCTCCCGTCAATGCCGGGCCCTAAGACCTTGTGTGGAGTCGGGGCCGGAACCTGAGGATTCCTCTCCAGTGCTGACATGGATCTTGGTGTACTTCTGGAGTCTCCCCAGGGGAGTCAGTCCTCGTCTCGAATGCGGGCATGCACTTGCGCTTTCCTCCAGAGCGGTAGCAGCAGTGTCACGCACTCCGCCGCGTGGATCAAAGGATCTATGGTTTTCCCTCGAGTCTTTCCCACGAGGCTTTCCCACGAGGCTTTCCCACAGGGCTGTCCCACGTGCACACGTGGTGGGAGTCGATCCTCGGCTTGAACGTCAAGGCAGTGCAGGGAAAACAGGTTCCTCTGGAATGGACTGACACATCTGGGGGACTCTTGGAATCGTGGCACGACCCTGGAGTTCCTCTCGCCTTTCCTGTGGAGAGCGCCTCCTCTTGAGATGCGACGGGAACGCCGGGAATTCTTTCCCTACGAAACAGGGAAAGGATCCCTCATCTCGAGCTAGGACGCGGAAACGGGGCTCCCCTGGATGTGTGCGGGACCCTCATGCTTCCTCTCGAGTGGAGACGGGTATGTCGGGGAACTTCTTGAGTTGCAGCAAGGGTGAGAAGGACCCTTTGGATGTTCCAGTGGTTAGATGTGATTAGCCTCGAGAAGCCTCAGCGGAAATGGGCCTCATCTCGACTGGAGGGCAAAACCTCCTGGATTTTCTCGAGTTGCGGCAGGTGCTCTCGACTTACGACGGGGACCTCAGGGACCCGCTCTGGTGGCCTCAGGAAAGGCCAGTCCCCATGCGAGTTCCTCGGGGGTCTCTCGGGATTCCTCTCCCGTGGATGCCGGGGCCTAAGACCTTGTGTGGAGTCGGGGCCGGAACCTGAGGATTCCTCTCCAGTGCTGACATGGATCTTGGGGTACTTCTGGAGTCTCCCCTGGGAGTCAGTCCTCGTCTCGAATGCGGGCATGCACTTGCTCTTTCCTCCAGAGCGGTAGCAGCAGTGTCACGCAGTCCACCGCGTGGATCAATGGATCTATGGTTTTCCCTCGAGTCTTTCCCACGAGTCTTTCCCACGAGGCTTTCCCACAGGGCTGTCCCACGTGCACACGTGGTGGGAGTCGATCCTCGGCTTGAACGTCAAGGCAGTGCAGGGAAAACAGGTTCCTCTGGAATGGACTGACACATCCGGGGGAGTCTTGGAATGGTGGCACGACCCTGGATTTCCTCTCGCCTTTACTGTGGAGAGCGCCTCCTCTTGAGATGCGACGGGAACGCCGGGAATTCTTTCCCTACGAAACAGGGAAAGGATCCCTCATCTCGAGCTAGGAGGCAGAAACGGGGCTCCCCTGGATGTGTGCGGGACCCCACGTGCTTCCTCTCGAGTGGAGACGGGTATGTCGGGGAACTTCTTGAGTTGCAGCAAGGGTGTGAAGGACCCTTTGGAAGTTCCAGTGGTTAGACGTGATTAGCCTCGAGAAGCCTCAGCGGAAATGGGCCTCATCTCGCCTGGAGGGCAAAACCTCCTGGATTTTCTCGAGTTGCGGCAGGTGTTCTCGACTTACGACGGGGACCTCAGGGACCCGCTCTGGTGGCCTCAGGAAAGGCCAGTCCCCATGCGAGTTCCTCGGGGGCCTCTCGGGATTCCTCTCCCGTCGATGCCGGGGCCTAAGACCTTGTGTGGAGTCGGGGCCGGAACCTGAGGATTCCTCTCCAGTGTTGACATGGATCTTGGGGTACTCCTGGAGTCTCCCCAGGGGAGTCAGTCCTCGTCTCGAATGCGGGCATGCACTTGCGCTTTCCTCCAGGGCGGTAGCAGCAGTGTCACGCAGTCCGCCGCGTGGATCAAAGGATCTATGGTTTTCCCTCGAGTCTTTCCCACGAAGCTTTCCCACGAGGCTTTCCCACAGGGCTGTCCCACGTGCACACGTGGTGTGTGTCGATCCTCGGCTTGAACGTCAAGGCAGTGCAGGGAAAACAGGTTCCTCTGGAATGGACTGACACATCTGGGGGACTCTTGGAATGGTGGCACGACCCTGGAGTTCCTCTCGCCTTTCCTGTTAAGAGCGCCTCCTCTTGAGATGCGACGGGAACGCCGGGAATTCTTTCCCTACGAAACAGGGAAAGGATCCCTCATCTCGAGCTAGCAGGCGGAAACGGGGCTCCCCTGGATGTGTGCGGGACCCCACGTGCTTCCTCTCGAGTGGAGACGGGTATGTCGGGGAACTTCTTGAGTTGCAGCAAGGGTGTGAAGGACCCTTTGGAAGTTCCAGTGGTTAGACGTGATTAGCCTCGAGAAGCCTCAGCGGAAATGGGCCTCATCTCGCCTGGAGGGCAAAACCTCCTGGATATTCTCGAGTTGCGGCAGGTGCTCTCGACTTACGACGGGGACCTCAGGGACCCGCTCTGGTGGCCTCAGGAAAGGCCAGACCCCTTGCGAGTTCCTGGGGGCCTCTCGGGATTCCTCTCCCGTCAATGCCGGGCCCTAAGACCTTGTGTGGAGTCGGGGCCGGAACCTGAGGATTCCTCTCCAGTGCTGACATGGATCTTGGGGTACTTCTGGAGTCTCCCCAGGGGAGTCAGTCCTCGTCTCGAATGCGGGCATGCACTTGCGCTTTCCTCCAGAGCGGTAGCAGCAGTGTCACGCAATCCGCCGCGTGGATCAAAGGATCTATGGTTTTCCCTCGAGTCTTTCCCACGAGGCTTTCCCACGAGGCTTTCCCACAGGGCTGTCCCACGTGCACACGTGGTGGGAGTCGATCCTCGGCTTGAACGTCAAGGCAGTGCAGGGAAAACAGGTTCCTCTGGAATGGACTGACACATCTGGGGGACTCTTGGAATGGTGGCACGACCCTGGAGTTCCTCTCGCCTTTCCTGTGGAGAGCGCCTCCTCTTGAGATTCGACGGGAACGCCGGGAATTCTTTCCCTACGAAACAGGGAAAGGATCCCTCATCTCGAGCTAGGAGGCGGAAACGGGGCTCCCCTGGATGTGTGCGGGACCCTCGTGCTTCCTCTCGAGTGGAGACGGGTATGTGGGGAACTTCTTGAGTTGCAGCAAGGGTGTGAAGGACCCTTTGGAAGTTCCAGTGGTTAGACGTGATTAGCTTCGAGAAGCCTCAGCGGAAATGTGCCTCACCTCGCCTGGAGGGCAAAACCTCCTGGATTTTCTCGAGTTGCGGCAGGTGCTCTCGACTTACGACGGGGACCTCAGAGACCCGCTCTGGTGGCCTCAGGAAAGGCCAGTCCCCATGCCAGTTCCTCGGGGGCCTCTCGGGATTCCTCTCCCGTCGATGCCGGGACCTAAGACCTTGTGTGGAGTCGGGGCCGGAACCTGAGGATTGCTCTCCAGTGCTGACATGGATCTTTGGGTACTTCTGGAGTCTCCCCAGGGGAGTCAGTCCTCGTCTCGAATGCGGGCATGCACTTGCGCTTTCCTCCAGAGCGGTAGCAGCAGTGTCACGCAGTCCGCCGCGTGGATCAAAGGATCTATGGTTTTCCCTCGAGTCTTTCCCACGAGGCTTTCCCACGAGGCTTTCCCACAGGGCTGTCCCACGTGCACACGTGGTGGGAGTCGATCCTCGGCTTGAACGTCAAGGCAGTGCAGGGAAAACAGTTTCCTCTGGAAAGAACTGACACATCCGGGGGAGTCTTGGAATGGTGGCACGACCCTGGAGTTCCTCTCGCCTTTCCTGTGGAGAGCGCCTCCTCTTGAGATGCGACGGGAACGCCGGGAATTCTTTCCCTACGAAACAGGGAAAGGATCCCTCATCTCGAGCTTGGAGGCGGAAACGGGGCTCCCCTGGATGTGTGCGGGACCCCACGTGCTTCCTCTCGAGTGGAGACGGGTATGTCGGGGAACTTCTTGAGTTGCAGCAAGGGTGTGAAGGACCCTTTGGAATTTCCAGTGGTTAGACGTGATTAGCCTCGAGAAGCCTCAGCGGAAATGGGCCTCATCTCGAATGGAGGGCAAAACCTCCTGGATTTTCTCGAGTTGCGGCAGGTGCTCTCGACTTACGACGGGGACCTCAGGGACCCGCTCTGGTGGCCTCAGGAAAGGCCAGTCCCCATGCGAGTTCCTCGGGGGCCTCTCGGGATTCCTCTCCCGTCGATGCCGGGGCCTAAGACCTTGTGTGGAGTCGGGGCCGGAACCTGAGGATTCCTCTCCAGTGCTGACATGGATCTTGGGGTACTTCTGGAGTCTCCCCAGGGGAGTCAGTCCTCGTCTCGAATGCGGGCATGCACTTGCGCTTTCCTCCAGAGCGGTAGCAGCAGTGTCACGCAGTCCGCCGCATGGATCAAAGGATCTATGGTTTTCCCTCGAGTCTTTCCCACGAGGCTTTCCCACGAGGCTTTCCCACAGGGCTGTCCCACGTGCACACGTGGTGGGAGTCGATCCTCGGCTTGAACGTCAAGGCAGTGCAGGGAAAACAGGTTCCTCTGGAATGGACTGACACATCTGGGGGACTCTTGGAATGGTGGCACGACCCTGGAGTTCCTCTCGCCTTTCCTGTGGAGCGCGCCTCCTCTTCAGATGCGACGGGAACGCCGGGAATTCTTTCCCTAGGAAACAGGGAAAGGATCCCTCATCTCGAGCTAGGAGGCCGAAACGGGGCTCCCCTGGATGTGTGCGGGACCCTCGTGCTTCCTCTCGAGTGGAGAAGGGTATGTCGGGGAAATTCTTGAGTTGCAGCAAGGTTGAGAAGGACCCTTTGGATGTTCCAGTGGTTAGATGTGTTTAGCCTAGAGAAGCCTCAGCGGAAATGGGCCTCATCTCGCCTGGAGGGCAAAACCTCCTGGATGTTCTCGAGTTGCGGCAGGTGCTCTCGACTTACGACGGGGACCTCAGGGACCCGCTCTGGTGGCCTCAGGAAAGGCCAGTCCCCATGCGAGTTCCTCGGGGTCCTCTCGGGATTCCTCTCCCGTCGATGCCGGGGCCTAAGACCTTGTGTGGAGTCGGGGCCGGAACCTGAGGATTCCTCTCCAGTGCTGACATGGATCTTGGGGTACTTCTGGAGTCTCCCCAGGGGAGTCAGTCCTCGTCTCGAATGCGGGCATGTACTTGGGCTTTCCTCCAGAGCGGTAGCAGCAGTGTCACGCCGTCCACCGCATGTATCAAAGGATCTATGGTTTTCCCTCGAGTCTTTCCCACGAGGCTTTCCCACGAAGCTTTCCCACAGGGCTGTCCCACGTGCACACGTGGTGGGAGTCGATCCTCGGCTTGAACGTCAAGGCAGTGGAGGGAAAACAGGTTCCTCTGGAATGGACTGACACATCTGGGGGACTCTTGGAATGGTGGCACGACCCTGGAGTTCCTCTCGCCGTTCCTGTGGAGAGCGCCTCCTCTTGAGATGCGACGGGAACGCCGGGAATTCTTTCTCTAGGAAACAGGGAAAGGATCCCTCATCTCGAGCTAGGAGGCGGAAACGGGGCTACCCTGGATGTGTGCGGGACCCTCGTGCTTCCTCTCGAGTGGAGACGGGTATGTCGGGGAACTTCTTGAGTTGCAGCAAGGGTGAGAAGGACCCTTTGGATGTTCCAGTGGTTAGACGTGATTAGCCTCAAGAAGCCTCAGCGGAAATGGGCCTCATCTCGCCTGGAGGGCAAAACCTCCTGGATTTTCTCGAGTTGCGGCAGGTGCTCTCGACTTACGACGGGGACCTCAGGGACCCGCCCTGGTGGCCTCAGGAAAGGCCAGTCCCCATGCGAGTTCCTGGGGGCCTCTCGGGATTCCTCTCCCGTCGATGCCGGGGCCTAAGACCTTGTGTGGAGTCGGGGCCAGAACCTGAGGATTCCGCTCCAGTGCTGACATGGATCTTGGGGTACTTCTGGAGTCTCCCCAGGGGAGTCAGTCCTCGTCTCGAATGCGGGCATACACTTGCGCTTTCCTCCAGAGCGGTAGCAGCAGTGTCATGCAATCCGCCGCGTGGATCAAAGGATCTATGGTTTTCCCTCGAGTCTTTCCCACGAGGCTTTCCCACGAGGCTTTCCCACAGGGCTGTCCCACGTGCACACGTGGTGGGAGTCGATCCTCGGCTTGAACGTCAAGGCAGTGCAGGGAAAACAGGTTCCTCTGGAATGGACTGACACATCTGGGGGACTCTTGGAATGGTGGCACGACCCTGGAGTTCCTCTCGCCTTTCCTGTGGAGAGCGCCTCCTCTTGAGATGCGACGGGAACGCCGGGAATTCTTTCCCTACGAAACAGGGAAAGGATCCCTCATCTCGAGCTAGGAGGCGGAAACGGGGCTCCCCTGGATGTGTGCGGGACACTCGTGCTTCCTCTCGAGTGGAGACGGGTATGTCGGGGAACCTCTTGAGTTGCAGCAAGGGTGAGAAGGACCCTTTGGATGTTCCAGTGTTTAGATGTGATTAGCCTCGAGAAGCCTCAGCGGAAATGGGCCTCATCTCGCCTGGAGGGCAAAACCTCCTGGATTTTCTCGAGTTGCGGCAGGTGCTCTCGACTTACGACGGGGACCTCAGGGACCCGCTCTGGTGGCCTCAGTAAAGGCCAGTCCCCATGCGAGTTCCTCGGGGGCCTCTCGGGATTCCTCTCCCGTCGATGCCGGGGCCTAAGACCTTGTGTGGAGTCGGGGCCGGAACCTGAGGATTCCTCTCCAGTGCTGACATGGATCTTGGGGTACTTCTGGAGTCTCCCCAGGGGAGTCAGTCCTCGTCTCGAATGCGGGCATGCACTTGCGCTTTCCTCCAGAGCGGTAGCAGCAGTGTCACGCAGTCCACCGCGTGGATCAAAGGATCTATGGTTTTCTCTCGAGTCTTTCCCACGAGGCTTTCCCACGAGGCTTTCCCACAGGGCTGTCCCACGTGCACACGTGGTGGGAGTCGATCCTCGGCTTGAACGTCAAGGCAGTGCAGGGAAAACAGGTTCCTCTGGAATGGACTGACACATCTGGGGGACTCTTGGAATGGTGGCACGAACCTTGAGTTCCTCTCGCCTTTCCTGTGGAGAGCGCCTCCTCTTGAGATGCGACGGGAACGCCGGGAATTCTTTCCCTACGAAACAGGGAAAGGATCCCTCATCTCGAGCTAGGAGGCGGAAACGGGGCTCCCCTGGATGTGTGCGGGACACCACGTGCATCCTCTCGAGTGGAGACGGGTATGTCGGAGAACTTCTTGAGTTGCATCAAGGGTGTGAAGGACCCTTTGGAAGTTCCAATGGTTAGATGTGATTAGCCTCGAGAAGCCTCAGCGGAAATGGGCCTCATCTCGCCTGGAGGGCAAAACCTCCTAAATTTTCTCGAGTTGCGGCAGGTGCTCTCGACTTACGACGGTTACCTCAGGGACCCGCTCTGGTGGCCTCAAGAAAGGCCAGTCCCCATGCGAGTTCCACGGGGGCCTCTCGGGATTCCTCTCCCGTCGATGCCGGGGCCTAAGACCTTGTGTGGAGTCGGGGCCGGAACATGAGGATTCCTCTCCAGTGCTGACATGGATCTTGGGGTACTTCTGGAGTCTCCCCAGGGGAGTCAGTCCTCGTCTCGAATGCGGGCATGCACTTGCGCTTTCCTCCAGAGCGGTAGCAGCAGTGTCACGCAGTCCGCCGCGTGGATCAAAGGATCTATGGTTTTCCCTCGAGTCTTTCCCACGAGGCTTTCCCACGAGGCTTTCCCACAGGGCTGTCCCACGTGCACACGTGGTGGGAGTCGATCCTCGGCTTGAACGTCAAGGCAGTGCAGGGAAAACAGGTTCCTCTGGAATGGACTGACACATCTGGGGAACTCTTGGAATGGTGGCACGACCCTGGAGTTCCTCTCGCCTTTCCTGTGGAGAGCGCCTGCTCTTGAGATGCGACGGGAACGCCGGGAATTCTTTCCCTACGAAACAGGGAAAGGATCCCTCATCTCGAGCTAGCAGGCGGAAACGGGGCTCCCCTGGATGTGTGCGGGACCCTCCTGCTTCCTCTCGAGTGGAGACGGGTATGTCGGGGAACTTCTTGAGTTGCAGGAAGGGTGTGACGGACCCTTTGGAAGTTCCAGTGTTTAGATGTGATTAGCCTCGAGAAGCCTCAGCGGAAATGGGCCTCATCTCGCCTGGAGGGCAAAACCTCCTGGATTTTCTCGAGTTGCGGCAGGTGCTCTCGACTTATGACGGGGACCTCAGGGACCCGCTCTGGAGGCCTCAGGAAAGGCCAGTCCCCATGCGAGTTCCTCGGGGGCCTCTCGGGATTCCTCTCCCGTCGATGCCGGGTCCTAAGACCTTGTGTGGAGTCGGGGCCGGAACCTGAGGATTCCTCTCCAGTGCTGACATGGATCTTGGGGTACTTCTGGAGTCTCCCCAGGGGAGTCAGTCCTCGTCTCGAATGCGGGCATGCACTTGCGCTTTCCTCCAGAGCGGTAGCAGCAGTGTCACGCAGTCCGCCGCGTGGATCAAAGGATCTATGGTTTTCCCTCGAGTCTTTCCCACGAGGCTTTCCCACGAGGCTTTCCCACAGGGCTGTCCCACGTGCACACGTGGTGGGAGTCGATCCTCGGCTTGAACGTCAAGGCAGTGCAGGGAAAACAGGTTCCTCTGGAATGGACTGACACATCTGGGGGACTCTTGGAATGGTGGCACGACCCTGGAGTTCCTCTCGCTTTTCCTGTGGAGACCGCCTCCTCTTGAGATGCGACGGGAACGCCGGGAATTCTTTCCCTACGAAACAGGGAAAGGATCCCTCATCTCGAGCTAGGAGGCGGAAACGGGGCTCCCCTGGATGTGTGCGGGACCCACGTGCTTCCTCTCGAGTGGAGACGGGTATGTCGGGGCACTTCTTGAGTTGCAGCAAGGGTGTGAAGGACCCTTTGGAAGTTCCAGTGGTTAGACGTGATTAGCCTCGAGAAGCCTCAGCGGAAATGTACCTCATCTCGCCTGGAGGGCAAAACCTCCTGGATTTTCTCGAGTTGCGGCAGGTGCTCTCGACCTACGACGGGGACCTCAGGGACCCGCTCTGGTGGTCTCAGGAAAGGCCAGTCCCCATGCGAGTTCCACGGGGGCCTCTCGGGATTCCTCTCCCGTCGATGCCGGGGCCTAAGACCTTGTGTGGAGTCGGGGCCGGAACCTGAGGATTCCTCTCCAGTGCTGACATGGATCTTGGGGTACTTCTGGAGTCTCCCCAGGGGAGTCAGTCCTCGTCTCGAATGCGGGCATGCACTTGCGCTTTCCTCCAGAGCGGTCCCAGCAGTGTCACGCAGTCCGCCGCGTGGATCAAAGGATCTATGGTTTTCCCTCGAGTCTTTCCCACGAGGCTTTCCCACGAGGCTTTCCCACAGGGCTGTCCCACGTGCACACGTGGTGGGAGTCGATCCTCGGCTTGAACGTCAAGGCAGTGCAGGGAAAACAGGTTCCTCTGGAATGGACTGACACATCTGGGGGACTCTTGGAATGGTGGCACGACCCTGGAGTTCCTCTCGCTTTTCCTGTGGAGACCGCCTCCTCTTGGGATGCGACGGGAACGCCGGGAATTCTTTCCGTACGAAACAGGGAAAGGATCCCTCATCTCGAGCTAGGAGGCGGAAACGGGGCTCCCCTGGATGTGTGCGGGACCCACGTGCTTCCTCTCGAGTGGAGACGGGTATGTCGGGGCACTTCTTGAGTTGCAGCAAGGGTGTGAAGGACCCTTTGGAAGTTCCAGTGGTTAGACGTGATTAGCCTCGAGAAGCCTCAGCGGAAATGTACCTCATCTCGCCTGGAGGGCAAAACCTCCTGGATTTTCTCGAGTTGCGGCAGGTGCTCTCGACCTACGACGGGGACCTCAGGGACCCGCTCTGGTGGTCTCAGGAAAGGCCAGTCCCCATGCGAGTTCCTCGGGGGCCTCTCGGGATTCCTCTCCCGTCGATGCCGGGGCCTAAGACCTTGCGTGGAGTCGGGGCCGGAACCTGAGGATTCCTCTCCAGTGCTGACATGGATCTTGGGGTACTTCTGGAGTCTCCCCAGGGGAGTCAGTCCTCGTCTCGAATGCGGGCATGCACTTGCGCTTTCCTCCAGAGCGGTCCCAGCAGTGTCACGCAGTCCGCCGCGTGGATCAAAGGATCTATGGTTTTCCCTCGAGTCTTTCCCACGAGGCTTTCCCACGAGGCTTTCCCACAGGGCTGTCCCACGTGCACACGTGGTGGGAGTCGATCCTCGGCTTGAACGTCAAGGCAGTGCAGGGAAAACAGGTTCCTCTGGAATGGACTGACACATCTGGGGGACTCTTGGAATGGTGTCACGACCCTGGAGTTCCTCTCGCCTTTCCTGTGGAGAGCGCCTCCTCTTGAGATGCGACGGGAACGCCGGGAATTCTTTCCCTACGAAACAGGGAAAGGATCCCTCATCTCGAGCTAGGAGGCAGAAACGGGGCTCCCCTGGATGTGTGCGGGACACCACGTGCTTCCTCTCGAGTGCAGACGGGTATGTCGGGGAACTTCTTGAGTTGCAGCAAGGGTGTGAAGGACCCTTTGGAAGTTCCAGTGGTTAGATGTGATTGGCCTCGAGAAGCCTCAGCGGAAATGGGCCTCATTTCGCCTGGAGGGCAAAACCTCGTGGATTTTCTCGAGTTGCGGCAGGTGGTCTCGACTTACGACGGGGACCTCAGGGAACCGCTCTGGTGGCCTCAGGAAAGGCCAGTCCTCATGCGAGTTCCTCGGGGGCCTCTCGGGATTCCTCTCCCGTCGATGCCGGGGCCTAAGACCTTGTGTGGAGTCGGGGCCGGAACCTGAGGATTCCTCTCCAGTGCTGACATGGATCTTGGGGTACTTCTGGAGTCTCCCCAGGGGAGTCAGTCCTCGTCTCGAATGCGGGCATGCACTTGCGCTTTCCTCCAGAGCGGTAGCAGCAGTGTCACGCAGTCCGCCGCGTGGATCAAAGGATCTATGGTTTTCCCTCGAGTCTTTCCCACGAGGCTTTCCCACGAGGCTTTCCCACAGGGCTGTCCCACGTGCACACGTGGTGGGAGTCGATCCTCGGCTTGAACGTCAAGGCAGTGCAGGGAAAACAGGTTCCTCTGGAATGGACTGACACATCTGGGGGACTCTTGGAATGGTGGCACGACCCTGGAGTTCCTCTCGCCTTTCCTGTGGAGACCGCCTCCTCTTGAGATGCGACGGGAACGCCGGGAATTCTTTCCCTACGAAACAGGGAAAGGATCCCTCATCTCGAGCTAGGAGGCGGAAACGGGGCTCCCCTGGATGTGTGCGGGACACCACGTGCTTCCTCTCGAGTGCAGACGGGTATGTCGGGGAACTTCTTGAGTTGCAGCAAGGGTGTGAAGGACCCTTTGGAAGTTCCAGTGGTTAGATGTGATTGGCCTCGAGAAGCCTCAGCTGAAATGGGCCTCATCTCGCCTGGAGGGCAAAACCTCCTGGATATTCTCGAGTTGCGGCAGGTGGTCTCGACTTACGACGGGGACCTCAGGGAACCGCTCTGGTGGCCTCAGGAAAGGCCAGTCCTCATGCGAGTTCCTCGGGGGCCTCTCGGGATTCCTCTCCCGTCGATGCCGGGGCCTAAGACCTTGTGTGGAGTCGGGGCCGGGACCTGAGGATTCCTTTCCAGTGCTGACATGGATCTTGGGGTACTTCTGGAGTTTCCCCAGGGGAGTCAGTCCTCGTCTCGAATGCGGGCATGCACTTGCGCTTTCCTCCAGAGCGGTAGCAGCAGTGTCACGCAGTCCGCCGCGTGGATCAAAGGATCTATGGTTTTCCCTCGAGTCTTTCCCACGAGGCTTTCCCACGAGGCTTTCCCACAGGGCTGTCCCACGTGCACACGTGGTGGGAGTCGATCCTCGGCTTGAACGTCAAGGCAGTGCAGGGAAAACAGGTTCCTCTGGAATGGACTGACACATCTGGGGGACTCTTGGAATGGTGGCACGACCCTGGAGTTCCTCTCGCTTTTCCTGTGGAGACCGCCTCCTCTTGAGATGCGACGGGAACGCCGGGAATTCTTTCCCTACGAAACAGGGAAAGGATCCCTCATCTCGAGCTAGGAGGCGGAAACGGGGCTCCCCTGGATGTGTGCGGGACCCACGTGCTTCCTCTCGTGTGGAGACGGGTATGTCGGGGCACTTCTTGAGTTGCAGCAAGGGTGTGAAGGACCCTTTGGAAGTTCCAGTGGTTAGATGTGATTGGCCTCGAGAAGCCTCAGCTGAAATGGGCCTCATCTCGCCTGGAGGGCAAAACCTCCTGGATTTTCTCGAGTTGCGGCAGGTGGTCTCGACTTACGACGGGGACCTCAGGGAACCGCTCTCGTGGCCTCAGGAAAGGCCAGTCCTCATGCGAGTTCCTCGGGGGCCTCTCGGGATTCCTCTCCCGTCGATGCCGGGGCCTAAGACCTTGTGTGGAGTCGGGGCCGGAACCTGAGGATTCCTCTCCAGTGCTGACATGGATCTTGGGGTACTTCTGGAGTTTCCCCAGGGGAGTCAGTCCTCGTCTCGAATGCGGGCATGCACTTGCGCTTTCCTCCAGAGCGGTAGCAGCAGTGTCACGCAGTCCGCCGCGTGGATCAAAGGATCTATGGTTTTCCCTCGAGTCTTTCCCACGAGGCTTTCCCACGAGGCTTTCCCACAGGGCTGTCCCACGTGCACACGTGGTGGGAGTCGATCCTCTGCTTGAACGTCAAGGCAGTGCAGGGAAAACAGGTTCCTCTGGAATGGACTGACACATCTGGGGGACTCTTGGAATGGTGGCACGACCCTGGAGTTCCTCTCGCTTTTCCTGTGGAGACCGCCTCCTCTTGAGATGCGACGGGAACGCCGGGAATTCTTTCCCTACGAAACAGGGAAAGGATCCCTCATCTCGAGCTAGGAGGCGGAAACGGGGCTCCCCTGGATGTGTGCGGGACCCACGTGCTTCCTCTCGAGTGGAGACGGGTATGTCGGGGCACTTCTTGAGTTGCAGCAAGGGTGTGAAGGACCCTTTGGAAGTTCCAGTGGTTAGACGTGATTAGCCTCGAGAAGCCTCAGCGGAAATGTACCTCATCTCGCCTGGAGGGCAAAACCTCCAGGATTTTCTCGAGTTGCGGCAGGTGCTCTCGACCTACGACGGGGACCTCAGGGACCCGCTCTGGTGGTCTCAGGAAAGGCCAGTCCCCATGCGAGTTCCTCGGGGGCCTCTCGGGATTCCTCTCCCGTCGATGCCGGGGCCTAAGACCTTGTGTGGAGTCGGGGCCGGAACCTGAGGATTCCTCTCCAGTGCTGACATGGATCTTGGGGTACTTCTGGAGTCTCCCCAGGGGAGTCAGTCCTCGTCTCGAATGCGGGCATGCACTTGCGCTTTCCTCCAGAGCGGTCCCAGCAGTGTCACGCAGTCCGCCGCGTGGATCAAAGGATCTATGGTTTTCCCTCGAGTCTTTCCCACGAGGCTTTCCCACGAGGCTTTCCCACAGGGCTGTCCCACGTGCACACGTGGTGGGAGTCGATCCTCGGCTTGAACGTCAAGGCAGTGCAGGGAAAACAGGTTCCTCTGGAATGGACTGACACATCTGGGGGACTCTTGGAATGGTGTCACGACCCTGGAGTTCCTCTCGCCTTTCCTGTGGAGAGCGCCTCCTCTTGAGATGCGACGGGAACGCCGGGAATTCTTTCCCTACGAAACAGGGAAAGATCCCTCATCTCGAGCTAGGAGGCGGAAACGGGGCTCCCCTGGATGTGTGCGGGACCCACGTGCTTCCTCTCGAGTGGAGACGGGTATGTCGGGGCACTTCTTGAGTTGCAGCAAGGGTGTGAAGGACCCTTTGGAAGTTCCAGTGGTTAGACGTGATTAGCCTCGAGAAGCCTCAGCAGAAATGTACCTCATCTCGCCTGGAGGGCAAAACCTCCTGGATTTTCTCGAGTTGCGGCAGGTGCTCTCGACCTACGACGGGGACCTCAGGGACCCGCTCTGGTGGTCTCAGGAAAGGCCAGTCCCCATGCGAGTTCCTCGGGGGCCTCTCGGGATTCCTCTCCCGTCGATGCCGGGGCCTAAGACCTTGTGTGGAGTCGGGGCCGGAACCTGAGGATTCCTCTCCAGTGCTGACATGGATCTTGGGGTAATTCTGGAGTCTCCCCAGGGGAGTCAGTCCTCGTCTCGAATGCGGGCATGCACTTGCGCTTTCCTCCAGAGCGGTCCCAGCAGTGTCACGCAGTCCGCCGCGTGGATCAAAGGATCTATGGTTTTCCCTCGAGTCTTTCCCACGAGGCTTTCCCACGAGGCTTTCCCACAGGGCTGTCCCACGTGCACACGTGGTGGGAGTCGATCCTCGGCTTGAACGTCAAGGCAGTGCAGGGAAAACAGGTTCCTCTGGAATGGACTGACACATCTGGGGGACTCTTGGAATGGTGGCACGACCCTGGAGTTCCTCTCGCTTTTCCTGTGGAGACCGCCTCCTCTTGAGATGCGACGGGAACGCCGGGAATTCTTTCCGTACGAAACAGGGAAAGGATCCCTCATCTCGAGCTAGGAGGCGGAAACGGGGCTCCCCTGGATGTGTGCGGGACCCACGTGCTTCCTCTCGAGTGGAGACGGGTATGTCGGGGCACTTCTTGAGTTGCAGCAAGGGTGTGAAGGACCCTTTGGAAGTTCCAGTGGTTAGACGTGATTAGCCTCGAGAAGCCTCAGCGGAAATGTACCTCATCTCGCCTGGAGGGCAAAACCTCCTGGATTTTCTCGAGTTGCGGCAGGTGCTCTCGACCTACGACGGGGACCTCAGGGACCCGCTCTGGTGGTCTCAGGAAAGGCCAGTCCCCATGCGAGTTCCTCGGGGGCCTCTCGGGATTCCTCTCCCGTCGATGCCGGGGCCTAAGATCTTGTGTGGAGTCGGGGCCGGAACCTGAGGATTCCTCTCCAGTGCTGACATGGATCTTGGGGTACTTCTGGAGTCTCCCCAGGGGAGTCAGTCCTCGTCTCGAATGCGGGCATGCACTTGCGCTTTCCTCCAGAGCGGTAGCAGCAGTGTCACGCAGTCCGCCGCGTGGATCAAAGGATCTATGGTTTTCCCTCGAGTCTTTCCCACGAGGCTTTCCCACGAGGCTTTCCCACAGGGCTGTCCCACGTGCACACGTGGTGGGAGTCGATCCTCGGCTTGAACGTCAAGGCAGTGCAGGGAAAACAGGTTCCTCTGGAATGGACTGACACATCTGGGGGACTCTTGGAATGGTGTCACGACCCTGGAGTTCCTCTCGCCTTTCCTGTGGAGAGCGCCTCCTCTTGAGATGCGACGGGAACGCCGGGAATTCTTTCCCTACGAAACAGGGAAAGGATCCCTCATCTCGAGCTAGGAGGCGGAAACGGGGCTCCCCTGGATGTGTGCGGGACACCACGTGCTTCCTCTCGAGTGCAGACGGGTATGTCGGGGAACTTCTTGAGTTGCAGCAAGGGTGTGAAGGACCCTTTGGAAGTTCCAGTGGTTAGATGTGATTGGCCTCGAGAAGCCTCAGCGGAAATGGGCCTCATCTCGCCTGGAGGGCAAAACCTCCTGGATTTTCTCGAGTTGCGTCAGGTGCTCTCGACTTACGACGGGGACCTCAGGGACCCGCTCTGGTGGCCTGAGGAAAGGCCAGTCCCCATGCTAGTTCCTCGGGGGCCTCTCGGGATTCCTCTCCCGTCGATGCCGGGGCCTAAGACCTTGTGTGGAGTCGGGGCAGGAACCTGAGGATTCCTCTCCAGTGCTGACATGGATCTTGGGGTACTTCTGGAGTCTCCTCAGGGGAGTCAGTCCTCGTCTCGAATTCGGGCATGCACTTGCGCTTTCCTCCAGAGCGGTAGCAGCAGTGTCACGCAGTCCGCCGCGTGGATCAAAGGATCTATGGTTTTCCCTCGAGTCTTTCCCACGAGGCTTTCCCACGAGGCTTTCCCACAGGGCTGTCCCACGTGCACACGTGGTGGGAGTCGATCCTCGGCTTGAACGTCAAGGCAGTGCAGGGAAAACAGGTTCCTCTGGAATGGACTGACACATCTGGGGGATTATTGGAATGGTGGCCCGACCCTGGAGTTCCTCTCGCCTTTCCTGTTAAGAGCGCCTCCTCTTGAGATGCGACGGGAACGCCGGGAATTCTTTCCCTATGAAACAGGGAAAGGATCCCTCATCTCGTGCTAGGAGGCGGAAACGGGGCTCACCTGGATGTGTGCGGGACACCACGTGCTTCCTCTCGAGTGCAGACGGGTATGTCGGGGAACTTCTTGAGTTGCAGCAAGGGTGTGAAGGACCCTTTGGAAGTTCCAGTGGTTAGATGTGATTGGCCTCGAGAAGCCTCAGCGGAAATGGGCCTCATCTCGCCTGGAGGGCAAAACCTGCTGGATTTTCTCGAGTTGCGGCAGGTGCTCTCGACTTACGACGGGGACCTCAGGGACCCGCTCTGGTGGCCTCAGGAAAGGCCAGTCCCCATGCTAGTTCCTCGGGGGCCTCTCGGGATTCCTCTCCCGTCGATGCCGGGGCCTAAGACCTTGTGTGGAGTCGGGGCCGGAACCTGAGGATTCCTCTCCAGTGCTGACATGGATCTTGGGGTACTTCTGGAGTCTCCCCAGGGGAGTCAGTCCTCGTCTCGAATGCGGGCATGCACTTGCGCTTTCCTCCAGAGCGGTAGCAGCAGTGTCTCGCAGTCCGCCGCGTGGATCAAAGGATCTATGGTTTTCCCTCGAGTCTTTCCCACGAGGCTTTCCCACGAGGCTTTCCCACAGGGCTGTCCCACGTGCACACGTGGTGGGAGTCGATCCTCGGCTTGAACGTCAAGGCAGTGCAGGGAAAACAGGTTCCTCTGGAATGAACTGACACATCTGGGGAACTCTTGGAATGGTGGCACTACCCTGGAGTTCCTCTCGCCTTTCCTGTGGAGAGCGCCTCTTCTTGAGATGCGACGGGAACGCCGGGAATTCTTTCCCTACGAAACAGGGAAAGGATCCCTCATCTCAAGCTAGGAGGCGGAAACGGGGCTCCCCTGGATATGTGCGGTACACCACGTGCTTCCTCTCGAGTGCAGACGGGTATGTCGGGGAACTTCTTGAGTTGCAGCAATGGTGTGAAGGACCCTTTGGAAGTTCCAGTGGTTAGATGTGATTGGCCTCGAGAAGCCTCAGCGGAAATGGGCCTCATCTCGCCTGGAAGGCAAAACCTCCTGGATTTTCTCGAGTTGCGGCAGGTGCTCTCGATTTACGACGGGGAACTCAGGGAACCGCTCTGGTGGCCTCAGGAAAGGCCAGTCCCCATGCGAGTTCCTCGGGGGCCTCTCGGGATTCCTCTCCCGTCGATGCCGGGGCCTAAGACCTTGTGTGGAGTCGGGGCCGGAACCTGAGGATTCCTCTCCAGTGCTGACATGGATCTTGGGGTACTTCTGGAGTTTCCCCAGGGGAGTCAGTCCTCGTCTCGAATGCGGGCATGCACTTGCGCTTTCCTCCAGAGCTGTAGCAGCAGTGTCACGCAGTCCGCCGCGTGGAGCAAAGGATCTATGGTTTTCCCTCGAGTCTTTCCCACGAGGCTTTCCCACGAGGCTTTCCCACAGGGCTGTCCCACGTGCACACGTGGTGGGAGTCGATCCTCGGCTTGAACGTCAAGGCAGTGCAGGGAAAACAGGTTCCTCTGGAATGGACTGACACATCTGGGGGACTCTTGGAATGGTGGCACGACCCTGGAGTTCCTCTCGCTTTTCCTGTGGAGACCGCCTCCTCTTGAGATGCGACGGGAACGCCGGGAATTCTTTCCCTACGAAACAGGGAAAGGATCCCTCATCTCGAGCTAGGAGGCGGAAACGGGGCTCCCCTGGATGTGTGCGGGACCCACGTGCTTCCTCTCGAGTGGAGACGGGTATGTCGGGGCACTTCTTGAGTTGCAGCAAGGGTGTGAAGGACCCTTTGGAAGTTCCAGTGGTTATACGTGTTTAGCCTCGAGAAGCCTCAGCGGAAATGTACCTCATCTCGCTTGGAGGGCAAAACCTCCTGGATTTTCTCGAGTTGCGGCAGGTGCTCTCGACCTACGACGGGGACCTCAGGGACCCGCTCTGGTGGTCTCAGGAAAGGCCAGTCCCCATGCGAGTTCCTCGGGGGCCTCTCGGGATTCCTCTCCGTCGATGCCGGGGCCTAAGACCTTGTGTGGAGTCGGGGCCGGAACCTGAGGATTCCTCTCCAGTGCTGACATGGATCTTGGGGTACTTCTGGAGTCTCCCCAGGGGAGTCAGTCCTCGTCTCGAATGCGGGCATGCACTTGCGCTTTCCTCCAGAGCGGTCCCAGCAGTGTCACGCAGTCCGCCGCGTGGATCAAAGGATCTATGGTTTTCCCTCGAGTCTTTCCCACGAGGCTTTCCCACGAGGCTTTCCCACAGGGCTGTCCCACGTGCACACGTGGTGGGAGTCGATCCTCGGCTTGAACGTCAAGGCAGTGCAGGAAAAACAGGTTCCTCTGGAATGGACTGACACATCTGGCGGACTCTTGGAATGGTGTCACGACCCTGGAGTTCCTCTCGCCTTTCCTGTTGAGAGCGCCTCCTCTTGAGATGCGACAGGAACGCCGGGAATTCTTTCCCTACGAAACAGGGAAAGGATCCCTCATCTCGAGCTAGGAGGCGGAAACGGGGCTCCCCTGGATGTGTTCGGGACCCCACGTGCTTCCTCTCGAGTGGAGACAGGTATGTCGGGGAACTTCTTGAGTTGCAGCAAGGGTGTGAATGACCCTTTGGCAGTTCCAGTGGTTAGATGTGATTGGCCTCGAGAAGCTTCAGCGGAAATGGGCCTCATCTCGCCTGGAGGGCAAAACCTCCTGGATTTTCTCGAGTTGCGGCAGGTGCTCTCGACTTACGACGGGGATCTCAGGGAACCGCTCTGGTGGCCTCAGGAAAGGCCAGTCCCCATGCGAGTTCCTCGGGGGCCTCTCGGGATTCCTCTCCCGTTGATGCCGGGGCCTAAGACCTTGTGTGGAGTCAGGGCCGGAACCTGAGGATTCCTCTCCAGTGCTGACATGGATCTTAGGGTACTTCTGGAGACTCCCCAGGGCAGTCAGTCCTCGTCTCGAATGCGGGCATGCATTGCGCTTTCCTCCAGAGCGGTAGCATCAGTGTCACCCAGTCCGCCGCATGGATCAAAGGATCTATGGTTTTCCCTCGAGTCTTTCCCACGAAGCTTTCCCACGAGGCTTTCCCACAGGGCTGTCCCACGTGCACACGTGGTGGGAGTCGATCCTCGGCTTGAACGTCAAGGCAGTGCAGGGAAAACAGGTTCCTCTGGAATGGACTGACTCATCTGGGGGACTCTTGGAATGGTGGCACGAACCTGGAGTTCCTCTCGCCTTTCCTGTGGAGAGCGCCTCCTCTTGAGATGCGACGGGAACGCCGGGAATTCTTTCCCTACGAAACAGGGAAAGGATCCCTCATCTCGAACTAGGAGGCGGAAACGGGGCTCCCCTGGATGTGTGCGGCACCCCACGGGCTTCCTCTCGAGTGGAGACGGGTATGTCGCGGAACTGCTTGAGTTGCAGCAAGGGTGTGAAGGACCCTTTGGAAGTTCCAGTGGTGAGATGTGATTAGCCTTGAGAAGCCTCAGCGGAAATGGGCCTCATCTCGCCTGGAGGGCAAAACCTCACGGATTTTCTCGAGTTGCGGCAGGTGCTCTGGACTTACGACGCGACCTCAGGGACCCGCTCTGGTGGCCTCAGGAAAGGCCAGTCCCCATGCGAGTTCCTCGCGGGCCCCTCGGGATTCCTCTCCCGTCGATGCCGGGGCCTAAGACCTTGTGTGGATTCGGGGCCGGAACCTGAGGATTCCTCTCCAGGGCTGACATGGATCTTGGGGTACTTCTGGAGTCTCCCCAGGGGAGTCAGTCCTCGTCTCGAATGCGGGCATGCACTTGCGCTTTCCTCCAGAGCGGTAGCAGCAGTGTCACGCAGTCCGCCGCGTGGATCAAAGGATCTATGGTTTTCCCTCGAGTCTTTCCCACGAGGCTTTCCCACAGGGCTGTCCCACGTGCACACGTGGTGGGAGTCGATCCTCGGCTTGAACGTCAAGGCAGTGCAGGGAAAACAGGTTCCTCTGGAATGGACTGACACATCTGGGGGTCTCTTGGAATGGTGGCACGACCCTGGAGTTCCTCTCCCCTTTCCTGTGGAGAGCGCCTCCTCTTGAGATGCGACGGAAACGCCGGGAATTCTTTCCCTACGAAAGAGAGAAAGGATCCCTCATCTCGAGCTTGGAGGCTGAAACGGGGCTCCCCTGGATGTGTGCGGGACCCTCGTGCTTCCTCTCGAGTGGAGACGGGTATGTCGGGGAACTTCTTGAGTTGCAGCAAGGGTGTGAAGGACCCTTTGGAAGTTCCAGTGGTTAGATGTGATTAGCCTCGAGAAGCCTCAGCGGAAATGGGCCTCATCTCGCCTGGAGGGCAAAACCTCCTGGATTTTCTCGAGTTGCGGCAGGTGCTCTCGACTTACGACGGGGACCTCAGGGACCCGCTCTGGTGGCCTCAGGAAAGGCCAGTCCCCATGCGAGTTCCTCGGGGGCCTCTCGGGATTCCTCTCCCGTCGATGCCGGGGCCTAAGACCTTGTGTGGAGTCGGGGCCGGAACCTGAGGATTCCTCTCCAGTGCTGACATGGATCTTGGGGTACTTCTGGAGTCTCCCCAGGGAGTCAGTCCTCGTCTCGAACGCGGGCATGCACTTGCGCTTTCCTCCAGAGCGGTAGCAGCAGTGTCACGCAGTCCGCCGCGTGGATCAAAGGATCTATGGTTTTCCCTCGAGTCTTTCCCACGAGGCTTTCCTACGAGGCTTTCCCACTCGGCTGTCCCACGTGCACACGTGGTGGGAGTCGATCCTCGGCTTGAACGTCAAGGCAGTGCAGGGAAAACAGGTTCCTCTGGAATGGACTGACACATGTGGGGGACTCTTGGAATGGTGGCACGACCCTGGAGTTCATCTCGCCTTTCCTGTGGAGAGCGCCTCCTCTTGAGATGCGACGGGAACGCCGGGAATTCTTTCCCTACGAAACAGGGAAAGGATCCCTCATCTCGAGCTAGGAGGCGGAAACGGGGCTCCCCTGGATGTGTGCGGGACACCACGTGCTTCCTCTCGAGTGCAGACGGGTATGTCGGGGAACTTCTTGAGTTGCAGCAATGGTGTGAAAGACCCTTTGGCAGTTCCAGTGGTTAGATGTGATTGGCCTCGAGAAGCTTCAGCGGAAATGGGCCTCATCTCGCCTGGAGGGCAAAACCTCCTGGATTTTCTCGAGTTGCGGCAGGTGCTCTCGACTTACGACGGGGATCTCAGGGAACCGCTCTGGTGGCCTCAGGAAAGGCCAGTCCCCATGCGAGTTCCTCGGGGGCCTCTCGGGATTCCTCTCCCGTTGATGCCGGGGCCTAAGACCTTGTGTGGAGTCAGGGCCGGAACCTGAGGATTCCTCTCCAGTGCTGACATGGATCTTAGGGTACTTCTGGAGACTCCCCAGGGCAGTCAGTCCTCGTCTCGAATGCGGGCATGCATTGCGCTTTCCTCCAGAGCGGTAGCATCAGTGTCACCCAGTCCGCCGCATGGATCAAAGGATCTATGGTTTTCCCTCGAGTCTTTCCCACGAAGCTTTCCCACGAGGCTTTCCCACAGGCCTGTCCCACGTGCACACGTGGTGGGAGTCGATCCTCGGCTTGAACGTCAAGGCAGTGCAGGGAAAACAGGTTCCTCTGGAATGGACTGACTCATCTGGGGGACTCTTGGAATGGTGGCACGAACCTGGAGTTCCTCTCGCCTTTCCTGTGGAGAGCGCCTCCTCTTGAGATGCGACGGGAACGCCGGGAATTCTTTCCCTACGAAACAGGGAAAGGATCCCTCATCTCGAACTAGGAGGCGGAAACGGGGCTCCCCTGGATGTGTGCGGGACACCACGTGCTTCCTCTCGAGTGCAGACGGGTATGTCGGGGAACTTCTTGAGTTGCAGCAATGGTGTGAAGGACCCTTTGGAAGTTCCAGTGGTTAGATGTGATTGGCCTCGACAAGCCTCAGCGGAAATGGGCCTCATCTCGCCTGGAGGGCAAAACCTCCTGGATTTTCTCGAGTTGCGGCAGGTGCTCTCGACTTACGACCGGGACCTCAGGGAACCGCTCTGGTGGCCTCAGGAAAGACCAGTCCCCATGCGAGTTCCTCGGGGGCCTCTTGGGATTCCTCTCCCGTTGATGCCGGGGCCTAAGACCTTGTGTGGAGTCGGGGCCGGAACCTGAGGATTCCTCTCCAGTGCTGACATGGATCTTGGGGTACTTCTGGAGTCTCCCCAGGGGAGTCAGTCCTCGTCTCGAATGCGGGCATGCACTTGCGCTTTCCTCCAGAGCGGTAGCAGCAGTGTCACGCAGTCCGCCGCGTGGATCAAAGGTTGTTTGGTTTTCCCTCGAATCTTTCCCACGAGGCTTTCCCACGAGGCTGTCCCACGTGCACACGTGGTGGGATTCGATCCTCGGCTTGAACGTCAAGGCAGTGCAGGGAAAACTGGTTCCTCTGGAATGGACTGACATATCTGGGGGACTCTTGGAATGGTGGCACGACCCTGGAGTTCCTCTCGCCTTTCCTGTGGAGAGCGCCTCCTCTTGAGATGCGACGGGAACGCCGGGAATTCTTTCCCTACGAAACAGGGAAAGGATCCCTCATCTCGAGCTAGGAGGCGGAAACGGGGCTCCCCTGGATGTGTGCGGGACCCAAGTGCTTCCTCTCGAGTGGAGACGGGTATGTCGGGGAACTTCTTGAGTTGCAGCAAGGGTGTGAAGGACCCTTTGGAAGTTCCAGGGGTTAGATGTGATTGGCCTCGAGAAGCCTCAGCGGAAATGGGCCTCATCTCGCCTGGAAGGCAAAACCTCCTGGATTTTCTCGAGTTGCGGCAGGTGCTCTCGACTTACGACGGGGACCTCAGGGACCCGCTCTGGTGGCCTCAGGAAAGGCCAGTCCCCATGCGAGTTCCTCGGGGGCCTCTCGGGATTCCTCTCCCGTTGATGCCGGGGCCTAAGACCTTGTGTGGAGTCAGGGCCGGAACCTGAGGATTCCTCTCCAGTGCTGACATGGATCTTAGGGTACTTCTGGAGACTCCCCAGGGCAGTCAGTCCTCGTCTCGAATGCGGGCATGCATTGCGCTTTCCTCCAGAGCGGTAGCATCAGTGTCACCCAGTCCGCCGCATGGATCAAAGGATCTATGGTTTTCCCTCGAGTCTTTCCCACGAAGCTTTCCCACGAGGCTTTCCCACAGGGCTGTCCCACGTGCACACGTGGTGGGAGTCGATCCTCGGCTTGAACGTCAAGGCAGTGCAGGGAAAACAGGTTCCTCTGGAATGGACTGACTCATCTGGGGGACTCTTGGAATGGTGGCACGAACCTGGAGTTCCTCTCGCCTTTCCTGTGGAGAGCGCCTCCTCTTGAGATGCGACGGGAACGCCGGGAATTCTTTCCCTACGAAACAGGGAAAGGATCCCTCATCTCGAACTAGGAGGCGGAAACGGGGCTCCCCTGGATGTGTGCGGGACACCACGTGCTTCCTCTCGAGTGCAGACGGGTATGTCGGGGAACTTCTTGAGTTGCAGCAATGGTGTGAAGGACCCTTTGGAAGTTCCAGTGGTTAGATGTGATTGGCCTCGACAAGCCTCAGCGGAAATGGGCCTCATCTCGCCTGGAGGGCAAAACCTCCTGGATTTTCTCGAGTTGCGGCAGGTGCTCTCGACTTACGACGGGGACCTCAGGGAACCGCTCTGGTGGCCTCAGGAAAGACCAGTCCCCATGCGAGTTCCTCGGGGGCCTCTTGGGATTCCTCTCCCGTTGATGCCGGGGCCTAAGACCTTGTGTGGAGTCGGGGCCGGAACCTGAGGATTCCTCTCCAGTGCTGACATGGATCTTGGGGTACTTCTGGAGTCTCCCCAGGGGAGTCAGTCCTCGTCTCGAATGCGGGCATGCACTTGCGCTTTCCTCCAGAGCGGTAGCAGCAGTGTCACGCAGTCCGCCGCGTGGATCAAAGGTTGTTTGGTTTTCCCTCGAATCTTTCCCACGAGGCTTTCCCACGAGGCTGTCCCACGTGCACACGTGGTGGGATTCGATCCTCGGCTTGAACGTCAAGGCAGTGCAGGGAAAACTGGTTCCTCTGGAATGGACTGACACATCTGGGGGACTCTTGGAATGGTGGCACGACCCTGGAGTTCCTCTCGCCTTTCCTGTGGAGAGCGCCTCCTCTTGAGATGCGACGGGAACGCCGGGAATTCTTTCCCTACGAAACAGGGAAAGGATCCCTCATCTCGAGCTAGGAGGCGGAAACGGGGCTCCCCTGGATGTGTGCGGGACCCAAGTGCTTCCTCTCGAGTGGAGACGGGTATGTCGGGGAACTTCTTGAGTTGCAGCAAGGGTGTGAAGGACCCTTTGGAAGTTCCAGGGGTTAGATGTGATTGGCCTCGAGAAGCCTCAGCGGAAATGGGCCTCATCTCGCCTGGAAGGCAAAACCTCCTGGATTTTCTCGAGTTGCGGCAGGTGCTCTCGACTTACGACGGGGACCTCAGGGACCCGCTCTGGTGGCCTCAGGAAAGGCCAGTCCCCATGCGAGTTCCTCTGGGGCCTCTCGGGATTCCTCTCCCGTCGATGCCGGGTCCTAAGACCTTGTGTGGAGTCGGGGCCGGAACCTGAGGATTCCTCTCCAGTGCTGACAAGGATCTTGGGGTACTTCTGGAGTCTCCCCAGGGGAGTCAGTCCTCGTCTCGAATGCGGGCATGCACTTGCGCTTTCCTCCAGAGCGGTAGCAGCAGTGTCACGCAGTCCGCCGCGTGGATCAAAAGATCTATGGTTTTCCCTCGAGTCTTTCCTACGAGGCTTTCCCACGAGGCTTTCCCACAGGGCTGTCCCACGTGCACACGTGGTGGAAGTCGATCCTCGGCTTGAACGTCAAGGCAGTGCAGGGAAAACAGGTTCCTCTGGAATGGACTGACACATCTGGGGGACTCTTGGAATGGTGGCACGACCCTGGAGTTCCTCTCGCCTTTCCTGTGGAGAGCGCCTCCTCTTGAGATGCGACGGGAACGCCGGGAATTCTTTCCTTACGAAACAGGGAAAGGATCCCTCATCTTGAACTAGGAGGCGGAAACGGGGATTCCCTGGATGTGTGCGGGACCCCCTTGCTTCCTCTCGAGTGGAGACGGGTATGTCGGGGAACTTCTTGAGTTGCAGCAAGGGTGTGAAGGACCCTTTGGAAGTTCCAGTGGTTAGATGTGATTAGCCTCAAGAAGCCTCAGTGGAAATGGGCCTCATCTCGCGTGGAGAGCAAAACCTCCTGGATTTTCTCGAGTTGCGGCAGGTGCTCTCGACTTACGACGGGGACCTCGGGGACCCGCTCTGGTGGCCTCAGGAAAGGCCAGTCCCCATGCGATTTCCTCGGGGGCCTCTCGGGATTCCTCTCCGGTCGATGCCGGGGCCTAAGACCTTGTGTGGAGTCGGGGCCGGAACCTGAGGATTCCTCTCCAGTGCTGACATGGATCTTGGGGGTCTTCTGGAGTCTCCCCAGGAGAGTCAGTCCTCGTCTCGAATGCGGGCATGCACTTGCGCTTTCCACCAGAGCGTTAGCAGCAGTGTCACGCAGTCCGCCGCGTGGATCAAAGGATCTATGGTTTTCCCTCGAGTCTTTCCCACGAGGCTTTCCCACGAGGCTTTCCCACAGGGCTGTCCCATGTGCACACGTGGTGGGAGTCGATCCTCGGCTTGAACGTCAAGGCAGTGCAGGGAAAACAGGTTCCTCTGAAATGGACTGACACATCTGGGGGCTCTTGGAATGGTGGCACGACCTTGGAGTTCCTCTCGCCTTTTCTGTGGAGAGCGCTTCATCTTGAGATGCGACGGGAACGCCGGGAATTCTTTCCCTACGAAACAGGGAAAGGATCCCTCATCTCGAGCTATTAGGTGGAAACGGGGCTCCCCTGGATGTGTGCGGGACCCTCATGCTTCCTCTCGAGTGGAGACGGGTATGTCGGGGAACTTCTTGAGTTGCAGCAAGGGTGTGAAGGACCCTTTTGAAGTTCCAGTGGTTAGATGTGATTAGCCTCGAGAAGCCTCAGCGGAAATGGGCCTCATGTCGCCTGGAGGGCAAAACCTCCTGGATTTTCTCGAGTTGCGGCAGGTGCTCTCGACTTACGACGGGGACCTTGGGGACCAGCTCTGGTGGCCTCAGGAAAGGCCAGTCCCCATGCGAGTTCTTCGGGGGCCTCTCGGGATTCCTCTCCCGTCCATGCCGGGGCCTAAGACCTTGAGTGGAGTCGGGGCCGGAACCTGAGGATTCCTCTCCAGTGCTGACATGGATCTTGGGGTACTTCTGGAGTCTCCCCAGGGGAGTCAGTCCTCGTCTCGAATGCGGGCATGCACTTGCGCTTTCCTCCAGAGCGGTAGCAGCAGTGTCACGCAGTCCGCCGCGTGGATCAAAGGATCTATGGTTTTCCCTCGAGTCTTTCCCACGAGGATTTCCCACGAGGCTTTCCCACAGGGCTGTCCCACGTGCACACGTGGTGGGAGTCGATCCTCGGCTTGAACGTCAAGGCAGTGCAGGGAAAACAGGTTCCTCTGGAATGGACTGACACATCCTGGGGACTCTTGGAATGGTGGCACGACCCCGGAGTTCCTCTCGCCTTTCCTGTGGAGAGCGCCTCCTCTTGAGATGCGACGGGACCGCCGGGAATTCTTTCCCTACGGAACAGGGAAAGGTTCCCTCATCTCGTGCTAGGAGGCGGAAACGGGGCACCCCTGGATGTGTGCGGGACCCTCGTGCTCCTCTCGAGTGGAGACGGGTATGTTGGGGAACTTCTTGGGTTGCAGCAAGGGTGTGAAGGACCCTTTGGAAGTTTCAGTGGTTAGATGTGATTAGCCTCGAGAAGCCTCAGCGGAAATGGGCCTCATCTCGCCTGGAGGGCAGGACCTCCTGGATTTTCTCGATTTGGGGCAGGTGCTCTCGACTTTCGTCGGGTACCTCGGGACCCGCTCTAGTGGCCTCAGGAAAGGCCAGTCCCCATGCGAGTTCCTCTGGGGCCTCTCGGGATTCCTCTCCCGTCGATGCCGGGGCCTAAGACCTTGTGTGGAGTCGGGGCCGGAACCTGAGGATTACTCTCCAGTGCTGACATGGATCGTGGGGTACTTCTGGAGTCTCCCCAGGGGAGTCAGTCCTCGTCTCGAATGCGGGCATGCACTTGCGCTTTCCCCCAGAGCGGTAGCAGCAGTGTCACGCAGTCCGCCACGTGGATCAAAGGATCTATGGTTTTCCCTCGAGTCTTTCCCACGAGTCTTTCCCACGAGGCTTTCCCACAGGGCTGTCCCACGTGCACACGTGGTGGGAGTCGATCCTCGGCTTGAACGTCAAGGCAGTGCAGGGAAAACAGATTCCTTAGCAATGGACTGACACATCTGGGGGTCTCTTGGAATGCTGGCACGACCCTGGAGTTCCTCTCGCCTTTCTTTGGAGAGCGCCTCCTCTTGAGATGCGACGGGAACGCCGGGAATTCTTTCCCTACGAAACAGGGAAAGGATCCCTCATTTCGAGCTACGAGGCGGAAACGGGGCTCCTCTGGATGTGTGCGGGACTCTCGTGCTTCCTCTCGAGTGGATACGGGTATGTCGGGGAACTTCTTGAGTTGCAGAAAGGGTGTGAAAGACCCTTTGGAAGTTCCAGTGGTTAGATGTGATTAGCCTCGAGAACCCTCAGCGGAAATGGGCCTCATCTCGCCTGGAGGGCAAAACCTCCTGGATTTTCTCGAGTTGCGGCAGGTGCTCTCGACTTACGACGGGGACATCATGGAACCGCTCTGGTGGCCTCAGGAAAGGCCAGTCCCCATGCCAATTCCTTGGGGGCCTCTCGGGATTCCTCTCCCGTCGATGCTGGGGCCTAAGACCTTGTGTGGAGTCGGGGCCGGAACCTGAGGATTCCTCTCCAGTGCTGACATGATTCTTGGGGTACTTCTGGAGTCTCCCCAGGGGAGTCAGTCCTCGTCTCGAATGCGGGCACGCACTTGCGCTTTCCTCCAGAGCGGTAGCAGCAGTGTCACGCAGTCCGCCGCGTGGATCAAAGGATCTATGGTTTTCCCTCGAGTCTTTCCCACGAGGCTGTCCCACGAGGCTTTCCCACAGGGCTGTCCCACGTGCACACGTGGTGGGAGTCGATCCTCGGCTTGAACGTCAAGGCAGTTCAGGGAAATCAGGTTCCTCTGGAATGGACTGACACATCTGGGGGACTCTTGGCATGGTGGCACGACCCTGGAGTTCCTCTCGCCTTTCCTGTGGAGAGCGCCTCCTCTTGAGATGCGAAGGGAACGCCGGGAATTCTTTCCCTACGAAACAGGGATAGGATCCCTCATCTGGAACTAGGAGGCGGAAACGGGGCTCCCCTGGATGTGTGCGGCACCCCACGGGCTTCCTCTCGAGTGGAGACGGGTATGTCGCGGAACTGCTTGAGTTGCAGCAAGGGTGTGAAGGACCCTTTGGAAGTTCCAGTGGTGAGATGTGATTAGCCTTGAGAAGCCTCAGCGGAAATGGGCCTCATCTCGCCTGGAGGGCAAAACCTCACGGATTTTCTCGAGTTGCGGCAGGTGCTCTGGACTTACGACGCGACCTCAGGGACCCGCTCTGGTGGCCTCAGGAAAGGCCAGTCCCCATGCGAGTTCCTCGCGGGCCCCTCGGGATTCCTCTCCCGTCGATGCCGGGGCCTAAGACCTTGTGTGGATTCGGGGCCGGAACCTGAGGATTCCTCTCCAGGGCTGACATGGATCTTGGGGTACTTCTGGAGTCTCCCCAGGGGAGTCAGTCCTCGTCTCGAATGCGGGCATGCACTTGCGCTTTCCTCCAGAGCGGTAGCAGCAGTGTCACGCAGTCCGCCGCGTGGATCAAAGGATCTATGGTTTTCCCTCGAGTCTTTCCCACGAGGCTTTCCCACAGGGCTGTCCCACGTGCACACGTGGTGGGAGTCGATCCTCGGCTTGAACGTCAAGGCAGTGCAGGGAAAACAGGTTCCTCTGGAATGGACTGACACATCTGGGGGTCTCTTGGAATGGTGGCACGACCCTGGAGTTCCTCTCCCCTTTCCTGTGGAGAGCGCCTCCTCTTGAGATGCGACGGAAACGCCGGGAATTCTTTCCCTACGAAAGAGAGAAAGGATCCCTCATCTCGAGCTAGGAGGCTGAAACGGGGCTCCCCTGGATGTGTGCGGGACCCTCGTGCTTCCTCTCGAGTGGAGACGGGTATGTCGGGGAACTTCTTGAGTTGCAGCAAGGGTGTGAAGGACCCTTTGGAAGTTCCAGTGGTTAGATGTGATTAGCCTCGAGAAGCCTCAGCGGAAATGGGCCTCATCTCGCCTGGAGGGCAAAACCTCCTGGATTTTCTCGAGTTGCGGCAGGTGCTCTCGACTTACGACGGGGACCTCAGGGACCCTCTCTGGTGGCCTCAGGAAAGGCCAGTCCCCATGCGAGTTCCTCGGGGGCCTCTGGATTCCTCTCCCGTCGATGCCGGGGCCTAAGACCTTGTGTGGAGTCGTGGCCGGAACCTGAGGATTCCTCTCCAGTGCTGACATGGATCTTGGGGTACTTCTGGAGTCTCCCCAGGGAGTCAGTCCTCGTCTCGAACGCGGGCATGCACTTGCGCTTTCCTCCAGAGCGGTAGCAGCAGTGTCACGCAGTCCGCCGCGTGGATCAAAGGATCTATGGTTTTCCCTCGAGTCTTTCCCACGAGGCTTTCCTACGAGGCTTTCCCACTCGGCTATCCCACGTGCACACGTGGTGGGAGTCGATCCTCGGCTTGAACGTCAAGGCAGTGCAGGGAAAACAGGTTCCTCTGGAATGGACTGACACATGTGGGGGACTCTTGGAATGGTGGCACGACCCTGGAGTTCCTCTCGCCTTTCCTGTGGAGAGTGCCTCTTCTTGAGATGCGACGGGAACGCCGTGAATTCTTTCCCTACGAAACAGGGAAAGGATCCCTCATCTCGAGCTAGGAGGCGGAAACGGGGCTCCCCTGGATGTGTGCGGGACCCCACGTGCTTCCTCTCGAGTGGAGACTGGTATGTCGGGGAACTTCTTGAGTTGCAGCAAGGGTGTGAAGGACCCTTTGGAAGTTCCAGTGGTTAGACGTGATTAGCCTCGAGAAGCCTCAACGGAAATGGGCCTCATGTCGCCTGGAGGGCAAAACCTCCTGGATTTTCTCGAGTTGCGGCAGGTGCTCTCGACTTACGACGGGGACCTTGGGGACCAGCTCTGGTGGCCTCAGGACAGGCCAGTCCCCATGCGAGTTCCTCGGGGGCCTCTCGGGATTCCTCTCCCGTCGATGCCGGGACCTAAGACCTTGTGTGGAGTCGGGGCCGGAACCTGAGGATTGCTCTCCAGTGCTGACATGGATCTTGGGGTACTTCTGGAGTCTCCCCAGGGGAGTCAGTCCTCGTCTCGAATGCGGGCATGCACTTGCGCTTTCCTCCAGAGCGGTAGCAGCAGTGTCACGCAGTCCGCCGCGTGGATCAAAGGATCTATGGTTTTCCCTCGAGTCTTTCCCACGAGGCTTTCCCACGAGGCTTTCCCACAGGGCTGTCCCACGTGCACACGTGGTGGGAGTCGATCCTCGGCTTGAACGTCAAGGCAGTGCAGGGAAAACAGGTTCCTCTGGAATGGACTGACACATCCGGGGGAGTCTTCGAATGGTGGCACGACCCTGGAGTTCCTCTCGCCTTTCCTGTGGAGAGCGCCTCCTCTTGAGATGCGACGGGAACGCCGGGAATTCTTTCCCTACGAAACAGGGAAAGGATCCCTCATCTCGAGCTAGGAGGCGGAAACGGGGCTCCCCTGGATGTGTGCGGGACCCTCGTGCTTCCTCTCGAGTGGAGACGGGTATGTCGGGGAACTTCTTGAGTTGCAGCAAGGGTGTGAAGGACCCTTTGGAAGTTCCAGTGGTTAGACGTGATTAGCCTCGAGAAGCCTCAGCGGAAATGTGCCTCATCTCGCCTGGAGGGCAAAACCTCCTGGATTTTCTCGAGTTGCGGCAGGTGCTCTCGACTTACGACGGGGACGTCAGGGACCCGCTCTGGTGGCCTCAGGAAAGGCCAGTCCCCATGCGAGTTCCTCGGGGGCCTCTCGGGATTCCTCTACCGTCGATGCCGGGGCCTAAGACCTTGTGTGGAGTCGGGGCCGGAACCTGAGGATTCCTCTCCAGTGCTGACATGGATCTTGGGGTACTTCTGGAGTCTCCCCAGGGGAGTCAGTCCTCGTCTCGAATGCGGGCATGCCCTTGCGCTTTCCTCCAGAGCGGTAGCAGCAGTGTCACGCAGTCCGCCGCGTGGATCAAAGGATCTATGGGTTTCCCTCGAGTCTTTCCCACGAGGCTTTCCCACGAGGCTTTCCCACAGGGCTGTCCCACGTGCACACGTGGTGGGAGTCGATCCTCGGCTTGAACGTCAAGGCAGTGCAGGGAAAACAGGTTCCTCTGGAATGGACTGACTCATCTGGGGGACTCTTGGAATGGTGGCACGACCCTGGAGTTCCTCTCGCCTTTCCTGTGGAGAGCGCCTCCTCTTGAGATGCGACGGGAACGCCGGGAATTCTTTCCGTACGAAACAGGGAAAGGATCCCTCATCTCGAGCTAGGAGGCGGAAACGGGGCTCCCCTGGATGTGTGCGGGACCCCACGTGCTTCCTCTCAACTGGAGACGGGTATGTCGGGAAACTTCTTGAGTTGCAGCAAGGGTGTGAAGGACCCTTTGGAAGTTCCAGTGGTTAGACGTGATTAGCCTCGAGAAGCCTCAGCGGAAATGGGCCTCGTCTCGCCTGGAGGGCAAAACCTCGTGGATTTTCTCGAGTTGCGGCAGGTGCTCTCGACTTACGACGGGGACCTCAGGGACCCGCTCTGGTGGCCTCAGGAAAGGCCAGTCCCCATGCGAGTTCCTCGGGGGCCTCTCGGGATTCCTCTCCCGTCGATGCCGGGGCCTAAGACCTTGTGTGGAGTCGGGGCCGGAACCTGAGGATTCCTCTCCAGTGCTGACATGGATCTTGGGGTACTTCTGGAGTCTCCCAAGGGGAGTCAGTCCTCGTCTCGAATGCGGGCATGCACTTGCGCTTTCCTCCAGAGCGGTAGCAGCACTGTCACGCAGTCCGCCGCGTGGATCAAAGGATCTATGGTTTTCCCTCGAGTCTTTCCCACGAGGCTTTCCCACGAGGCTTTCCCACAGGGCTGTCCCACGTGCACACGTGGTGGGAGTCGATCCTCGGCTTGAACGTCAAGGCAGTGCAGGGTAAACAGGTTCCTCTGGAATGGACTGACACATCCGGGGGAGTCTTGGAATGGTGGCACGACCCTGGAGTTCCTCTCGCCTTTCCTGTGGAGAGCGCCTCCTCTTGAGATGCGACGGGAACGCTGGGAATTCTTTCCCTACGAAACAGGGAAAGGATCCCTCATCTCGAGCTAGGAGGCGGAAACGGGGCTCCCCTGGATGTGTGCGGGACCCCACGTGCTTCCTCTCGAGTGGAGACGGGTATGTCGGGGAACTTCTTGAGTTGCAGCAAGGGTGTGAAGGACCCTTTGGAAGTTCCAGTGGTTAGACGTGATTAGCCTCGAGAAGCCTCAGCGGAAATGGGCCTCATCTCGCCTGGAGGGCAAAACCTCCTGGATTTTCTCGAGTTGCGGCAGGTGCTCTCGACTTACGACGGGGACCTCAGGGACCCGCTCTGGTGGCCTCAGGAAAGGCCAGTCCCTATGCGAGTTCCTCGGGGGCCTCT